>NC_062232.1:29346953-30546953 GCF_902686445.1 Sciurus carolinensis
GCCTGGTGATTTGCACTCTGACCTATAACCTCTTTCTTCTTCTTAAACTCCCCAGAACTGACAGACACACTGGCCCGTAAGGACTTCAGTACACATGACAAGACAAGGTGGCTGACCCTCCTTCCCCACATGAGTCATCAGCCAAAATAACCAAGCATCAGAGGATTATCAGTGTATCAGGGAGCTCTCCCAAAAATTACAAGCAAAGAGGAAAAGACAGAAAGAGTGAAAGAAAACTATGTGGAGGGCAGGAGAAAAATGCTAATCTCCTGACCTCAGGTTTATCAGAGCAATTCACAATTTTAGGGGGAAAAACTGAGAAAAATATAAATGAGCAAAAAAAAATCCCAACCTTAAGAATTTACTTTACTAAGCCATGAAAATATGATTATTGGCCTCCATTAGCAAGAGAGAACCCCAGCAACTTAGGGAATGCTAAAATCCTGCAAAAGAAATATTTGACCACTGATTAGAAAAGTGTGGGATAGAGCTTTGGGAATTAACATCTGGTCAGTTAATTCTGACTCTGCTAAATCTGGCTCAATTTGTTTTACTTGATAAAAGTAATGTTTAAAATTTAATACAGTAAGCAAATGTGGTCACTGTGCTGCCTACAATTATGGGGAATATGTGTGCACACTGAAAAACGATCATGTACTTTTAATATGAGGTTATTAACAATAGCCAAGCTCCCATCATTTTTTGAGCGTAACATTTAAGAACTAGGTCATTTCTTGTACTATAGGTTACAAGTTAATAGTATATATGTTAACTTATTGACATTAAAATCCCTTTCTTATTCAATCATTTATTCTTTTTTAAATTACAAAAGCAACATATGTATACCTTAAAATGTTTATTTCACAAGTTTCAATAAATCTTTTAATGTTTTCAGTTTACTTGCTCATTGCCTAAATTTGAATACCACATCCTACAAGGAAGGACAAAGAAAATCCCCAGTCAATATTGCTCTCTATCAAACCATGCAACTCTTACAAGTAATCATCTTAACTCATGCTGAATAAAACTGTAAAAAATGCAATAAATTACCATTTTTAAGAAATATATAACAATAATATTCTCCTGATGTCTGGAACTTTGATATTTACTTTCAGTTGTAATTCTAGAATGCAAAACTAAGCATTTTTAGCCTATTTTTCTCTAAAGAACAGCAGACAGACATTTGGTTCATTTCAGGGCAGATTTTAATGCTGGATTAATGCCACATATTCTGACATTTTCTTGGTCCTTATACTCCAATGTAACCCTTTAATAAAATTTACATTATTCTATCACATGGGGAATCATGTTGATTTTAAGTTATTTTTAATAATAAACTTTCAAAGTTTAAGAACTTCAATGATGAAAAACTGGAAATTATAAATGCTAAAATACTAAACATGCAACAAATTTGCAATTTCCAGAATGCAATACAAATTTGATTCTAGAATAGATTTCTAAAGTCGGGGAAAACAGTTCAAAACATGAACATTATTTAAAGTCTGATACTTTATTTTTTTGTCCATCTTCTTTTCCAATATGTAAAATTATAAGAATTTTAACAAATTCATTTAGAACAATGAACCTATTCTCCTTTTGTTCTTAAATATTTAAGCAGTTTATTGTCTTTTAATCAGACCGATACATGTACATAGAATATGTAGTAATAATTAATCATGTTTCCTCAAATAAAAACTCACTTTCTGTTAGAATCATTACTGGCATTTTGGAAATTAACAATTAGAATAAAATTAGGAGTAAACTAATTATATTCATTATAATTTTTTTTTAAATTCAAGGAATACTAGATATCAATAAATAAAAAGATTTATAAATTTTGTTGATGTAGTCTTAACTTTGTATAGATCAAACAGCACTCCAGGGAAAATTGACTTACCTTCACCTTTTTGTTAAAATTTATCTGGTGATTATAGATACCCTGAATTCTAGGTATTCTAAAAAGCACTATTAGATATAGCAATTCAGTCATTTATTCATTCAATCAATATTTAAAAATAACATAATGTTCCTATAATGTTTTTGGTTTGGGGGATGCAGCAATTAGGAAAAAAAAACATACTATTCCCAATCTACTGTATTTTATATTCTGTGGGACATGGCAGATATAAATTATATTATCACAGAATAAATGTAAAAATTAAAAATTGTGTAGGTGATATAATAAGGTATAAGAACATAGACTAAGGAGTGTTATATAGTTTGAAGTGTCAGAGGGAGGGAGTAATTGGATAGATGGGATAAGAAGGATGAGAATGAGTTAGATTTAGCAGGGGAGGAAATAAAGCATCCATTGTCTGTTATGAAGAATTAAAATATGTTTGAAGAACTAATCAAAAGTCGATAATACCACATCTTAGACAACAAGGGTTAGTGATGCAGGTATATTCAAGAGTCAACCATGAAATATCACATGAACCACATTAAGATGTTCAGTCTATGTGCTAATATTCATCAGAAGTCATTAGAAAATTTTAAGCAGAAGAATATCATGATCAAATATGCATTTAAAAATTGTTATATTTTATTACTGAGGATGTAATGCGGAAAAGCCTTTTAGGAGTCTATTGTGCAATCCAATTTAAAGACTGGATTAGGGTGAAAGAGATGAGGAAAAGATAGCACATTTAAGATATATTTGGTAAAATTAGTAAGACCTGGTAGTAAATTGAAATCAAATTCCTTGCATGTATGATTTTGTCAAAATGAACCCAATTATTATGTCTAATTATGATGCTCTAATAAAAAATGAATCATTAAAAAAGTACCTGGCAATAGGTTAGATCTGCATGGAAGTTTATTTTTTTAAAAAAGAGGAAATGTGGAAGAACAATCATAATCTAAAAAAATATACTCTTAAATACTTTCATGGTCTGTGATTAAGTCCTATGAAACACATCATATAATGCATTATCCTTTTTTATAAGGCCAGTGGCTAGTTTTAGAACCAAGATGTGGGTTTGTCTTAACTATACCAAGTCCTGCTTCTGTTTTAAAAAAATATGTAGTCACCCTGAATCATGTAGGATGCTTTCCTGAAGGTATGAAAAGTTGAGAGTCAAATCTGAGATCCATTTCAGGTAAGTGTTCTTGGTTCTGGACATTTGTATCATAATTTTATACTTCATCACTATTTCCTTATTTTTTATTTTCTTTTGACTATAATTGTGTCTCCCTCATTTAAAAAATAAATCCCATTGATAGTACATATATGGTTTGTAATTTACTTCAAGATGGCTTTAAGAAAGATTGAGAATAAACATGTATATCATATCAAGATCCATGTCTCTATGGCTCAATGATAATAAGGGAAAGCAAAAGGCAGAATGATTTACTAAAAGTATATTTTCACTTTTATGACACGGTATGATTGTGGGTAAATTTAGGCACTAAGTCAGAAGGAAACATAAATTTGTGCATATCCTGGGATAAATGTTCAATCTTTTCTATATAAATGCTATCTTTTACGATGTGAATTCACAGCTGGCAGAAACAGACATTATTAATTGTGATTTTAACAGAATCTAAGACAGGCAGTGGTATGAATTGATAGATAATTATATAATTTCTGATCATGATAAAGTTCAGAGATTTTTTTCTTATTAAAGAAAACTAAGTATTTTCTAAACTCTCTCTCTCTCCTTTTTTTTTTTAATCTGGGATTCAACCAAGGGATACTTTACCATGGATCTACACCCCCGACCTTTTCTTACTTGTTTATTTTGAGATGGGGACCAAGCTCTTTTTGTAAAAGTCAAATGATATGAAATTATTTATCCAAGTAAAAGATGTATTTAAAGAACCAATTACAAGAATGGAGGAAGGATGGATTGTACAGAGGAAAAACAGGGGTGGGGAGGTGGTGGGGGGAAGGAAAAATAACAGAATGAGACAAATATCATTACCTTATGTACATATATGATACACAAACGGTGCGACTCTACTTCATGTACAACCAGAGAAACAAAAATTGTACCCTATTTGTGTACAATGAATCAAAATAAAAAATAAATTAAAAAAGAACCAATTAATAATACTCTTCAAGCCTACATAGCAGAATTCAGTTAGAAGATGTGAATTTTCTTTGCTTTTAAATTTATATATATATATATTTTTTTTTTTTACATGTTGATAGATCCTTTTTTTATTCATTTATTTGTATGTGGTGCTGAGAATCGAACCCAGGGCCTCACATTCTAGGCAAGTGCTCTACCACTGAGCCACAACCCAGCCCCTTTTTTTTTCTTTTTTACACATATAACATAGTGTCTCTTCTGTGAACCCTTCCTTAGTTTTTCCAACAGCAATCAAATGCTTTTTTTTTTAAAACATTTTCCTCTTGTTCTCTAAATATATCACAAATATAAGTATAGCCTCATTGTGTATTTGTTTGGCATTCTGTTAGATTGCAAACACTTTTGAATATTATTGACATATTCTCATCTTTGAATCACCAGCACTTCAATTTTAGAGAAGGGGAACATTTATTGATTGTATCCTATAAGTTCTAGTTACCAGTACTAGATGTTTGCCTCCATAATCATATTTATTATTGACAGCACTATGGGTAAATATTCTGATCTTCATTTTACAAATAAGGAAAATGAGTTCATGGGATAGTGTCTATACATATCAAGATAGAAGCCTAAAATTTAAGTGTTAAATGACATGAGAGGTTTCTAGATCACATGACATCCAAAACCTGGATTTATCACCTCTCTTCCAAACAGAAATCTACATAAAATTATAATAAAGATATTTAAAAGAAAAGGCAGCTATTTAGAAGAAGCCATCGATGAGCATCTACCCAAAGGCTGGAAAGACAAACAAAGCTGCATATAGATCCTAGAGGGGCCATCAGTACCCAAAATACTCACCCAGTTAGAGGGCACAATGGAGTTGAGACAACCTCACTCCTGGCAAGTCCAATATAAAATGCCAGGCACCCAGGCATAAGAAAGCAGAATGATTTTTATCCTAAAATGAAGCCTACCAATTGTTGTACCTGTGCAAATGTGGAATCGTAATTTACTTTTCTATTGCCTCTTTGTTAAATATGAATGAATACCCCAAAACCATGAGCCATTAGACCAAGTCCTCCAAAACGAAACACTGAGACTGAGATAAACAAAATAATTGACCTCAGAGAAAATGTAGAAGGCTCATTTTACAGATAAGAAATTTAAAATTAATTATGATTAATATCAAGAATAATTATGAAGATGTTTCAACAGCAAATTAAGAACAGGACACTAAGAAACAGTAACAGAATAAAAATTCTTAGATATTTATATATTCAAGAGCAAACATTATTATGCCAGCAGAGAAGTTTCTAGTATGTCTAGAAAGCAAAAGGTACAAATGAGAGAGGAAAATTTGATCTAGAAGGGTGGTATACTGTAAAGAGAGAAGTTCCAGACACTTGTGTAATTTTTTAGAATTTAACAGTATTCTTATTTTACAATAGTGAGTCAAGAGAGGTTGTGTATATTGATGGAATAAGAAATATAGAGAAAGGTGCAAAGTTTTCTATTATAAATTACCAAGAAAGTAAAAAGCAGTAATTTTTGGAGGTGGTGGTAACATTGAAGGACTATAAACTCGATCCAAAAGTTTAAGTAGAAGTCAATTTATTATATAAAAAAATATCAAGGCATATGTATGGATTATTCAAGGTTTTAGAGGTACTCACAGGAAAGACTAAAATAAAGCCTAAACAAATTAAAGTAGTTGACTCTGGGGAGTAGATTGCTAGCCGCAGTAAGTTTGTATTTTAAGCATGTGTTTAAAATATGTACTTATAATATGTGGGCAAAAAGATGTAAGAGAAAGAACACAAATAGTAAAATAAGAGCTCAATGTTAATACATATATGAACCATTACATATGTGTGTAGGTGAACATCACTTAATGCTTTTATGTTATCGTATTCAAAGCTTCAAGGAAAAAATATCCTCTCATCAAAAGTGAAATAGTAAATAAAGAGAAACAAGGCCCTGATGAAAGGTCATCTGTTAGGGCTCAGTCCCTACCAGAATCTAAGGTAAGGTAACTGAGGGAGGGGACTACCCAACCTACAACTATGGTAGCTACAAAGCATCTGAACCTTCCTACCCAACTATGAACTTCAGAAAGCTTTTAGCTGAGCTACCTGGCTAATTTCCAAGATTTTCTTCTTTACTGGTTCAGATTTTTATGGGGCAGTCAGACTAGGAAGATATGTGACCTCTGAGACTCTAAGGGTTCTAAAGTGCAGTGCCACAGTGGAGGTAGTCTCCTTCAAAGATTTGGTTTTAATTTTCCACCCACATTCTCCACAGTCTCTCAGGCTACAGGCTTTTTATGTATACCCTACTGCTGACGCTTTTGTCTTTTGCCACCCACATAACTCATCATGCCCAACAAAAAGAGTCCTTGTTTCCCACATGAACAGTAACCTCAGGTCCACAGAGAGACCCAGGACCTGGAGTGGATGCAGGTTCTAGAGACTTCCTCTTTTTCCTTCTTTTCTCTGATACCCTATACCACGGAAGAGGTCGACTCCTGGGTCCACATAGTATCTTCCCCTCTTCCATGACCATCACAACCACCCAACTGAGAAAATCATATGAGGTCTTCAGAAGCCAAGAAGGGGTGGGAAAATTTAAGCACTTTGAAATTCCCACTGAATACTGAGATTTGCCCATAAATCCTCTAGAGGAAAAGGTGGAATTGTTAGTTAATTTCCTGCTGCTCAAGTTGTCGGGGTTTCGGCTCAAGTAGCAAATGAGTGAACGCATTCAAATAGCAGACAAGTTGATGAATGTCATCAAAGTACAAACACCACTTCTCTGGGTTCCTCTGGAGACCCTCTGAGCACAAGGAACTGACCTTTGGCTTTGATGTGAAAGAAGCAGATTCCACCAACCACTTCAATGCTCCTGTCAACAAACTAAACTTCACCTGTGATGATGGGTGAGAAGGGAATGCCCAAGACCAGCTTCCTGGTTCTTACCTTGTGTGCAATCTTCATGAAGGGTGACTGTGACACTGAGGAGGAAGTCTGCAAAGTACTGAATATGTAGACATACATTCTGAGAGAAAGCAATTCATTTTTGGGGAGCCCAAGAAGTTCACCAAACTTTGGCAATTGAAAAGTACCTGGAGTACCAGCAGGTCTCTGTAAATGATTCTGTGTAATATAGATTCCTGTGGGGTCCAAGCACCCAGGCTGAATCTAGAAAGATGAAAACTAGAGTTTCCATGCTCGAGTTTTTGGCTCATTAATGAGTCTGATTCTTGTTACCTCCTATCCCAGTATAAGGAGGCTTTGAAAGATGAGGAAGAAATAATATGAACCAATGTTGTGATCTGGGCTGGTCACGACCAGTGGAAGTTTCAATCATTTCCAGTTGCTTCTCCCATCTTTAGAGAATATTGAGGCGCATCCTTCACTTTGTTTTTGAAAGAGGCAGTTAGAGTTCTAAGTAGGGCTGGGGTGGGGCTGGAGGAAAGAAAACAGTGTATTACATCTTTGTTTTTCCTATTCTACATGAGTGACTTGAACATTTATCATTTGGGGGATTATTCAAATGTTGTTTCTTTTAATATGACATTTAATTAGTCTCAGTAGCTAAGTTCATGAATAGTATTGGTCACACATTTATTGTATTTGTCAAAATTAATTTAACCATTCTCCTACTAATTGGCACCTAAATTGTTTTTGATTTGTTTATATGATTTGGAGAACAGAAGTCAATATTTTGGAAATGAATTAGAGGGTAGATGAACATAGTTTCTGAAAGGAAAGATATAGCAAAGTGGAAATGGAGTTAAAATGAATAAGAAATTTGTATATTTTTATAAATATTATCAAAATTTATTTCAAAATTTTTATAATCTTACAAAGTAATACATATTAATACCCTACACATTTAAATATATTTTGCATTCTCAATCTCTTAAATTGTAGTCCAACTTAAGGGTGAGAAAAAAATTTTATCACTGTTAATTAGTATATATTTCCCTGTTGTATAATTAGGTTGAAGAGTATTAAGTTGCAACCTCACTAATATAGAGGTAAATGTATATAGTGATGTCCTGAGTAACAGAATATTTCTGGGCATAGTTTAAAATTCTGATGTCAACACAATATTTCTCCTTCATCTGAGAAAAAAGGATTTAGCTAGAATGACCAGGTGTCAAGGATAAAAGCCACACAAGAACTCAGCTAGTGAAGACTTAGGGAGAAAGCTTCGCACAGAGTCCATGAAACAAACCACGTGTAAAATCAAATCTAGAGATCTCACTGAAGGTTGGTTACCAGAATTTTTTTTTTTCCAGTACTGGGGATTTAACCTAGGGACAATTTACCACTGAGTTACATACCCAGCCCTTTTTATTTTATTTTTTATTTTGAGACAGAGTCTCACTAAATCACTGAGGCTGACCTCAAACTTGCCATCCTCCTACCTCAGCCTTCCAAGTCACTGGATTACAGGCATGAACCACCATGCCTAGCTTGTCCATCAGGATTCTGAATCTAGAGTTCAGCATCATGTGGAGAATGCCACAAGAAGAGAGAAGGTAGAGAGTTTATGTAAGGTTTAGGAAAAATTACAAGAATAGATTTGGGGTATCTCTGAATCATAATGCCAGCTGAATAGAAGAGCCATCTCAATGGGCAGATCTATTGGATGAAAGAACAGAAACATGCAAGACACCCACACTATTTAGAATACTACTACCTACTGTCAGGTAGGGTATAGATAGCTCTTCTGTGTCACCCAGCAATGTTAAAGATGGATTATAGGAAAGCAACAAGTCTTCAGTCAGGGAACCAATGCAGCATTGCCAAAGTTCTATGGCTGAAAGTTGCCTTGAAGTCTGCAGGAAATGAGTATTTCACTCCTGTGGAAGGTGGCCCTATCTGCCTGTGGTTGGGACCATATGAACAGTTCATATTGGTGAGTTATGATAAACAGTTAAGATAGTCCAAGAGTCCCATGAGTGGTAGAATTGGATTCAAGTATGTATTGCTTTTCCACTTGGGAGTTAGAAGGGAAATATCCTACACTAATTATCTCAGTAACAGAATTGATGAAAGGATGGGTGTAGGCAGGTCTTCTAAATCAGTCCACATAGTGTTATCTGCTCAGACTGTCTTATGATTTCTGAGTCCTTGGCACAGCAAAAGACAAGTCTCTGTGGCTTTGATTGCTCACCGACATTGCTACTAGTTACTGCCTGGAGCAGGGAGTTGGCCAATGGTACAGCAATTTACAGGTTGGATGGAAGACCTATGGAAATGGTACCCAGTTTAAATTTTTCTTAAACTGATTGTGGCAGCAGGGATATATGAAGTCCAATTCAGGAAGCATCCTATATCATCTTGTATGTACAATTCTATCCCCAAAATGAAGATTATAGGGCCTGGGGATCAGATGTCCATTATGATGCTCACAGTTAGTTTGACATGGGAATTGCCAAGTTAGGTGAGCCGCCATAGCAGTTTGAATTTCTTCAGTGAAGTTAAGGTTCCACATATTGAATCAGGGAATGTGAACTGCTAGTACTCATTTATTTATTTATTTGACACATACTTACTGGATATATGCTGAAGTGCTTAATCCTAAAAATATCCATGCCTGTGTCAACAGTGTCACATAAGGATAAAAACACAAAAGAACACCATCTTACTACGGAGGTACATTAGAAAAAATTCATACCTATACACAAGAAGCATGAGCACTGGAATTAGATTTGGGTCACAAATGTCAGTGGTCTACTTTCAAAATAAATTTATTAAAATTTTTGAATAATACATTTATGAATAAATTCAGAGGCCATACATATTTTAAATTCTACAAAAACTTATAATACATTACAACAATTATTGTGCTACTTTTCAAATGATGCTTTAAAAGTACTTCCTACTTTTAAAAATAGAAGATATTATCGGGCTGGGGAGATAGCTCAGCTGGTAGAGTGCTTGCCTCGCAAGCACAAGGCCCTGAGTTCGATCCCCAGTACCGCAAAAAAAAAAAAAAAAAAAAAAAATAGAAGATATTATCAATGACTCTGATTATGAGCTGGATGTGAAAGTCCATATAAAATTAAAACTTAGAGGCCCAAATAAAATGAAATATGCTATCATTATAGAGATTGCCACACATGTAACTCATTTTAAAATATAATTAAGAGGGAGAGACCAAGATGGCAGACTAGAGGGTGACTGCATCTCATGTCGCTCCAGAAATCAGGATTCAAGAAGAGGAGGTATTGAGAGACTCTGGACCAACTCAGAACTGCTGGGTGAGTCTCTCCCACTGGGTGAGGCTCGGCCCAGGCGGCAGGCCCGGACCACAGGCAGCGTCTTGGAGCAGGGCCGGACAGCAAGAGGCTTCTGTGAACAGCTAGGCTTCCCCTTCTGTGCACAGCCAGGCTCCCCCCGGCCTCGGTGGCAAGCCTGGACAGCAGGCGGCTTCTAACAGCAGGGTGGGCCAGCAAGAGGTTTCCATGCACAACTAGGCTCCCCTGGCCTGGGCGGCAGGCCAGACACAGGCCCAGACCAGCTGTGCCCCAGCCCGCAGTCTAGTCCCCCTTTGGCTGACCATCAGTCAACAAGTGGAGGCGCCTCTGCCTACTAGCAGGGAATATACCCCACCTGAAGGCCACCACCCCTAGAGAGGCAGCTTTCTTGTGGAGCAATGCATTATCAAGTTCCTCCAAGACTTCAGGCTACTGAAGGCTAAGAGGTGAGTTATTGGAAATCTACAGAGACAATATTAGTCAATAGAGGAAATCTGCAATATCTCAGAGTTTCACTACTAGAGGGGTAGATACCTGAACAATATGAGAAGACAAGGGAAGAAAATGTCCCAAACAAACCTAGATGCTATAGCAATAAAATTCAATGACAGCATGGCAGAAGAAATGTCAGAAAGGGAGTTCACAATGTACATAATCGAAACGATCAGGGAAGCAAACGAGGAGATGAAAGAGCAAATGCAGGCATTGAATGATTGCACCAATCAACAGTTAAAAGAGCAAACACAGGAAGCAAAAGATAATTTCAATAAAGAGTTAGAGATACTGAAAAAAAAAAAACAAACAGAAATCCTTGAAATGAAGGAAACAATAAACCAAATTAAAAACTCCATAGAAAGCATAACCAATAGGACAGAACACCTGGAAGACAGAACCTCAGATATTGAAGAAAAAAAATTTAATCTTGAAAACAAAGTTGACCAAACAGGGAAGATGGTAAGAAATCATGAATAGAATCTACAAGAATTATGGGATATCATGAAAAGGTCAAATTTAAGAATTATTGGGGTTGAGGAAGGCTTGGAGAAACAAACCAAAGGAATGAACAATCTATTCAATGAAATAATTTCAGAAAATTTCCCAAATCTGAAGAATGAAATGGAAAATCAAGGACCAGAGGCTTATAGGACTCCAAATACACAAAATTACAACAGACCCACACCAAGGCACATTATAATGAAAATACCTAACATACAAAATAAAGACAGAATTTTAAAGACTGCAAGAGAAAAAAATCAAATTACATTCAGGGGGAAAACAATATGGATATCAGCAGATTTTTCAACCCAGACCCTAAGAGCTAGAAGGGCCTGGAACAACATTTTTCAAGTTCTGAAAGAAAACGGATGCCAACCAAGAATCTTATACCCAGCAAAATGTACCTTAGATTTGATGATGAAATAAAATCCTTCCATGATAAACAAAAGCTAAAAGAATTTACAAAAAGACACCAGAACTACAGAACATTCACACAAAATATTCCATGAGGAAGAGATGAAAAACAATGATGTAAATCAGCAAAGGGAGGAACTACCCTAAAGGAATAGCCAAATAAGGGAGAAACCAAGTCATATCAAAAAAACAAAATTGAGCCAAATGACCGGGAATACAAATCATATCTCAATAATAACCCTGAATGTTAATGGTCTGAACTCATCAATCAAAAACATAGACTGGCAGATTAGACTAAAACAAAAGTTCCAACAATATGCTGCCTACAAGAGACTCATCTCATACAAAGAGATATCCACAGACTAAAGGTGAAAGGATGGGAAAAAACATATCACTCCCATGGACTGCATAAATAAGCAGGGGTTTCCATCCTAATATCAGACAATGTGAACTTCAAGCCAAAGTTAGTCAGAAGGGATAACGAAGGACATTTCATAC
This sequence comes from Sciurus carolinensis, assembly GCF_902686445.1. Taxonomy (NCBI): domain Eukaryota; kingdom Metazoa; phylum Chordata; class Mammalia; order Rodentia; family Sciuridae; genus Sciurus; species Sciurus carolinensis. The sequence goes on from NC_062232.1 coordinate 29,359,170, forward strand.
TGCTTAAGGGAAGCATAAATCTGTAAGACATAACAATCATAAATATCTATGCCCCAAATATTGGCTCATCCATGTATGTCAAACAAATCCTTCTCAATTCCAGAAATCAAATAGACCACAACACAATAATACTAGGTGATTTTAACACACCTCTCTCACCACTGGACAGATCTTTCAAACAAAAATTGAACAAAGAAATCATAGATCTCAATAACACTATCAATAATTTATACTTCACAGACATATATAGACGATACCATCCAACAAAAAGCGAATACACTTTCTTTTCAGCAGCACATGGATCCTTCTTTAAAATAGACTATATTTTATGCCATAAAGCTACTGTTAGCAAATACAAGAAGATAGAGATACTACCTTGTATTCCATCAGATCATAATGGATTGAAATTAGAAATAAATGACAGAATAAAAAACAGAAACTTCTCCAACACCTGGAGATTAAATAATACGCTATTGTATGATGAATGGATAACACAAGACATCAGGAGGGAAATTAAAAAATTCTTAGGAGTAAACAAGAACAAAGACACATCCTATGAAAATCTCTGGGACACTATGAAAGCAGTACTTAGAGGAAAATTTATTTCACGGAGTGCATTCAATAAAAGAAGAAAAACTCAACAAATAAACGACCTAACACTACAGCTCAAAGCCCTAGAAAAGGAAGAACAGAGTAACACCAAAAGTAGTAGAAGACAGGAAACAGTTAAACTCAGAGCTGAAATCAATGAAATTGAAACAAAAGAAACAATCAAAAAAATTGACAAAATAAATAGTTGGTTCTTTGAAAACATAAACAAAATTGATAAACCTTTAGCCACACTAACAAAGAGAAGGAGAGAGAAAACTCAAATTACTAAAATTTGGAATGAACAAGGAAATATCATGACAGACACGAGTGAAATACAAAACATAATTAGAAGCTATTTTGAAAATTTATACTCCAACAAAACAGAAAATCTCAAAGACATCAACAGGTTTCTACAGACATATGAATTACCTAAACTGAACCAGGAGAACATACACAAATTAAATAGATCAATTTCAAGTAATGAAATAGAAGTCATCAAAAGCCCCAACAACAAAGAAAAGTTCAGGACCAGATGGGTTCTCAGCTGAGTTCTACAAAACCTTTAAAGAAGAGCTCATCCCAATACTCCTCAAAGTATTCCATGAACTAGAAGAGGAGGGAACTCTCCCAAACTCATTCTATGAAGCCAATATCACCCTGACACCCAAACCAGACACACATCAAGAAAAGAAAATTTCAGACCAATATCCTTAATGAACATCGATGAAAAAATTCTCAACAAAATTTTAGCAAATTGCATACAAAAATATATTAAAAAGATAGTGCACCATGATCAAGTGGGTTTTATCCCAGGGATGCAAGGTTGGTTCAACATCAAGAAATCAACAAATGTCATTCACCATATCAACAGACTTAAAGTCAAGAATCACATCATTATTTCAATAGATGCAGAAAAAGCATTTGATAAAATACAGCATCCCTTCATGTTCAAAATACTAGAAAAAACAGGGATAATGGGAACATTCCTTAACATTGTAAAGGCCATCTATGCTAAGCCCATGGCCAATATCATTCTCAATGGTGAAAAACTGAAAGCATTCCCCCTAAAAACTGGAACAAGGCAGGGATGCCCTCTTTCACTACTTCTATTCAACATTGTCCTCGAAACTCTAGCCAGAGCAATTAGACAGACCAAGGAAATTAAAGGGATATGAATAGGAAAAGAAGTACTCAAACTAACCCTATTTGCTGATGACATGATTATTTATTTAGAGTTACCAGGAAATTCCACTAGAACACTTTTAGAACTCATGAGTGAATTCAGTAAAGTAGTAGGATATAAGACCAATGCTCATAAATCTAATGTATTTTTATACATAAGTGATGAATCTTGAAAAAGAGAAATTAGGAAAACTACCCAATTAACAATAGCTTCAAAAAAAATAAAATACTTGGGAATCAATCTAACATAAGAGGTGAAAGACCTCTACAATGACAACTACAGAACACTAAAGAAAGAAATTAAAGAAAACCTTAGAAGATGGAAAGATCTCCCATGTTCTTGGATAGGCAGAATTAATATTGTCAAAATGGCCATACTACCAAAAGTGCTCTACAGATTCAATGCAAATCCAATTAAAATCCCAATGATGTACCTTACAGAAATAGAGCAAGGAATCATGAAATTCACTGGAAGAATAAGAGACCCAGAATAGCTAAAACAATCCTTAGCAGGAAGAGTGAAGCAGGGGGTTTCACAATACCAGATCTTCAACTATACTACAAAGCAATAGTAACAAAAACGGTATGTTATTGGTAGACAGGTAGGTCAATGGTACAGAATAGAGGACATGGACACAAACTCAAATAAATACAATTTTCTCATACTAGACAAAGGTGCCAAAAATATGCAATGGAGAAAAGATAGCCTCTTCAATAAATGGTGCTGGGAAAACTGGAAATCCACATGCAGCAGAATGAAACTAAACCCCTATCTCTCACCCTGCACAAAACTCAAGTCAAAATGGATCAAGTACTTGAGAATTGGACCAGATACCCTTCATCTTACAGAAGAAATAGTAGGTCCAAATCTTCAACATGTCAGCTTAGGATCAGACTTCCTTTACAGGACTTCCATAGTACAAGAAATAAAAGCAAGAATCAATAACTGGGATAGATTCAAACTAAAAAGCTTTCTCTCAGCAAAGGAAACTATCAGCAATGTGAAGAGAGAGCCTACCGAGTGGGAGAATATCTTTGCCACTCATACTTCAGATAGAGCACTAATTTCCAGAATATATAGAGAACTCAAAAAAACTCTACACCAAGAATACACATAACCCAATCAATAAATGGGCTAAGGAAATGAACAGACACTTCACAGAAGAAGATCTACAAGCAATCAACAGATACATGAAAAAATGCTCAACATCTCTAGTAATAAGAGAAATGCAAATCAAAACTACCCTAAGATTCCATCTCACTCCAAGTAGAATGGCGATTATCAAGAATATAAGCAACAATAGGTGTTGGCGAGGATGTGGGGAAAAAGGTACACTCATACATTGCTGGTGGGGTTGCAAATTAGTGCAGTCACTCTGGAAAGCAGTGTGGAGATTCCTCAGACACTTTGGAATGGAATCATCATTTGACCCAGCTATCCTACTCCTTGACCTATACCCAAAGGACTTAAAATCAGCATACTACAGAGATGCAGTCACATCAATGTACATAGCTGCTCAATTCACAATAGCCAGATTGTGGAACCAACCTAGATGTCCTTCAATTGATGAATGGATAAATAAACTGTGAGATATATATATATATATATATATATATATATATATATATATATATAATATTCCATTATATATATATAATGGAATATTACTCAGCCATCAAGAGTAATAAAATTATGGCATTTGCAGACAAATGGATGAAATGGAGAATATCATGCACAGTGAGATAAGCCAATCTCAAAAAACTAAAGGACGAATGATCTTGCTGATAAGCGGATGATGACACATAATGGGGTGTGGTAGTGGGGCAAGAATGGAGGAAGGAGGGACTGTATAGAGGGAAAAGAGGGTTGGGAAGGGTGGAGGGAAGGAAAAAATAACAGAATGAATCAAACACCATTACCCTATGTAAATGTATGATTACACATATGGTATGCCTTTACTTCATGTACAGAGAAACAAGGTGTATCCCATTTGTTTACAATAAAAATAAATGAAAAAATATATATATAATTAAGATAACTGATCATTTGTTTTGTTATGAATTATAAATAGTAAAAAAAAGCTATATGCATAGAACTCTATTGCTTAAATTCATTCAGAGTGTTCTGATATTGTTAACATAGTATTCAGTTTTTATTGTATGTTTATGACATCTGGGGTTCTCAACAAAATGGCTTTATTATTTACAATTGAGTTAATGTAAGTGTGTATATTTCTAAAAATGTAGAATTGCATGGAGTCATACATCAATGTTTAGACTTTAGTAATATCCTAAGAAATCTTTTTCTATTGAGACTTTTAGAATTTACAACTAAGGTATTATTTCAAAGGAATACAGTAACTGAGGATACTCATAAAATATTTATCAACTACATGATATAAAAATATCTACCTGCTAATCTGTCAGAATAAATTTTACAGAAAACTTTTATGATCATCAGGCAATTGTTCAGGTACTATTTAATATAACTTGAGCTTATATACACATCTACAAATTGAAAGTCATTCTAGGAAACACAATATTTAGTTCTTTTAGTAAGAGAAGGAAACCGCTGCTTCATTTCTTTGTAGTTCAACAAAAAATTATTTAAAGGTTAACAATTGGGCCATATTAGTATATTAAATACAAAATACAAGAGGAAATTAAAAAGCATTGTTAGCAATTCAAACTCAGGTATTTTGACTTACTAAATTGTAAACAACCAGTTTACAGAAAAAAATTCAAATTTTAATAATAAAAGTGATTTCCAATAAAAATCACTCTTAACAAAAATATGAACTGTGCTGCAAAAGCCAGACTATTGAAAAAGTCTTTTTCTAAACTTACTATCCATCTATTGTAGGGAATAATAAGTGTTGCACAAAATTAAGAGGAGAGGGAGATAAAACAAGAATCAATTTTTCTGCATAAAAAGCTACCTTTCAGATATTCGAAGAATAAACACAGAGAAATTTTGCATTTTATTGGGAATTTATATGCATCGATATATGTATGTGTATATATGTATGTATATATGTTTACATATGAAAACAAAAACTGTTAAAAGAACAAATATATTGTGATTTTTTGCAAATAAAACTGCAGTAGCATAATATTTAGAACAATTTACAACTCTGAACAATTTGCTTTATTTTTATTTGAACCACTTGAACAGTACACTATCATGTGGCAATAAAAAGGAAATCTAATCCTCTAAACTTAGTTGTTCTATTGAGTACTATGGAGTACAAATGTGTCATCAATGCATATCAAAATGAGTAAGGAATCTTGCAAAGCACAATTACTTGTAACTCTAAAATTCCAATGCTTGTTTCCATTTTTTTGAGCAAATGTATCTCATGTAGAGCAAGTTATATATAATAGGTTGGCTTGAAATCAATAAGAGAAATTGTACAGCTTAAGAAAGACAAAATTATTTAACTTATAAAAACAAGGTAAGAATAAGGAATAATAAAAGGAATTCTCAATTACAGAGATATTTCTATTTACAGATGGTAATAATGAAATCTTCTTGGTATTAAATTCAGAAAAGATTGTCTTATTTTGGTGTGCTTGGGAGTAATTTAAATATTGGAAACTATCACTGAAGTGAATGGGGACATTTTGGTTAAAGAGTTTCCAAACAGGCCTAGATTCTCAATGCAATAAAATGATTTCTGGTCTGAAATTGAAGTAGATAAATCCCATGAATCCCATTTGTTGTGGAAAATCATTGACAGAATATACTATTATATGTATGGTAACTTAATGAACCAAGATTACTTTACACCTGGAATTTGAAGACTTATTTTTCTCTGGTACCATTCATGTACCAGAGACTTCACAAAAACAACACCTGGTGCTTTTTCATCTGAGGTGCCAGACCCCTGGACAATTTTTTAGTATATTATTGCAAAATCGGGCTGCTCACAAATATCATTAGGTGTCTTGTTAATACATCAAATAGTGTCACAATTTCTATATTTTTCCAAGTATTTTTTATGTTGGAACTTTATCATATCTTTATGTCTAAGATGCAATACTATAGGATATGATTTTAAACATCTTTATTTTCAATTAGCCTAAGATTTATTGTATAAATGTACTTCTTAATGTGGAATCCATATCCATGGCTTTTAATAAAAAGTGTCTCACTGTGTAGCCGACATTCATTTTCTATGTACTGGGAAAAAAAAGATGCCCTTTAGTCTTAAAAAAGGCAATGTACTAGCCTTTTAAGGTCATTACACAAGACATTTTTCTCTTTCAGAACCATTATAGTGAATCAGTCGGGCAGTGTATAGAGACTATATTCTCAAAATATGCCAACTCCACTTGTTCTCATTATTATTATTATGTGAAACTAAATGATATTGGAACCAATTATGTTAATATGAGATGTAGGTCTATAGGTATTAAGCAATTCTCTCTCTCTCTCTCATACACACACACACACACACACACACACACATGTATGCACATATGTACCTCTCTCTAGCTCAAAAATTATTTTGTAGTCTTATACAGTTATACTTGCTTCACAGTTTATCATGAAAATCCCTATATTTATTTGCTTCCAATCTTTTCATCTCTAAATAACACTGGAGACTTGACTATAAAGTAATTGTGATTATATGATAATTATCACTATTTTGGAATCACATCTATATATTAATGTTTTCTTTTTCACCACAACAAGCCTGAAATCAAAGGTAGAGAATTTTTACCTAATCATTATTTCAGGATCAAAATCTTGTTCTCTGTAAACAATTCTTCCTAGAACTTTCTTTTCTCTTCACTGCCATAATATTAAGATTCTTAACTTATCCCATTCCAGAAGTTAATATTAACAAGCATTTTTTGAGTACTGACTAGAATTATAGACAACAGTCTCAGTCTTAAGTTACATATGGACTAGTGAGAAAGGCAGATAAGCAAAGAGTTAAAGTAGTTGTAAGCAATTTCTAAATAACTTCACAGAAAGTCCCATGAGAAAATGGAGGCATGCCTGATCCTGCCTTAGTTTTATCTATGTTAGTTTTCTATAGCTGTATAAAAACTTAACACAAACTGAGTAGCTTAAAAAATACACATTTGTCATCTCACAGTTTGCATGAGTTAGGAGTCATGGAATTATCATCTGCTTAATATTTCACACATTTTCAACCAAGGCACTGGCCAGAGTTACCAAGTATATAAGATCATTTACACATGAAAAATAACATAAACTATTAAACATGTAGTTCAATTTTACACAAAATTACATATTAAATGATGTTATATAAAAATGTTGAACATTTTCTTCTTTTCTCCTCCAAAGAAAAATTAGATTTAACTGCATTCTCCTATGTAAAATTTTGCAAGAAGTAGAAACCACCATGTGATCAGTAGTTTATTCAAGTGCTTCTGATCTCCTCGCTTTATTAGTTCATAACACAGCCTTAGAAAATGTTTAGGTTAATTTATAATATCATAGTAATAGAGGCCATTTTATTCTTTGATTTAGATTATAGATATTCTACTCAAATGCTTATATTGGTTCAGATACAACTGCACTTAATTTGGCATCTACACTTATTAAAACATGATTATTTATTGCATGTACTTTGTCTTGCTATAGAAAATATTAGGAAAAAAGAGCAATCATGAAATTATATTTCTGTCAAATAAGATACACTCTTCTAAATCTAATGGACTACTTGAATTATAAATACTTGTGTAGGAAATTGGTCTATTAACATATGCATTCAATTATATTGATAAGTATGCTGAAAAACACAATTATGCACCTAAACATATGATAAAACTAACCCCCAGGCCTACACTGGGGCCTACCCTGGTTCCTGTTCTAATTAAAAGAGCAATAACAATTTTGCCATTAAAAACCACATATTTAAATCTGTACAGTAATTTGGCTTCTGTTTGATATCCTTACATATGTATAACAGAAATAGTTCTACCAATGCTATCAAGGAAAGGTCATTATTTCAGCTATTTTATTTGAACTTTCAAATGAAAATTAAATAATTTATGTAAAAACTTTTTGCAAGTAGAAAAAGTTCAAAAAACTTTCCAGCAAGAATCATAGAAATTCTAAAGTTAGGGGGAAAAAAACTACAAAAGTCCTGAATGTACATATTGTCAAGTGCCACAAAGAAAGTCCTTCTGTCCAGTGGATATGGGGCCAGATTGAAAGTCCAAACTTCATACTGAATCGTGATTCAGTTTCTGATGAAATGCACCTTCTCAGAGGAAAGACTGATAGATTCTATGTTAAGTCAACTTTTTGTTGCTGTGACAAAGGTACCTCACAAGAACAACTGAGAGGAGAAAATGTTATTTGGGATCACAGTTTCAGACGTTCAGTCCGTGGTTGGCTAAATCTATTGCTCTAGGCCAGAGATGAGGCAGAACAAGATAGTCGAAGTATGTGAATGAGAAATACTCAGCTCATGGCCGCCAGGAAGCAGAGAGAAAGAAGGAGGAACCAAGGTACAAGATACAATCCCCAAGGGCACAATCCCAGTGACCCAGCTTCTCCAGCCATGCCCACTCCTGCTTATAGTTACCACTCAGGACAGTAATCCTTTCAAATCACTAACCATTAAGTGGATTAATCCACTGAATAAGTTCCAGCTCCCAAAATCTAATCATTTCACCTCTGAACATTTCTGCAGTAACACAGGTGGTTTGGGGGAAATACCTCATATCTAAACCACAACAGACTTCCACACAAACACATAAATACTGAAAGCAATTAGCAATGTACTAACAGAAATTGGGCTCTATCTGCACTATGGTATAGTATGTGAACATTTGCTTTGTTTAGTCTTGGTTTCTCAAGACTGCCATATCAAGGAGGAAACCATCTAGCAGTGCCAAATCTGTATGGAGGGGAAAAGGAGCATCAAGTATGGGCATTGAATATTAGTATAGGAAAAAAAGAGAACCCTTGACCTTGGATAAGGGCATTATCAGTTGCAGTCACTTGTTATGGCATAGCCAGCCCTTTCCCACCAAACCTGGGGTATTTTGGGGGGCAAACTTTACTTTTATCCCCTCCTAGATTTCTCAGCCAGGCATTTGTTATCCTTTTTTCTCTTCAAATTGTTCAATCAGAGACAACTGAGAAGATAGTTCAGCCATTGCTTAGTTAAAGAAGACCAGATGGGGGTCAGCATCCATGAACAAATCATGCAAAATAGTTTAATCCTACCCCAGGACCCTACAAATGAAAGCGAATTTCAACCTTGCTAGTCAAACAACAGGTCAACCAGACAAGGATGTCTAATTCTGGATGGAAAGTCTTATAAAGCCTTCTTGGTGATTTATGTCATGAAACAATTTGGTCTAAGGGTATGCCATGCCAGTTGTTAGTATACTGAATTTCCCTCTGGTATTATCTCTTACATTAATCCATGTTGTAGCAGGTATCAATATTTGATTCCTTTATGTGGCTGCATAATATTTAATTTTATGGATATACCACCGTATGTTATCCATTCATTAGCTGATAGATGTGGACTATTTATACCTTCTAGCTATGGTGAATAGTGCTGCAAAACATTTTTAGAAGGCTTTGTTTGAACATTTGTTTGCTATTATTCTGAGAATATATCAAAGAATGGAATTGCTAGGTCATATCATGATCCTGTGTTTAGCCTTTTGAGTAATTGCCAAAATTTCCACAGAAGCTGTACCATTTTATATTCCAGTGTATAAGGACGGCAATTCTTCTGTGTCCCTTCTAACATGTGTTATTTTCTGATATTGACTATAACTGTCCTATTGTATGTGAAGTTGCTGAAGTTGGCCTCAAACTTGGGATTATAGGCATGCACCACTATGCTTGGTTTTGATTCTTTATTTTGTCTGCTCAAATATGCTGTTGTTCCCTATTATCATTTCCAATTATTGTACTTTTCAATCCCAAAGTTCCTATTAAGATAATTTTTATATTTTTATTGATAATCTCTATTTTTTTCTTACATGTGTCTTCTGTTTTCATTTAGTTCTTTGTCTATGGTTCCCTTTAGCTCTTTGAGCATATTTAAAGCAGCTGATTAAAAGTTTTCTTGGGGGCATTTCCATATCTGGGCTTCCTCGTAGATAGTTTCTACCATTGTGTGTGTGTGTGTGTGTGTGTGTGTGTGTGTGTTTGGTCCACACTTTGTGCCATCTTTCCATGCCTTGTAATTTTTTTAAATTGGACATTTTTGAATATTATAATGTGGCAACATTAAAAACTAGATCCCCCACTCCCTAAGATTTGTTTTGGTGATTGTTGTAGTTAAATTTTGTTTATTGAATTTTATGAATTATTTTTCTAAAGTATGCTTTTTTTTTATGTGTGGTAATTGAAGTGTTTTTTTCATTAGCTTAGTAGTCAACTACTGATTTGACAAAGAATTCCTGAAATGTCAATAGTCGAAAAATAAACAAGTATCTTTTAGTTTTTTCAGAATGGGTTTATGTTGGAACACCCCTTCAAGGCTTAAGCAGGTTGATAAAACTCTATCTTAGCCTTCAATCCCTATTTGCACAGAACCTAAATATCAGCTTAGAGTGGAAGCTCATGGTCTGTTGAAGTATATTTCTAAGTATACATCCAGCCCTCTGCATGTTCAAGGCCTTCTAGATTCCCCAGCATATATCAGAAGTATTCAAAGCTCTTATTTTCTCCAAGTGTCTTCTTTCACATCCTCTACTTACCTGGCATTTCATTCTGTCTATTGCTTGCACCAATTTTTGTTCTTTACCCCAGTTGGCTGCAGCTAATACATTTGCATTTAACATCTGCTTTCAACAAATGCTGCTCAGAAAGCTGCTTCAGCACTGGCTGTGAAATGACTGTAGATCTTGGAGTTGATCCTTCAAGGATCCACCAAATCCATCAAAACACATAATTCCTTTTCTTTGAGAATAAGGTCTGTGTTATTCTCTTTAGTGCCAGAAACTTTTACTAGGAATGTGGGTTGCTACATTCTTGGCTGTTTCCAAGCTGGGAAGTAGGTTCTGATAAATAGTTGAAGTAAAACACCACACCATCTCTTACTAATATTCAGCAGCTTCTTTTCTCACTGTGTTTCCATCATTACTGCAAGACTTTTTTTAAAATTTATTTTTATTGTACACAAATGGGGTACAACTTGTTTCTCTGGTTGTACATGAAGTAAAGGCATACCATTTGTGTAATCAAACATTTACATAGGGTAATAGTGTTTGATTCATTCTGTTATTTTTTTTCTTCCTCCCCACCCTACTGCAAGTTTTTGATCAGCTAACAGAATTTTTAAAAAGTTGATTCTGAGAGTTTGAGTCAACTTACTGGTTACTTTTGTGGAGGGACAGTTTTAAAGTTTCCTACTTTGTCATTTTTGTTTTGTTTTGTTTTGTTTTGTTTTACCAGGGATTGAATCCAGGGGCACTTAACCACTATGTCACATCTCCAGCCCTTTTATATATTTTGTTTAGACCCTGTCTCATTAAGTGTCTGAGGGCCTCACTAAGTTGCTGAGGCTGTTTTTGGACTCATGATCTTCCTCTCACAGCCTCCCAAGCTGCTGGGATTATGGGTGTGCTCCACCGTGCCCACTTCTACTTCTTGATGACTCATGAAAGTTAATTTTTTTATTGGAAGGGACTGAACTTTATATGAAGGCTATTTTTTCATATATCTACTGGCAATCCACAATCTATTTGCTTTTTTCTATTGATTCAATTTGTAACTATTGATTCCTTGTTTTGTAGTCATACTCCTCTCCACATGCGTACACCACTGAGTTCTCTGTGTAACATAGAGAAGATAAAATCTGATCCTTCCAGTGAGTGAACACCTGGAAATCATTATTGGTTTCATGATAACTTCTGGAATTTGGGGGAAGAATATATAAAATCTGAAATCTCATGGAAGAAATAAGTGTTCACAAAGTCACAAATAATGAGTCCCTTTCACATTGCTACGTTTCTTCCACTTTAGCCAGCCTTATTTCCTTATTACTAAAAAATTGTCATACCATAATCAACAACTGTATACTCTTTAAAGAAAACGTGACAACAAACTCTGAACATGAGAAATATACACTAATTTTGTAGTTATTTATTACGGGGGTCTCCTCTGAGTTCTTTATCAATGGCCTTACCATTTATTTAGTTTGTAAAAGAACTACATGATTTCAAGATACCAATATTTTAAGAGGCATGACTTTAAATGGCACATACCAGATGAGGAAATAATAATTCTTATATTTTCCATGTCTACACTAATTTTATGTACCCACCTACTCTTAAAGGAAACCAAAGAATATGGAGAAAATACAGAAAATTTTAATGGTTGTCAATTTCAAGCTATATTCTCACTTTGTTCAATTTATGATCATGCTCACCCTTCCCAAGTGTTTAATTCAACAATAATGAAAAAGAATCTTGTAGGCTATGGAGAGTAAACAGAAGAAAGCATAATCCTTGTACTTAAGGTAGTCATACTTTACATGAACAGGGTAATTTTGCATAGACCTAGCCCAACTCACACAGAAACTGAATGTGGTGTAGGTACCTCTTCCAGGTGGATGAAAAAAATGTGCTGAGCCTATGTTATATTCATAAGATTAAGAAAAATATGTTTTGCTTTGTTAGATGAAGCCATGTGCTGGTATAAACTTGCTTTAACAAGGTGCTCCTTGTAAGGTATAATCTTTGCTAAGATACATCGTGTCTGTTTCAGTAAGCTTTTTTTGTCACTGTGACTATAAGACCTGACAAGAACAATTTTAGAGGAAGAAAAGTTTATTTAGGGGTTCACAGTTTCAGAGGTCTCAATGCATGGACAGCTGGCTCCATTCCTCAGGGGATCAAGATGAGGCAGGACATCACGGTGGAAGAGGGTAGTGGAAGGAAGCAGCTCAGGATCACCCCAGGAAACAGAGAGAAAGCTCTACTCAACAAGGACAAAATATAAACTGCAAGACTTGCCCTCAGGGACCCACTTCCTCCAGCCACACCCTACCTGCCTGCAGTTACCACCCAGTCAATCCCTATCAGAGGATTAATGTGCTGATCAGGTTAAGATTCTCACAACCTAATCATTTCATCTCTAAATTTTCTTACATCGTTTCACACATCAACTTTTGGGGGACACATCATATCTAAACCATAACAATGTCTTACAATGTATTCACTAATTTCTTATAAAATAGGCCTTGAGAATTTCTAAAAGAGGGAAAAATGAATTTCTATGATGGAAGACACAGGAATAATTGATAAATAACTGTACTTGATCAAGGAGAATGAGTAGAAATTTGTCAGGAAAGTAAGATGGGAAGTGTACTAGTCAAGTTTTCATCACTGTGACTAAAGTATCTGATAAGCACTTAGAGAAGGAAAACTCTTTGTTGGGTTCACAAGAGGCAGAGACAAGATGTCATCCCCAAGAGCATTCCCCCACTAACCTACTTTGTCTAGCCATGTCCCACCTGCAACAGTTACCACTTAGCAGTTGATTCAAATTATTAATCCAGCAAATGGATTAATTCACTGATGACATTACAGCATTCATCATTGCCTGAAAGTCACAACCCTGAACATTTTGGGTAATATGCTTCCAAAATATGAGCTTTAGGGGGGACATTTCTAGACCCAAATCATAACAGCAAGAGAAAGATACACTAGAGAGAATACTGTAAAAAATGTAAGACAAACAGATAAGCACGAAATTTCATGGACACTTGAGCAACCAATGCCAAGAATGATTTGTAAGTGACAACAAATTGTTTGCATGACTAACATAAAATGATATTGAGGAAGACAGGGAATTTTGAGCTTAATAACTAAGTTTTGTTTTACTGAAGGCAGTTGCTCAATGGAAGTTATTGGGCATAGGAATAATGTGATTACATCTTTATTTTAGAGTTTCTGAAGCCAATGTTGAAAGTATATTGAGTCGGAGACAAAAACTGGTGTAAGGGAGACTGGCTAATAGACTAATGAAATCTATTTTGTACTGTCCTTGGGTTTTCTTTCTTTGACTGTGGGGAGGGTTATCCAAGGGTCACAATTTGATTACTAGCACTGGAAACAGTGAGAAGGATATAGGAAACAAGACTGAAAGTAGAGATGACAATGATGGATTTGGAAGAAGGAAAAGAAGGAAAGAAAGAACAAGGGGGAACAGTGAAGATGAATGTGAATATAAAAACCAGTTCTAATGTTGATTTGGATGATATTCACACTTGAAGGGAGGCAAAGGTTCATTTACTTGCAGAGAAATTTGATGGGGAGTTTTTGAAAAGAATTCATTTTTTCCCAAAAACATGGTAATGGTGGGGAAAAAGGGGAAAAGTATTAATTTAATTCCCACAATAGGCACAACTTCCTGGTATTGGCTGAGAAAATATCATCTAGCATATTCTTATGTTTTTGTTAGGAAATATATTTATGTTATTCAATTTAAATGTATAATACTTTCTTAAAATGTTTTCAGAATAATCTCTCAGACATGTATTCAACATTGTGCTAAAATGACTAAATTTTTCAGTGCAGACATCCAAAACTTTTTATGAGTCTTTCTTTCACCCTCATTGAGTTTTTCAGCATATTATTCTGACTTAATTATTATTAAATAGTCAATGAAAAATCATTAATTCAAAAGAACATCAATTTTTCTTCCCTGGTCAGGTTTATCATATAATTTTGCTAAAGTCAATAATCATCTTGAATGATTAATAGTCTTCTTCTAGAAATTACAATTTAACATTTTATAATTACAGATAGCTACTCATTTGCCTACCTAGTTATCAGACTTATATAATATGCCTACACAATTTAAACAAATAAACTGCAAAATCTGGTAAGATATGGGCTCAAGGTAAGAGAATAAGAAGAATTTAAGATCAAAAAGATAATATGAATGTTATCTAAGTCAATACCTTTGTTGTGGTTTGGATCAGAAATGTCCCTCCAAAAGCTTGTGTGTTGAAAGCCTGGTCCCCAGTATAGCAATGTTCAGAGGTAGGGCCTTTAGGAGGTGATTGAATCATGAGGGTGCTGACCTTACCAATAGATTGATCCATTGATAGATTCATAGCAGAATGGGCTATTGAAAGGTGGTGGAAGCCTTTGAAGGTAGGGCCCAGTTGGAGGAAGAAGGTCACTGGGGGTGTGCTTTTTTTTTTTTTTTTTTTTTTTTTTTTGCGGTGCTGGGGATCAAACCCAGGGCCTTGTGCATGCAAGGCGAGCACTCTACCGACCGAGTTATCTCCCCAGCCCGGGGGTGTGCTTTTGAAGGATATATTCTGTCCCCAGTCACTTTGTCCCTGGCTTTCTTTTTGTTTTCCTGGCCAGCATAAGGTAGGCAGCTTTCTTCCACCTGCCCTTCTGCTATGATGTTCTGTTTTACTACAGTTCCAAAGCAATGGGTCCAAGAGATCATGGACTAAAACCTCTGAAACCTTGAGCTAAAATAAGTCTTTTCTTTCCTGTAAGTTGACTTTCTTGGATATTTCTACACAGGGATGAAGGATGACTAACACAGACTTTTTTTTTTTTAATACAATTAATGTTACTTGTAAGTAGAAGACATTCAAGACATATACAATGCTACCTAGTTAATTAGTTATAGAGATGGGATTAGAACTTTCTTGCCAGGTCAATGTTTGTATCCCTTTTTTTTTTTTTTTTGGTACTGAGGATTGAACCCAGAGGGTCTTAACCACTGAACCACATCCCTAGCCCTTATTTGTTGGGATAGGGTCTTGCTAAGCTGCTTAGGGCCTTGCTAAATTGTTGAAGCTGTCTTTGAACTTGTGATCCTCCTGTCTCAGCTGCCACACCAGGCATGTATCCCTACTTTCTAGGTCATTACTTGTTGATATACATGCATTGCTACTCTTTTAGAATTGGAATTAACTAGATATACAAAATGAACAAAACATCTATGTTTCTTAACACTTTTCTGTAAAATATAGCTACCATTAAGCATGTGCACTTGGAACTATGGCACTAAAAGCATAAAGAAACTTGTGCAGGGAACTTTAATAACTAAACACAATGACAAATATATGATATATGTCAAGAGAATTTCATTTCCCTGGTCATAACTACAAGACTTGGTGTCTAAAGGATTTCTCTCCTTTTTCAGCAGTCCTTTATTGCATTTGCACTCTTTTCCTCATTTTATTTTATTTTGAAAAAATAATTATATTACACTACAGATTATGATATTCCAAATAATTTCTCTGACATAAGCAGAATAAAACATATTTTCACTTACGTTGTGTTATTACTATAAGTGAGGATTAATAAGTGATCTTTCTGTCCATAACAAAGGATCATTGCCTACATACCTATAACAAAAGACAGGTTAACAAGATAAAGCATAAAAATTTTATTTGGTCATAGTTTTAGTTTTACATGACACAGGAGCCTTCAGATTAAAGACCCAAAGACACAGGGTGAATTATCCATTTTATTCTTAGGTTTCATGAGGCATTGACAGTCATGTAGAAATAAGATTGGACAAAAAGGGTATTATCTAACAATAGCATATTGAGGGGCAGGACACCCAGCAAAGCCTATCTTTTCAGATTCTTCTGTCCTTTCTGTGCAGCATTCTTATCTCCCAGTATGGGGCTAGACTCTTTCTGCAACAGCGATCTTACAATCTACAACCAAGTGAGGTAGGTTGGAGAATTTCTTTATGACCAGCTCTTAAACTGAAAGGTACAGAAAAGTTCAAGTAATATTGTTAGGTCTTGTAAAAGCTGACTTTGGGGAAAAGGGGTATTTGTTTCTATCACTCTCCTTAAGGAAGAGATATTCTAGTGTGTATGGTTTATCCAAGGGGAGAATGAAGGGTGACTGACAGGAGGGTAGGAGGAGCTCAGAGAGACACTGTTTCTGAGGCTGTCTCTGAGGTCTTCATTTTGGGGTATTGTTTTCTGAGGCCTGATATTATGTAATAAAGAGAGAACATCCTCAAATGAACAAGTTAGATGAAATATTTTTTAGGGAAATGGTAATAACACAGTCTGCATTTAGATGTGGAATTAAATGGGATTGAAGACTAATTTATGGACAATTTAATAAAAATCGGCTAATTGGTAGCTGTGATTCTGTATAAAATTTATAATAGATAAAATATCCTAGCAAATTCATGTTTGCTCCTTTAAAATACACTATCATGGCTTGATATGCATTTGAAGGATTTCTGTTTTATTTTGGTAGTACTGAAGATCTTATCCAGGGCCTACCACAGGTACAAGTGCTCTACTACTAAGCTACATACATCCGCAGCCCTCAGTATGCAGTGAATTATATAGACAAACTGCAGTTCAGGTTTCATTCAGTCCCAATTAGGAAGCCTGGAAATTATAATTCTAAAATTACTGAGTGTAATAGTTTATGAACACCATATACTTAGGGGATAACAATTGAATATTAACTTAGTATAATGATGCCAAGAATATTTTAGAAACAAAGAATATTTTCTTGTTTCCTCAAGCTTTTGTTTGTTGAATTGATGCATTTATCCTATTCCATTATTACTACTGAAATTTTTCCTTCATGAGCATTGATCACTCAGCTATCTATTCATAGTAAAATATGCTTTATATTCCTTGGAAAAATGCATAGCTGTTTAGGAAATGTAGTACATGCAAATTTTATAAAATATTATTTATTTCCTGGAGTCACTAAACTGAATATAATTGTAGATCTTAATTAGTGAAATTCTAGGGAACTTCATCCCATGAAAGCAGACTGTCTATGAATCATACTATAAATGAATATCAATTTGGGAAAAAGATAATGAAACTAGAAATAACTTGACCTTGCAAATGTAAATTACTTATTCCTACAGTGCTTTCCTATTTAATTTTAAATTTCCATAATTTTATTTGTTATCTAAGATATGTATACTATTTTTCACATTTCATTTAAAAGTAGATTGCTTGTTTAAAGATATCTGTGCAATAATCCTTAGGACATGGAGTTCATATGGTTTTACAATTGTGGGGCATTTCATATAAATTATAATTTCTCTTTAAAGCTGGATTTGGTACCCTTTAGATTTCTAGTAGTTATTTGCATGCCTGTTACAAGCTTATTCAGTTGCAAGATTCTCTTCTGTGGGCACAATCTGAATGTTCCAGCCTTTGTTTTCATTGGTCCTCTCAAGTTTTGGCCTTGTCCTAGGCCTTCTATGTCAGAGCATGCATTTTCATAAGATCCTTAGGTAATTTTCAAGCACATGAAACTTTGGGAACATTTGCTTTCAAAGAATAGATGCACTCCATTTAAATGGATCTCTTAATGTCTCTTAAGTGCCAGACGAAGGTTTAGGTTCCTAATGAGTATTATCTCGTGTTGTCCTCATTGTATTTTTAACTGTAATCTCACTTTTTAAGACACAGGTATTTTAAGAAAGATTTTATAACAGAAAACAGAAAAATACATATAATTATAGAGATAAAACTACAATAAACTTCCCCTATATTCTTTATACAGCTTTACCAATACATGAGCAAACATTTTTTCATGAATATGTTTGATGATTATAAAGCAAGTCCCAATCATCACATAAATTTGATCCTGAAATATTTCAGTGCTTCCAAAACAGACTTTCTTTTTTGACATGGCCACAATGCCATTATATTTACAAATATATATTTTTAAATATTTTCTTTTAGTTGGCAATGGATCTATATTTTATTTATTTATATGTGGTGCTGAAAATCAATCCCATTGCCTCACATGTTATAGGCAAGCACTCTGCCACTGAGCTACAACCCCAGCCCTACAAATATTTTTTTAAATTATTCATTTTATTGTGGCACTAGGGATTGAATCCAGGGACTTGTGCATCCTAGGCAAGGGATCTCCCACTGAGCTATATTCCCACCCTTCTTATTATTTTATTTTTTCATATAAATTCTGTTTATTGTGTTTTAGTATTCCAAATCATAAGACACATAATTGTGTCAGATTTTAAATTGAATGTGCATGTTAAAGATTTTGATTATGGTACAATAGAAGAAAGCTAAAGAATATGAGAAGTGAATTAGAGTTAAGGAAATGTGGAGGTACTAAAATCTTCATCATATACAGGAAAGAATCAGCATACTGGCTGGAATAGAGATAAAAGTACAATAGATAATCTCTAGAAAAATAAAAAAAAAACAACACAAATCTCAATTGTTGGGAAGAGACAGGAAATAATGTAAGTGAAAACATCCTGAGACAAGGTCTTGCTAAATTGCCTCATCCTCCCCTTTAGCTGGGATTATAGGTGTGTGCCACTGTGTCCCACTCAACATTATTCCTTCAAATCATCAAACATTCAGGCAATGTTCATGTTTCCTAATTATATTTGAGATTTGCTATCATTTCTTTCTTTCTTTATCTTTTGTTGTTTGTTTGTTTTGGTGTTTTTTTTTTTTTTTTTAACATACTGGGAATTGAACCCAAGAGGTGCTTTACCCCTGAGCTACATCTCCAGCTTTTTTCATTTTATTTTGAGACAGTGTCTCATTAACTTCTTGGGGCTTGTCTTGAACTTGTGAGCCTCCCGTCTCAGTCTCTTGAGTCACTGGGATTACAGGTATGCACCACTACAGCAGGCTTCATCTTTTTTTAAAAGTATCTTGAATCAGCATGTAAATGAGCTTCATCCATTATGATCGTGTAATGTCTTTTGAGTTCTTTCTCTTACCTTATGAATTTATCTTCTTCATTACCTTTGGCTAAGATATATTACTGAAATGCAAAATGGTTGAAGGAGGTAGATGTTTTAAAAGGACTCAGTTTCTATGATTAACATACTTAACTAGTATGAATTTCTCTTTCTTTCTGTTTGGTTCTGTCCTCTAACCCAACACACTTCATGTGTTAATTATGGAATTTGTTGCATTTAATAAATTATATTTTATATTAGATTTACATTGTGATTACCTGAATCTCCCACCAGATTATGAATTCCCAGAAATCCAAAAAAAGCATGCATTTTTGTCTATCTACTGATGTTTTCTGCATGATATAAGCTCTGTTTAATTGAATTAAACACGTGCCTGAACAAACAATGACACTTTTAGCATGCTTAGTTCATTTAGTTGTACTGTATCATTTTAGGAAGTCATTATTAAGTAAGGGAGGCTCACTTTGTACAGATAATAAGAACATATCTGATATCTGTTGTGTACACATGAAGGAGCATACTTTATAAAACAAGTAGGGAAGTACTTGTTTAATATTGTTTACCAGTAGAATGATTTTATTTCCAGGCAATTAATTCCTCAATAATGATGCACAGAGTAGTGTCACTGACCATTTCTCAGTAAAAGATGACTCCATTGGGTCTGACAAACATGTTAATTCTAACTTTCACCAATTGAATATTTGACTTACAAAATGTACAAATTCAATCTCTTAGTGGCGTTTCCTCCCAATATAAAGTCTAAATATGTAATACTCTCTTTAGTGTTTTTGAAGTAAAAGATAACAGGTTTATATTCTGATTTTACTCTGTTCATTTGCAGTCTTGAATGTTTTTAATACCTCAAATTTAAAGAAGTTCTTGAGCCATAGACTCATTGAAATTACTGGAAGAAGGCTAAGTTCTATGGATTTCACAGCATAGAACATTTATTTTCACTGCTACAAACAATTTGGTTGAAGAACCCTTCCTAATTGTTAAAGATATTATAAGTAGGCAGTCTTTTGTTTCTGAGAGCTTGATGTCTGTTGGGACTAATGACACGTTAACTAACTCAGGCTGACTCCTTACTCCCTGGTGAGTGAGCAAGATCAAGGACTCAAAGGCAGTTTCAATAGTTAATGATGATAAATCGGACCACCGTCAGGGATTGGTTAACAACAGTTCAGTGAACATGATCAGCTCGTGCTTGCCATATAGTCCTATGGGACTCTCACCTGCGTGAACCTCCCATGCCTTGCTGACCTTTAAGCTGATTGGTTCCCACCTAGCCTCCACCCTACATAAAAGCTCTGTGATTTCCTCAATAAACGAGTTCCTGCTGTGCCTCCTGGCTGACAGATCACCTGGTTCTGGTGTGTTTCCTTTGTCGTGACACTCATCATCCTGCTCGGCCCATATTTTCCTCAGGCGGGCCCTGAGGAGGTACATGGGACCTTGTTGCCCGACAGGGAGCAACAGATGTCAAAGCTCCCTTCCGATGCCTCAAAAAAAGAGCACAGGTAAAACGGAGCATGCACGTAGCAACATAGTGACTCTAAAAACAGGACAAATGTAATTTTCTCTTTGGGGAATAAGTTCGATATAGTAAGGTTTCTTACAAACAATAGTTTGTATGATCATATCACATATAATCTCTTCTAATGCAGGCTTCCTTTTAAACCAACTGCATTTTACATGATTTTTGATAATGGCTGTCAGAATTGTTTTAATAAGAGGTCACATCCTGTCATAGGCTTCTGGTAGAGTATGCACAGATTGATTTTTCAGTCTGTGTTTATGTAGGATAGATTTAAGTCCTTCTAGAATTCTAGACAACTTGTTCTTTTCATTGTCATTTTATGTTAGAATTAGTAGGAAACTGTTCTTCAAGGTATATGTAAGAGAGAGGCTGTCATCCTGAATACACAAGGAATATCTTGGCCAATAAGAAGTATAATATCTGAAGCTAGGACAGAGCGTCTCAAAAAATGTTCTAAGATACAAGTTTTGTTTACAGAAACAACAGCTGGGTTGATTTCCCTTCAGGCATATCACACAGAAAGAGTATTCATTCATACACTGACACATAAACCTTTTCCCATCTTTGATGAAAACTTTGTAGAGTATGCTTATGCCTCTCTGCCTATCCACTCCAAGAGGCCTCTGGGACTTCCTAGATGGTATTAGGCAAGCCCTAGAAATACTGTTTTATCAGGATATATGACATGCAAATGAGTATACTTCAAAGCCATAACCTTATAATTCAATCATAAGTGAGGTACAGTGGCTACAATGTGTAGACTTGATGCTCAAATTAATAAGCTTCCAACTTTGGTCCAGCAAGCAAGGGGTCCAGTGTGGTGGCAATCACACAGAAGCCAATCTTTACTTCCAATGAAACATGTCTTACTGCTGTTTTTGTATTTATAGGCATGGAAATCAATAGGGATGCATCATGGTTTAGAGTTTGTATTTCTTCCTCACTAGTTAAGCTAGTTCTAAGTTCCAGATCATATTTATCAGATGTAATGTTGAAGTACAGTCAGACTTTTATATTTACACGTTCAATTCAACTAGCCAAATGGAAAATATTTGAAAAAGAAATCCAGGAGCTCCAAAAAACAAGACTTCAATTTGCCACATGCCAAGTACTAGGCTAAATCAATGCAAATGAGAGATGTGTTGGCATTGTATTAAGTATTACAAGCAATCTAGATATGATTTAAAGTATATGGGAGGATGTGTACAGGCTGGACACAAATACTGTCATTTTAAATAAGAGACTTAAGCACCAGCAGATTTTGATATCTGTAGGGGTTCCTGGAACCAATTCCCCCAGATATTGAGGGACAACTGTACTAATCTTTGCAATCCCTTCAAGAGTGGCATACTGCTTTGTTTTGTTGTATTCTCTGATTGAGGAGGTTCTAGTGACTTCCATTTGGTCTTTCCCAAATGACCTCACATCATAAGTCAGGGAACCAATGTGGGGATTTTGCCACATGTTGAGCATATCTATTTCAATTGTGCATTCCTAAATTGGGGAAATAACTACAGTATTGATTTGGGGACATAGGGACCCACTATTAGACCAGAACTAAAACTCCATTGATCACATGACCTCCATAAATCCTCACTCTGAAAAACCGTAGTGATATTTTAAGTCTCTTGGAATTAGTGTACATTTAGAGCCAATGTCCACTAGATGCTAAAAGACCTGATTATTTCCTTTTCTCCAAAGTACAACTATTTTGTAAAAATCTTTAGGTCCCTTTGAGTAAGACTAGGAAACAAATTAACTACAAAGTTTTGGCAGTGTGTTGGGATTCTTTCAAAAGGGGACCTGGCCTTTCCTTCATTCAAGAGATTCTGGGTCTGTAAAACATTTCAAATCTGAAAATTGAGGGGACACTACTCACTGTTTTTATGATTCAAATTAGACTTTCACTCTCTTAACCCAGAACTATTTTTTTGTTTATATAGATCAAGTAAGGATTTAGTAGACTTCTTATCAGTTTTACTTCAAAGAAAACTATGATTATATAGCCAATGCCATAGGTTTCTTCTGAGTCGTACTATTCTTATTGCTATGTTGACACTGCAGTCCATAATGGTAACGATGCTCACCTTCCATTTTGTGATTTAATGCTACCACTTTGTTCCTGCCACCCTAGGACCCAATTACTCCCATTGCATTTAAATTTCCCAATTCAGTGACTCCAATTTCCACTGTGACATCTGACCTGAAGACAAGAATAAACACAGAGCTATTCAAGAATGCCAGGACTCCCCTCACAAATCTATTTCTAACAGTGGTGATGAAAGTTACATCTTTTGTAGTCCTTTTAGTGTGGGTGAATAGGTATTAAATGTGAAATACACTCCAACATTCCACTCTCCATAAGCCTTTGAATCCCTTCCTGTATAAAGAACCAAAACAGATTTGGCATTTCCATTTCTTCACTGTAGGCCGTCTTTTGGTTCACATTTCAGCCAACCAACTAGGCAAATTGTTAAAGTCCCCTCTAACTCCAGCATTAAATGCAAAAACTCTGGTTAGTGAACCCATACCAATAAATTCGACTGATGAAACTTTGTGTTTTTTTCATTATTGCTCAATAATTATTGCTTAATATCCATTTCCATGCATTTCCTAGAATGCTATCTGGATAAATTAGAGTATTTCAGTGATTATTTTGAACTGTATTATTCTACTTCATGGGTCACACTGATCTCACCTTTGTCAATAGGTGTTTTGGGAAATCAAAATCATTTTACTTCCCTCAAGTTAAAAATGAAGGTACAATATGATACAACTAACATAATTTTATTCTGTTTATGAATTTCCATTCAACATCAAACTAAATATATTTTCCATTCTTTGATTAAATACTTTACTAAATATATTGAACTACTGTATTTTACTATTGTTTTTTAAAGGAAATACTAGGTACTCTTTTTATGTTATTTTATTTTTTATACTTTTATTTTATTTGTTTATATTCATGTGGTGCTGAGGATCAAATCCAGTGCCTCATGCATGCTAGGCAAGTGCTCTACAACTGAGCTACAGCCCCAGCCCTAGTATTTTTAATTTATATAATTTCAGTATTTATTTTTGTTTAACCTTTATAACCTTCATTATAACCTGGATATTTTTAGCACTCCAGCAAAATAGAAATGAATATTTAAGAATGATTTGATAAGATGCTTCAGAATTTCACCAGGGCACTTAAAATTCATCATTGCAATTCTTTGGTTTTACTTAAAGATGAATGTCATGTTTTAAGAATCTTAGGGGACATGTCCAGCCCTTACTTTTAAAATAAAAGTATTATATAATAATATAATTATATAATTTCCCACTTGATAAAACCATAACTTTAAATACCATGTGATCACGTTGGTTATTAGGTATTTAAATAATACTACTTGGGAAAGTTGAATGATATGTGGCCTTGGGTATTGACTAAAGGAATAAGAGTTAGGCATGAGGAATAATTCACTAAGAAGCACATTTCATATGTTAGTCAATAGAGTTCCAACTAATGGCACCCACCCACTCCCCCACCACAGATGGACACTGGACACCGCACTCCCCTCCACCCCAGTCACACTACTGACTTGGCACACCTTTTCTTTTGCTCCCCAGCTTCTTTGGAGGCTGGTGCAGGCATTTTGAATTATTCCTGAGGGTATGACCACCATCACTGGAAGGGCGGCTCCCTTTCTGAGACACCTACAGGAGACTGGAGGCCCTTTGACAGGTACCTCTATTTACTCACTTATATCCTACACCCTTCCCCATCCTCTTGTTCACAACTAGAAATACTGTAAATAGTAATTGAACTCATCCTGTTCATTACAATAATGTTAAAGTCTTTATAGGGGCTATCTGGTTCAGGGCTGCATTTTCTTAGTATTGGGTGCTGCTAATATTGATCTCCCCTTCAAAGGAGAGGTACTGGAAAACTTTAGGGTCACAATAAGCCTGCAGGGGGGAAACTTCAGTACCTCAGATCTTCACTGCTAGAGGGGAATATACAGAAGCAATATGAAAAAACGGGAAGAAAGTGTCCCTAACAAACCAAGAATCCAATGACACCATGGCAGTAGAAATGACAGAAAAAGAGTTTAGAATCTGCATAATTAAAATGATCCATGAAGCAACAGATGAGATAAGAGAGCAAATGCAGGCAATGTAGGATCACTCCAATAAACAGTTAGAAGAGAAAATGCAGAAAGCAAAAGAATACTTCAATAAAGACATACAGATTCTGAAAAAAACAAACAGAAATACTTGAAATGAAAGAAATAGATCAAATTTAAAACTCAATAGAAAGCATCACCAACAGAATAGATATCATGGAAGAATCTCAGATAATGAAGACAAAATATTTAATCTTGAAAATAAAATTGAACAAACTGAGAAGATGTTAAAACCTCCAAGAATTATGGGATATCATCAAAAGACCAAATTTAAGAATTACTAGGATTGAGGAAGGCACAGATATACAAACCGAAGGAATGAACAACCTGTTCAATGAAATAATAACAGAAAATTTACCAAATCTGAAAAATGAAATGGAAAATCAAATATAAGAGGCTTACAGAACACCAGGTGCACAACATTACAACAGATTCACACCGAGGCACATTATAAAGAAAATACCTCACATAAAGATAGGATTTTAAAGGCTGCTAGAGAAAAGCAGCAGATTACATATAGGGGGAAACCAATACAGATATCAGCAGATTTCTTAGCCCAGACCCTAAAAGCAAGAAGGGCCTGAAATAATATATTTCAAGCTCTGAAAGAATATGGATGCCAACCAAGAATCCTATACCCAGCAAAACTAACCTTCAGATTTGATGATGAAATAAAATCTTTCCACAGTAAACAAAAGTTAAAAGAATTTACAAATAGAAAGTCTATACTACAGAATTCCAACTAATAACACAAAAGGATATGCTATCAAAAGTCTTCACAAATTAAGAAGATACAAAGTTCTGGGTGACTGAATCCAGAGACACTTTACCACTGAACTAAATTCCCAGTCCTTTTAATTTTTTTTTTTTCTTTGAGACAGTCTTGCTAAGTTGCTTAGGGCCTCTAAGTTGTTGAGGTTGACTTCAAAATTGCAATCCTCCTGCCTCAGTCTCCCAGTCTCTGGGATTACAGGCATTAGCTACTACACCTGGCAAGGAGAGATGAAGATCTTGAGTGGCTAACTAACCTTTCCTCATTTAACCAGGGATGTTTAGGTGGTATATTAATGCATATATATGTGCTTTATCAAAAAACATGCCAAGAATTTTGAGTTACCAAATGATTTACCATGTTTTAGTACATGATCATTTCACCTGTTAGATTTCTCTGATTTGGAAATCAAGATAAAAGTGGGTTGATTAGATGAGTAAAATCAACAAGATGGTATAATAGGGAGTCCCAAACCTCATTCCTCCACAGATACACTGATTTTACAACAACTTAAGGATAAAAAAGTCTTTATGAGAAGTCCAAGAACAAGTTAAGAGGTTTCATTACCCTAGGTGAGTATAGAAATGAAAACAGCTATGTTAAAGTAGGTAAGAACTAGTTTATTGGTTTACTACCTAACTCCCAAGTTGGCACAACTCAATATGACTGAGATGTAAACTAGCCTTTGGCTTCTCCCTGGGGAAAAGGAAAAGAATGGAATGTCCATCCAATATGCTGGCTTTTCAGAGGGCTCCCCATGGGAATTTTTTTTCTGTATTGTGTGACCGAAGTGCTGATACAACCAATGTAGTTTTTATGCATAGAAGGTGCAGAAAGCAAGGAAGATTTGGGGGTGTCTTGCTGCAGAGAGGTTTACAAGGCTCAGCATGACTCTCCCTGGGGAGGAAAGAAGAGTGAATCATATATCTGATGTTGCAGCTTTTTAAAGGCTGCCTGAGGTACTGGTATCTGTTTTGTCTTACTTAGGATGATGACAAGAAGGCAGCAAAAAATGAATGTCTGGGGGTTGCTGAAAACAAAGTGGGATAGGTTGGTGATGAGAGAACAGCACCAGAGAACTGCAGACAGATAACAGAGTTTCTGAAAATGAAACCAATAAAGTTCCCTAATGCAATTCACCAGGATGACAACAATGATAAATATGCACACACATAATATCAGAGCACCTGGGTATATGAAGTAAAATTGACAGAACTGAATGGTGAAATAGACATTAACACTATAAAAGATTTCAAAACTGCATTTTCAATAATGGATAAAATAATCAGAAAGATGATCAATAAGCAAACAAAGAACTGAACAACAATACAGAAGAATTGAACCCAAGAGATATAAATGGAACAATGCATCCAACCGGGTTTTCTCTAGCACATGTGGAAGATTCTCTGGGATAGATCACGAAGAATTCTTAATAAATTTAAGGGACATAACAAGTATCTTTTTCCAACTACAATGGAATGAAACTAGGACTCAACACATGTAGGAAAAGTGGAAATTTCATAAATATGTGGAAATCAAAGAATATACTTGAAAAAATAAGTGAATCAAGGGAGACCTCACCAGAGGAATTAGAAAATGTATTGAGAAAAATGAAGAGAAAAAAATCAACATATCAAAACTTAAGGAATACATGCCAGGCACTGTGGTGCATGCCTGTACTCC
This sequence comes from Sciurus carolinensis, assembly GCF_902686445.1. NCBI lineage: Eukaryota > Metazoa > Chordata > Mammalia > Rodentia > Sciuridae > Sciurus > Sciurus carolinensis. The sequence goes on from NC_062232.1 coordinate 29,386,793, forward strand.
CAGTAGCTTGGGAGACAAGGCCAAAGGCCAATCTCAGACCCAGATCCTGTCTCAAAAAAAAAAAAAAAAAAAAAACAGGGACTGCAGATGTAGCTCTGTGGTAAAATGCTCTTGGGTTCAATTCCCAGTACCAAAACCAAAAAAATAAAGAAAGACTAAAGAGACCTGCTCCTCAAATCATAATCTAGAACTCTATTCTTCTTCTTGCCCTAGTCCTGTTACTATGAATTAAAACCATATTCACAGTAGCACACACCTATAATCCCAGCAACTCAGGAGGCTGATGTGGGAGGATCACAAGTTCAAAGCCAGCCTCAGCAACTTATTGAGGCCTTAAGCAACTCAGCAAGACCCTGTCTCTAATAAAATATAAAAAGGGCTGGGGATGTGGCTTGGTGGTTAAGTGCCCCTAGGTTCAATCCCTGAAACAAAAACAAAGCAAACAAAAATACTCCCAAAAAGCAAAAAAAAAAAAAAAAAAAAAAAAAAAGATTCAATTGAACTCCTGTTTGAATACAAGATATATTTTTTAAAAATAATACATATAGGAACAGAAACTCAACTAAGAGGAGAAAGATATAAATATCACAATCTTACAGTGCATGGCATATTTTCTACAGGCTACCACAGTCTTTCTATGCCATTAAAAAGCAATAAAATAAAATAATTACTAAACTCTCTAATATGAATATTTAATATGAAGCTTCAAAATTTTAACTCCAAAAATAATTTGGAAAGACAAAGATAAGAGCTACTTATCTTAACTGATGATGGGAAAAGACTTTGAGATGTGAGATTAGTGTTTTATTATTCCCCACTTTATGACTGGAGAGATGAATGGTGAGACATTACATACCTACTCTAATATGTTATATGCACTTATCATGGCATTCAACTTTAAAATTACTTGGCTTAAAATCATCATTTACATTTTATTGGTTCTTGTCCACTGTGAATTTTAAAATTCTTGAGTGATTTGTATTTATGTTTCAGTTTTAAAAAGATTTTTGTTTGTTATTTTTCTCCTTTTATACAGGAGAGTGATTTCTTTCCTATGGTTCAGCAACGCAGAGAAGTAGAAAACAGAATTAAAACAGTAATATATGCCTGGGTGGAGAGGAAGGAATATGGTGTTTGTGTGTGCATGCCAACCTGTGTGTTTATACATTATATTGTGGAAGACAAATGTATTAGACTGAATCACATGAAATTTCCATTTGTCTTTTGTTGTTGTGGGTTTTTTTCTTTTTTTTTGTATCAAGGATTGAACCTAGGAGGCCTTAACCACTGAACCACATCCCCAGCCCTTTTTTATATTTTATTTAGAGACTGGATTTTGTTGAGGCTAGCTTTGAATGCATGATCCTCCTGCCTCAGCCTCCCAAGCCTCTGGGATTACAGGCATCCACCACAGTGCCCAACTGAAATTTCCATTTATATAGTTGCCATGTCATGTGGTCCAATCCCACATTTAGAGTTTCTTTTGAAGCCCATGACCTTATTATTAATCTAACAAGTGCCAGTTAACTTCACAAATATCCCAAAACAATACTTGTAGCATCCAGAAACATTTTATATATATATAAATATATATGGAGGTAAGCCTAAAATGACATTATGAGGATATTAAAATCCAAAGGAGTGAGATCACATTATTAGGAAACTTTTGATTTTGCTTTGATTCATTAAAAAAATACATATTTCAAATAGTTATAGTGCTTTATTCCTGACTAAAATTGAATCATTATGTCATCCTAAGATATTGAGACATGCATGAGTGTGTCATCAAAATATATTTATCCAGGATTAAATGCATAAATTTATTGAAAATATTAGTATTTGTATATAGTAGTTTTTCCTAAAATTTACACAGATATTAGAAAAAGTATGTTAAATAATAGAAACTTGTATAAATAAAAATGGAGTAAATAAATTCTCATTCTATATAGAAGTTTAAAATGATTTTTTAATTTATGTAGCCCTTGAATTTGATTTAAAAACTATTAAGTAATCTGAAACAGATCTAAATTATCATTCTTTAATTACTTCTTTTATTATTTACATAACAACAACAAAAACAAAATAATCTAAGGCATGAGAGATATAAAGATAGTGGTCCATAATCCTAGCTTTCTATGTTTAATAGGAGTTTAAAAAACCACCCATGCTGTGAAAACATAGCCATTACAAACATACACTTTTAGAATCCATATATTAGAATTATCATCCAAACTATGGATCAATGACATTTATTATGTAGTGATTTATAGGAGAAAACAACAGATTCTCGTTACAAAATCCCTAGCAGAAGTTGGGCAAATGATTTTTTTGGATGAACTAATTCCAATCCTAAAAATTGTGGACTAATAGAAGATTAACACAATACATTTGGAATTAAGTTATACAAAAAGAATAAGGTGTAGTAAAAGTGTTAACATGCAAATAATTGATTCACATTGAATTATATCAATTATTTTCATAACTCTTAATTTTATGTGTTTATGAAAGACTGCTATTCTTAGACAACTCCTTGAAGGAATGTAGAAGGGTTGTCTTCCTGTAGCTCTTAACCAACAGGACTGCACGCATAGCCTAAAGTTTGTAGAAAAGGGAGATTCCTGGGTGTGCTACTTGAAAGCAGATGTACCAAGCCTGTAAATTAGTAAGAAATAAAATAAATTCTTTATGATGCTACCAGAGGCATCTGGTTGCTTTTTAATTTTCTGATGCTTCTGTCTCACACTGTGTCTTTCAATTTGGGGACCTTGCTCAGTACTTTTCAGCCCTGAGAACTGATGACCTAGTTGGTTGGAAAGGTCCTTCCAGAAAACTTTATACAATCCACACACTTAATCTGTAGTGTCTTTGAGAGAAATATATTTTCAGAATATATTGTATGTTCAAAAATCTCAAAGTTTCATCTACAGATTACTTACTAATTATCAATGCAGCAGTTTAATATAAAGACTTCTGGTGGATGCCATTACACCAAATGACCAAACAAAGCTTCACTAATAATGTGGTGCTCTGTGCTTCCTACTGGAACAAAATGGGAACAATACCATAGTACCAAACTTTTCTTGCCAGAAATGTTATCCAGTCATGAGAGGACAGAGAAATCAGACAGTTGAGCCTCAACTCTTTAAAAACTATTAATGCCATGTAGGATCAGACTAGGCTAGAAAATTGTTCTGGCTTTAAAAAAGACTAAATTTAATGAGTGGTCCCCATTCTGACTCTGATATTTTCAGTACTCCTAAATATGGGCTATAAATTAGATAATGTTGGATCTTTGCTAGCTTTCCTGGTTGTGATGATGGAATTACTATTATAGAGGACAATGTGGTTTTTTTTTACAAGATGCAGGATGAATATTTAGGGATAAGTGTGGCGTGTGTGTGTGTGTGTGTGTGTGTGTGTGTGTGTACATTAAGAAATAAATTACCAATAAAGGGGCAAAAGTGAGGGAAGAAGAGAAAAAGCAAATGTGGCAAACTGTTAATTATTCTATTTGTTATGTGTATATGAGAGTATTTATTGCACTAGTCTTCTCTCTCTTTGGTTGCAATATTTTTAAAAGCAGAGTTGGGGTGGGTGGGTGGAAAAAAACATTTAATAAGGATTATTGGGTAGGCCTAAACAGGACAAGGGGAAAAAATAGTGTACTCTAGATATTCCTTCCTATGTATTATAGCACTTACTGTTTGATTTATTACACTCAACTATCAGTAGTTTGTGAATGAGAATCACATCTGAAGTTATGTGAGGTAAAAATTAGCCAGAATTTCTTCTTTATCATCACATTTTACAGTTTCCCTTAGGATTGGAAAATACCTCTTTTCTGTATCAAACTTTGACCTTATCACCTTTGTAAAAATTTCATCGTGAGTTTCATAGAAGTATTTTGTCAAGTCCGTTTTCTAAATGTTGGTTATTCTTTCTGCCGAGAAGCACTGGTATTAAATGTTTTTATTCCTGAGAACCAGGAGAATATTTTTAGCTTCTAAAAGTCTACTATTTAGGTTACTTTTTACTATGAACATATATAATTGCACATTTTTAGGACATTCAGAAATTATAAAACTGCGTGCTAGTTACTGGCAGGTAGTGCTAAAAGGTTACAAGTGCTTACATTCACCATTGCCTGTATGACTTTATTCAGATTTTCTTAATTTGAGCACATGTACAACAAACTGAAAAGCTAAGAACATAGCTTTGTTCCAGACAGGTTGAAATTGAACCTGGCTCCACTATTTTCTAATTATGTGACTTTAAGAATCTTGGTAACATTAAAAAAAAAATGCCTGAGAAAGATAACAATATTTACCCTTTAAGACTGTTGAGAGAATTTATAGAAATGAGATAATAATGCATTTTAGGTATTCAACAACAGTACCAAGCAGGAGTAGTACCAGCCCATCACCACCCCCCTCCAACAACATCCAAATCACATATTTCTCCCTGTTTTCACCAGCAGAGTCCTTCCTGATTAATGCACTGGTGGACAATTCTAAGTAATAAAGACCAGAATATTGTTTATTAAAGTCCCAGAATTGAATGGAAATGCATAATGTTAGAGGGCCTTTTCATTGCACTGTCACTCTAATATTGAGTATTTTTAGAATAAATTATTTACAATGAACTGTTTTTGTCCATGGTTTGGCATAGGAAATCCACAAATATTACTACTTTTTCCCAAAATAAATTGCTGTATTTTCCATGAAGTATTTTTATTAAAATAACATTTTTCATATTTTATCAAAAATTTAAGTTTATTTAATGTTTATTATAATTAATGACATTCTATTATAGCACTATAACATTAAATAATTTTATTTTTATTTAGCATAAACTAAACTTAAATATATTTTAAGTTAAATATGCTAAAATACAAAGTATCAGTATTACCAACTGCAAGTCCTTTCTCTATTTAAATGCATTTTTAATAATAACTACCAATATATAAAGTACCCATATTACCATTGTTAAATTGTTAAATTTCTGTTTCTTGTGTTCCATAAAAGAAAGTGATCAAGTAAATTTTGGATATGTTGGTTATCCTTTACTCTGAGTAGCATCTGAAATCAAATGCTATCTTCATCAACAAACTGGCCTGTGAAAATGATATTAGTGTATATTTATCCCTATTTGATATGGAGAATTAAATTTTATTTTAGACTTTTTCTCTATTCTTTTGCCATGTGACAAACATGACAATGATTCATTGGTAATTCTTATGTGTAGTTGCTTTTGAGTTGTCCCTAGGTTGACCTACAGAAAAGGTTTCATGGATATATGATTTATTTTCAAAAATGCTCCTAGATTTCAAAAAATAAAAGGAGTGGGAGAAGCAGGGCAAAGATTCAGTTAATCCAAATAAAGGTGACACTTCAGCATTTCATCCCATAACATCCCAATCTTAACCTGATCCACTAGGGTTCTTTTTTTATATATTTATATTTATTTTTCCATATTTTAATTGGTGCATTATAATTATATACAGTAGTGGAATTAATTGTTACATATTTATATATGCACATAACAATATAATTTAGACAATATCATTCCCCAGTATTACCCCTTTCCCTCCTCTACTCCCTCCCAGAGTCCCTTTCCCTCACTTCACTGGGGAGATGCACACACATAAACCATTTTCTCCTTTTCCTCTCTAGTTTCCAGGAATAAGAGAAAACATACTACCCTTGTCTTTCTGAGCTTGGCTTATTTGGCTTAACATAATGCTTTTAAATTCTATCCATTTTCCTACAAATAACAGTTTCATTCTTTTTGGCTTAATAAAACTCCATTGTGTATAGATACCACATTTTCTTTATCATTCATCCATTGACAGACACCTAGGCTGGAGCCATAATTTGACAATTGTGCCATTAATAAACATGGGTATATGCATGTATCCCTGTAGTTTGATGACTTTTTTAATTCTTTAGAAGATGGTATCGCTGGGTCATATTGTGGTTCCATTCCTAGTATTTGGAACCTCCATACTGATTTCCATGGTGGTTGTAAACATTTACAATCCCATCAACATTATTTGTTCCTTTTTCCATACATCTTTCCAGCATTCATTATTGTTTGCATTTTTGATGGCTGCCCTTCTTACTGGAGTGAGAGGAAATCTCAGTGTAGTTTTGATTTGCATTTCCCTAATTGTTAAAGATGCTAAACATTTCTTCACATATTTGTTGTCCATTTGTATTTCTTCTTTTAAGAAGTACCTGTTTAGTTCATTTGCCTATTATCTAAGTGGGTTATTTGGTGTTGGTGGCAAATTTTTTTAGTTCTAGACATAAACACACATGTACAGTCATCTGATCCTTGACATCTGATCTTTGTTATGGTTTGATTATGAGGAGTCTCCTAAAGGATCATGTGTGAAACAATGCAAGAGTGTTTAGATGTGAAATGATTAGATTATGAGAATTGCAAACTAATCAGTGGGTTAATCCATAATAATCTGAATGGACTAATGTGTGGTAACTATAGGCAGGTAGGGCATGGTTGGAAGAAGTGGGTCACTGGGGGCATGCCCTTGGAGATTATATTATCCCTGGCTCCCTACACTCACACTCTCTCTCTCTGCTTCTTGGCTGTCATGAGCTGGTTAGCTTTCCTCTGCTACACCCTTCCACCATGATGCTCTGCCTTACCTTGAACTGAGAACAATGGAGTCATCCAACCATGAACTGAATCTCTGAGCACAAAATAAACTTTCCACCTCTAAATTGTTCTTGTGAGCTATATTGGTCACAGTGTGCAAAGCTGACTAATACAGCACCAAAAACATACTGTTTTTGTGAGCTTTTCCACTGCTGGGACTAAAACATCTGATCAGAAAAATTTTAAAGGAGGAAAAGTTTATTTGAGGGCTCACAGTTTCAGAGGTCTTAGTCCATAGAAAGTGGCTCCATTTCTTGGGGCTCAAGGAGAGACAGAACATTATGGCAGAAGAGTGTGGCAGAAGGAAGCAGCTCACATGATGATCAGAAAGCAGAGAGAGTCCATTCTCCAGATACAAATATATACCCCAAAACCACGCCCCCAGTTCTCACCTTCTCCAGCCACACCTACCACTTCATTTACCACTCAGTTAATCCCTATCAGGGGATTAATTCACTGATTGGGTTAAGATTCTCACAACCCAATCATTTCTCCTCTGAATCTTCTTGCATTGTCTTACATATGAGCTTTTGCAGGACACCACATCTGAACCATGACACATACACTGGAAAAATCACAGCTTTTTAAACAAATGGTGCTAGAAAAACTGGATATTCACATGTAGAAGAATGATACTAGACCCTACCTCTCACACTGCACAAAAGTCAATTTAAAATGTATTAAAGACCTAGAAATTAAACCAAAAATCATGCAATTCCTAGAAAAAAAATGTCAACACTCCAACATTTAGACATAGGCAATGACTTCCTCAATAGGAACATAAAATCTCACAAAATAATGCCAAACATTAACAAATGGGATAGAATCAAAGTAAAATGCTTCTGCACAGCAAAGGAAAAAATTAAGAATATGAAGAGAGAACTTGCACAATGGGGGAAAATCTGCTAGCTACTCTTCTGACAGAAGATTAATATCCTATATGTTTCTTTATAACTGAAATTATACCAGAGTTCTCTGTTTGAGATAAGGGAGCTGGGATTTCAAACTCCCACACTACACGGGCATTAGCTATAGGTCTGCCAAAAGGGACATAAAATCTCAGGTACTTCAGGCTTTGAGCAGCTCTAATAGTCCAACTGAAGTGCTCTGAAAGTTAGAGGTATCTACTCAGTATGTAGAAGCTGGGGGATAGCAGCCAAGTGTAAAGTGGATCCAAGGGACATTTCCTAGAATTGTCTTTTTTTTTTCTTCTCCTTGTTGGATCATTGTTAAAGTAATTTTTTTGTTTACTTGCTTGTTTTTGTCTTGTTTTGTATTTTTGTGATGCTAGGGATGGAACCTAGGGTCTCACACATACTAGGCAAGCACTCTACCACTGAGCTACATTTCCAGCCCACTAAAGCAAAGTAATTTTTTTTTTATTTTGTGATAGCAATAATGGTGGTATTGTGAATCGGATATTTTATTTGATCTAGATTGCTATTAGTTAGAAAACAAATGGTCAGTTAATAAAATTTTTATCATTTTGCTTAGCATAAATATATAATAAGGAGAAGAAATCATTTCTGATGTCTAGGAATCTTAAACTTCATTTATAAAGAGAATGGCACATAAAATATTTATGCACATTTGTTTATTCTCTATTGCTGCCATGCCAAATAGCATAAACTGAATGACTTAAAACAATACCCATGTTATCTCAAAATTTTATAGGTTTAAAGTCCAGTTTGGCAATGGGTTTTCTGCTCAGATCCCATAGGTTGAAATCAAGTTGTCAGCCAACCTAAAATGCCCACCTAAGGCTTGGGTCCTTTTGTAAACATAATGCTTGTTGACAGAATTTGTTTCTTTGTGGTTCTAGTGCTGATAACCCATTATTTTCATGGTTGTTAGGCAGCGGTAGCTCTTCTCTCTTAGAGACCTCATACTCAAAGGCTATTTCACAACATGGCACTTCTTCCTTCTTCTCTGAGGTCAGCAGGGGAATATTTCTATCTGACTTCTACATATCCAGAGAACCTCTTACCTGAATGAGTCAAGTGTAACCTGATAATCTCCATATCTTAAAGTAAGCTACTTTAAGATAAAGTCTTTTACTTCTGTAAAATTTCTTCCAAGCAGGACATAAACCCAAGGAGTTAGAATCTTGGGGGATCATCTTTAGAATTTTTTCTGTCACAACATATAGATGCAAATCAACACTGAACAAAGAAATCAGGTGTACCTGCTTAGGATGAAGAGCATAGAATGACTGGTTTGGATAGAATTAATTCAAAAAATTTTTCAATACGTGAATTTTGCACAGAATTCTGAAGAATTTCAAATATTAAAAGATAAATAATGTATTTTATAAGGAAGAAGTAATATATGTAAGGCCAAGAAGGAAATAACAATTCAGTTATATGGGACATATGTGTAGGTTTAATAGCCTTGACAACATCTTATGTTTGCACTAACATATTTTTCTTAACTCTGTGATGGGTGAGTTAATGTAAGTAGAAAGTTGGTGAAATGAATTTAGTATTTTTTAAATTCATTTTTTGTTTTTTGTTTTGTTTCGTTTTTTGGTACTGGAGATTACTCCTAGGGGTGATTTACCCCAGATCTTTTATTTATTTTTTTATTTTGAGACAGGGTCTCACTAATTTTGTCAGAGCCTTGCTAAATTGCTGAGACTGACCTCCAATTTGTGATCCTCCTGCCTCAACCTCCCTAGTTGCTGGGCTTACAGGTAAGAACCACAGTGACTGGCTGTGAGATGAATTTAGTCTTAAAGTTAACTGATGTTTAAAATGAGTTTACATCACTTTTCTTCTGTAATAAATGTTGCTGACTTCCTTCCAAATCTTTTTCCCATAAACATACTATCTTGTGCACATGTGCACACAAATACAGACACACATATCTGCAGACATATGATTAACACTAACTGGAAGATAAAGATCTCTCTTAGCTCATGAGTTACATGACTACAGCAAAGCAAGTAGTTGCAGATTCACTCAATGAATCATTTTAATAAACATTGCTCTTTTAATAAAAATTACTCCTCTGCTCAGTTACAAAATCTACCAACTAGTGCCTGGCATAATCCAGAACTAGAAAGACAGATTATGTTCCTGTAAGGAAAAAGAGGAAAGATAGGCATTAAAGAAATATTTGGGAAGAGCAATATGAAAAAAATTTGAAAATTTTCATAAAGGCAGTATCAACATCTGAAATATTTGAAAATTGAATGATGTCCATTTGACCATGAAGAATTTATTAGGTATCATTCAGATAAGTTTGAGGAGTGAAACAGACTCTGCCCCCAAATTAGGGACAAACAAACAGGAGTGGAAGCAATCTTAATTAATTAGAAGTGGACAATGAGATCACTAAAATCTCAGTGGATTGCTTAATTCAAGTAATCATGGTGATGAGAAATCAGTCTAATATATTCTGTGTGCTAATATAAATTAGATAATAGACTAATTATTGTAAAAATTCTCTAGCAGTTGTTGAAGATTAGAGAATAAGAGTGAATCACAGATCTAAAAAATACTGTAGAATTCTCCAATGGCATAGACAAGGCTTGGAACTGGGTTGCTAAAGAAATCCTAGAAAATAAGTGACTGAAAGGAAGAAATGATTTATGTTAAGTTTTTGTAGTCCATCAAATTAAATTAAATCTTTCTAGCCAAATCATATTACTTAATAAAATGTAAATTATTTTACATTATAGCTTCCTATGAAATATTCAAAGTAAAGATAAGGCAAAGGTGAGTAAATTTCATTGATACTGAAAGCAAATATATATATACATGTATATCTCTTACAAATAGAAGAGAGTAGGGGGCTGGACATGCAGCTAAGTGGTAGAGTCACTTCCCAGCATGCAACAGGCTCTGGATTCATTCTCAGCAACACACACACACACACACACACACACACACACACACGAGAGAGAGAGAGAGAGAGGAGAGAGAGAGAGAGAGAGAGAGAGAGAGAGAGAGAGAGAGAGAAAGAGAGAGAGAGAAAGAGAGAGAGAAACAGGCATTTTCTGATGCAATAGCATCCAGATGCCTCCACATTCTATGATGGTAAAGATCAAGAATAACAAGTTTTCAATTTCTAAAACAATTCTGTAATAAATGATGTTAATGAACACTCAACATCCTGCAACTTAAACCCTAAACTTGAGTTTAAATGATTTCAATTAATGTCGTTATATCCATCCCACTGATTATTAAGAAAGGAAACTATTTTTGTAAAGTATCTGAGGTTGACTGATCATATTTATTATTTAATAGACACTTAAATCTTCAGGGTTTTTGAAAACTAGAAGTACACATAAAAAATCAATTAGGTTAACCAAAAAATGTAAATAATGTATTATTTATTTTATAAATACAGTTACCAAGTACCAAATATTTCCTGAGTAATTTAAAAGTTCATAGACTTGTTCTATTCAAATGGCATTTATCATATACTCCCATGTACTTATCATTTGTTTTGTTCATGGATTTTCATTACTGTAAGTCTCTATTGCATGTCCCCAGCTCTTGGTTTCATTCTCAGTTCTGATACCTTTCCCTCTGTGCCCATGACACTGGAAGAAAGTTCTAGGTTCACTCAAGTAATCTATTCTTAAAAAATAGCACTGTAAAGAATGTTTAAGATTTGTTTCAGTAGACCAGGCACTACGGCACATGCCTATTAATTCCAACAACTTGGGAGGCTGAGGCAGAAGGAACACCAAGTCCTCAACAACTTAGCTAGAACCTGTCTCAAAAGAAAACAAATAAAAAGGTTTGGGGTATAGCCAAGAGGTAGCATCCCTCTGTTTTCAATTCCCAGTACTAAAAAAAAAAAAAAAAAAAAAAGTTTCAATAAATTATGTCACTGACCACAAACTTTCAGGATTACATACAGAAGATCAGAATAATAATTTTGTTAAATTAATGAGTATGAACATTTCTGTGACGTATGTCTGGGTATGTCTATATATATGTGTATATATAGATACATGTACTGTATGGTGGGAAGTTAATAAGAGTGCCAATTTGAATGTCCACTCCAATAGTCAATGACTTAATAGCTGCAAGATATTTTAACTATTTTAAAAATGATTCTGTGATACAATTTTTAAAATTAAGATGTAAATAAGTTTAGAACAAGGATTAAGGATGAAAATGTACGTAAACTGCATGTTCCTTACACTTGACACGTAATATGTTAAATACATAACAGTAATATGTATATATGATGCATTGTTGTGTATGTATATGCATATACACATATATAAAAAAGAGTATGTATGTAAAAAGATCATAAAGAAATTACTGAAATTATGAACATGACTGCATTTATCTGACAAGAATTTGTATTTTTCATTTTATCTTATTGCAAATTTCAAACTTTCAACAATGTATATGTCTTGCATGTATAATCATAAAAATAATATTCATGAATGTGTCTATAGATTATATGTGTACAGATTCATAAAACTCCCACCACATTCAAAATGCAGAAAACTGGTGGGTTACTATAAGGAAGCTTCCTTATAATATTAGTTTATCCTCACATAGACTCCTTCCAAACCCATGGTAACAACAGATCTGTTCTATATCTCCATAATTTTGTCACCCAAGCATGTTATATAAGTAGTATGTAACATGTAGCCTTTATTTAACCCTTAATTTTTCAATAATTGCATATTCACAGGAAGTATAAAGCTGGTACAAGGAGTTGCCACTTAATCATCACTCAGTTTCCCCCACTGGTAATATCTTACATAACTATAGTACAATATCAAAACCAGGAAACCAACATTGGTAAAATGTATTTTATATTGATGTCATTGTATCACATGTGTACATTTGTGTGACCATCACTACAATTAAAATTAAAAACAATTTCCTAGCACTAGCACCCATCCTCCTTCCAACTATGCCTAATACATAGCAACCACTAATTTGTTCATCGTTTCTAGCATTTTAACATTTTTAGAGTGTTAAGCTAGTAGAATCATATGGTATGTGATCTTTTTGATATTGCATTTTTTTTTTCTCTCAACAGAATGGCCTCAAGATCCACCCAAATTATTGCATGTATCAATAATTTGTTCCTTTTTATTTCATGGTATGAATAACCCACCATTTATTTAAACATTCACCTATTGTTAAGTTTCTAGTTTTTGGCTATTCCAAACAAAGCTCTGATGAACAATTGTGAGCACATCTTTTTGTGGTAATAAGTTTCCATTTCCCGGGATAAATGTCTAGGAGTGTAATTGCTACATTTTATGGTGAGTGCTGTTTTTTTTTTTTTTTTTTTAAGTTTCCAACTATTTCCAGTTACTGTGCTATTTTACATTCCCACCAGCATGTATGAGTGATCCAATTTCTATGCATGATTGCCACCATTTGGTATTGTTGCATTGTAAAAAAATAATTGTTGTTCTGATAGGTATGTAGTAATATCCCACAATGGTCTTTCATTTGCATATTCTTTGTACTTAGTAAAATTGTACTTCTTTCCATGCATTTATTTACTATTTTTATACCCTCTTCAGTGAAAGGTTCCTTCATGTCTTTTGCTAATTTCCTAATTATTATCATTATTATTATGTTTTGGTGCTGGGGATTGAACTCAGGGTCTTCTCATGCTAAGCATGTGCTCTCCCAGTGAGCTATACCTCAAGCTCCCAGTTTGCTTTTTTAACTAATGAGTTGTTATAATCTTTGAGAAATTGTAGGTATTAATATTTGATCACATATGTGGTTTGCAAATAATTTTTGACAGTGGTGGCTTTTATTTTCATTCTCTTGAGAATGTTAATCAAAGTTTATTTTTAAAATTTTAGTGAAGTATAATTTATCAATTTTTTATGGATTGTGCTTTTTAGTGTATGCCTTTGAACTATCTTCATCAAACTGTAGGTCCCCAAAGTTTCCTCCTATATTTTCTTTAAAAAGTTCTGTAGTGTAAAGTTTGCCTGAAAAATCCATGTTCCATTTGAATTTGTTTTTACATAAGATGTGAAGTTTAATTTGAAGTTGAGTTTTTACTCTAACAGATATTCAATTTGTTGCAAAAAATTTCCATTTGCTGCAAAATATATCATTCCTGCATTGAATTGCTTTGAAAACTTTGCTGAAAATTAATAGTCCATAATTACGTGGAGGTATTTCTGTGGTCTCTATTCCATTCTATTCATTCATGTGTTCATCTAGACACCATTATTACACAGTCTTGACTACTACAGCTAAATAATGTATTAAAATCTGGTTAATCAATTCTTTCCTTTTTATTATTTTAAAAATTCTTAGTTATTCTAACTCCTTTGCCTTCTCACACAAATTTAAGATATAATTAACTATACCTGGAAAAAAATCTTGCTTAAAGATTTTGATAGAAATTGTATGAAATCTATAAATCAATTTAAGAATTGATATCATTACTATGTCTTTTAATTCATGAACACATTGTTTCTACATTTATTCATTTATTCTCTATTCATTTATTATTATTTTTATTTTTCAGCAAATGAATTCTTTTCACAGTTTATTAAATATATATTTACATATTTTAGGGTTTAAAAAGTAATTTCAATATTATTAAACTATGTAATAATTTATATTATTATAATTATAGTTCCCATGTGTTTACTACTAATGTATAGAAGTGCAACTGATTTTTACAAGTCAATCTCACAGCTTGCAATGTTGTTGCCTCTGCTTATTAGATCTAAGAGTTACAGATTCCATGGAATTTTTTTTAATGTTGATAAACATGATATCTTTCAAAAGAGATAGTATCCTTTATTTTAAAATAACATCTATGGCTTTTATTTCCTTTCTTACCTTTTTATGCTGGGGGGAGTTTTTATTACTACGTAAAATACCAGAGATGAGAGTGAACTTCCTTGCCTTGTTCCTGCTCTTAAGGAGAACTGAGTTGGTCTTTCACCATTAAGTATAATGTCACATGTAAGGTTGTTTATAGATATTCTTTATTTTTCTCTTCTATACCTAGGTTCTTGTGGTGTGATTTAGATTATGGATGTGAGACTTTACCTGTTCTCTCATGTATGCACTTAGTGCTGTAAAATTAACTAGCAACCTTGCTTTAGCTGTGCCCCACAAACTATGAAATATTGTATTTTTATTTTAATTTAGTTACATTTTTAAAAATATCTTTAGAGATTTCCTCTTTGACTTATGGATTATTTAGAAGTATATTTTTACTTTTGAAGAATTTGGAGCTTTCTTGTTGTCCTTCCATTACTGATTTCTGTATAGTTAACTTCAGAGTCAGAGAGCACACAGTGTGGTTGTAATTTTTTCAATTTGTCAGGGTTTGTTTTATCAACTAGGATATGGTCTGTCTTGTTATGTGTCACAAGGTATCTTGAAAAGGATGTTTGTATTCCTGTTTTTCATTTATAGTGTTATATAAATGTTGATTAGATTATACTGGTTCATGGTTCTATCTCCTTGATAATTTGTAACTTTTTTATCATTTGTTGAGCAAGAAGAGTGTGGAACATACCATACATAATAATGGAATTGTCTATTTTCTCTTTCAATTTTATCAGTTTTTATTTCAAATTCTTTTTTCAACTCTTATTCAGTCTACAATAAGTATTGCAAAATTTCTTGGTGAATTAACTCTAGAACTTGCAAAACATAATAAAGCCCTGCCAACATGTTGATTTTGCCTGGTGAGACTCATGTCACACTTCGGACTACAGAAGCATAAAACAATAAATTTCAGTTGTTTTAAGCTACAAGTTTGGAACAATTTGTTAAAACAAGTAGAGAAAGTTAATAAATGAGAAGAACCATTGAAGGACATGTAGAATAGGCCCCAGGGCACTTCCCCTAACTATGGCTGTTCCCCTACCAGCCTTCCTGCCATGTGTGTGGGGAGATATCTGTGGTAAATTGGAGCTTTTGTTATTCAGAAGCCCAGGCCTCAGCTGGAGGGAAGGCAGGAAAAGAAAATGGGGAGAACCCAAAAGGAACTTACAACTATCCCCCATCAAGCTGAACCAGCTGTCTCCAGCACAATAGATCCTAGGGAAATTCCCTACCTGCCTTCCTGCCCCACCTTAAATAAGCCCACCAAAAGTAACTGACCAACTTCTCCCATGACCTGGCCCTGCTAAAACCCTATAAAACCCAGACCCTTGTTGCAGCCCACAACCATTTTGCCCTTGAAAATGTGCCCCTCAGTTGCTCAATAAAACATTTCTAGTCTGTTGAGGTCTGCCTCCATTTTCTTTTTCTTTTTGTATTCCCTTTTACATGCTTTCAGCAATCAGTGCTATAAATTCTTGTAATCACTGCTTTAGCTGCATCCTACATATTTGGGTTCTACATTCTACTTTTTTTTCATTATAAATTTACATTGCAATATTTTCCTTGATCTATATATGGTTTAAGAGTTATATTGTTTAATTTCCAATTATTGATTATTTGGTGTTATATTTCTCTCTTTGATTTCTGGTTTCATTCCATTATATTCAGGAAACATGATCTTTGGGGCTTCAATTCTTTCATGAGAGTTCTTTTTTTTTTTTTTTTTTTTACAATTTGAGGTATGATATGTCTTGGTGCATATTCTATGTGCTCTTGAAAACATTCTGTGGTGTGTTGTATTGAGTCAAGTATTCCATAAATATTAATTATATCCTGTTAGACCATGGCGGTGTTCAGTTCTATATCTTTTATCCTAAATTCTTTGTCTCTTTGATGATTTCCTTTTCATTTTTAATATTGACTCATTATAAAGAGGTGTTTAAATCCAAAATGCAAGTGTGTATTTGCCTACAGTTCCATTTAGTTCTCTCAGTGTTTGCTTTATGTTTTTGAAACTCTTCTTCAAAGGTATACATACTAAGAATGTTATGTATTCTTTAGTGGCGTGATTCTTTTATCATTACATACTATTTCTCTTTGCTATTATTTCCTTTCTTCTGAGTTCTTTGATTATTTGATAACAATATACCCAAAAGAGTTTTCTTTGATTAGCATATTCACTTTCTACTGCTTACCATAACAAATTACCATAATTTTAGCAACTTAAAACAATACAAAATTATTATTTTGCAGTTGCTATATGTCAGAAGTTCAATAGTAATCTCTCTAGATTAAAATTATAGTATCAAGAAGGTTTCATTTAATACTGGAAATTATGAGGAAGAATCTGCTTCCGAGCTCATTCAGATTATTATCTAAATTTAGCTCTTTGTGGTTGTAGGAGTGAGGACTCCATTTCCTAGCCACTTGTCATCCATTTGCCACAATAAGCTCCTTAGAAACTTGTCTTATGTCCTTGCACATAGGTGTCTACATCAGCAAAAACTGATGCAATAAATCATTATCAGTCTTGAAATAACTCTGGTTTCACCTTCTGCCACGTGGTTCTGAATTTCTATTCTACTGCAGATCTCCTCACTTACACTTCTTTCTTCTTCCTCAGCTTTTATACACTTTTATGATTACATTGGGTTCATGCATGTAATTAAGGATATTCTCACTATTAATTTTAGTTTTGTAAGCAACTTTTGTTATCTCTCCAAAATCCCTTTATAGCATTACTATTTTATCAAATAACCACATAATATGGGAAATCATCTTTAAAATTCTGCCTGCCATGTGAGTGTTTATGAAGCACATTTCTTCCCATCATTTTACTCTTAAATTGCCTATGTATTATTTTTAAAATGAGTTTCTTATACATTGGTCAGGTTAACTTTATTCATTCTTTTAATTACATTTAATTAATGTATTTGGAATGTTTGTGAATGAGGATAAAATGGAATAGATAGTAAAATGACCAGGTAGTCAGGGTAATGGATCCCATACAACCACACTTGGAGGCTAACCATTAGACATATTCATGAGCATCATGAAGGCCTATTTCAAATGTAAAAAAACCTTGAGGCTCACCTGTGGGAACACCTCCAACCAACTCCTTTGTCCCAGAGAAGGAAAACAAGGTGAGGGTGAAACCAGATGGAAATTACAGGAACAAGGATGGATAACAGAAAGGAGGATAGAAGTGAACCCGGATGGTCAGTAGCCAGGATGCCTTTTCAACACCTATTTTACATAGATTTTGCTCCATGCTCTAGCCTTAACAATATATAAACTCCTAAGCTGGCACACCAAAATGGGTTTTTCTGCTATCAGGCCACCTCCCACATGACAAAAGTTCTATCTCTTCTTGCTTAAATAATCCTGCTCCATTTACTATTCCCTTCTGTGATTGTCCATGGATTTTATTATTCAAAATTTGTGAGGCAAGAACCCAGAGGACATTGGAGAAGTGGGGAATTCAGTCTTATCTCAATACTCTGGTTTATTCATTCTGTTAATTACATTTAATTAATGAATGTGTTTGGAATGTTTATGAATGAGGATAATATTATTGATACATTAGGCTTTATGTCTTACATATTATTAGTGGCTTTCTCTTTATTCATCATTTCTCACTTTCCATGTTTCTGATATATACAGAATTGATTTTTCTTTGTTATGATGTTGTAATCTAACTAGATATATTTATCTGCTTTCAAAATTTATTTAAAATTAAACATTATGTTTAAGGACTAAGAGGGACATCAAACCATAACTGTGGGAGTAGCACAGAATACCTTTCCTCCTAGGAGGCCCTATCAGAGCCAAGCAGAGGTGTTCTTCAAATTTCCTATGTGGTAAAGGAAGTGTGTACCTTAGACTGAAAGACATGCTTCAGTTCAGTAAAGGCAGGAATCTTGGACTCCCCATGAATCAAACTGGGGGCCCTTAGTAGGAAATAATGGGATCACCCAAACATAACCGAAATTGACCTATAAGGTTTTGACCGACATTCTACTGCTGTTCATCTTGGAAACCAGGGACACATATAACCAGATAAGACAAACTCTTCACTTTGTACAAGGAAGATGGAGGGTTTCCTCAGAAAGGTACAGGCCATAATATAAGGATAAACCTTAGGTTGAGAGAGGGAAACTCCAATCCCTGCCAGAAACCAAAACAAAGAAATGAAGACTAAGGGATTATCCAGTTTTGAATAAAGGTGACTGAAGAATATGGAAAACAACAACCCACAAGGAGAAAGGAGGATAATGGGCTCTGGAGGGAAAGGGAAAACAACATACTTCCACCACTTCCCAGCAACAATGGGCCCTGAACTTTCACAATTTCCCATGCTACAACTATTTCCCTGACTGCCCAGCCCACACATTCTACTATGATTAAGTGTATATAATTAAGCCTCTAATGATTAAGTCACACTAAACATTCTGCTAAACCCTATAAAAATCAGACCCTCTTTATAACCAGTTGCCATTTTCTCTCCTGAAAATGTGCCACTCCACTGCTTAATAAAAAATAAAAAAAACTGGCTAGAGATGTAGCTCAGTTGGCAAAGTGCTTGCCTTGCAAGCACAAGGCCCTGGATTCAATCCCCAGCACCGCAAAAAAAAAAAAAAAAAAAAAAAGCCTGTTGATCCACTGAGGTTTTTTTTGCTTTCATTATGGTGCTGAAACCCAAAAATGGGAGTAAGGTGTTTTTACCCCTCCCCATTCTAATGAACCCCTTCCCCAACAGTCACATTAAACAGCCACTGAGACCTTGGAGTGACCACCTCTCCTGTGGTTTTTCTGAGGTTGGGGAAGTCCCCAGCCATGACTCATATGGTACAGTTTAATTCCCAGACTAACTGTTCCCCTCTTCCCTCCCACTGTATAGGAGACCCTTCCCTTCACATCCTCCACAGTTCATTTTGGCTAAACAGTGTCAGTTCACAATGGGAAAACAACCCCATCCTTGGGTTAGGGTTTTACTAGCTTACTGCTATAAGATGGAGCAAGGATCTATATCAGATCCTTTATTGGTATTGGAGGCGTCCTCCTTCCAACCCTCTCCCCTCCCCAATCCCCCCTTTCCTTACACCCTGAAAACCTCCAGATCAGAGAGTTCTTTTTTGCCATTTTGTTCCTGCATGCAACACCAGCCTCCACATTCTTCAGAGAGGTAAGATCCCTGATGGTCTCTTAAAGAAGATATCCTGCTTAAGACCTCGCCTTTGCCTTGTCCAGACCCTGGGAATCCCCCCACTCCAGAGATAGTAGCAGGGGATACCCTCTCATTCTCTGGGGGCTTCTGCTGTCTGGTGGCAATCAGACAACAAAGGACGCTTTGATCTCAAACTGTCACTCCAGTAAAACCTCTCCACCATGGGAGCTACCCAGTCTTCTCCATGGGATTCCCCCTTAGGTTTTCTCAGTAATTTCATAATTTTAAGATGCTCTACTTCCAAACTGACCTCAAAATTAGATGCCTCATTAGGCTCAGTACTCAGATCTGGCTGCAATCTAAATTAGACAGCCTATTCAATAGTATGAATTCGGAATTCAGGACCTTCAATCCAAAAATTCTCCAGGATTTAAACAATTTCCTCCAACAAAATGGCAAATGGTCTGAGGTTTCCTACCTCCAAGCTTTCTTTCACCTTTGCTCAAAGTCCTCATTATGCCAGCCCTACTCTTCTCTATTTTAATTCTTGCTGACTCCCTGCTCCATAAGCCCCCTAGATCAGGTCCTGACTCCCATTCCTCTTCTTCATTTAAAATCAAGAGGTTTGTTGGATTCCCCTTCACCCAGGTGTTGGGAATGTCAGTCCTGACTTGCTTCCGTTTCTTTTCTGTGGGAGAAATTTTGTGTGGGGAAGGAAGACTTGAGATAACTAAAGGCAGCTGACCAGGGCCATTCTCTGGCCAGCTGCATGCAGGTCTCTTATTCTGAGTCTGACCCCAGTAGTCCTCAGGGGTATCAAATATCCACCACTCTCTGCCTCTGTTTCTGATTGCTTCTACCACAATTCTGTCCATACTGTCTGCCTCGTAAACAGGGACCCATTATGAGAGATTCTTAAGATGGAACTCTCCTAGCTTTAAAATTAGACTCCCCTCATCTGGCAGGAAAAAGACCAGAAAAACCTATCTCAATTAGAATAAAACTGCCCCTCATCTGTTCTAGTTCAAAAATCCAAATTATTTATTTTATTTAGTGGAGATGTCACCCAGAGCACTAACAGGCTTGCCTCCAACTTCAAATTAAGGAACATAATATGAAATCATGATCCTGTGAGTATGAGGACCAAAAGGACAAAGGGAACATGTAAGAAATTTTAAGGGCACGACTAGTTGGAAAACGTCCTCCCTTAGGTTAAAATAGTTAACCACAGTTTTCTGTATCCAAATCTGACCTGATGACCAATTGGGAAACTGGTTTGAGACCAAAAGGAAAAAAAGGGCCCCTTTTAAAATCAAGTAGCTGAATGGCTTGACTCTCTTATCTCCTCTTGGCAATCTACCACATTGCTTTCTGATGAAGATATTCTGTATGCTCCTTTACTAGAGTAATTACAGTTCACCTGGCATTTCCAAAAATATAGGCCTCTGCATTTAAGTTGTAATGTGAAATTCTAGCTAGCTCTATTTTAATTTATAGCACTTTAAATCTAATAAAGACTTTAATAAACATCTGTAGTGTTGCCTCCTACCTGTGGATATGTACCTACAAAGAGCTATAAGATCTCTGCTTCCCATATGTTTTATGTATGTGTGCACACCTGTGTATTGTATTTTTTTTTTTGAAATGTAATGGTTAGAACTACCACATCATCCTGTACATTAAAGTACCTGGCATAAGTAAAGGCTTTTTTGGATTTTTTTTTTTATTGTAAACAAATGGGATACATGTTGTTTCTCTGTTTGTACATGGCGTAAAGGCATACCATTTGTGTAATCATAAATTTACATAGGATAATGTTGTTTGATTCATTCTGTTATTTTTCCCCTTCCCCCCCACCCCTCCCACCCCTCTTTTCCCTCTATACAGTCCTTCCTTCCTCCATTCTTGCCCCCCTCCCTAACCCTAACTCTAACCCTAAACTAAACCCTCCCACCCCCCATTATGTGTCATCATCCACTTATTAGCGATATCATTCACCCTTTGGTTTTTTGATATTGGCTTATCTCACTTAGCATGATATTCCCCAATTTCATCCATTTGCCTGCAAATGCCATAAATTTATCATTCTTTCTGGCTGAGTAATATTCCATTGTATATATATATATATATATATACCACAGTTTCTTTATCCATTCAACAATTGAAGGACATCTAGGTTGGTTCCACAATCTGGCTATTGTGAACTGAGCAGCTATGAACATTGATGTGGCTGTATCTCTGTAGTATGCTGATTTTAAGTCCTTTGGGTATAGGCCAAGGAGTGGGATAGCTGGGTCAAATGGTGGTTCCATTCCAAGTTTTCTAAGGAGTCTCCACACTGCTTTCCAGAGTGGCTGCACTAATTTGCAGCCCCACCAGCAATGTATGAGTGTACCTTTCTCCCCACATCCTCGCCAACAACTGTTGTTACTTGTATTCCTGATAATTGCCATTCTAATTGGGGTGAGATGGAATCTTAGGGTGGTTTTGATTTGCATTTCTCTTATTACTAGAGATGTTGAACATTTTTCCATATGTTTGTTGATTGCTTGTAGATCTTCTGTGAAGTGTCTATTCATTTCCTTAGCCCATTTGTTGATTGGATTATTTGCATTCTTGGTGTAGACTTTTTTGAGTTCTTTATAGATTCTGGAGATTAGTGCTCTATCTGAAGTATGATTGGCAAAGATTTTCTCCCACTCTGTAGGCTCTTTCTTCGCATTGCTGATAGTTTCCTTTGCTGAGAGAAAGCTTTTAGTTTGAATCTATCCCAGTTATTGATTCTTGTTTTTATTTCTTGTGCTATGGGAGTCCTGTTGAGGAACTCTGGTCCTAAGCCGACATGTTTAAGCTCTGGACCTACTTTTTCTTCTATAAGATGCAAGGTCTCTGGTCTGATTCCGAGGTCCTTAATCCATTTTGAGTTTAGTTTCGTGCATGGTGAGAGATATGGGTTTAGTTTCATTCTGTTGCATATGGATTTCCAATTCTCCCAGCACCATTTGTTGAAGAGGCTATCTTTTCTCTGTTGCATATTTTGGCCCCTTTGTCTAGTATGAGAAAATTATATTTATTTGGGTTTGTTTCCGTGTCCTCTATTCTGTACCATTGATCCACCTTTCTATTTTGGTACCAATACCATGCCGTTTTTGTTACTATTGCTTTGTAGTAGAGTTGAAGATCTGGTATTGTGATACCCCCTACTTCACTCTTTCTGCCAAGGATTGCTTTAGCTATTCTGGGTTTTTTATCCTTCCAGATGAATTTCATAATTGCTTGCTCTATTTCTGCAAGGTACATCATTGGGATTTTAATTGGAATTGCATTGAATCTGTATAGCACTTTTGGTAGTATGGCCATTTTGACAATATTAATTCTGCCTATCCAAGAACATGGGAGATCTTTCCATCTTCTAAGGTTTTCTTTAATTTCTTTCTTTAGTGTTCTGTAGTTCTCATTGTAGAGGTCTTTCACCTCTTTCATGAGATTGATTCCCAAGTATTTTATTTTTTTCGATGCTACTGTGAATGGGGTAGTTTTCCTAATTTCTCTTTCTGAAGATTCATCACTTATGTATAAAAATGCATTAGATTATGTGCATTGATCTTATATCCCGCTACTTTACTGAATTCACTTATGAGTTCTAAAGTTTTCTGGTGGAATTGACTGGTTCCTCTAAGTATATAATCATATCATCAGCAAATAGGGATAGTTTGAGTTCTTCTTTTCCTATTCGTATCCCTTTAATTTCTTTGGTCTGTCTAATTGCTCTGGCTAGAGTTTCAAGGACGATATTGAATAGAAGTGGTGAAAGAGGGCATCCCTGCCTTGTTCCAGTTTTTAGGGGAATGCTTTCAGTTTTTCACCATTTAGAATGATATTAGCCATGGGCTTAGCACAGATGGTCTTTACAACGTTAAGGAATGTTCCCACTATCCCTATTTTTTCTAGTGTTTTGAGCATGAAGGGATGCTGTATTTTATCAAATGCTTTTTCTGCATCTATTAAAATAATCATGTGATTCTTGACATTAAGTGTATTGATATGGTGAATTACATTTATTGATTTCCTGATGTTGAACCAACCTTGCATCCCTGGGATGAAACCCACTTGATCATGGTGCACTATCTTTTTAATATGTTTTTGTATGCGATTTGCTAAAATTTTGTTGAGAATTTTTGCGTTGATGTTCATTAAGGATATTGGTCTGAAATTTTCGTTCCTCGATGTGTCTCTGTCTGGTTTAGGTATCAGGGTAATATTGGCTTCATAGAATGAGTTTGGGAGGGTTCCCTCCTCTTCTATTTTATGGAATACTTTGAGAAGTATTGGAATGAGCTCTTCTTTAAAGGTTTTGTAGAACTCGGCTGAGAACCCATCTGGTCCTGGAGTTTTCTTTGTTGGTAGGCTTTTGATGACTTCTTCTATTTCATTACCTGAAATTGGTCTATTTAAATTGTGTATGTCCTCCTCGTTCAGTTTAGGCAATTCATATGTCTCCAGAAACCTGTTGATGTCTTCGAAATTTTCTGTTTTGTTGGAGTATAGATTTTCAAAGTAGCTTCTAATTATGTTTTGTATATCAGTCATGTCTGTTGTGATATTTCCTTGTTCATTCTGAATTTTAGTGATTTGGGTTTTCTCTCGTCTTCTCTTTGTTAGTGCGGCTAAAGGTTTATCAATTTTGTTTATTTTTTTCGAAGAACCAACTATTTATTTTGTCAATTTTTGTATTGTTTCTTTGTTTTTCGTTGATTTCAGCTCTGAGTTTAACTATTTCCTGTCTTCTACTACTTTTGGTGTTGGTCTGTTCTTTTACTAGGGCTTTGAGCTGTAGTGTTAGGTCGTTTATTTGTTGAGTTTTACTTCTTTTATTAAATGCACTCCATGAAATAAATTTTCCTCTAAGTACTGCTTTCATAGTGTCCCAGAGATTTTGATATGATGTTTCTTTGTTCTCATTTACCTCTAAGAATTTTATAATTTCCTTCCTAATATCTTCTGTTATCCATTCATCATATAATAGCATATTGTTCAATCTTCAGGTGTTGGAGTAGTTTCTGTTTTTTACTCTTTCATTTATTTTGTAACTTCAATCCATTATGATCTGATAGAATACAAGGTAGTGTCTCTATCTTCTTGTATTTGCTAACATTAGCTTTGTGGCATAATATATGGTCTATTTTACAGAAGGATCCATGTGCTGCTGAGAAGAAAGTGTATTCGCTATTGGTTGGATGGTATATTCTATAAATGTCTGTTAAGCCTAAATTATTGATTGTGTTATTGAGATCTATGGTTTCTTTGTTCAATATTTGTTTGGAAGATCTGTCCAGTGGTGAGAGAGGTGTGTTAAAATCACCTAGTATTATTGTGTTATGGTCTATTTGGTTTCTAAAATTGAGAAGGATTTGTTTGACATAAATGGATGAGCCACTCTTTGGGGCATAGATGTTTATGATTGTTATGTCTTTTGATTTATGTTTCCCTTAAGCAGTATGAAATGTCCTTCTTTATCCCTTCTGACTAACTTTGGCTTGAAGTCCACATTATCTGAAATGAGGATGGATACTCCAGCTTTTTTGTTGAGTCCATGTGCATGGTATGTTTTTCCCCATCCTTTCACCTTTAGTCTATGGGTATCTCTTTCTATGAGATGAGTCTCGTGCAGGCAACATATTGTTGGATCTTTCTTTTTAATCCAATCTGCCAGTCTATGTCTTTTGATTGATGAATTCAGGCCATTAACATTCAGGGTTATTATTGAGATATGATTTGTATTCCCGGTCATTTGGTTCATTTTTTAAATTTTATTTATTTATTTATTTTTTGACACAACTTGGTTCCTCCTTTATTTGACAGTTCCTTTAGGATAATTCCTCCCTTTGCTAATTTGCTTCTTTGTTTTCTATCTCTTCCTCATGGAATATTTTGCTGAGAATGTTCTGTAATGCTGGCTTTCTTTTTGTAAATTCTTTTAGCTTTTGTTCATCATGGAATGATTTTATTTCATCGTCAAATTTGAAGGTAAGTTTTGCTGGGTATAAGATTCTTGGTTGGCATCCATTTTCTTTCAGAGCTTGAAAAACGTTGTTCCAGGCCCTTCTAGCTTTTAGGGTCTGGATTGAAAAATTTGCTCATATCCCTATTGGTTTCCCCCTGAATGTAATTTGGTTCTTTTCTCTCACAGCCTTTAAAATTCTGTCTTTATTTTGTATTTAGGTATTTTCATTATAATGTGCCTTGGTGTGGGTCTGTTGTAATTTTGTGTACTTTGAGTCCTATAAGCCTCTTGAACTTGATTTTCCATTTCATTCTTCAGATTTGGGAAATTTTCTGTTATTATTTCATTGAATAGAATGTTTATTCCTTTGGTTTGTTTCTCTAAGCCTTCCTCAATCCCAATAATTCTCAAATTTGGCCTTTTCATGATATCCCATAGTTCTTGGAGATTCTGTTCATGATTTCTTACCATCTTCTCTGTTTGTTCAACTTTGTTTTCAAGGTTAAATATTTTGTCTTCAATGTCTGAGGTTCTGTCTTCCAGGTGTTCTATCCTAATGGTTATGCTTTCTATGGATTCTTAATTTGGTTTGTTGTTTCCTTCATTTCAAGGATTTCTGTTTGTTTTTTTTTTCAATATCTCTAACTCTTTATTGAAATGATCTTTTGCTTCCTGTATTTGCTCTTTTAATTGTCGATTGGTGCGATCATTCAATGCCTGCATTTGCTCTTTCATCTCATCATTTGCTTCCCTGATCATTTCAATCATGTACATTCTGAACTCACTTTCTGTCATTTCTTCTGCCATGCTGTCGTTGGATTTTTTTGATGTAACATCTAGATTTGTTTGGGGCATTTTCTTCCCTTGTTTTCTCATATTGTTCAGGAATCAGTGGATCTTAAGATATTGCAGATTTCCTCTATTGACTTATAATGTCCCTGAAGATTGCTAGTATATCCCCTCTTATCCTTCAGTAGCCTGAAGTCTTGGAGGAAGTTGATAATGCGGTGCTCCACAAGGAAACTGCCTCTCTATGGGTGGTGACCCTCAGGTGGGGTATATTCCCTGATAATGGCAGAGGTGCCTCCACTTGTTGACCAATGGTCATCCAAAGGGGAAGTAGGCTGTGGGCTGAGGCAAGGCCTGTTTGTGCCTGTGTCTCTGGTTTTACCGTCCTTGTGGGAAAACCTCACCCGGCAGGGAAGACTCACCCAGTGGGGAGGTCTCGCTGGTCAGTTCCCCTCCTAGAGTTTCCCCTCAATCTACAACTACCGCCTAGGCTGGGCTGCCTTCCTCTGCAATGTTCCCAGGGGCCCGGACCTACCTCCTGGGCCTGGGAGCCTCACCCTTCACAGACGAGTCTCCTTAGGCTGCCTCTCCTCAGAGAATCTCCCCACAGTCCTGGAAACTTTGCTCCGCCCCTAAGCGTGTCTCTGTGTGGCTCTTCCACCAAGAAGCCGCCTAGGTCCTGGGACCCTGCTCTGCACCTAATCGCCTGGCTATGTGGCCCCTCCTCTGAGCCGCCATCAGGAGCCCCGTACAATAGCTCTGAGCCCCAGAGATCCGCCACACACCTCTTTCTCCCGATAGCCACCCAGTGTTCCAACATAGTCACTAGGAGTCCAAGTAACTCACTTCGCGTCTCCTCCTCCCGCCAACTGCCCGTAGCCCTAGGCAGTCACTCTGAGTCCAAGTGACCTGCCCTGTTCCTCCTCCTCCTCAGGGTAGCCCCCCAGGTGTTCAGGAGCGATCGCTCCGAGACCAAGCGACCCACCACGTTTCTCCTCCAGGCAGGCCACCGGTGTTCAGGAGCAGTTGCTTTGAGTCCAAACAACTCACCACTCACCTCCTCCTCTGAGCAGCCACCCGGAGCTCTGATCCAGTCACTCCTAGACCAAGCATCCCGCCGCGCTCCTCCTTTTCCTCCGGGCAGCCCCCTGGTGTTGAGAAGCGGTCGCTCTGAGTCCAAACTGCTCGCCACGCAGCTCCTCCTCAGGCAGCCCCCCAGAGCCCCAGTGGTTGCTCCGAGTCCAAGCGCTGTGCTGAGCAGCCACCTCTCCGATGTTCCCAGTTGTCCGTGTTCACTGCTCCAGTGGGGGGAGGGGTGTCTCGCCAGGTAACTCTACTTCACAAAGTTCCCTGCATTCTGGGACTACCGCCCCATCTGGGATGCCTCCCCAACAGGAGAGACTCACCTTGCAGCTTTGAGTTGGTCCCAATTCTCTCACTATCTCCTCTTTTGAATTCTGCGTCCTGGAGCAACATGAAATGCAGCCACCCTCTAGTCTGCCATCTTGAAACCTCCCCTGTGTATTGTATTGATATGTCTACATATGTGCTTGTGCCTATGTATCATTTACATGGTATCAAAATTGACATATAGATAAAAGAGTGATCATAAATTAAAATTTAAAAGAGAAATGGATCCAAATACCCTTTTCACATGACTTAAAAATTTCAATTTAAACTAGTTAAACAGATGACAGTAAAGATGTCTTTAAAATTACTGACTCACAAGTTTTTCTAGGTGGTCAGACAATGAACAGAGTGTTGATTTCTATAAAATGTCTAGAATGCAATATCCATTGCTTCTAGGATTTTTCTTCAACAGAGAAGGCATAGCTAGTACAGCTAAGTACACTTGTCTAATATCTTGGTTTTTATAGTTAAAAATGACCCAATTAGATTTAATATCAACAATGTTATTAATCATAAATATGTTTGTTAGAGGATACATCTGATTAATTTACAAAGTTAAGTTCTAAAAGGCATTAACTGCTAAATACAAAATCTAGTATTCTTGACTTCTTAAATTCCATAAGGTGATGTATTTAAACATTATGTATGTTTTCATGAATTGGTAAATAAAAAGAGTTTAAGATTGTTTTGTTTCTGGGTCTTCATTAAAGCAAGGCTACTAAGAGTTAAAGTTCTAACAGGTATACGCAAAGATTCAAAAAGTTTCAGCTGTGTTTCTATTGAAGTACTGTAAACAGCATGAAGTTTATCACCTTATTAAGAAGAGTAATTGAAAAACTTCAGAAATTTCATAAGGAAGGATTTTTCCTAAGGTCAAATATTAATGTACTGCTATGAACCAAAGTTTAATCTATATGTTGAAGTAACAAGGATTTCTTAAAACATTAATCTTCTCTTTCAGATAATTTCTTGTGTCTGTTAAATTTTATTATTTAAAGAAACTAGTGTTAAAGAAATTAGGGTTTGTATATCTATGGTTAAAACAACTGTTTTTTTAGAGTATTACCCTACATTACAGGATCTAAAGTTTTCTTTAAGAGCTAGACTTGGTTAAAATAAAAACATCAATGTAATTGGCTCAGGAAAAAATATATATAAACTTTATAATATGATATTTAAGAAAGAGGCAATGATCAGCTGCAGAAATAAAACACTACCTAAGATTTTCCAAGGGCTCCACCTAACCTGAATTAAAACTCTGCCTTTCACCTTACTCTGTGTTAAGATAATTTCAAAGTAGAATAGACTTAAGCTCATGTGAAGACAAGTTCAAAGAATAAATTTTTGTTATAAAGATAACTGTGATCTCAAAATAAACAGGATATATACTATATAACTAAGGTTTAAGATTATAAAAATTATGTTTCTTAGTTCATAGTTATTATACAAACTTGATATGTTTTTTTATTCCTATTAATTTCCTTTTGCATTTTCCTTATAAACTTTAACTGTTATCTTTTAGTGCCTTACAGAAGTACAACTTTCAATATAAAAACCTGAGCTAATTTGAGATAATAAGTCATCATCTATAGACAGAATGTAAGGCTAACTTCTAATACTAATTTTGACCCCAATTAAATAAAAGGGGTGAAGGACTGTGAAGTTATAGACATTAAAGTTAAAACTCAATACTCTTACTTTAAGACTGGTGAAACTGGCTTGCTGGATGTTTAAGACCAAAATTTGGGACACTAAAGTTATAGAATAAAAGGGTCAAGAAAAAAATAGGCAATATTTGGCTGTTACTCTCTGAGGTCAACTTGAACCCAGGGAACAAGGGGACTTCTCTAAGGGCCTTATGACTCTGGGTCATATTGTCAGGAGCAGCAAATAAATTATTACTTTGAACTCCACAGCCTTGGACAGCCTGCCACATCTGGGAATCTTTCTGTACAATGGTGCTGAAAGACACTCCCATTTTCAGGTGGCCACTGTTAATGGGACAGATTCCATGCCTGGTGAGGAATTTATGAGTTTGATAGCTTTGAATTCAGATGCCTGCTAACCTGGGGTGAAAAAAATATGGATGTGCTCAATAGGCTTGAGAGCCAGCTGTCTGGAGCCTAGAGAAGATATCGTGCAAGCAGATATGTTCCAATTAACCTGTTCCTGCTTGACTTTATGTTTACCTTGAACTATTTCTCAGAATAAATTCCTTTTATGTCTTTCCCTATAAAATAAAGGTTCATGGGCTTTTTCTTTTTGTTAGGGATCAGATCCATCATATCTAATCCACCCACTGGGCCCCCACTGTTATACTACTTTTCATGTCTTTTGTCTTTATTTCTTATTATTACTTCAGACCTTTATTTTCTCAGCTGGCTTACAACTGCAGATGGTGGACTGCTCATTTGCTGGGCAGCAAGACCACATGACCTCCTGATCAGGGGGATCAATAAGACCCTGGAGAAAGGAAAGCCGACCAGGGTACATGCTGCAAAAAGGAGGGTCATTGGAGAAGGAGACATCCCTGACACTTCCAATGGAAGTCACATAATCAAGGAAACCCTGAACCATCCTGGCAGATGGCACTAAAGGAGCTAAGAGGCTGCTCACAAGTTCCCAAAGGTTACCCCTCAGGGAACTCAGCTGACTGTTAACAATACGTAAAAGAACAAGTCAATTTGACCAAATTGGTCTTAAACATCTGCAAAGCCAGTTATAAACAAAGTACAGTCATACCTGGGTATTTAAAAGATGAGAGAGTAGTTCTTTTAATGGAACTTAATACATGCACTTGTATCAGCACCACAGCCCTGATGCCCCCAAAATTCTGAGGTATTTTTCCTTTGCATGGCTCATATTTACCCCTGCCTACCAAAAACTAGATTGGCCTACTCCTCAAATTGACATTTAATCTATCAAAGCTTACCCATTCCAATAACAGCACACACCAGACATAGGACAGCACTCCAAATTATTTCCTTACTCATAGGGCTAGAGACATCCACTGGGATTGGCACAGGAGCAGCAGGATTGGGAACCTCAATTCATTACTATAAAAAGTTATCAGAACGGGTTATTGAAAACATTCAATAGGTTGCCGACTCAGCACTGACTTTACAAAATTGGACTTCCTGGCATCTGTCATGCTGCAAAACTGGTTGGTTCAGGAAAGAATGCTGTTTCTATGTAAATCAATCAGGAATGCTAAGAGGCAAGGTTAAATAGCTCCAGGACTGCCTGGAACAGCAGAGATGAGAACTTGCTGATTTCTGATAGTCCTTAAGTAACTTCTTTTGCAGTGATGGGCATCCTAACTCCTATAACTATGGGTCCAGAAATACATGTGTTGACCATGAAAATACTTGTGTTTGGATTCTAGGTTGTGATATCAAACCTTATCATGGAAGAGAGGATGATGGGAAAAGTGAAACAGCTGCTAATGGATTCAATGGGAATCCCATCTCCGCAGGTGAAAGTGTCAATGACTTGGACCTGGAAGGCACAACCCATGCCATGAGGGCAGGTACAGAAAATAACAGAGATGACTGAGAGGCACTTAAGGATGTGTTAAAATTACAGTCTCAGGTCTGGGCCATGGCTAATGTAAAAACACCTACTTTTGATAATGAAGAGGTTTGGGAAAGTTTGGCTGAAGGGATTTCTTCCCTTAACCCTTTTAAATACTTTTTTACACATATAGCTGGGTTACAGATATAAGTGTATTTGTAATTTTATTTCTGTTCTTGTTTTGCATAGTCTGTGAAGCAGGATGGAGATGATTAAGTCATCAGGAAAATATGATCCCAAAATTAATTATGCTTGCTATGCTTCGAAGGAACCAAACTCCAGAGATCACAGAGTATGTATCCTGAATCTGAGTGGGTCATAATGACCCTTGATTAAGGAGAGAAATAAGACCCCAATATATTACCTGCCAAGTACTTTACGTGTCTTTTTCTGGCATTTTAGAAGAATGTGTCTCATTTTGACACTGGAAAAAATGTTTTCCTAGCACTAGAAAACCAGTTAATCTTCATCTTTCTTATAATAACCTTTCCTCTCTGTGTTCTTAATTTTGTACAGAAATAGCTTCTTAGTAAGATGACCTGTTCAGCTCAAATCTTCACCCAGGAAGACATCAAAGTCATTCTGCATTCACAATCTGAATCCCTGAAAACACAAAAAGGGGACTTCACCAATGAGAACTTGAGGCTGCTTCCATATATACCCCTCCTCAGCTCCAGCCCTGGGGTCTCAATATTCTCTCCCAGAACTCTGAAAGGGAGGCATCCCCCTACTTCACCCCTTCTCACCTGAAAGCAGCCAGACTTGATATTGACACCCTAATTCATTATCCCGTTTCAGAGTCTGAAATGAAGGATATGGAAAACAACAACTCCAGCGAAAAGGGAGGACAATGGGTCCCAGGGGGAGAAGAAAAACAATACACTTTGGACTTTAACCATTTCCCAACAACAATGGGCTCTGAACTTTCACAAATTCCCATTCTACAACTATTTCCCTGGCTGCCCAACCCACACATTCTGCTATGATTAAGTGTATAAAATTAAGTCTCTAATGACTAAGTCACACTAAACATTCTGCTAAACTCTATAAAAATCTGACCCCTCTTGTAACCAGTTGCCATTTTCTGGTCTGAAAATGTGCCATTCCACTGCTTAATAAAGAAAGCTTGCTGATATGTTGAGGTCTGTTCCCCGTTTCACTTATTTTTGCTTTCAGTGACAACATACAGTTTGTCCCTACCACAATAGTCAGCCTTCAAAGAAACCAGGCTGGACTGCCAGTATCAGTCTCAGGATCCTTTTTTTTTTTTTTTCTTTCTATCATGTCTAAGGGGACGAGACCCCTGATCTGAAGATGCAGACACTGGTTAACAAGGCCAGCAGTGCCAAACCCTAAATGGGGTCAAGATGAGGAATGAAGGCCTCAAGAAATCCAAGATAGAGAGGACATGGCACCTGTCAAGCAAGAGTCTTAGTCTGAGGTATCAACTTCAAAGCAGCAGAGAAGAGGTGACTCAAGCCTTGCCAAGAGTTGACATAATGACATGAATTCTGACTGATAGCATAATTCACACCAGAACAGAGAAGACCACACTAGCAGCTCCTGCTGAGACCCTAGTATATCTCAAGGGCAGCTGGCCCTCTGCAGTTTGAGACTCACTATGACTTCTTTCCTAAGTATATTAGATTCCTAGGACTTTGATAACAAAACACAACGAATTTGGTGACTCAAAAGAACAAAAATATACCCACTCAGAGGTCTGGAAATAGAAGTCCAAAACTGAGGTGTCAACAGTGTTGGTTCCTTCTGGAATCTCTGAGAGAAAATCTGTTCCATGCTTCTGTTCTGGCCTCTAGTGTTCTGCCTATGTCTGCACTTACATAAAAAACTCTGGGCTACTACAGATTTTAAGTAATTCTAATTATCCTGTAGAGTAAGCCATATTTTCTTTTTCAGTATGATATCAGATATTATTGGCCATTTGTAAGTGAATTTAAATTTTATACCCAGCTTATCAAGCCTAACACACACATATGCCATCTATACAGATATTCACACAAAATCTTTAGGGGTTTTATGTGTGAGGGAACAATTATAATCACCTTTCGACTGAATTTGAAAAAAAATTAATATGTTGACAATATTGAATTTCCTATCTAAGAATATATATTTCTCTACTTAGGCCTTCACTGATTTTTCTCAATAATAACTGTGGGGTTTTTTTTTCCATTAAGCTGCTGTATTTTAAAAGTTATGTTTACTTCTTTAGGTACAAACAAATATTTTGTGATTTACTAGTTATATTGTTTAATTTTATTTTCATGTTTGTTGCCACAGAAACAAAGTGTATTTTTACATATTGATCTTATGCCCAATAATATTTATAGATACTTCAAATGATTTAATAGGTTATAATTAGATTTCCCTCATATAAATTCCAATCATCTGTTAATGATACTAACTTTGCTTCTTACTTTCCAAGCATGATCCCTTTGCTTTGTTCTGTTCCTCCCTTCTTCCCTATATAATATCTTCATCAAAATATTGATTAGAGCTGGGCACGGTGTTACGCACCTGTAATGCTGTATGTAATGCTGGGGAGGCTGAGGCAGGAGGATCATAAGTTCAAAGCTAGTCTCAGCAACTAAACTCTGAGAAATTTATTGAGATTTCGTCTCAAAATTAAAACAAAATTAAAAAGGGCTGGGGATGTGACTCAGTGCTTAAGCACTTCTGGGTTCAATTCCAGATACTAAAAAAAAAATTGTATATATTTGGGGGTACTACAAATGGTCATTAACAGACATCATTGTCTTCAATCCAATTTTAATGTAAAATTCTCAATGTTTCCATTTAACTATTTACATACAATATTTGATTTTATACATATCTAATTTTATAATATATCTTCCTTTCATGAATAAACATTAACTTATGTGTGATTTTTTTCATCTACCTGTTAATGTGCCAGGCCCTTCTGTAATGTAACTGAAAATTTTCATAGTAAATAGCTTAAAAACAGGTTTTTAATCCACTGGAATTGATTTCTGTGTCATGGGTAAGAGAAGTTTTAACTTATATTTTGTTTTTAATATGGATATCAAGTTATTACACTGTAATTTCTTAGTAAAAAACTGTTCTCTCCCCCACTTCTCTGCAATGTCATATTTTAATTAGGAAACAATGTATAGTGAGTCTGTTTTCAAATATTTTATTATGCTTTTATTTTGGTCTATTTGACTGTGTCTTCATCTTTTACCACAAACTCTTATCTATTACAGTGTTTTAAGAATTTTAACATCTCTTTATATTCTTCAAGGAGCATATTGGCTATTCTTAGCTATTTGTGAGCTAATTTATATTTTTTAATTAGTAAAGTTTTACACACATGTACACAGACATTTGTAAAGAAAACCTATGTAATGTGATTACATGGAAGAGATGATATTCATCAGATTAAATTTAAATTTAGAGAGAATTAACATGTTTATAGTATTGAATCTCCTACTTAAGAATATCTAATGTTTCTCCAATCAGTTAGAACATGAATAATTTCTCTAAATAGATGTATAATTCTTCTACAGCATTCCCATGCTTTTTCTATTCTATTTATTTTTAAATATAAGGTACATAATGGTAATTTAGAATTCATCTTTATTTAATTTCATCTTCATACTGTACATTGCTACAGAAAATAGTGCATTTTTTTATAATTATCTTACACCTGGCAACTTTTTAAAATGCTTTATTTTAATAGTTTTTCTTTAGCAGATTTTTCAACTATACAGTCAATTCATGTTTAATGATAGCAGCACTATTTTTTATTTCCCAGTTCCTATCTCTTTTATTACCTTTGTTTTCTATTACTTTCTTATCTTCATTAAAATGGAGAATAAAAATGGTGATAGCCAACATCTTTGCCTGCTTCCTAATTTTAATATAAATGTTTTCAATGATTTGATGTAAAGTATGATTTTCACTCTAGAATTTTTTTTGTAGATATCCTTGACCTAGTTTAAGAAAATACATTTTTATCATAAATTAATATTATTACTTTTATGAATCACATTTCTCTATCAATTTCTGGATGGTTCTTCTAATTTAATCTGTCCACGTGGTACACCAGTCCTCCACCTATCTTCAGATCCATTTTTCAGCCTTGCACTCCTCAGTTCTCTACACTGTAGAGGACCTGATTCTCAATTCATAGACTCTACACATGTGGATGCAAAGTGGATTTTTCAACAGGAGGCACAAGGTGGAGATCAGAGTCCATGGGATCAAAAATGTTGCAATTTTTTCAAATTATATGAAAAAATTATGCAACATGTAACTTAAGAATATATAAATCACAAAAGATATAAGCATAAATAAATGATTATATTAAACATTACTGTAACAAATATAGGTGCAGAAAAGACTTAAAAATAACATAAATATTTATCATAATCTCAATGAAACCAAACGATGCATTAAGAAAGGTTTCTACCTATAGTAAAATTTGAGGTAATAAACTTAGAAGGAATGATAAAATGAGAAAATTATGACTGTCGAACATCTAACACATAATGGGTAAAATCCCAATCTAAAATATAGCTAATATCCCCAAAAAGGGAGATACACAAGCCTTTGTGATACCAAATGTAAATATAAAGAATCATCTTTGGAGTGGTTTTGCCAAAGAATGAACCAAGTCCTCATCTGAACAAGCTGCTACATAAAACTATTCATAGTATGTGGAGTGGAAGATATACTGAGTTCACTGTACTGTTTTGTAATACTACTTGTGCTTGAGAATTTGTAAAATGAACTATGTAGCTAGAAATATCATACCTTTTAATTTGAAAATGTAAGTAAAATGGATCAATTTTAGCAAAATATACATAACTAAATAGGACAATAAAAATAGAAGACAATCAAACAACACAAACTGAAAATGTATTTACAAATCAAACCATACTCAAAATATTGAGTTTTGAAGAACAACTGAACTATATATTCAGGAAAAATGCAATAAGCATTTTATAAAAATTCATTTGAAACACCAAAAAAGACTTGAAACAACTCAAAATATTTTTATAAGATGACAATTATTGAGAAAAACCAGGTAAAGATACTCCAAGAAAAAAACAGTTCAAATGAGGCTGCTTACAATAAGGTAAATATTATAAGAAAATTTGTAGCATATTCAATATTAAAGTAAATTAATAAACAGGTTTTGTAAAGGAATGCAAAGAAGATATCTAATTGTCATGCAAACATAACAGGAAAGAAAAGAAACTCATTCAGATGTACAAAATACAAAGAACAAAAAAAATCAACAAGAGTTCATGGTAAAAATTTATAGAAGATTAACATCAGAATGACATATATGCTTAATAAAGTACTATGTATCAATTTAAAAAATAAATTAAATAATAAATTAAAATTTTATGAATGTGAAATGTCAGAATTGCCATTACAGAAGAACAACAGAAAAAAAAATAATGTATACTACCACTTCCACTGTTCAATATGCCACCTCTGCCTCCTAGGATATGTTGACTAATTTACTTACTGCAAACTTTGCAGACCTTGCATTGGCAATCTTCCCCAGTCTTGATATCAGAAGGTCAAGTTGGAACACAAAAAAGGCAAAGCCCAGGACAGGAAGTTAAGTTTCAGAGAAAAGAAAAATGTTTATCTATTCCTTCTCTTCACCAGTTATACATAGTAACTCTTGGATTTCTTTAGGGTACTAAGGGTTGATATCAGGCATTCTCCACTACTAAGATAAATGGCCATCTATTTTTAGTTTTTATTTTCACACAGGGTCTCACTAAATTGTCCTGGGTGGACTCATACTTGAGATTGTCCAGACTCAGCTTCTCAAGTGGCTAGGAATACAGGCATATGCCATGCAGGCCAGCCAGGCATTACTTTTATTTTTTTACACAGGAGATTAACTCCAGGGGCGCTTAAACACAGAGCCACATGCCCAGTCCTTTTTATTTTTAATTTTGAGACAGGGTCTGGCTAATTTGTAGAGGCTGGCTTTGAATTTGCTAGCCTCCTGCCTCAGCCTCCCCAGCCACTGGGGTTATAGCCATGTGCCACCACGGCCTACCACACCTTACCTCTCAGGCAACTTCTACTGTTAAAATGGGACTCTCTTCAAGTCACAAGCAGGAACACACACCTGTAATTCCAGCAACTCCAGAAGCTAAGGCAGGAGGATCACAAGTTTGAGGCCAGCCTTGGCAACTTAGCAAGACCATGTGGCAAAATAAAAAATAAACGAAGGGCTGCAGATTTAGCTCAGAGGTTAAAAACCCCATGGGTTCAATAGCTAGTACCATGAAAAACAAAAATAAATTTACTTTCAAATTATAACAGGAAAACATTTATAATTTTGAGAGGTGTGATCTATTGTGATTACCTGGCATAATATAGAGAGATTATCATATTTTCAACATATATCATCTATGCTCATTTTTCATTCATCTAATTTAATTTATGATTCTTATAAATCTGGTACTGTCTGACTGGTGAAAGAAGGAACTATTCAGCAGCTTCGTTTTCTCTATGAAACTGCATCACCTGTCCCGGTCCCTCCCTTCCTGGTCCTACTATGTCCCCATCTCACATTAAGGCTGGGGCAGATCCCCAAGAAAAGCTCTGCAAGGGTCACAATAAGTAAATCGGTCACGACTCATGGGAGGTGGCGGTGGCATTTCCAGGAAGCCCTGAATCAAAGGAAAAGGAGCGAAGAGGCGGATCCCTATCAATGACCACCAAAGACGAACAAAGCCAAATAAAAAGAATCATAAAGACCTGACAGTACCTGCTCTCAGCCTGAATTCGCTCAGTTAGTCGACAGGGTTCCAAGGGATGAGGACCTTGGCATGAAGGGCACGACCTCATCTCAGCAGAGACAGAGCTCCCTGGACCTGTCAGAAGGCGACCTGTGGAGGGAGCAACTGCAACCTCCACGAAGGAAACCATGCGCATGCTCAGAGCCTCACCCCTGCTGTGTGCCCTGGGAGACCCCAGGCAAGGGGGGTGATGTGTAGAGAAAGCCGGATGTGACATCATCTTCCCTGAGCTGTGTGCTCTGAGGAACTCCATAGGCAGCGAGTCGTGCAGCCGGTGGATTCCAGTCAGAAGCGTGAAGGAGAGGCGGTCCCAGGTGCTGCCGGGTGGAAGGTAAGACTAAGTAATGGCCAGGGGGACCCCGCAGTACAGGACAGAGACCCCACGGATCGGAGTCCGGCCCGGCATTCAGTGGGGGGAGGCCACGGTCTGGGCAGTTGGCTGAACCTACCGCATGCCTCCTCCTCAGTGGTCTGAGGCGAAGGCCTTGTTTAGTAGGGGGATGTTTGAAGATGTCCTGAGTGAGTACTGAGGGGATTGACTGTGGACCCACAATGCATTGAGCCTTCTCTCAGCTTGGGGGGGAGGGTCGCGGGAGGATGGGGGGACATGGGGGGTGCGGGGCGGAAACCGGAAGTGGTGCTGAATGACTTCGCTTCGGGAGTCTGAGGGAAGCCGGCTATTAGTCTGATGCAGGCAGTGTCATTTCGGCCGGAAAAGGAATCTTGGGCCTCATGGGAGTCCAGGTGAAGATACTGGGTATATTTTAGGGTTCTCCCAGCTCACTTCCATCTCTCGTGGGACAGGCAGATGAGCCGTCTTTGTGGGGGAGGGACAGCATCAAGTAGCGTGGTGGTTGGGGTTGAGGTATCCAAGGCGAGGGTCCCGAGTGACGATTAATGGTACCACTTCCCTCAGAATAGTGGGACTCATGAAGGGTCCAGCCCCGTTCTGGTCAGACGAAGGTGATGCCTCACCTCCTCCCAGAGGAGAACGTGGAGGCTTTGATATGATGTGTAACATCAAGTAAAAGAGGAGGTACCTGAGGACCTGCCTGGATTCAAAGAAAGGCATGTGAGAACTCAGGAGACCACCCCGCCTGTCCACAGAGTTAGCCCCTGCTGTCAGCTATGGGATCATTCATCTGGGGGTTCTTGGGGACTTACCTCCACTCCTCCTCAGTTGACTTGGGAGGGAGGACTTTGTCTTAGAAGGACAGGTTCATGTTCCCAGAGGGGAGGTGGCACGAGCCTTATAGGATTTCAGATTTGTCGTTTCTGCTGTCATGTGGAACTAAAAAGTGCCAATAAAATGAAATAAAAAATTATGGTCCTTAGGGCCATTCACTGGTGGTACTGTATTCAGAGCAGAACGGGTTCTATAGAGCTTAACTGTAACTGTCTACTGGAACCCTGAGGATTCTCCAGCTTTACCCTGAGCAGGATTCCCACTTCCAACTTCAGGCTCTTGGTAGACACAGACACCACGATGACAGGTTTGTGATTCCTCACAGCACTATTTATAGGAAAATCCACTCACACCCCATTCCCTCAAAGCCCCTCCATTGCAGTTTATCAGCTGACACTGATACCCTCCTCTCTCCGTTAGGCAGTGATTTTCCATTGCACTCTCTCCCTTCTGTACTCCTTCCTACTGCCAGTGTCAGGAATCATCATGCCTGGGCATCAGAAGAATCAAGAACGCACCCATGGTGAAGACCTTCAGATCTGCAGTGAGATCCAGGGTCCAGAGGTTGCACGGGTGTCTGGGGCTAAGGAGGAGCCCTCTCCAGCCTCCTCCCAACCTCTGATGCCTGGCACCCTGCATGAGGCTCCTGTTGTTGTAACGCCTAGCACTCCTGAGGAGCTTCAGAATTCCTGCTCCTCTCCCATTGCCATTGTGGCCCCCTCTTTGATTCAGTCCAGTGAAGGCTCCAGTAGCAAAGAGGAGGAGAGTGTTCCAAGCACCTCAGAGATGGCCTCAGTCCACGAGCACATTGCCAAAAGTGTTCTGGATGAGAAAGTGGCTTTCTTGGTGAATTTCCTGCTGCTCAAGTATCAATCAAAAGAGCCAGTCCGAAAGGCAGATATGCTGAAGTTTGTCGTGGAAGAAGATGGGGCCCGCTTCCATAAGATCTTCCAGCGAGCCTCTGATCGCTTGGAGATGGTCTTTGGCCTTGAGGTGAAAGAAATGGATCCCATCAACCAGTGCTATGGCCTCTCCATCAAGCTGGGCCTCACCTATGATGGGATGCTGAGTGATGAAGAGAATATCCCCAAGACCGGGCTCCTCATACTTATGCTGGGTGTGATCTTCCTGAAAGGTAACCGTGCCACTGAAGAGGAGATCTGGGAGGTGCTGAAAATGACGGGGATCCGTCACGATGAGAAGCACTTCATCTTCGGGGATGCCAGGCAGCTCATCGCCCATGAGTTTGTGAGTGAAAAGTACCTGGACTACCAGCAGGTGGCCAATAGTGA
The DNA here is from genome assembly GCF_902686445.1 of Sciurus carolinensis. NCBI lineage: Eukaryota > Metazoa > Chordata > Mammalia > Rodentia > Sciuridae > Sciurus > Sciurus carolinensis. The sequence goes on from NC_062232.1 coordinate 29,427,512, forward strand.
TCCAGTGCAGTATGAGTTCCTGTGGGGCCCAAGAGCCCATGCTGAAACCAGCAAGATGAAAGTCCTTGAGTTTTTGGCCAAAGTTCACGGAACCGACCCAAGTGATTTCTCTGCTCAGTATGAGGAAGCTCTGCTAGAAGAAGAAGCCAGAGCACTAGGCAGAATTTCAGTGGAGTCTGACTCCAGTTCCGTGGCCACTGCCAGTTCCAGTGCCAGGGGTGGCAGCTTCTCCAGTGTCTAGTCAAGTCAGAAATAGCTCCTTCATGTATTATTTGAGGCCAGTGTTTATTGTTGAAAGAGTGTATGTCTTCAGGGAAAAGTAAGTTTGGAGGGGAAACAGAATATATCATCCATTTTTTGCTGTTTTTGTGTGCATAACTTGATAATTTGTTGTTTTACTTTTTGATGTTTGTATCACTCAGATGTTGTTTAATAATGCTTCCCTTCAAAATCTTGAAGCTGTAAATGACATTGGTCACACATTTAATGCAGTTTGTGTGGTCAAGTACTATGCCCTATTATGCCTTGGAAAAACATTGGACATCATCCATTGATTTTGTGATCTGAAGTATAACATGTATAACATACATTCATCTAGAAATTATTTTGGTAATGTGAGAAAACCCAGGTTTCGTATAGTTTTTATCAATGTCAGAAATAAAGTTTAAAATATATTCAATTGTTGGCTTATTTCTTTTAGTCTTTTTTTTCTGTAAAATATAATGACATATTACATGGATTGCTTAGCCCTTCCTAGGGTGTAATAGAAATAAATCTACATAAATTAAGACCATGCTCACTGGTTCATTTATTCACCAAACCTGAATTGAAAACCTGTTGTATGGAAAGCAGTGGAGATGCTAGGATTAACAGGACTCAGGACCTTCCCACTAATAAGAGTACTAGTCTGACAGATGACGAAAGGATCTTATATTAATTAGAGGACAAGTAAAAACAAGATATGAGTAGGACGTGAGCATTTCACTTGAGTTTTTCAGAAAAATGTTTTCCTGGAAGCATGGCATTTTGGGGCTTCTGAAAACTTCCAACTTCTTCCTTGGATGTTAAGTTTGCATTTCGCTGGATGGTGGGTCAGATAAAACTGAGAGAATAGTTCTCAGTAATGAGACCCAAAAATGGTGTTTCTCAGATTTTTAATCCAAAAAGCTTGCAATGGAAAATTTCTGTTTACTGTTACTTGTGGATCATGAGTAATCCCAAGAGAAATTCCAACCTATTACAGGAATGGAAGGTGTTCTCCATTCACACTTCAATGTAATTTAATGATGAGCAAACAAAATGTTTTGTACATGTCTAAGAAGTTTCTGAGAAATAAGAACAATACTACCTTGCGATTAGATACTAGAATCCACTGTGGAAGGGTGGTTAATTGGCTGTATCCTATGAGAGCCAGTGCTCATTTCACTCAAAGGAAAATATAAGTAGGTTATCTTCATTGTAATTTGGCAAACAGCAAGGTTAAAATTTTGGTGGAGGTGACACGAATGAAAAAATGGGGGTTAGATCAAAGGGCAACTGTCAGTAAGGGGAGCAATTTGGACTTCTACATTTGAATTATATGCAACTGTGGAAGTCACCAGTTACACCTAAATTAAATACAAACTGAGGGAAATATTTTATAAAGTTTTACTTGCTGAGGAACACTTTTGTCACTTTGGATACCATGTCCTATAGTACTTTGTTTTCTGAGGAGTCTAGATTTAGAAAATACACTGGTGAGGGTGGAAGGATATAGAATTAACATAATCAAGGCAAAAACTGCTATTCAGAAAGTCCTAAGATACTCTGGGCATTTTTCCATGTGCTTCATATATTTATATACATTGCAATAATCCCAGTGTATGGGACTTTTCAAACCAAATTCACCCACAGGGATACTCAGTCTCAGAGGGCTTGTGATAGTGCCCAATTTCACATATGTGGTACATGAACACTGAGACTAGACCTCTGCGTTAATCTGGAATTCACTATCATGCTTCCCACCTGGAGTCAGACTTCTGTCTCTTAATTTATTTCTCTTCTCACTACTCCTTAATGCCTCTCCAACTATAGAAAGAAGAATGTTTTAGCCAATTAACTTAAAGCAGGAAATTTGAAATAAGATCCAAACAAAATTTGAGGGGTATCTAAGGACTTCATTTACCTACAGTTCTTTTTCTTCTTGCCCTAGGGTTCCTTAAACTATAACTGCCCAGGGGTTGGCATTTGTGTCTAGACCTAGTTCTTGCTATTTTACAACACTCTTCTCCTGGGGCTTTTCACACAGTGTGCCCTCTTGCACAAACTGGAACCTGACAGGCAGACCTTCACAGCATCAGCCTCTGGAAACAGCATCCTATTCTCAGTAGAACAAGTAGCGCAGAATCACTGGCCCTCCCCCTGACTTAGAGCATTAAAACCAACCCCTGGGCTGCCCCATTCTTCATGCTACCACTCCTATGATAGCAACATCCTAGTCCAGGTGAAGAGTAAACTTGATGGTGAAATTTAGGCCCAAAACTACTCTTCTGGGCATTTCTACTACATTCTAAAAATATTTTCCCAGGAAACTGGTAAGTATAGCCTCATTTGTACTAACATCTATTATTTGGGGGCAGAAGGGGGCATAACCCTGAAGTCAAAGAGGGTAAATGGAAGGCACAATATTATTTGCAGAGGAATTTTCAAAAACTGTTATATTTGAATCTGGCCACTAATCACACAGACTTAGAAATGAGGTAATTAATGCAATTGAACACAGTGCATAAACTAAATATTTTATTCATGTCATCTCCAAGAAGTTTCCAAGAAACGAGGATGACAGTCTCTTGAGTTTGGTTACTTAGAATCCAGTGGGGTGGGTTTACTCTGCCACGACCTAGGAGAGCCAGTGCTCACTTCATTCAAAGGAAAATTTAAAGAGTCTGACTATAATTTAGCAGATAATAAGCAAGGGCAAAAATTTTGGTGGAGACTTAATGAAAAAGTGGGTTTGAATTAACCAGTGTGGTTATTAACTAAGCTTCTCTCATCAGTGGTAGAAGAGGAAAGACCAAAGACTATAGAAATCACTGTGTAACAAATACCATGAGGATGTGTTTCTAAAATTCCTGGTGTTGTCTATTGTCATACCACCCTTAATGTGCACAATCTCGTCTAAAATTCCTGGAGTCCTTCCAGGAGTTGAAAAATATTTTATTATCAAACATGCAAACATTGGTTACTAAAAACAAAAATTATTCAACATCCTTTCACTGCCTTTTGTCGTACTGCTTGCCCCAGGAGAAAATCCTGGTTTTTTTCCCCTTGTTTCTACTGGCACTTGTACAACTTTTTGTTTATATTCATTTTGAAGGTAGTAGACATTCACAGATTTTGACAATGTAACTATAGAAGATGAAAATTCTCATCCTATTAAGATTTTAGACATTATTGCATAGGTTAGTATAGAAAGGTATTATTGAATGAAGAAGGCAAAATCTCAGTGCCTAGAGTCCTTTTGAAAACTTGTTATGAGCCTGTTTGAGTTGACTGTGTAGCACAGTAGGATCCAATGTGGTAGGATCTTAAAAATGTTGGAGAATTTCAAGGAAATTTGTGCCAGGAAATGAAAAGGGTGATTGCTATAAAAATTCTAATCTTTGCTATCTATTGAGCACCTACTATGTAACAATATATGGAAGAGACTAAATACTCATCTATATCTCATCTTCCTCTCCTTCCTGGGCTTAGATGAGATTAAGTTCCAAGTACACGTATAGTCATAAAGGATCACTTGATATGAGTCAAAGTAACATCTCTCATTTCCAAACCAAGATATTTGCTGTCTAGTTTGCAACTTTCCATGTTTTTCCTCAATTCCATAGCGCACATGGAGATCATGTGTTTATAAGATGGAGTTGCAAGAAGCAGCCTGGACTCCTGTTACCCATTAACACAGAATGTCTGCCAATCCACGTATCTGATATTAAGTTATTTCATGCAGGTGGGAAATCCAGTCCTTGCTACTCGATCTTCATTAAAAGTAGAAATTGTATAATTCATAAGTAAATCTAAATTATTAGAGCATGAAAATGTCCCAAAAGAACAAGCCAACATTTCAGATGCATTAAAATTAAAATTAGGATGGGAAGACTGTGGAAAACCCAGCAATACTTATACATAATATAATTCTGTCCTTTTGAGAATTTTTGGTAAATGGAATTACTCAGTAAGTAAGGTTGATTTTTCTAATTTACTTTTTTTCCACTCAGCATAATGAACTAGAGACTGACAAATTGTTGCACAGACCACTTTCTTGTTCTTTTCTATTATGGCATAATGTGTTTTTATATGGACCATAGTCTTTTATTCATTCACTCATTGAAGCACATTTGGTTTTCTTCCACCTTTTTTTTGTCTTTACAAATAAAATATCTATGAACACACATATGCAGTTTTGTGTGTGTGTGTGTGTGTGTGTGAGCATGATGTTGTTCCTTCTTTAGGAAAATATTCAGTAGTGACCTATGACTTCACTGGAAACCTGCAAATGATTTTTCAGAGGACCCAGGCGGTTTTATATTCTGAAATCAATGTATGAGAGATCCACCTGCTCCATAGACTCACCAGAACCTGGTATTTCTACCAGATTTTGAAGGCTTCTAATAGGTATTTCATGGCATTTCACAGTGGTTTAAATTTACATTTCCTTAAAGCATAATGATGTTTAACATATTTTCATCTGTTCATTTGGCATCCATATGTTGTGTATGGTAAAGCATGTGTTTGAATCTTATGCCATTTTCTATTTGTACTTTTTTTCTTACTGTTGAGTTTAGAGCTCTTTTTTTTATTTAGAAAACAATTCCTGTGTCAGATATATGACTTGTAAATATTTTCGCTCAGTCTGTAGATTGCATTTCTACTTTTATCTGTGTATTTCACAGAGCAAAAGGCTTTAATTTTGATTAAACCTAATACAGAGAAGTGTTCTTTGATGGATATAAAGTTAGATGTAAGCACTTTTCATATTGGAGGGGAGGGGCATGCCATGGAGTTTGTATTAAGTCTGTAGTCACAGATGAACATAGTGACAGGATATGTTGGAGGGAACCTTTTAAATGTCTCCTCTGGTAATTGCAAAAATGCTTAGGTTCAATGAGAACACTACTGTATCGTGGGATAAACCTAAGGTAGTACCTCAAACCACAGGTGCTAGCCAATATCAATGGGGTCATGTCAGGGGAGCAGATGAAAATTGGGTTGTTTAAGACAGCATTATTCCACAGGCTATAGGAACCACCTGAAGCCTCTTTATTGATGAGAACTGACATTTTGCTATTGATTTAATGAAATAAAAGGAATGGACTAGATATAGAGAATATCAAAAGTGATCACACATAGAAAGTCTAAGAATGTTTTGTGTAGAAAGCTTCTGAGAAGAAGATGTTTTGAGTATAGATTACATCCCTGTTTTTGTTCCTTTCTTTCTCCCTCCAACCATTCCTTCGATCTTTCCCATCTTTCTTTTCTCATTAATTTTCATGAAACTTTGAGATATACGTATATGTATACACCCAAGTATTCTTAATAGATCTTGCATGCATGTACATGCAATATTCTTACTATGACTGATAGTAAAAAGAAAAGTCATTACCCTGGACCATGCCATGTTAAACAATAACAAAAATTTGAATCTCACAAAATTGGGCTTATCAGATTTTCCATTAATTATGTACACCTTAAAGAATAGAAGGACTTCCTGAGGCTAATTCTAGCTGGAAAATGAAAGAAAATGATCAGCATGTTTTATCTCTAGCAGCCCACTCCCTGTCTTTGGGTCCCAGCATTCATGCTGCAACTTTCTCATTATGTTGAACTCTGACTCATGTTTTTATAAGGGTTAGACAAAAGTCTTAGAGCATTAAGGGAGGTAGTATTAACATAGAGATTTAAATCAGAGAGACACAATTTCAAATATAAACTGTCATGAGGCTGTAGAACATATGGAAAGAAGGTATATCTGCCTCTTCTGTCAGCCCAGAGAGACTATAAGCTGCTGTGGCTAGATGTGAGAAGTGAGATGCAGGGACCTTGGGGTTGTTAGGCTACTTTTGCAGATAAAGAAGAGTTCCAACCATACTTCTCTCATCTTTTCAAAGATACCCCTCAGGCTGGGTACAGTGGTGCACACCTATGATCCTGGTGACTCTGGGAGGCTTACACAGAAGGATTACAAGTTTGAAGCCAGCCTCAGCAAGTTAGTGAGTGAGACCCTGTTTCAAAACGAAAAATTTAAAGGGTTGGAGATATAGCTCAGTGGTAGAGTTCCCCTGGGTTCAATCCCCAATAAGAACAACAATAACAGAAATATTCCTCAGATTTCCCTGTTTTGGAGACACCTAACAGTCTACAGCGCTCTTTAAAAGTTCCATCTACCATCACTACCACTGCAGCTGTATCATGCACAAGAAATAATGAAAGTGTGAATGGATCTACAGGGAGAAAACTCCCATAATGTCCCAGGTCCAGCCAGACAATGAATGTTTGTGCAGAAAGCCTCTGAGAAGGAGATGTTTTGAGTATTGATTTCATTGTTTTCCATCTCTCTTTGTCTTCCTTCCTTCCTTTCTCCCTCTTATCATTCCTTCCATTTTCCTGATCTTTCCTTTTTCATTATTTTCCAAATGTTGTTCTTTTTAATAGTTTCAAAACCTAAGCTTATCAATGATATGGTTATACATTTACTACTTTCAGGCTTAATAATAGGAGTTTGGCTATTCTATACAATAGAGAATCCTACATTATTTTGTAGTCTGTAACAGGATATGTGGCATTGCAATTAATACATGTTTCTTCAGAACACTGAAAAACTCAGCAGTAAATTTCTAACTTAAGAAATTAAAATGAGACAGAGGAAGATGATGATATAGAGGGGTCACTTCCCTGGTGGATCTGTGCCATGAACCAAGAAAAGCAGACAGGCAGCTTTTCAACACGGTAGGTGAATGATCAAGAATTAGGGGGGACTCTACTGGAATTTAATACTAGGCACTCAAAACAGTTCAGGGACTCAAGAGATCTGTATAATAAGGGGGAAAGATCCCCAGTTCCACAGCCATGACAGTGGCTGGAGACACAAATCAGAACAGTCCCCATGCGAAAGCAGGAAAGCAATAAGATAATTAAGGGAACCTCCATTCTCAGAAAGAGTAATGCATGTTGGAGTACAGAGAGCTTAGAGAGCAGAAACACTGCTTGAAAGAACAATAAACTGTACTGCACAGTATCCATGTACAGGAGGGAAACCACAATCTCTCCTGGAGGCCTCAGTGGAAGGAACCATGTAGCAGCTGTGGCATGGGGACCAGCAGCTGGGGGAGCCAATTACTGGAAGACCCGAGTCTGGCCTGATAAACAAGCCAGGCAAACCCACATTGGATAACAGAGGGTGCCTAAGTGACCAGGAGAAAATCAAGCATGGAGAGAGGTTTACACAGTCCAATACTGATCATGGAAACCCACCTGGCTTCTCCCTCTCCCTCCAAGTTGGCTGCTTGCAGGACTGTCTGGGAGAGAAGCACCTGACTGGGAATTTGAAAGGGCAGGGGTGAGAGAGAACAAGTTCGGAGACTGAATCAGAGACCAGGAATAGTGGGTTCCACAGGCTAAGTAGTGGGCTAAGAATAAGCTCATAAAACACAGAGTGGAATACAAAGGAGGTTCCTTCAATTTTCAGGGTCTTAGAAGTGCACTGACTCAAAATCTCCAGATTAATAGGCTCCTTAGTGAAGAGCATTCCTGAGTCTACATCACACCTTAGTTCAGCCTCTAGGACTAATCCTCTCACCATAGCAACCGCAAACATCCTGAGGGTGGAGCTAGCATCAAACTCCAGACAACCCCACTTATGGGCTGAGAAGAGAAGTTTAGAAACTTTTAAACTCCAACAGAAGCAACTGTCTGATTTTCCATGGAGATCCTTTTTTTTAAAATTTTTTTTTTATTTTTACAGACTACATTTTGATTCACTGTACACAAATGGGGGTACATCATTTCATTTCTATGGTTGTGCACAATGTAGATTCATACCATTAATGTAATCATACATGTACAAGGGTAATAATTTCTGTCTCATTCCACCATTTTTCATACCCCCCCTCCTCCCTCTCATATCCCTTTATGCAATCTAAAGTTCCTCCATTCTTCTCTCACATCAAGAACACAAACAATAATAGATGTTGGCATGGATGTAGGGAAAATGGCACACTTTTACATTGCTGGTGAAGTTGCAAATTGGTGTGGCCACTCTGGAAAACAGTGTGGAGAATCCTCAGAAAACTTGGAATGGACCCACCTTTTGACCCAATTATCCCACTCCTCAGTTTATACCCAAAGGAATTAAAATTAGCATACTACAGTAAAGCAGCCACATCAATGTGTATAGCAGCTCAATTCACAATAGCTTGATTGTGGAACTAACCTAGATGCCCTTCAACAAATGAATGGATAAAGAAACTGTGGTATATATACACAATGGAATACTATTCAGTCATAAATAATAATAATATTATGGCATTTGCAGATAAATGGATGGAACTGAAGAAGATCCTTTCTTTTTTTCTCAAACATCTCTGCCATTTTTGAAATCAAGTATTCTTCATACATCAGTTTATTGAAGACTAGGATGACTGAATAGTATATTACAGTTTTGTTGTGTATTCTTTTGTTTTTACTTGGTTTTCTTTTTTCTTATTTTATTTCATATATATTTTTACTCTTACTTGTCTGTTTCCCTGGATTATCTTTCTCTATTTTCTCCTGCTAACAGCCAACGTCTATTAATTCCTCTTTCACTCTTCCTATAATTTTTTAACACTATCTTCTCTCTTCCTCATAAACATCACATACTACACCACTTCTGTTCTCTCTTTATCCACCATTTTAAGTTGTAAACCATTTTGCAAATTTACTGCATATATTGTAGACAATAATTGAATACACCATTTCTGTTTATCGAGACAAAATTGTAGCTGTATTAATAGAATCTATTTGGTTTAAGGCTGTATATTGTTTGTATTGGGTATTGTTCATATTGATCTCCCCTTTAAAGGTAAGGTACCGGAAACCTTCAAGGACACTGTAAGTATACAGGGTAGACACTGTACTGACTCAGATCCACACTCTTAGATGAGAAGACACATGAACAACATGAAAAAAACAGGGAAAAAAGCACCCCAAACAAACTAAGATACTCCAATAATAGAATTCATTCATGATGCAATAGAAGAAATGTCAGAGAAGGAGTTTAGAATGTACATAAATTGATTTGCAACATAAAGGACAACGTAAGGAGTGAAATAAGAGAAAGATCACCTTGATAAAGAGATAGTGATGCTGAAAGAAATCAAGCAGAAATCCTCTAAGGAAGGAATCAATAAACCAAATTAAAAATCCAACAGAAAGTATCACAAAAAGACTAGACCACTTGGAAGACAGAACCTCAGGCAATGAAGACTAAATATATAATCTTGAAAATAAAGTACACTTTATTTATATATATAATATATAATCTTGAAAATAAAGTACACTACACAGAGAAGATGGTAATAAACCATGAATAGAAATTCTAAGAATTATGGGATAACATAAAAAGACCAAATTTAAGATTTACCAGGATAGATGAAGGCTCACAGATACAAACCAAAGGAATACACAATCTTTTCAATGAAATAATATCAGAAAATTTATCAAAGCAAAAGAATAAAATGGAAAATCAAACACGAGAGGCTTACAGGACCCCAAAAGTATAAAATTTCAACAGACCCACACCAAGGCACATTATAATGAAAATGCCTAACATACAGAATAAGGATAGAATTTTAAAGGCTGTGAGAGAAATATGACAGGTAACATTCAGAGGGAATCCAAGCCGGATCTCAGCTGATCTCTCAACCCAGACCCTCAAAACTAGGAGGTCTTAAATAACATATACAAAGCTCTGAAAGAAAATGGATGCCAACCAAGAATATGGTATCCAGCAAAATTAAGCTTCAGATTTGAAGTGAAATCAAAACCTTTCACAACAAACAAAATTTGAAAGAATTCACAACTAGAAAGCCTGCAATACAGAACATCCTTAACAAAATATTCCATGAAGATGAAATGGAAAAAAAAAAGTGAAAACCAGAAAAGAGAGGAACTACAGTAAAGAAATAGTCAATCAAAGGAGAAACTAATTCAAATTGTAAACCAGAAATAAACCCAAACGCCCAGGAATACAAATCATATCTCAATAATAATCTTGAAGGTTAATGGCCTGAATTCATCAATCAAAAGACATAGACTGGAAGATTGGATTAAAAAACATGAACCAAGAATATCCTGTTTCCAAGAGACTCATCTCATAGGCAAAGACATCCAAAGAATGAAGGGGAAAGGATGAGTAAAACATCATTCACATGGATCCTGTAAAGAAGCAGGGCTTTCTATCCTCATATCAGATAAAGTGGACTTCAAGCCAAAGATAATCAGAGGGAACAAAGAAGGACATTTCATACTGCTTAAGAGAATTATACATCAGCAATAAATAACAATCATAAATACTTATGCCCCAAACAATGGAGATCAACATACATCAAACAAACGCTTCTCAATTTCAAGAATCAAATAAACCACAACATAATACTGGGTGACTTTAACACATCTCTCTCACTACTGGATAGATCTTCCAAACAAAAACTAGATGAAGAACCTATAGAAGTAAATAATATAATCAGTACTTTATATTTAACAGATTATACTTAGAATATTTCATCCATCTACAAGTGAATACACTTTTCTCAGCAGCACTCAGATCCTTCTCTAAAATACACCATATGTTAAGCTGCAAAGCAACTATTAGCCTATGTAAAAAAATAGAGATACTACCCTGCATTTTATTAGATCATAATGGACTGAAATTAGAAATAAATGATAAAATAAAAAAATAGAAGTTACTCTAACACCTGAAGACAAAATAATATGGTATTGAATGATGAATGCACAACAGAAGAAATCAGGGAGGAAATAAAAAAAATACTTAGAGGTAAATGAGACCACTGACACTACATATCAAAATCTTTGGGACATTATGAAGGTACTGTTAAGAGGAAAGTTCATTGCATTGAGCTCATTCATTTAAAGAATAGAAAGTCAATGAATAAATGACCTAACATCATATCTCAAATCATAGAAAAAAAGAATGAATCAACACCCAAAGCAGAAGACAGGAAAAAATTAAAATCAGAGCTGAAATCAAAGAAATTGAAACAAAAGAAACAATTTCAAAAATTGACAAAACAAAAAGTTGGTTCTTAAAAACATAAATAAAATTGATAAACCCTTAGCCACACTGACAAAGAAAGAGATAGAAAACTCAAATTACTAAAATTTGTGACAAAAAAGGAAATGCCAAGATGGACACCACTGAAATACAGAAGATAATCAGAAACTATTTTCAAAATTTATACTCCAATAAAATAGAAAATCTTGAAGACATCAACAAATTTTTAGACACATATGACCTATCCAAACTGAATCAGGAGGACAAACACTACTTAAACAAATCAATTTCAAGAAATGAAATAGAAAACACCATCAAAAGCCTACCAATCAAGAAATGCTAAGGACCTGAAAAATTCTCAGCCTAGTTCTCCAAGACCCTCAAAGAAGCAATAACACCAATACTCCTCAAACTATTTCATGAAATAGAAAAGGAGGGAACCCTTCCAAACTCATTCTATGAGGCTAGTATCACACTGATACCAAAACCAGACAAAGAAACATCAGGGAAAATAAATTTCAGATGAATATCCCTGATAAACATAGATGCAAAAATTTTCAATAAAATTCTGGCAAATCACATATAAAAGCATATTTAAAAGATAGTACACCATGATCAAGTGGGGTTCAACCCAGGGATGCAAGGTTGGTTCAATATACAGAAATCAATAAACATACTTCATCACATTAATACGCTTACAGACAAAAATCATATGATTACCTCAATAGATGCAGAAAAAGCATCTGACAAAATACAGCACACCTTCATGTTCAAACACTACAAAAATAGGGAAAGTTGGAACCTACCTCAACATTTTAAAAGCTATATATGCTAAACCCAAGGTCAACATCATTCTAAATGGAGAAAAATTGAAAGCATTCCCTCTAAAAACTGGAACAAGACAAGGATGCCTTTTTTCAGCTCTTGTATTCAACACTGTTCTTGAAACTCTACCCAGAACAATTAGATAGAAGAAAGAAATTAAATGAATATGAGTAGGAAAAGAAGAACTCAAACTATCACTATTTTCCAACATGATTCTATATTTAGAGGATCCAAAAAAATTCCACCAGAAAACTCTAGAATTAATAAAAGAATTCAGCAAAGTAGTAAGATATAAAATCAACACCCAAAAAATCAAATGCATTCCTATATATCAGTGATGAATTCACTGAAAGAGAAATTATGAAAACTACCCCATTAACAATAGCCTCAAAAAAAAACTTGGAAATCAATCTAATAAAAGAGGTGAATGACCTCTACAATAAAAACCACAGAACACTTAAGAAAGAAATTGAAGAAGACCTTAGAAGATGGAAAGACCTCTCATGCTCTTTAATCGGAAGTAAAAACATTGTTAAAATGGCAATACTGCCAAAGCATTATACAAATTTATTGCAATTCCTATCAAAATTCCAATGACATTCTTCATAGAACTAGAAAAAACAATGATGATATTCATTTGGAAAAATAAAAAACCCAGAATGGCCAAAGAAATCCTTAGCAAGAAGAGTGAAGAAGGAGGCATCATAATACCATATCTTAAAATATACTACAGAGTCATACTAACAAAAATGGTACAGTATTGGCAACAAAACAGACATGTCAACCAATGGTACAGAATAGAAGACACAGAAACAAACCCAAATTAATACAGTTATCTCATACTAGACAAAGGCACCAAAAACACCATTGGAGAAAAGATAGCCTCTTCAATGAGTGGTGCTTGAAAAACTGGAAATCCACATGTATCAAAATGAAATTAAATGCCTATCTCCCACCCTGTACAAAACTCAACTCAAAGTGGATCAAAGACTTAGGCATTAGAACAGAGACCCTGCACCTAATAGAAGAAAAATTAGATCCAAATGTTCACCATGTCAGCTTAGGAACTGACTTCCTTAACATGATTCCTAAAGCACAAAAAGTAAAATCAAGAATCAATAAATGGGATGATATCAAAATAAAAACTTCTTCCTAGTAAAGGAAACAATCAATAATGTGAAGAGAGAGCCTACAGAATGGGAGAAAATCTTTACCACAAGTCTCTCAGATACAGCATTAATCTCTAGGATATATAAAGAACTCAGAAAACTTAACACCAAAAAATTAATAACTCAATTAATAAATGGGCTATGGAACTGAATAGACATTTCAGAGAAAAAAATATGATTAATCAATCACTATATGAAAAAATGTTCAACATCTCTAGCAATTAGAGAAATGCAAATCAAAACTACTCTAAAATTGCATCTCACTCCAGCCAGAATAGCAATTATCAAGAATATAAGCAACAATAAATGTTGAGATATGGAAAAAAAGTATGCTCATACATTGCCAGGGGGAATGCAAATTGGTGCATCCACTCTGGAAAGCAGTATGGAAATTCCTCAGAAAACTAGGAATGGTACCACCATATGACCCAGCTATCCCACTCCTTGGTTTATACCCAAAGGACTTAAAATCAGCATACTGCAGTGATGCAGCCACATCAATGTTTATAGCAGCTCCATTCACAATAGCTAAACTATAGAACCAACGTAGGTACCCATCAAAAGATGAATGGAAAAATAAAATGTTGTATAAATACACAATGGAATATTACTCAGCCTTAAAGAAGAATGAAATTATGGCATTTGCAGGTAAATAGATGGAGCTGGATGAATATCATACTAAGCAAAATAAGCCAATCCCAAAGAAACAAAGTCCAAACATTTTCTCTGATATGCAGATGCTAATTCACAATAAGGAGGGGTGCGAGGGAAGAACAGAGGTTTGGATTACAAACAGGGCAGTGAAAGGAGGGGAAGGGTATGGGGGTGGAAGTATAATAGAATGAATTGGACATTATGATCCTCTGTACGTATATGATTATACAAACAGTATAGTTCTACATCATGTACAACCAGAATAATGAGAAGTTATGCTCCATTTATGTATGAAGTGTCAAAGTGCATTCTACTGTCATGTATAACTAATTAGAACAAATTTTTCAAAACCTTCAGGTAATGAAAATGCACCAATTTGTTTTCCCCCATATATATGAAAAAAATTAGTTAAAAAAGAGTAGATATGTTAGAAGTGCAATAAAAACTATAAACATATTTAAAAATATAGGCAAAAAAATTCTATTTAGAATTATGTTGGCAAGAATCAGAAAAACCAATGTTCAATAAATGAGCAAATAATTTTAAAAGCATTTTTAAAACCATATGATTGCATTAAAAAAAGAAATTGAAATGAATAAAAGAGAACTAATTCTTGGTTTCCCTAATAAATCTAATTATTGTCCTGTAAAATAAAAAGTACATACTCAGATTTTCTTAATTTATAAAGAATATAGAAGAAATTAAATCAGAATAAATTACATGGCATGCTCATTGGTTCATTTATTCCTACAGGCATCAAATGGAAGATGTGCTATTTTGGGGGATGCTCTGATTTTTTTTTTTTTTTTTTTTTTTTTTTTTTTTGTCTAGGAGAAATTGGAAGTAATTGAGATATTGTCATGAACTAGAGAGACATAAAGTAGTATGGAGATAGGAGTCCAGATAACAGCAGTCATCTGTCAATGCTCCAAAGCATTTGGATATTTGGGAAATTGCATGTTCTTTAGTAAGAAGTTTAGCTATGACAAGGGTGAAATAAAGCTGTTGAAATAGTCATCAGTTAGCAGACGTTTTAGATGGTGTCCCTGTGTTGAGAAACTAAATCCTGGAATGCAAAATGGTTTTTACCATTTACTTTTTATGAATATTCTGGACAAAGTAGACAGAAACTTATGACAGACTAACTTCAGTTAGAAGATTTGGGCCCTTGTCTGAGTACAGTTAATCACAGTTTGCAAAATATTTTCTTTTGCATACTTAGTTGTAAACATATTATCTCCCATAAAAAAGTAAGGCTGACACTTAAGGAGGAATCAAGAACCAGAATACACCTGATACCTAGGAAAACTATTCAAAGCATTAAAATAAAATCAAATAGCTCAACATTTGCTGAACAAGATTTTACAACTGCTGTAGGATAGGGATTATTTTAGATTATTTTATGCCTCCTAAACTCCTATTTTGCTCTCTTTAAAAATTTTAAATGACTACAGCTATTCTCCTATGTCTGTCACACTCTTCTATATTGGCTGCATTGAGGCAGACAATTTATCTCTTTTGTATCATAAACCCACAAATAAAAAGATATTGTGCCCCAGTTTGTATACTTTACTACATACTCTCAGGAGCCCTACAAATCTAATGCAGATGATTAGATTTAGATTTTTAGTTGCTGTTGTAGTGGATTAAGACTCTCAAAACTCTTGAGAGAGGACCAATATATTTTGCCTGAAGAAGAGCTATGGATCTTGAGTTCAGATGTTCATGATGAACAGTCTTATAGTCAACAAGATTCCAACCCTTACAAGAGGGACCCTCCATTATTAAACTATAGAATCTGAAGGACATCTCAACATGGGTATAAAAAGAGGACTAACCTCCCAATATTCTTATTTGCAGAAGGAGCACATCCTGGTAGGGAAAATGGGCAGGATTTCCTTTCTATCATATATGGCAACCTTGACAGCACTGTATCTAAGTCAGTGATGTTCTCTTGGTTCTCTTTAGTGTGCCTGAAATCAGTGCAACATTCACTGGTGACATTTCTCTGGAATATCACAGCTCAAGTTATGTTTCTTGGAGGTACAGAGCTACACATATCAGCATGGGACCTGATGGAGAGGGAGAAGGAATGATCAGATTATCCCAGATAGCATTCTTCCAAGCCAGTGCCAAGCCTCAGATCCCTCTGAATGTAAAGTCCCAGATCTCTCTGAAGGTAAAGGCCCAAGAAGTTACTGAGACCAGCTATCCAGGAGACATAGGGGCCAAGGAGCTGCCATTTTATCTCCTCCTTCCCTGCTCATATCATCTCTAGTCTTCCTACTGAGCAGATAGTTGTACCCCAGACTTGTTCAGTTTTTCTTCTTCAGATTTATTGCTGTCTTAATTGAATACTGTTGTTGGTTCTCAAGTCTATAGATACATGAAAGATTTTTATACAATTTTCTTTTGTTATGTAGTGTGAACCTTTGCAGAGTAAACAATTTAAAAGTACGTTTTAATTCACCTGAAATTGGTTTCTGTGTTGAGGAAGGATTTAAATCACATTTTCATTTTAATGAGGACATCAAATAGTTCCACTATCATTTCTTAGTAAAATCACTGCTTTTTCCCCACCTCTCTGAGTGGCATATATTGTACCACCCCATCCCCTTTTTGGTTCATATTAGTTATACATAATATTAGGATTCATTTTCACATAATTATAAATGCAAGGAATATAATTTGCTCTAATTTAGTCCCCAATACTTCCCCTTACACTCCCTTCCTCCTTTCCCTTGTTTCATTTCCTCTACTCTAGTGATCTTTCTGTTATTTGCTGAAAATCAGTGTAACCATTCTGGAAAGCACTATGGAAATTCCTCAAAAAACTAGGAATGGAACCACCATATGACCTAGCTATCCCACTCCTCAGTATATTTTCAAAAGATCTAAAATCAGCATACTACAGTGACTCAGCCACATTAATGTTTATAGCAGTTCAATTCACAATAGCTAAGCTATGGAACCAAACTAGGTGCCTTACAACACACGAATGGATAAAGAAAATGTGGTATATATACACAATACAATGGTGTACTTTTTAAAATCAGGGAACTGTGCAAGTGGGTCTGTTTTGAAACACTGTGTTCAGTTCTTTTGATTTATTTGCCTGTGCTTGTACCTTTGCCACTAATTCCTATCTACTATAAAGATGTAGTAACCCTTAATATCAAATTTTCTTTTTATTCCTAGGTATTTGCTGATTATTCTTAGCCACTTGCAAATCAATTCAAATTTTAGAATCAGTTTGTCAAGTCTCACACACAAATGCACATAGATGTACACAGACATTTGCACACAAATTTGGGGTTTTACTTGTGGGAGAAAATTATAGTCAACTATAGGTTACATTTGGGGAGAATTAACATGATTATAATATTATATCTTTTATCTACAAATATAATACTTTTCAAATTAGATAGATCTACATTAATTTCTCTCTACATTAGCTGTATCATTCCCATATGGTGTTTATGTACTTTTTCGTACTTTATATTTTTAGGCATAAATTTTATCATAGTAATTCACAAGTTATTTTTTCTTTAATTTCATCTTTATACACCCATTACTATAGGAAAATGGTTCATTTTTGTATAGTTAGTTAATATGTGATCTGATTTCACAACCTTTAAAATTTATTTTATTGCTTCAATAATTTTCCTGTAATATATTTTCTCCAGTTATATTCAATTCATATTTAATGATAATAGCATTGATTATTTTTTACTGATTCATATCCTTTTCATTACTTTTGTTCCCCATTACTGTGCTATGTAGTATCTTTATTAAAATGCAGAACAGAAATGATGATAACAGGCATATCTGTTTATTTATACATATCAACGTAAAATGTTTTAAGGTTTCCACATGATGTATGATTCTACTCTAGAGTTTTTTGTAGTTATGTTTGACCTAGTTTGAGAAAATATTTTTTGTTATAAATAAATGAGGATTATCTTTATGAATCACTTTCCTCTTTGAATTTGTGAATATTTCTTCTCACTTATTCTGCCCTTATGATATGCCAGTCCCAGATCTATTTATTCTCAGATTTATTCTTCACCCCTGCTCTTCTCTGTTCATTAGTTTATAGGGTCTGCCTCTTTATCCCCAGGTTATCCAACATCTGGACACTAACTTGGTGCAGTCAACAATAGGCAGAAAATAGGAGATAAGACCCTTCTGGGAAGATGGGTTTTTTTCCTTGTTTTCAGCATGAGGTGGCTGCTGCTTCAATTGTTCTACCTTTTTCCAACTCCAGCCCTTATTAGATTAGACAACAATGTTCCAGGTCTTTTGACCCCAGGTTTAGGCTCCAGCAATATCATCTCCTCTGTCTGATACTCTTGATTTCCACAAGTTGTTAAGTACTGCTTCTCCTGACTCTCTGCTCTTCGGTTTCTGTATCACTGATCTAACCAATTTGCTGCTATATTAAATGCACTCTAAATTGTATAGTTAGAATCTGTAGATAATCCATGACTCTTAGCCAATACTTTGACTGATTTTTAATGTTAAATATGTTAAATCCTCCTTAAATTCCTAAAGAAAACTCAACTCTGTCACTAGTAGTAAAAAGTATTTGTCTCTTTTATTAGTAATGTTTTAAAAAAAAAGCAAAAGTACTCTTGTACTTTGAAACTTTTTCTAAATAAAAATCTATCTTCCTCATCTTCACAGCTTTTTAAAGATAATTTGATATTCTTAGTAGCATGTATATACACTGTAAATGTTCTAAGAGCTAAAGTCATATGTTCTAAACTACAATTATGGGAAAAAGACCAAGTTATACAAGAGATAAATTAATATTTGTAAACAGATTTATAAACAATAACATGTTTGAAATATACAAACATGTAAGAAAATCTATAGAAAGAATGGCATATTAAGCCCAAAGAAATGAAAGGTATGAAATAAGATACATGCAAAATTGATGATTTAGGAGACAGTAAAATCAACTCACAAAAGCCAAATCTTAGAAAAGTTCTCTCTAACAGATAGCTTTATATATTATAAAAAGAAAGAAACAGGCATAAAAGATATTAAATAATATAGTATAAAATGTAGGTGAAAGACAATCTTAAGTATTATAGAAGAACACTATAACTATATAATGACATTACCTCAGGATAAACAAATAATGGACAAGGAAATGTTTCTACCTATAGAAGAATTGGTAAAATTTCAGATAATAAATTAAGAGAAAATGAGACTGACAGAACTACTGTTTGGAAACTTATAGAGGAGAAAGATCAATGGCAATAAATATAAAGCTTCCAAGATCACCAAATAGGATGATACACAAATGCTATGTTTTGGAAGTGTCCCTCAAAGGCCCATGTGTTAAAGACTTAATCATGAACCTGTGGCACCATAGGAAAGTAGTAAATCTTTAGGAAATGCAGCATGGTAGAAGAAAGGTTAATGGGGGTATGCCCTCAAAGGAAACACAGTCCTTGCCTGTCTCCTGCCACCACCACCTCTTAGTTTTCTTCCCAGGAATCATGAGGTAAACAGGTTTCCTCTACCATACACTTCAGCCCTCATTTACTGTCACACTACAGCCCCAAAAATAACAGGTCCAAGAGATCACGGATTGAAATTTCTGAAAACATGAGCTAAAATAAACCTTTCACATGTTTAAATTTAGCTCAGGTATTTTTGTGGCACAGCAACCAAAGCTGACTATAACAAATGTTACAAAATCTCCAAGCAGAATGAAATTGAATCCCTATATCTCACCCTGCACAAAACTCAACCCACAGTGGATAAAGGACCTAGGCATTAGACCAGAGACCCTGTGCCTACTAGAAGAAAATGTAGGCCCAACTCTCTAGCATGTCAGTTTAGGAACTGACTTGCTCAACAAGACTCCTAAAACACAAGAAGTAAAATCAAGAATCAATAAATGGAATGGTACAAAAGTAAAAAGTTTCTTTACAGCAAAGGAAACAATTAAGAATGTGAAGAGAGAGCCTACAGTAGGGGAGAAAAATCTTTGCCACATGCACCTCAAATTGGGCATTAAGCTCCAGGATATAGAAAGAAATCAAAAAGATTAATACCAAAATAACAAATAATAAATATCAGTAAATAACCCAATCAGTAAATGGGCAAAGGAGCTAACAGGCACTTCACAGAAGAAATACAAATGATCAACACATATACGAAAAAACGTTAAACTTCTCTAGCAATTAGAGAAATCAAAATTAAAACCACACTGAGACTCCATCTCACTCCAGTCAGAATGGCAATTATCAAGAATACAAGTAACAATAAATGTTGGTGAGGATGTGGGGGGAAAGGTACACTCATACATTGCCAGCAGAACTGCAAATTGCTGCAGCTACTCTGGAAAGCAGCATGGAGATTGCTCAGAAAAGTTGGAATGCAGCCACCATTTTACCCTGTTATCCCTTCCTTGTTATATTTCCAAATGACTAAAAATCAGCTTACTACAATGACACAACCACATCAATGTTTATAGCAGCTCAATTCACAATAGCTAAACTATGGAACCAACCTAGGTATCCTTCAACAGATGAATCAATAAAGAAAATATGGTATATATACACATGGAATATTACTCAGCCATAAACAGAATGGCTTTTGCTGGTAAATGGATAGAATTGGAGACCATCACATTAAGTGAAATAAGCTAATCCCAAAATACCAAAGTCTGAATGTTCTCTTTGATATGTGGATGCTAGCACACAATAAGGGGGTAGGGAAGAATAGATTTTCAGTGGATTAGACATAGGGAAAGGAAGGGAAGGAAGAGGGGATGAGAACAGGAAAGACAATGGAATGAATCAGAAATAACTTTCCTATGTTCATATATGAGTACACGAACAATGAAACTCCACATCATATATAGCCACAACAATTAGTTCCTAATTAGAATAAGTTGTACTTCATGCATGTATAGTATGTCAAAATAACACTCTCCTGTCATGTATATCTCAAAAGAATAAATTTTTAAGTCTCCTCAAAGAATTATCATGCATCATGTCTGGGAATTTTTGCTAATGAATAAATATATTGATTAAAAAACTTCTGATCAAGTTTCTACTTGTAATTATTAATGATTGGTATTTGAGTGTCAAGTACATAGCATTTATTGCACTTTTTTGGTATTATTATGCCTGTGATTTCCTAAAACTGATTTTAGTATAAACATATTTCTAAATTTGAATACCCAAAAGAATGGAGCCAGTGTTTAGAAAATATAAATTAATGAAGAACTGAATCATATATAGAAAATTTTAATGAAAAAAATATAAATTAATACTCTACTGCAAAGACATTTTCAAAATGTCCCGGGATCGATTAGGTTTGGAGGTCAGTTATACTCTTAATCAGCAAATGAAATAAGGATCTTATCAAAATTTGCCCAAACCAAATACATTTAAAATAACACATTAAAAACCAAGTTCCCCAGAATACAAATAAAAATGAGGAGACATCAAGAAAAGAAGACTTGGGAGACCAAGATGGCAGACTAGAGGGTGACTGCATCTCATGTCGCTCCAGTACTCAGGATTCAAGAAGAGGCAGTACTGAGACTCGGGACCAACTCAGAGCTGCCAGGTGAGTCTCTCCCACTGGGCGAGGCTACCCCGGACCGGGCGACAGGCCCGGACAACAGGCAGCTTCTCGGAGCAGGGCCACCCAGTGAGAGACTTCCATGCAAAGCTAGGCTCCCTTCAGTCAAGGCTTTCCCACCGGGGTGGTAGAACGAGAGATCCAGGCCCAGACCAGCCGTGCCCCAGCTCACAGTCTAGACCCCTTTGGCTGACCATCGGTCAACAAGTGGAGGCGTCTCTGCCCACTAGCAGGGAATATAACCCACCTGAAGGTCACCAAACTTAGAGGGGCAGCTTCCTTGTGGAGCTCTGCATTATCAAGTTCCTCCAAGATTTCAGGCTACTGAAGGCTAGGAGGCAAGGTATTGGAAATCTACAGAGACACTATAAGTCAATACAGGAAATCTGCAATATCTCAGAGTTTCACTACTAGAGGGGTAGATACCTGAGCACTATGAGAAAACAAGGGAAGAAAATGTCCCAAACAAATCTAGATGCTACATCAATAAAATCCAATGACAGCATGGCAGAAGAAATGTCAGAAAGGGAGTTCACAATGTACATAATTAAAATGATCAGAGAAGCAAATGATGAGATGAAAGAGCAAATGCATGAAGCAAAAGATCATTTCAATAAAGAGTTAGAGATACTGAAAAAAAATACAAACAGAAATCCTTGACATGAAGGAAACAATAAACCAAATTAAAAACTCCATAGAAAGCATAACCAATAGGAGAGAACACCTGGAAGACAGAACCTCAGACATTGAAGACAAAATATTTAGTCTTGAAAACAAAGTTGCCCAAACAGAGAAGATGGTAAGAAATCATGAACAGAATCTACAAGAATTATGGGATATCATGAAAAGGTCAAATTTAAGAATTATTGGGATAGAGGAAGGCACAGAGAAACAAACCAAAGGAATGAACAATCTATTCAATGAAATAATATCAGAAAATTTCCCAAATCTGAAGAATGAAATGGAAAATCAAGGACCAGAGGCTTATAGGACTCCAAATACACAAAATTACAACAGACCCACACCAAGGCACATTATTATGAAAATACCTACCATACAAAATAAAGACAGAATTTTAAAGGCTGAGAGAGAAAAAAATCAAATTACATTCAGGGGGAAACCAATACAGATATCAGCAGATTTTTCAACCCAGACCCTGAAAGCTAGAAGGGCCAGGAACAACATTTTTCAAGCTCTGAAAGAAAACGGATGCCAACCAAGAATCTTATACCCAGCAAAACGTACCTTCAGATTTAATGATGAAATAAAACCCTTCCATGATAAACAAAAGCTAAAAGAATTTACAAAAAGACACCAGCACTACAGAATATTCACACAAAATATTCCAGGAGGAAGAGATGAAAAACAATGATGTAAATCAGCAAAGGGAGGAACTACCCTAAAGGAATAGCCAACTAAAGGAGAAACCAAGTCGTGTCAAAAAAAAAAAACAAAATTGGGCCAAATGGCCGGGAATACAAATCATATCTCAGTAATAACCCTGAATGTTAATGGCTTGAACTCATCAATCAAAAAACATAGACTGGCAGATTAGATTAAAACAAAAGTTCCAACAATATGCTGCCTTCAAGAGACTCATCTCATAGAAAAAGATACCCACAGACTAAAGGTGAAAGGATGGGAAAAAACATATCACTCACATGGACTGCATAAATAAGCAGGGGTTTCCATCCTCATATCAGATAATGTGGACTTCAAGCCAAAACTAGTCAGAAGGAATAAAGAAGGACATTTCATACTGCTTAAGGGAAGCACAAATCAGCAAGACATAACAATCATAAATATCTATGCCCGAAACAGTGGTTCATCCTTGTACGTCAAACAAATCCTTCTCAATTCCAGGAATCAAATAGACCACAACACAATAATACTAGGTGACTGTAACACACCTCTCTTCCCACTGGACAGATCTTCCAAACAAAAATTGAACAAAGAAACCATAGATCTTAATAACACCATCAATAATTTAGACTTAATGGACATTTATAGAATATACCATCCAACAAAGAGCAAATAAACTTTCTTCTCAGCAGCACATGGATCCTTCTCTAAAATAGACCACATGTTATGCCACAAAGCTACTTTTAGCAAATACAAGAAGATAGAGATACTACCTTGTATTCTATCAGATCATAATGGGTTGAAATTAGAAATAAATGACAGAATAAAAACAGAAACTACTCCAACACTTGGAGATTAAATAATATGCTATTGCACGATGAATGGATAACAAAAGACATCAGGGGGAAAATAAAAAAATTCTTCGAGGTAAAGGAGAACAAATATACATCACATCAAAATCTCTGGGACGCTATGAAAGCAGTACTTAGAGGAAAATTTATTTCATGGAGCGCATTCATTATAGGAAGAAAAAAATCAACAAATAAACAACCCAACACTATAGCTCAAAGTTCCAGAAAAAGAACAGAGCAACACCAAACGTGGTAGAAGACAGGAAATCGTTAAAATCAGAGCTGAAATCAGTGAAATTAAAACAAAAGAAACAATCAAAAAAATTGACAAAGTAAAAAGGTGGTTCTTTGAAAACATAAAAAAAATTGATAAACCCTTAGCCACACTAACAAAGAGGAGAGAGAAAACTCAAATTACTAAAATTTGGAATAAACAAGGAAATATCATGACAAACACGAGTGAAATACAAAACATAATTAGAAGCTATTTTGAAAATCTATACTCTAATAAAATAGAAGATCTCAAAGACATCAACAGGTTTCCAGAGACATATGAATTACCTAAACTGAACTAGGAGGACATACACAATTTAAATAGATCAATTTCAAGTAATGAAATAGAAGAAGTCATCACAGGCTTACCAACAAAGAAAAGTCCGGGACCAGATGGGTTCTCAGCCGAGTTTTACAAAACCTTTAAAAAAGAGCTCATTCCAATACTTCTCAAAGTATTCCATGATATAGAAGAGGAGGGAAGCCTCCCAAACTCATTCTATGAAGCCAATAACACCCTGATACCTAAACCAGACAGAGACACATCAAGGAAAGAAAATTTCAGACCAATATCCTTAATGAACATTGATGCAAAAATTCTCAACAAAATTTTAGCAAATCACATATAAAAATATATTAAAAAGATATGGACCATGATCAAGTGGGTTTTATCTCAGGGATGCAAAGTTGGTTCAACATCCGGAAATCAATAAATGTAATTCACCATATCAATAGACTTAAAGTCAAGAATCACATGATTATTTCAATAGATGCAGAAAAAGCATTTGATAAAATACAGCATACCTGACACACCTTACCTCTCAGGCAACTTCTACTGTTAAAAATGTACTCTCTTCAGGTCATAAGCAGGAACACACACCTGTAATTCCAGCAACTCCAGAAGCTAAGGCAGGAGGATCACAAGTTTGAGGCCAGCCTTGGCAACTTAGCAAGACCATGTGGCAAAATAAAAAATAAACGAAGGGCTGCAGATTTAGTTCAGAGGTTAAAAACCCCATGGGTTCAATAGCTAGTACCATGAAAAACAAAAATAAATTTACTTTCAAATTATAACAGGAAAACATTTATAATTTTGAGGGGTGTGATCTATTGTGATTACCTGGCATAATATAGAGAGATTATCATATTTTCAACATATATCATCTATGCTCATTTTTCATTCATCTAATTTAATTTATGATTCTTATAAATCTGGTACTGTCTGACTGGTGAAAGAAGGAACTATTCAGCAGCTTCGTTTTCTCTATGAAACTGCATCACCTGTCCCGGTCCCTCCCTTCCTGGTCCTACTATGTCCCCATCTCACACTAAGGCTGGGGCAGATCCCCAAGAAAAGCTCTGCAAGGGTCACAATAAGTAAATCGGTCACGACTCATGGGAGGTGGCGGTGGCATTTCCAGGAAGCCCTGAATCAAAGGAAAAGGAGCGAAGAGGCGGATCCCTATCAATGACCACCAAAGACGAACAAAGCCAAATAAAAAGAATCATAAAGACCTGACAGTACCTGCTCTCAGCCTGAATTTGCTCAGTTAGTCGACAGGGTTCCAAGGGATGAGGACCTTGGCATGAAGGGCACGACCTCATCTCAGCAGAGACAGAGCTCCCTGGACCTGTCAGAAGGCGACCTGTGGAGGGAGCAACTGCAACCTCCACGAAGGAAACCATGCGCATGCTCAGAGCCTCACCCCTGCTGTGTGCCCTGGGAGACCCCAGGCAAGGGGGGTGATGTGTAGAGAAAGCCGGATGTGACATCATCTTCCCTGAGCTGTGTGCTCTGAGGAACTCCATAGGCAGCGAGTCGTGCAGCCGGTGGATTCCAGTCAGAAGCGTGAAGGAGAGGCGGTCCCAGGTGCTGCCGGGTGGAAGGTAAGACTAAGTAATGGCCAGGGGGACCCCGCAGTACAGGACAGAGACCCCACGGATCGGAGTCCGGCCCGGCATTCAGTGGGGGGAGGCCACGGTCTGGGCAGTTGGCTGAACCTACCGCATGCCTCCTCCTCAGTGGTCTGAGGCGAAGGCCTTGTTTAGTAGGGGGATGTTTGAAGATGTCCTGAGTGAGTACTGAGGGGATTGACTGTGGACCCACAATGCATTGAGCCTTCTCTCAGCCTGGGAGGGGGGGGGTCGCGGGAGGATGGGGGGACATGGGGGGTGCGGGGCGGAAACCGGAAGTGGTGCTGAATGACTTCGCTTCGGGAGTCTGAGGGAAGCCGGCTATTAGTCTGATGCAGGCAGTGTCATTTCGGCCGGAAAAGGAATCTTGGGCCTCATGGGAGTCCAGGTGAAGATACTGGGTATATTTTAGGGTTCTCCCAGCTCACTTCCATCTCTCGTGGGACAGGCAGATGAGCCGTCTTTGTGGGGGAGGGACAGCATCAAGTAGCGTGGTGGTTGGGGTTGAGGTATCCAAGGCGAGGGTCCCGAGTGAGTCCCACTTCCCTCAGAATAGTGGGACTCATGAAGGGTCCAGCCCCGTTCTGGTCAGACGAAGGTGATGCCTCACCTCCTCCCAGAGGAGAACGTGGAGGCTTTGATATGATGTGTAACATCAAGTAAAAGAGGAGGTACCTGAGGACCTGCCTGGATTCAAAGAAAGGCATGTGAGAACTCAGGAGACCACCCCGCCTGTCCACAGAGTTAGCCCCTGCTGTCAGCTATGGGATCATTCATCTGGGGGTTCTTGGGGACTTACCTCCACTCCTCCTCAGTTGACTTGGGAGGGAGGACTTTGTCTTAGAAGGACAGGTTCATGTTCCCAGAGGGGAGGTGGCACGAGCCTTATAGGATTTCAGATTTGTCGTTTCTGCTGTCATGTGGAACTAAAAAGTGCCAATAAAATGAAATAAAAAATTATGGTCCTTAGGGCCATTCACTGGTGGTACTGTATTCAGAGCAGAACGGGTTCTATAGAGCTTAACTGTAACTGTCTACTGGAACCCTGAGGATTCTCCAGCTTTACCCTGAGCAGGATTCCCACTTCCAACTTCAGGCTCTTGGTAGACACAGACACCACGATGACAGGTTTGTGATTCCTCACAGCACTATTTGTAGGAAAATCCACTCACACCCCATTCCCTCAAAGCCCCTCCATTGCAGTTTATCAGCTGACACTGATACCCTCCTCTCTCCGTTAGGCAGTGATTTTCCATTGCACTCTCTCCCTTCTGTACTCCTTCCTACTGCCAGTGTCAGGAATCATCATGCCTGGGCATCAGAAGAGTCAAGAACGCACCCATGGTGAAGACCTTCAGATCTGCAGTGAAATCCAGGGCCCAGTGGTTGCACGGGTGTCTGGGGCTAAGGAGGAGCCCTCTCCTGCCTCCTCCCAACCTCTGATGCCTGGCACCCTGCATGAGGCTCCTGTTGTTGTAACACCCAGCACTCCTGAGGAGCTTCAGAATTCCTGCTCCTCTCCCATTGCCATTGTGGCCCCCTCTTTGATTCAGTCCAGTGAAGGCTCCAGTAACAAAGAGGAGGAGAGTGTTCCAAGCACCTCAGAGATGGCCTCAGTCCATGAGCACATGCCCAAAAGTGTTCTGGATGAGAAAGTGGCTTTCTTGGTGAATTTTCTGCTGCTCAAGTATCAATCAAAAGAGCCAGTCCGAAAGGCAGATATGCTGAAGTTTGTCATGGAAGAGGATGAGGCCCGGTTCCATGAGATCTTCCTGCGAGCCTCTGATCGCTTGGAGATGGTCTTTGGCCTTGAGGTGAAAGAAATGGATCCCATCAACCAGTACTATGGCCTCTCCATCAAGCTGGGCCTCACCTATGATGGGATGCTGAATGATGAAGAGAATATCCCCAAGACCGGGCTCCTGATACTTATGCTGGGTGTGATCTTCATGAAAGGTAACCGTGCCACTGAAGAGGAGATCTGGGAGGTGCTGAAAATGACGGGGATCCGTCGTGATGAGAAGCACTTCATCTTCGGGGATGCCAGGCAACTCATCGCCCATGAGTTTGTGAGTGAAAAGTACCTGGAATACCAGCAGGTGGCCAACAGTGATCCAGTGCAGTATGAGTTCCTGTGGGGCCCAAGAGCCCATGCTGAAACCAGCAAGATGAAAGTCCTTGAGTTTTTGGCCAAAGTTCACAGAACCGACCCAAGTGATTTCTCTGCTCAGTATGAGGAAGCTCTGCTAGAAGAAGAAGCCAGAGCACTAGGCAGAATTTCAATGGAGTCTGACTCCAGTTCCGTTGCCACTGCCAGTTCCAGTGCCAGGGGTGGCAGCTTCTCCAGTGTCTAGTCAAGTCAGAAATAGCTCCTTCATGTATTATTTGAGGTCAGTGATTACTGTTGAAAGAGTGTATGACTTCAGGGGAAAGTTAGTTTGGTGGGGAAACAGAATATATCATCCATTTTTTGCTGTTTTGTGTGCATAACCTGATAATTTGTTGTTTTACTTTTTGATGTTTGTATCACTCAGATGTTATTTAATAATGCTTCACTTCAAAATCTCGAAGTTGTAAATGACATTGGTCACACATTTAATGCAGTTTGTGTGGTCAAGTACTATGTCGTTTGGTGCCTTGTAAAACGTATTGGAAGTCCTCTACTTGTATTGTGATTTGAAATAAGGTAACATGCATGGCTTTGCTCTACTCTCAACAAAAGAGAAATATAACTTAGTCAATGATTTTCTTATAACTTTCATATATTTGTTTTATGAAGTTTTATATGTATATGATTTTGCTTATCTTTCATACTATTGAGAAAAATAAAGTTTAACAAATTTTACCTTATTCTCACTGTCTCTTTAATTTCCTACACCTTAACTGGACATTTCTTCTTTCATAATAATTATTTTAATACTGGAATGTGAAAATAAGGAATGCATATGACCTGCCCTTTTAAATTTCCTTTATCTTAGTAGTAATTCTGTTTTGATGATGGTGGGATATAGATTATATCTAAAGAATAACTGAAAGAAGAATTTAACAGATGAATTAATTCTTTTTTTTTTTTTATTTATTTTTTTTACGTTTACATAGGGTAATGATGTTTATTATATTTTTCCCCTCCCCCCCCACCCCTCCCACCCCTCCCACCCCTCCCACCCCTCTTTTCCCTCTACACAGTCCTTCTTTCCTTCACTCTTACTGCTCTCCTTAGCCTAATTCTAAACCTAACCCTAAACCTAATGCTAGCCCGTCCCACCCCTCCATTATATGTCCTCATCCGCTTATCAGCGAGATCATTTGTCCTTTAGTTTTTTGAGATTGGCTTATCTCACTTAGCATGATATTCTCCAATTTCGACCATTTGCCTACAAATGCCATAATTTTATCATTCTTCATTGCGGAGTAATATTCCATTGTATAAATATGCCACAGTTTCTTTATCCATTCATCAACCGAAGGACATCTAGGTTGGTTCCACAATCTGGCTATGGTGAATTGAGCAGCAATGAACATTGATGTGGCTGTATCTCTGTAGTATGCTGCTTTTAAGTCCTTTGGGTATAGGCCAAGGAGTGGGATAGCTGGGTCAAATGGTGTTTCCATTCCAAGTTTTCTGAGGAATCTCCACACTGCTTTCCAGAATGGTTGCACTAATTTGCAACCCCACCAGCAATGTATGAGTGTTCCTTTTTCACCACATCCTCACCAACACCTATTGTTGCTTGTATTCTTGATAATCGCCATTCTAATTGGGGTGAGATGAAATCTTAGGGTAGTTTTGATTTGCATTTCCCTTATTACTAGGGATGTTGAACATTTTTTCATATATCTGGTGATTACTTGTACATCTTCTTCTGTGAAGTGTGTTCATTTCCTTAGCCCATTTGTTGATTGGATTATTTGTATTCTTCGTGTAGAGTTTTTTGAGTTCTTTATAGATTCTGGAAATTAGCGCTCTATCTGAGGTATGGTTGGCAAAGATATTCTCCCACTCTGTAGGCTCTCTCTTCACATTTCTGATAGTTTCCTTTGCTGACAGAAAGCTTTTTAGTTTGAATCTATCCCAGTTGTTTATTCTTGCTTTTATTTCTTGTGCTATGGGAGTCCTGTTAAGGAAATCTGATCCTGAGCCAACAAGTTGAAGATTTGGACCTACTTTTTCTTCTATAAGATGCAGGGTCTCTGGTCTGATTCCGAGGTCCTTGATCCATTTTGAGTTGAGTTTTGTGTAGGGTGAGAGATAGGGGTTTAGTTTCATTCTATTGCATATAGTTTTCCAGTTTTCCCAGCACCATTTGTTGAAGAGGCTATCTTTTCTCCATTGCATATTGTTGGAACCTTTGTCTAGTATGAGAAAATTGTATTTATTTGGGTTTGTGTCCATGTCCTCTATTCTGTACCATTGATCTACCTGTCTATTTTGGTACCAATACCATGCCGTTTTTGTTACTATTGCTTTGTAGTAGAGTTGAAGATCTGGTATTGCGATACCCCCTGCTTCGCTCTTGCTACTGAGGATTGCTTTAGCTATTCTAGGTTTTTTATTCTTCCAGATGAATTTCATAATTGCTTGCTCTATTTCTGCAAGGTACATCATTGGGATTTTAATTGGAATTGCATTGAATCTGTATAGAACTTTAGGTAGTATAGCCATTTTGACGATATTAATTCTGCCTATCCAGGAACATGGGAGATCTTTCCATCTTCTAAGGTTTTCTTGAATTTCTTTCTTTAGTGTTCTGTAGTTCTCATTGTAGAGGTCTTTCACCTCTTTTGTGAGATTGATTCCCAAGTATTTTATTTTCTTCGATGCTATTGTGAATGGGGTAGTTTTCCTAATTTCTCTTTCTGAAGATTCATCACTTATGTATAAAAATGCATTGGATTTATGAGCATTGATCTTGTAACCTGCTACTTTACTGAATTCACTTATGAGTTCTAAAAGTTTTCTGGTGGAATTTCCAGGTTCCTCTAAATATATAATCATGTCATCAGCGAACAGGGATAGTTTGAGTTCTTCTTTTCCTATTCATATCCCTTTAATTTCTTTGGTTTGTCTGATTGCTCTGGCTAGAGTCTCAAGGACGATGTTGAATAGAAGTGGTAAAAGAGGGCATCCCTGCCTTGTTCCAGTTTTTAGGGGGAACGCTTTCAGTTTTTCACCATTTAGAATGATATTAGCCATGGGCTTAGCGTAGATGGCCTTTGTAATGTTTAGGAATGTTCCCATTACCCCAATTTTTTCTAGTGTTTTGAGCATGAAGGGATGCTGTATTTTATCAAATGCTTTTTCTGCATCTATTGAAATAATCATGTGATTCTTAACTTTAAGTCTGTTGATATGGTGAATGACATTTATTGATTTCCGAATGTTGAACCAACCTTGCATCCCTGGGATAAAACCCACTTGATCGTGGTGCACTATCTTTTTAATATATATTTGTATGCGATTTGCTAAAATTTTGTTGAGAATTTTTGCATCGATGTTCATTAAGGATATTGGTCTGAAATTTTCTTTCCTCGATGTGTCTCTGTCTGGTTTAGGTATCAGGGTGATATTGGCTTCATAGAACGAGTTTGGTAGGGTTCCCTCCTCTTCTATTTCATGGAATAGTTTGAGGAGTATTGGAATGAGCTCTTCTTTAAAGGTTTTGTAGAACTCGGCTGAGAACCCATCTGGTCCTGGACTTTTCTTTGTTGGTAGGCTTTTGATGACCTCTTCTATTTCATTGCTTGAAATTGGTTTATTTAAGTTGTGTATGTCCTCCTCGTTCAGTTTAGGTAGTTCATATGTCTCTAGAAATTTGTTGATGTCTTCAAGGTTTTCTGTTTTGTTGGAGTATAGATTTTCGAAATAGCTTCTAATTATGTTTTGTATTTCACTCGTATCTGTTGTGATGTTTCCTTGTTCATTCCGAATTTTAGTAATTTGAGTTTTCTCCCTCTTTCTCTTTGTTAGTGTGGCTAAGGGTTTATCAATTTTATTTATTTTTTCAAAGAACCAACTATTTATTTTTTTAATTTTTCCGATTGTTTCTTTTGTTTCGATTTCGTTGATTTCGGCTCTGATTTTAACTATTTCCTGTCTTCTACTACTTTTGGTATTGGTCTGCTCTTCTTTTTCTAGTGCTTTGAGCTGTAGTGTTAACTCATTTATTTGTTGATTTCTACTTCTTTTTTTGAATGCACACCATGAAATAAATCTTCCTCTAAGTACTGCTTTCATAGTATCCCAGAGATTTTGATATGATGTGTCTTTGTTCTCGTTTACTTCTAAGAATTTTTTTATTTCCCTCCTGATGTCTTCTGTTATCCATTCATCATATAATAGTGTATTATTTAGTCTCCAGGTATTGGAGAAGTTTCTGTTTTTTATTCTGTCATTTATTTCTAATTTCAATCCATTATGATCTGATAGAGTACAAGGTAGTATCTCTATCTTCTTGTATTTACTAACAGTAGCTTTGTGGCATAAAATATGGTCTATTTTAGAGAAGGATCCATGTGCTGCTGAGAAGAAAGTGTATTCATTCTGTGTTGGATGGTATATTCTATATATGTCCGTTAAGTCTAAATTGCTGATTGTGTTGTTGAGATCTATAGTTTCTTTATTCAATTTTTGTTTGGACGATCTATCCAGTGGTGAGAGAGGTGTGTTAAAATCGCCTAGTATTATTGTGTTGTGGTCTATTTGGTTTCTGGAATTGAGAAGGATTTGTTTGACGTACGTGGATGAGCCAATGTTCGGGGCATAGATATTTATGATTGTTATGTCTTGCTGATTTATGCTTCCCTTAAGCAGCATGTAATGTCCTTCTTTATCCCTTCTGACTAGTTTTGGTTTGAAGTCCACATTATCTGAGATGAGGATGGATACTCCAGCTTTTTTGCTGTGTCCGTGTGCATGGTATGTTTTTCCCCATCCTTTCACCTTTAGTCTATGGGTGTCTTTTTCTATGAGATGAGTCTCTTGCAGGCAGCATATTGTTGGATTTTTCTTTTTAATCCAATCCGCCAGTCTGTGTCTTTTGATTGATGAATTCAGGCCATTAACATTCAGGGTTATTATTGTGATATGATTTGTATTCCCAGTCAATTGACTCATATTTGTTTTTGACATGATTTGGTTTCTCCTTTATTTGGCTATTCCTTTAGGCTAGCGCCTCCTGTTGCTGAATTGCATCGTTGTTTTTCATCTCTTCCTCATGGAATATTTTGCTGAGAATGTTCTGTAATGCTGGCTTTCTTTTTGTAAATTCCTTTAGCTTTTGTTTATCATGGAAGGATCTTATTTCATCGTCAAATTTGAAGGTAAGTTTTGCTGGGTATAAGATTCTTGGTTGGCATCCATTTTCTTTCAGGGCTTGGTATATGTTGTTCCAGGCCCTTCTAGCTTTTAGGGTCTGGATTGAAAAATCTGCTGATATTCTTATTGGTTTCCCTCTGAATGTAATTTGATTCTTTTCTCTCGCGGCCTTTAAAATTCTGTCTTTATTTTGTATGTTAGGTATTTTCATAATAATGTGCCTTGGTGTGGGTCTGTTGTAATTTTGTATGTTTGGAGTTCTATAAGCCTCTTGTACTTGGTTTTCCATTTCGTTCTTCAGATTTGGGAAATTTTCTGTTATTATTTCATTGAATAGATTGTTCATATCCTTTGGTTTGTTTCTCTAAGCCTTCCTCAATCCCAATAATTCTCAAATTTGGCCTTTTCATGATATCCCATAGTTCTTGGAGATTCTGTTCATGATTTCTTACCATCTTCTCTGTTTGTTCCACTTTGTTTTCAAGGTTAAATATTTTGTCTTCAATGTCTGAGGTTCTGTCTTCCAGGTGTTCTATCCTATTGGTTATGCTTTCTATGGAGTTTTTAACTTGGTTTATTGTTTCCTTCATTTCAAGGATTTCAGTTTGGTTTTTTTTCAGTATCTCTAACTCTTTATTGAAATGATCTCTTGCTTCCCGTATTTGGTCTTTTAACTGTTGATTGGTGCGATCATTTAATGCCTGCATTTGCTCTTTCATCTCCTCCTTCAATGCCTGCATTTGCTCTTTCATCTCCTCATTAGCTTCCCTGATCGTTTTAATTACGTACATTCTGAACTCCCTTTCTGACATTTCTTCTGCTGTGCTGTCATTGGGTTTTATTGATGTAGTATCTAGGTTTGTTTGGGACATTTTCTTCCCTTGTTTTCTCATAATGGTCAGTTGTCAGTGGGACCCTGAGATATTGCAGTTTTCCACTATTGGCTTATAGTGTCCCAGTAGATTTCCAGTGTATCATCTCCCAGCCTTCAGTAGCCTGATGTCTTGGAGGAATCTGATAAAGCAGCTCATTCGAAGAATACTGCCCCTAGCCCCCTACTGGTTCCACGTTTTGGAACTGGCTCTGTGCGGAAATGCTCTCACTGTGGGCCTGCACCGTGCAGCTGGCCGTGTGGGAAGAGCCCACTGCCGGAGTGTGGAAGACTACCTTGGGAAGACTCAAGCTGCCCTGCCCGGCTCTGCTAAGCCACCTCTATCTGGGCCTGCCACCCGGGCTGAGCTTTACCCAGTGGGCAGACTCACCCGTGGCTCCACTTCAGTCCGAGTCTCTCAATGCCTCCCCTTCTTAACTCCTGGGTTGTGGAGCGACCAGGGGTGCAGTCTCCCTCTAGGCCGCCATCTTGGATCGCCCCGTGAAGAGAGCCCGCAGCCGGAGTGGGCAGAGCCGCCTGAAGAGGTCTCCGGCTGCCCTGCCCTTATCCCTGAGGCTGATTGCAGATCGAGGCTCTCCGCTGGTTCTTTGCAGGAGTACACTGCACTGCAGGGGCTCCGGGACTCGGAGCCTGCTCTGTTCAGACAGGCTCTCACTAGCGGGCCAGTTCCGTTCCGAGAACCTGGAGAAGCTGGCTGTGTGGGCGGGGCCCACCGCCGGAGTGCGCAGGACTGCCTGTGGATGACTCTAGCTGCCCTGCCCGGCTCCGATAAGCCACCTCTATCTGGGCCTGCCACCCGGGCCGAGCTTTACCCAGTGGGCAGACTCACCCGTGGCTCCACTTCAGTCCGAGTCTCTCAATGCCTCCCCTTCTTAACTCCTGGGTTGTGGAGCGACCGGAGGTGCAATCTCCCTCTAGGCCGCCATCTTGGATCCTGAATTAATTCTTTAGTCTATTAAATGTAAATGCCTTGAGGCAAGTAAATGTGATAGTTGCAAGCTGGAATTCCTTCAGTGAGTGTTAATTTTAATTTAATTTTAGGGGTGGGAAAAGTTAAGGTATAGTGATCGGGGATTAGACTTCCACATGATATGTGCCAGACTTGAGACCCAAAATTTCATAGTGGAAAACTCCTGCCAGTTACTTGGGATCTTCATTTAATAGGAGACAAATCTCCACTGAGGGAAGGGATGGACTGTGTTTTGCTCTTTTCCCTACGACATAGCCTATAGCTATCAAATGAAGTCTTTTATGCTACACATAGTCTGCAAGGAGTTTTTCAGAGATAACTAATACTTTGAGGTGAGATTCTCAGAAGCCACTGGATTGACATTCTTTGCATTGAGGTGGGAAAACCAGAAACTACTCCATTTAAAGGGATGTTGCTAATAGGTGATCTTCAGTGTCATTTGAATTACATACTCTAAGAAATGATTATATTTTTGATGGGGATAAAATTACAAAAATATGAGTAGTTTGAATGGAGGCAAGGAGTTGTTTCTTGACTATCTGGGTTACATTATTGGAAGGGATTTTTATTTCCATTATTAAAGAACACAACCTCCAAGGGGAAAAATTTACTTAGGTTTACTAGCTTGGCATTATTTTGTGTGATCTGATTTTTCATTTCCTATAGCATTTTATGTTCTCTAAGACATTAGTTTCTAAAAGTCACATAAATGAGGCTGGTAGGTCAGTGGTCAAAATCATTACAATAATAACTACCATTCATTAAAGATCTGAGGTATGCCAAGCACTGTGCTTTTTATACATTTATACAGATGCTTTTAACACATTATGCTCTTTCAACATTCTTATATGATAGGGTTTATTAGACTCTACCCTCAGATGAGAATGCTAAGAGTAATAGAACTTGCTACTGAGTTCATAAGTCTGGTATGTGACATGACTGAGAGTGAACTTCTAGTCTGAATTCTAGAGCCTTCTGTTTCCTTCAACTGAGTTTGGTCTTCTATTTCTTGATTCATTTCCCTTTTTTGCTACTCTACATTGTATCTTGGGATAAAAAGCACCTTGAAGCTAAGGACTAAAATCAGGCATAAGTAAAATAAGTGAAAATGATAATTAAATACAATTTGAGATTTGTCTGAGATAATTTACCCACAGTCCTGCTGCCCTTTGCCTCAGGGTTCCTTGAAATCTGACTTTGCCCAGGGGTTGACATTTTTATACAACTCCAACTATTTTGTTCATTACAACCACTTCACTCTGTTTTTTCCCCTGTGTACCCTGTTATCCAAATTGAAGTCTAACCTGCTGACCAACTGTTTACTTTGTCCTCTTCTGAAGATTGCTCCCTGCTCCCAGCAGAACAGGCAACCCAGAATCATCTGCCTCCCCCTTGACGTAGAGTATTCCAACTCAAAGGCTGGCTCATCCTCCACTTTGGAACCCCTATCATAGCAATATCCTATCCCACACAAGAGGTAATTTTTACAGTGAAATTTGGTTCTGAGTATCACCACTAGTTGCACCCAACATATACTCAAAATGATTTTCAAATAAATGTGATTATAATTTAATATGGCAAAGAATCTAATAGTTTGGGGCTATGTTTCGTAAGACACAAGATTTTTGAAAACCATTGTGGTATTTGCAATAGAATTTTAATGGGATTTTTTGTTTGATGCCCGCTACTGGACACATATGAATGAGCTTACTTTAGTATTTAAAACCAAAGCCTTTCCTATAAGTGATATATTGGGGAGAACATCAAAAGAACTAAGCAATATGCCATGGTGAATTTCACCTTTATGTGCATCTATAAAACATTAATTTAAAAGCAAAACTAGAGATAAATAGAAGAAAGACCAGCAGTATAGAGGAAGGGAAACAGGGAGGGAGGAGGGGAGTGAAAGGGAAAGTACTTGGGACTGAAGTGGAGCAAACTAAATTTTATACATGTATGATTATGTCAAAATGAACCCCAATATTCTAGATAGCTATAATGCACTAATAAAAATATAAGAACAAAAAAATTATAAAGGTGTAGGAAATATCCACAAGTGTTTCAATTCCTGTACACTATAAATTTCTCCTATGAAGTAGAATATGGCTCTTCGGTAGATGTTTTACCTTTGAATAATGTTAATTATTTGACTAATCAGTCAATTAGTTATTTTTTAAATCTGTATTTTCAGTGTGCATAGATGTTCAGGCATTTTCAGTCAGGTGGTAGATAGCAGAGAATCCTAAGTTAAGGTTTTGTTGATACACCAAAAGTGATAAGAAAGTTCTCAGTATACTGCGATTATTGAGATTATTGAAAAAGAAAGTATTGCATGGCCATTTTGATATGGCAAGTGCATAGTGCAGAGTTTACAGACCTTTTGCAAAACGGATGTGATTCTGTATTAGAAAGCACCTGTAATATACCAGGACATCAAAAAATATTAGATAATTGCAATGGAAATTTGGCTTCCTCAGAAACTTCACCAGGAAATGAAGAGGGTTGTTAACATAAAAAAATCATAATTATCACTCTCCATTGGGCACCTACTATGTAACAGTTTATGAAAGATATTACAGGTACTCATTTACATTCCTTCTTTCCTTCCAGGACTCATAGAAAGATTGCATTGACAGGTTCAATTACAATTAGAAAGAAACATGTAATCTGAAGTAGAAGCAGATACAATGCTTGACACTTACAGGCCAAGACATGAGAGTCATTATGCCACCAATATGTTTTGTTTTCCATTCAGCAGCAAACATGGAGACCCCATGTTAACATGTCCAAATATAAGATGGAAGCAACCAGGACCTCTGGTTCAACAGGTAGCAAAGATCCACTGTCAAATCATATCAGATTTGCACATAAAATATAGATAAGAAATAAACCTTTGTATGTTAATTTATTCAGACTTTAAGTATTATCTGTTGCATCAGCTAGCCAAAACTTTATCTTACAAATACACAGTTATTGTTTCTGTTGTTAGGCTTACTTAAATATTTTAACAAAAAAACTAATAGTACATGTGCTCTTGGTGCAAAACTTCTAATACATATAACTCACAATTTTTACCTTCATGAATTTCCCTCACAGTTATGGCCCATCCTCAGAGATAACCATAACAAATAATCTAGCATATTATTTTAAAGCTAATTCTAAGTTTTCTGATACATAAGTGTATGAGATATGTAATAAAATATATTGTAATTTTTAAACATAATGAATAGTGATGTGCATATTATTCTGCCATATGTCTTTGCCACTTAACATGACTATAAGAATCTTTCCATGAAAATACATAAAGATAAACTTTACTTCCATAACAACTCTCATAGAATGTAAGTATCATATTGTAACCATCTCCTTCTAATGAACACATCATTTGTTTCTCATTTGTTGCTGACTTATGGAACTAAAGTATTTTTTTCATGGTTTTCAAATTTATTTTTTTTTGTAAAGAACAGAGATGTTACAACAAGAATGTACAGGTATTAAGATAAAATAATTAAAAATTATAATGCCAGCGTAGTAGAACTCTTAATAATGATAATTCTGAAAGAATATCTTTTGGTAATAAGAGCACCATTACTATAACCTCATTTATCTTATTTTTGACCACATAAATTAAAAAGATTCAACTGATACATTTTATCAGTGTTTATAAATATATAAAATACATCTTAATTCAATTTACTGAGATCATATTTGCTTTAAAATTTAGTTGCTGAACCAAACCAAAGATAAAGGCTAATGTGAAATCCTTCATTATTTAGCACTTTAGTTGAATCTATTTGTAAAATATAACAATCTGTTAATTTTAGCACATCTCCTGCAATTAAAACATAAACATTTCAGGACAATTAACATAAAATTAGGAACTAAAATATTTTGAACATGAATTATTGAGTTGGTCTGTTGTTCTGAGAGTAAGGCAGGCATTTTATTAAAGTGGCAAGTAAGAAAAGATTGTAAAGTTTTATGAAGATTGCCAAAATTTCATCCCTCAAATATTTACTGTTACATATTCACATAAATTAGTGTACTTGAATATCAAAACATTTTATTTTGTGAACCGAATGCTTAATTTGAGAAGCAAAGATTCAGTCAAAATGACCATGTGATAGGGAATGAGGCCAGATAAGACATAAGGTAAGTGAAGTATGAGGATCCAAGAAGACAGCATAGGTAAGAAAGATAACACAATTAAAATTAAGTTTAGAGAGCCCACAGTAGATTCTTAGAACTCTGAATGCAGAATTCACTGTAGATGGTCAAAGGACCAGAAAGACAGAAAGTAGGTCTGAGTAAAACATCTAGGACAACTTATATAAATAAACTTGAGTAATCTTCAAATTACCAATAACAGTTCAAAGTTGTATGTTCATTTGAGTGGACTGGTTTACTGGGATAAAAAACTCTGAAGCTTTACATAAAACCATCAACCCTTAAAATGCCTCTACTTTCAGGCCAAATATGACTGTCCCATATTGTTCACTAATATTATTCATGATTTCTAGGAAAACTACATATCTTGATTATTCTGGTGGCCCACTGATCCCCTGCCAGTGTATCAGGACTTGAATCTGTCTTCATTCATGCTGGAGACAGGTATTTCATCCTCTGTGTACAATGGACCCTCTCCGTTGAGATTGGGGCTATGCAAATGTTATTTAGTTACAACAATTCGGATAGGCTGGAAGTGTCAATAAGCAGTGAAAAGTGATATGCAATATTACTTATGTGACAAATACATTGAATATATCTGCTCCAAGAATGTTTAATATTTTATAAAATGGTGGTGATGGCATGGCTTCCTGACTACCAAGCCATGCAGCCAGGCTACTGGTCCCTGCTGAGAAGCTGCAGCAGAGAGGCAACCAGGTTGAGTTGGAATGCGGTGGCACGCACAGCCCACAGCCACGTGGAGCCTGCTATGCAGGCACAGCGAGGCAGCACCAAGGCAAGCCAAGGCCTGCTAACCCATCATCCTTCTTTGGTGAGGCCCAGTCATGGTATAGATGCCTGCTGCAGAAGCCTGCTCCACACAGTGCTACAGCACAATCCAATGACCTCAGCCTCCCGCTTCCTGCCTGCCATGAGAAAAAGGAAGTGGGGAAGACATGAATGAAAGTCTGGACTCAAGAATTGATCAATAGGGTTAGTACTTCAAACCCTAATTAGCATAAGTTTGGACCACTAGCAGTGAACCAACTGCAATATAAACCCCTAGACTAGCACACTTGGATGGAGAAAATCTACTACCAGGTCCCCTCTTACATTGCAAGAAGTTCTGTTCCTGTTTCTAAACTTCAGTAAATCCTACTATTACACTCACTCATCCTGGTCTATGGAGTTCATTTTTTGAATTCACAAGACAAGAACCCAGAAAGAGGAAGAAATTGAAGGTGAGCTGCTGGGGCCTGCTGAAACCCTGGAGGGCATGGCAGATCATTGAGAGCTGCAACACCTCCCGGCTCAGAGGCCTGCAACCTTACATAGACCCCACCTCTCAGCAGAAGCAGGGAATCAAGTTTCATCTTAAAACTCTGATTTCAGTGAGAGGTAGATGGAGGAAAGGCAAACTGTTCAAGAGAAGGAAAGAAAATGTTGTCACTTATGTTCCTCTTTTGCAATGATGAAATTGTCAAAAATGTAATATCTCATTTATAATTATTACTTATAAAACATCATTCATGCCCTCACAAAACTACATGATTATTTTTTAAGCAGATGACAATTATGAATCAAAGATCACCAGAATATGTTCCAATGATGTTATTCATACAAATATAAAAAGCAGTAATAAAATTCATTTGGAAAAATAAGAGACCCAAAATAGCCAAAGAAATCCTTAGCAAGAAAAGCAAAGCAGGAAGCGTCACAATACCAGACCTTAAATTATACTACAGAGCTATGGTAACAAAAACAGCATGGTATTGACATCAAAACAGACATGAAGATCAATGGAACAGAACAGAAGACACAGAGACAATCCCAAAGGTGCCATAAATACACTCTGAAGAAAAGATAGCCTCTTCAACAAATGGTATTGGGAAAACTGGAAATCCATATGTAATAGAATGAAAGTTAACCCCTATCTCTCACCTTCCTCAAAAATCAACTCTAAATGGATCAAAGACCTAGGAATTAGACCAGAAACCCTGCACATATTAGAAGAAAACAAAGGTCCAACACTTCAACATATTGGCACAGGAACTGACTTCCTGAATAAAACTCCTAAAGCACAAGAAATAAAATTAAAAAATCAACAAATGGGATGGCATTGAACAAAAAGCTTTTTTCACAGCAAAAGAAACAATCAAGAGTGAGATGAGAGAGTCTACAGAATGGGAGATCTTTGCCACCTGCACTTCAGATAGGATTTCCAGGATATAAAAAGAACTCAAAAAAACTTAACACCAAAACAAAAAATAACCCAATCAATAAACTGGCAAAGGAACTGAACAAAAGAAGAAACATGAATGATCAACGAATATATGAAAAAATGTTCAACATCTCTAGCAGTTAGAGAAATGCAAATTAAAACTGCACTGAGGTTCTATCTCACTCCAGTCAGAATGACAATCATCAAATATACAAGTAACGATAAATGTTGGTGAGGATATGGGGAAAAGGGAGCACTCATACATTGTTGGTGGGACTGCAAATCAGTGCAACCACTCTGGAAAACAATTTTTGAGATTCCTCAAAAAACCAGGAATGAACCCAGTTCATTTGACCCAGTTATCCCACTCCTTGGCACATATATCCAACAGTTAAAATCAGCATACTACAGTGACACAGCCACATCAATGTTTATAGCAGCTCAATTCACAATGATTAAGCTATGGAACCAACCTAGATGCCCATCGACAGATGAATGGATAAAGAAATTGTGGTATATATACACAATGGAACTCATATATGTATACACGCACATACACACACACACACACACACACACACATATACACACAATGGAACTCAGCCATAAGGAAGAAAGATTTTATGACATTTGCTAGTAAATGGATGGATCTGGAGACTATCATTGCTAAGTAAGATAAGCCAATCTCTTGAAAACCAAAGGTCGAATGTTCTTATTGATACGTGGAAGCGAAACCACAATAGAAGGGGTGGGGGGAGAAGAGGAAGAAGAGAAGTTCAGTAGCTTGGCCAATGGGGAGCAAAAGAAAGGAAGAGGGGATAGGGAAGACAATAGAATAAATCTAACATAATTTTCCTATGTACTCATATGAAAATACCTAAGTGAATACCACCATCATGCCCACCCCCAAGAATGGGATCTTAACTAAAATAAGATACATCCTATGCTTATATGATTTTATCAAAATGGATTCTACTGTCATGTATAACTAAGAAGAACCAATTAAAAAAAAAAAAAGATTGCTGGGCATGATGGCATATGCCTGTAAGCCCAGAAATTCAGGAGGCTAAGGCAGGAGGATCACAAATTCAAAGCTTCGAAGCCAGCCTCAGCAACTTAGTAAAGTCCTAAGCAACTTAGTGAGAACTTTTCTCAAAATAAAGAGTAAAAAGGGTGGGGATGTTGCTCAGTGGTTAAACATCCTGGGTTCAATTCCTGGTACCCCCCCCAAAAAAAAATCACCAAAACAAGTATCAATGAGTTTCATAACAGAAGTATAAAATTTTTTTCCTACCCCCCCAAATATGAGTAAGAATGCACACAAATGTCTTCAGGAAAGGAATACACATGAATTTGACTAAAATGGTAAAATAACTATTTTACAAAATAAGATTATTTCAACTCATAGTGTCCTGAGAAAGTAGTATGGAGAGATTAATTAATCTGGTTGACAACTTTATGAAAATTAATAGAAGACACAGTTTCACATACAGAATTTTAAATTTGTGCTAAAAATATTTCTTAACTCTCAATGAGAAACAAATTGTTAGGAAAAAAGTTAAAAGTCAATGTACCTTGACAAGGTATTTCCTCACCAAGAACACTTGTAAACATAGATATATTTATACAGAGATATTACCAACAGACTGACAAATTTTATTTTTTATTTTTTCTGTAAATTGTGAAATGAGAAGTATGTTTCTACATATTTAGCAATTCCAGTATATGTGAAAATCTTTAGTGGTAATTAGTTAGACTTGGATTAAGAGCACTTCCATTATTTCCCTCTCTATGTTCTCATTTGAGTAAAATCCATCTGGGTGTATAACTTTCCCTAAAGGATAACTGAGTGCATCAGATCATAAGTTTCCATTTATAGTCAATCTTTGTATACATGATATGTATCTCAAGCAGCCTCAAAGGATGGAACTTTCAAAAGTATTTACTATTAATTCTTTATTTCCCCAAACTTAGGAGTGTCATTTCATTCCATGTGGTGATTATTATTAAGTTAAAAAATTGTTTCTTTCATTTTTCCAGGTCTTCAAGTAGAACAACATATAAATACGTATAGTGAATTTGAGCGTAGGAAAAAATATCTAAATCCTTCTTAAGTGCTTAACTTTGTGTGTATTTGGTTTGAGAGTACAATGAGAATGCAATACCTTCTTGGACAGGTATGTAGGGAAACTTTTATACATGGAGTCAAAAAGCGTAAGCATC
Source organism: Sciurus carolinensis (assembly GCF_902686445.1). Classification (NCBI taxonomy): domain Eukaryota; kingdom Metazoa; phylum Chordata; class Mammalia; order Rodentia; family Sciuridae; genus Sciurus; species Sciurus carolinensis. The sequence continues at coordinate 29,471,264 of NC_062232.1, forward strand.
AGGACTAGATTGCAGTCACAGATGTCAGTGACCTAGATTTTAAACTACAAGGATATATACATTAATTAATTGTATTAAAATTGTTAAAATATAGTGCACTAATCACTGTATTGTTTTTTAAATGTCACTAGTTAGCAATGGTACACAGATGTAGACACAATAAACACTATATTGAAGTGAATCAGAAGATCTTTTCCTAAATATTGACAAGATGGAAGAGTTAAAGCATCAATTAGAAATAATCTAACAATAATTCTGATCTCATGGTCTCAAACACCCCACTAAAGTCAAATGTTAGACAGAATACTACCCACTGTAAAAATCACTAGAGTGACACACAGATTCCCCTTTTTTTTTTGTACTGGGGATTGAATCCAGGGGCACTTAATCCCTGAGCCATATCACCAGCTGTTTTTGTGTTTATTTAGAGACAAGTTCTCACTAAGTTGCTGAGAGCCTCACTAAGTTCCTAAGGTTGGCTTTGAACTCACAATCCTCCTGCCTCAGCCTCTTGAGCTGCTGGGATTACACATGTGGGCAACTGCACCTGGCTGGATTCCCTGATTTAAAGAAAGATATAGTTCATTAAAAGAACACTGACAAGCAGACCACTGTGTTATTAAGTAAAAGATGCAAGTTAAAAAAAAAAAAAAAAAAAAAAAAGCTCAAGGGAGGGAATGACATTTGACCCAGGCCTTGAAGAATGCTAAAATTTTAAATGGTTTGTTTCATCGAAGGAAAACTTGTATTCTGTAACAGAGGGATATAAGACAAGAAGATGGGTGGATAATAGAGTTGTCCATGCATAAGGAAAAAGAGGAGTGAGTGACAAGCCTGAAGAGTGCTGAAGTTACAGAGTGGATGGATGGCTTGGATGCCGGGGTGAGGGGCTTTGTTTCCAAACAAAGAATAACATGACAAAGAGTGAAAATTCAAGCAGAACAGACAGTAGTGTTTTGGGGGAAGTACTTTTCCCAGGATATGAGGCATATAAAGTAATTATTCTGATAAGCACGATAAATTAGAAATGGGAATTTGAATGAACTTTTCAGGTGAAAGACCATGCATAACTTCATGATGCAGTTTGAAAAAAGAAACAAAATAAATTACAATTATATCACTCAAGTCTAAAAAATCAAATATGTCAGGGTTCTTTAAAATGCTAATGGGAAATATATTTGAAAACATCATTCCTTTCCATATACAAAGCTAATCAAAAAGCATTTTAATTCCATAGGTCTTTTTTTTCCCCCCCAAAGATAGTATTTTCTGCTGAGTTTCAAAAGACAGAATAAAGTTTTTTGTTTTTTGTTTGGTACTCAGGATTGAACCCTTGGTTGCTTAACCACTGAGCCACATCCCCAGCCCTTTTTATTTATATATATTTTAGACAGTGTCTCACTAAGCTGCTGTGGCTTGCTTTGAACTTGCAATCCTCCTGCCTCAGCCTCCAGAGCTACTATGATTACAGGCATGCACCACTGTACCTGGCCAGAATAAAATTTTTAAAATGAGAAAAAAAATTATAATAAAAATATACTGGACTCATCAAGAATACAAATAATAATACATGCTGGTGAGGATGTGGCAGAAAAGATACACTCACACATTGTTGGTGGACTGCAAATTAATGCAATCACTCTGGACAACAGTATGAAGATACCTCAAAAGATCAGGCATTGATCTACCATGTGATCCAGCTATACCATTCCTTGGTATTTATCCTAAAGAATTAGTCATCATACTGTAGTGATACATGCATACCAATGTTTATAACAGCACAATTCACAAACTATGAAACCAGCATAAGTGTCCATTCATAAATGAATGGATAAAGAAAATGTGGTATATATATATACATGGTGGAGTTTTATTCAACTGTAAAGAAGAATGAAATTATGGTATTTCCTGGTAAATGGTTGGAACTGGAGAACATCATGCTAAGTAAAAGAAACCAGACTCAGAGAGTAAAGGGTCAAATGTTTTCTCTTATATGCAGAAGCTAGAGCAAAACAAGAGGGAAAAGGAAGGATTCCACAAAATAGAGAGGAGATCAGTGGAGTAGAGGAAGGGGTTTGAGGGGTAGGGACAAGGGACAAGAAAAGGGAGGAACTGTGGATTCGAATTGAACAAATTATGCTATATAGATATATGAATATACCACAGTGAATTTCACCTTTGTGTATACCTATGAAGCACCATTTTAGAAAATAAACTATAAATAGAAATAGATCAATAGAAAAGAGGAAGAAGAATAGAAGGCGTGAGGAGGAGAGGAAAACAGGAAGTAGTGGGGACTGAAATGAACCCGCTTATATTCCCTTCATGAATGATTGTCAAAATGAACCCCAGTATCATAAATAACTATAATATGCTAAAAAAGCATAAAAGTATACTGGAGTAGAAAACTAATAAAGTACATTCAAATCCTGTTATTCTGCAGCATGGTCTTCTTTAAATCAATGAGATTGAATAGAACCTGGTTTTTTTGCCAGTAATAAGAGGTTCCTGGTTCACATTTCATTAAGATGTCATACTAAGAACAGTTGTCACATCACACTCCAGTTATAACTAGCATTGCTTTTGATGTACTGTAATCCTAGAGAAAACTCCATTGACTGCCTTCCCAACACCTTTTGTTTTCTTCACTTGTACTGTTTAATTCTTTTTACCAAACACTGGCTTAACCACAAGTATTAATGCAGTTACAGTCAATGGGTTCTAAGGAGCTGTGGAACTACTGGGAAATTTTCAACTTCTGGAAAGAGAGAAACAAGAAAAGATGCCTTTCATCTTGCCCCATGTATAAAGTTGCTATGTGAAGGCCTCCGAAGTCATTTAGGAGATGGCTACCAATGTAGATGGCTAAAACAAAGCTGGCTGACTGAACCTGACTCAGTAAAAATTGTGTTGAGAAACTGCTTAATTACTCATGTAACTTTCTGCCACCTGATTTCATGTCATATAAAACATTACAGTTTTATTTTTAAACTATTTTTATCCATCTATCTGGTTATTTATCATGAAAGTCACCCCAATTACAAAATATTCCTCAATATTTTGAAGTACAAATTTTTGTTACCTATTCACCCTTAGCTCCCCTTATGATACTAAATATTGTAAGTATTATAAACTCCATAAATTTTTATTAACTTTGTTTTTCTAATATTCATGTCTCTACACAAGGGAATAAAATATACTTACTATGCTGAATCAAAATAATCCCCAGGATGTTTTTAAAATTAATACCATCCCATAAAATTGTGAATATGTAATAACTATACATTCCTGCTGGCAAGATTCTACACTAGGACATAATATTGGTACAGCAACTCATACAGCCCATCCCCCATTTTCAAAGAATGACATAGGGAAAATAGAAAACACCATTAAACAAGTGCACTGTTGAACTGCACAGTGTATAGATTTGAATAAGTGTTAAACATCAGTATTAATTTGCCATGCCATAGTGAATTAATTTAAGAATGACATTTTAAAACTACTAAGTAATATGGTTGGAAAATCTGGGCTGACAAAATGTTAGGTCATTTGTAAGTGTGTGATAGAAACTTAGTGACCACCTGCTGAGTTAACTGCCAATTTTGCCTTTCATCAAATCTTAAATATTGTCTCTAGAGTTTTTGCTAAAGATATTCACTATTTTTTTAATTTATCTTCACAATACTCTTGTTTTCTGCATATTTATGCATTAGTTTGTACAATGTTCAAGAGAAGGACTCATTTATTTATTTATTTATTTTGATTCATTGTACATAAATGGGTTACAACTTTCATTTCTCTGGTTGTACACAAAGTAGAGTCACACTATTTGTGTAATCATACTTGTACATAGGGTAATGATGTTTGTCTCATTCTATTATCTTTCCTTCCCCCGCCCCTCCCCATCTCTCATTTTACTATATACAATCCATCCTTCCTCCATTCTTGCCTCCCCCACCTCTGGTCATGTATCATCATCCACTTATCAGAGAAATCATTCGACCTTTGGTTTTTTGGGATTGGCTTATTTCACTTAGCATGGTATTCTCTGACTCCATCCATTTACCTGCAAATGTCATAATTTTATTCTTCTTCATGGATGAATAATATTCCATTGTGTAGGGCTGGGGATATAGCTCAGTTGGTAGAGTGCTTGACTCATGAGCACAAGGCCCTGGGTTCAATCCCTAGCATAGCCAAAAAAAAAATATATATATATATATATATGTATGTATATATATATATATATATATATATATATATATATATATAGTACATTGTGTATATATACCAGTTTCTTTATCCATTCATCTATTGAAGGGTATCCAGGTTGGATCCACAATCTAGCTATTGTGAATTGAGCTGCTATAAAAATTGATGTAGCTGCGACACTGCAGTATGCTGATTTTAAGTCCTTTGGGTATAGGCCAAGGAATGGGACAGCTGGGTCAAATGGTGGCTCCATTCAAAGTGTTCTAAGGAATCTCCATAATGCTTTCCAGAGTGGTTGCACCAATTTGCAACCCCACCAACAATGTATGAGTGTACCTTTTTCCCCACATACTCATCAACACCTATTGTTGCTTGTATTCTTGATAATCACCATTCTAATTGGGGTGAGATGGAATCTTACAATAGTTTTGATTTGCATTTCTCTTATTACTAGAGGTGTTGAACATTTTTTCATATATCTGTTGATTCCTTATAATCTTCTTCTGTGAAGTGTCTGCTCATTTGCTTAACCCATTTATTGATTGGGTTATTTGTATCCTTGGTGTAAAGATTTTTGAGTTCTTTATACATTCTGGAGATTAGTGCTGTATCTGAAGTGAGTATGGCAAGATTTTCTCCCACTCTGTAGGCTCTCTCTTCACATTGTTGATTGTTTTCTACGCTGAGAAAAAGCTTTTTAGTTTTAATCTATCCCAGTTATTGACTCCTGCTCTTATTTCTTGTACTTTGGGAGTCATGTTAAGGAAGTCTGGTCCTAAACCGACATAATGAAGATTTGGACCTACTTTTTCTTCTGTTAGGTGCAGGGTCTCTGGTCTAATTCCTAGGTCCTTGATTCATTTTGAGTTGAGTTTTTTGCAGGGTGAGAGATAGGGGTTTAGTTTCATTTTACTGCATATGGATTTCCAGTTTCCCAGTACCATTTGTTGAATGGGCTATCTTTTCTCCATTGTATGTTTTTGGCATCTTTGTCTAGTATGAAAAAACTGTATTTATTTGGGTTTGTCTCTGGGTCCTCTATTCTATACCATTGGTCTACCTGTCTATTTTGGTGCCAATATCATGCCTTTTTGTTACTATTGCTCTGTAGTATAGTTGAAGGTCTAGTTTGTGATACCACCTCATTTGCTCTTCCTGCTAAGGATTGCTTTGGCTATTCTGGGTCTCATATTCTTCCAAATGAATTTCAGATGCTTTCTCTATTTCTATGAGGTATGTCATTGGAATTTTAATTGGAATTGCATTGCATTTGTATAGCACTTTAGGTAGTATGGCCATTTTGACAATATTAATTCTGCCTATCCAAGAACATGGGAGATCTTTCCATCTTCTAAGGTTTTCTTTAATTTCTTTCTTTAGTGTTCTGTAGTTCTCATTGTAGAGGACTTTCACCTCTTTTGTTAGATTGATTCCCAAACATTTTATTTTATTTTTTGAGGCTATTGTGAATGGGGTGGTTTTCCTAATTTCTCTTTCATATAATTAATCACTTATGAATAAAAAATGCATTAGATTTATGAGTGTTGATTTTATATCCTGCTACTTTGTTGAATTCATTTATGAGTTATAGAAGTTTTCTGGTGGAATTTTTTGGTTCCACTAAATACAGAATAATGTTGGCAAATAGTGATAGTTTGAGTTCTTCTTTTCCTATTCATATCCCTTTAATTTCTTTCTTCTGTCTAATTGCTCTGGCTAGAGTTTCAAGAATGATGTTGAATAGAAGTGATGAAAGAGTGCATCTCTGCCTTGTTCCAGTTTTTAGGGGGAATGCTTTCAGTTTTTCACCATTTAGAATGATGTTGGCCATGGGCTTAGCATAGATGGCCTTTACAATGTTGAGGAATGTTCCTACTATCCATATTTTTCTAGTGTTTTGAGCATGAAGGGGTGCTGTATTTTAGCAAATGCTTTTTCTGCATCTATTGAAATAATCCTATGATTCTTAAATTTAAGTCTTTTTATGTGGTGAATTACATTTATTGATTTCTGGATGTTGAACCAACCTAGCATCCCTGGGATAAAACCCACTTGATCATGGTGCACTATCTTTTTAATATGTTTTTGTATGTGATTTGCTAAAATTTTGTTAAGAATTTTTGCATCTGTGTTCATGAGGGATATTGGTCTCAAGTTTTCTTTTGTTGCTGTGTCTTTGTCTGGTTTTGGTCTCAGGGTCATACTAGCTTCATAGAACGGGTTTGGAAGGGTTCCCTCCTTTTCTATTTCGTGGAATACTTTGAGGAGTATTGGAATGAGTTCTTCTTTGAAGATCTTGTGGAATGCCACTGAGAATCCTTCTGGTCCTGGACTTTTCTTGCTTGGTAGACTTTTGATGTCTTTTTCTATTTCATTGCTTGAAATTGATCTGTTTAAATTGTGTATGTCCTCCTGATTCAGTTTGGGTGGATCATATGTCTCTAGAAACCTTTCAATGTCTTCAAGATTTTCTATTTTGTTTTGAGTATTGCCTTTTTCATCACAAATTTTAGTAATTTGAGTTTTCTCTCTCCTTCTCTTGATTAGTGTGACTAAGGGTTTATCAATTTTGTTTATTTTTTCAAAGAACTAACTTTTTTGTTTTGTCAATTTTTTTAATTGTTTCTTTTGTTTCAGTTTCATTGATTTCAGCTCTGACTTTAATTATTTCCTGTCTTCTACTACTTTTGGTGTTGATCTATTCTTCTTTTTCTAGGACTTTGAGCAGTAATGATAGGTCATTTATCTGTTGACTTTTTCTTCTTTTATTGAATGCACTCCATGCAATGAATTTTCCTCTTAGTACTGCTTTCATAGCATCCCAAAGATTTTGATATGTTGTATTCTTGTTCTCCTTTACCTCTAAGATTTTTTTTATCTCCTCCATGATGTATTCTGCTATCCATCGTTCATTTAATAGTGTATTATTTAGTCCCTAGGTATTGGAGTAGTTTCTGTTTTTTATTTTATCATTGATTTCTACTTTCATTCCATTATGATCTGATAGAATACAAGGTAGTATCTCTATCTTCTTGTATTTGCTAAGAGTTGCTTTGTGACATAAAATATAGTCTATTTTAGAGAAGGATCCATGTGCTGCTGAGAAGAAAGTGTATTTGCTCATTGATTGATTGAATATACCATATATGTCTGTTACGTCTAAATTATTGATTGTGTTGTTGAGTTCTATGTTTCCCTTGTTCAATTTTGTTTGGAAGATCTGTCAAATGGTGAGAGAGGTGTGTTAATGTCACCTAGTCTTATTATGTTGTGGTATATTTGTTTCCTGGAATTGAGAAGGATTTGTTTCATGTACATGGATGTGCCATTGTTTGGGGCATAAATATTAACAATTGTTGTCTTGCTGATTTATACTTCCCTTAAGTAGTATGAAATGTCCTTTTTTTCTCCCTTCTGACTAACTTTGACTTGAAGTCTGCTTTATCTGATATGAGGATAGAAACCCCTGTTTTTTTACTGTCTATGTGTGTGGTATGTTTTTTTCCCATCCATTCATTTTTAGTCTGTGGGTATTTTTTCTTTGAGATGAGTCTCTTGCAGGCAGCATATTGTTGGGTCTTTCATTTTAATCCAATCTGCCAGTCTGTGTCTTTTGATTGATGAGTTTAGGTCATTAACATTCAGGGTTATTAATGAGATATGACTTGTATTCCTAGTCATTTTGGTTCTTTTTTGATTTTTAACTTGACTGGGTTTCTCCTTCTATTGGCTTTTCCTTTAGGGGAGTTCCTCCCTTTGCTGACTTACCTTGTTGTTTTTCATTTCTTCCTGATGGGATATGCTGCTGAGAATGTTCTGTAGTGCAGGGTTTCTATTTGTAAATTCTTTTAACTTTTGTTTATCATGGAAGGATTTTATTTCATTGTCAAATCTGAAGGTAAATTTTGCTGGGTATAAGATTCTTGGTTGGCATTCATTTTCTTTCAGAGCTTGATATATGTTTCTTTAGGCCTTTTTAGCTTTTATGGTCTGGGCTGAGTAATCTGCTGATATCCATATTGTTTTCCCCCTATATGTAATCTGCTGCTTTTCTCTTGCCGTCTTTAAAATTTTCTTTATTTTGTATGTGAGGCATTTTCATTATAGTGTGCCTTGGTGTGGATCTGTTGTAATTTTGTACATTTGGTGTTCTGTAAGCCTCTTGTATTTGATTTTCCATTTCATTCTTCAGATTTGGGAAATTTTCTAATATTATTTCATTGAATACGTTATTCCTTTGGTTTGTATTTCTGTGCCCTACTCAATCCCAATAATTCTTAAATTTGGTCTTTTCATGGTATCCCATAACTCTTGTAGGTTCTGTTCATAATTTCTTATCATCTTTTCTGTTTGGTCAACTTTGTTTTCAAGAGTAAATATTTTGTCTTCATTTTCTGAGGGTCTGTCTTCCAAATGATCTAGTCTGTTGGTTATGCTTTCTATTGATTTTAATTTGGTTTATTGTTTCCTTCATTTCAAGGATTTCTGTTTGGTTTTTTAAAGAATCTCTGTCTCTTTATTGAAATGTTCCTTTGCTTCCTGCATTTGCTCTTTTAACTGTGTATTGGCACAATCATTTTGCTTTCATTTACTCTCTTATCTCATCCTTTGCTTCTTGGATCATTTTAATTATGTACATTCTGAACTCCCTTTCTGACATTTCTTCTACCATGCTATCATTGGATTCTATTGATATAGCATCTATATTTGTTTGGGACACTTCCTTCCCTTGTTTTTACATGTTGTTCATGTATCTTCACCTCTAGCAGTGTGAAACCTGAGGTATTGTAGTTTCCCCCCATAGACTTATAGTGTTACTACAGGTTTCCAATACTTTACCTTAAAGTGAGAAATCAATATTAGCAGCACACAATACAAACAATATGCATCCTTTACCCAAATAGTCCCTATTAAGATATTAACAATATTATCTTAATAAACAGATGATGAGTTCGATTATTATCTATAGCATAAACAATAGATTTGCAATATGGATCACAATTTCTAATGGTGGAAAAAAAAAGACAGGGAAGGGTGTAGGATGTAATGTTAATGAGATAAGAAGTGAGTCCATAGGGGTACCTCTATGTCATAGGAATAGTGAAAGCAGAATTAAAGAAATTGATTGTTTCTTTGATGAGAAAAGGGAGAAAGAGTATCCAAGGAAAAAGATAGATAAGGGGAAAATAGGTAGTGTGAAAAATAATTTAAAAAAGAAAAGTAGGTATAATAGGAATAATCATAATACTACTAATAAAAAATTCTACAATAAAACTATACTGTACTGTTCAAACATATTCTTCAGTAGCCTGATGCCTGAGAGGTACTTGATGATGTGGTGTCCCAAGAAGGGAGCTGCCCCACAAGGGATGGTGGCCTCCAGGTTGGGAATAAACCATGATAGTGGACAGAGGTGATCCCATGTGTTGGTAGATGGTTAGGTGCAGCACAGGCACTACACCATGCAGGACTTGAGCAGTAGTACGTGCACTGGGCCTGAGCATCACTAGGCACTGGGCTGGGTCCAGGCCCAGTCTAGGACTCATAATTTGAAACACCAAATTCCCCAGTGGAATTAAAGGGCTCAAAAAATACTAAGCATATAAAATATTTTTAATGATTGTTATTGTGATCTTGATGTCAAAGATCAAATGAAATTATGACTAGATCTGAATGCAATTGAGTATGAGCTCCTCACATGTACTTAATTTAAAACCAACTGAAATGAAAAACTTTCTTTTTGATACTAAATTAGAAAGTAATAATACTACATCGGTATGAATGCCATTCTGTTTCTTTAATTCATTCTTAGAGTGAGAATAAAGTTTATAAAGTACTCAAGCTTCATTCTCATGGTTTGAAATACCTGTACCTCTCACTAAGTCTACTTTCTTCTCATTCTAGTTGGACATACAGACATCTACACACTTATTAAAATGCAGTAGATGTATATGCAGTCATATTTCAGTTTTTGCACTGTAACAATATTCCATGAAAATTCTTTTTCAATTTAGACATTAAAAATTTATGAACAAAGCAATAATGCAAAGGGGTAAAGTAATAAAGAATGCTCATAAAATGTTTATAAAATGCATGTCATAAAGACACTCACTAGTATGTCCATGTTAAATCCAATTTCACAAAGATTTTTCATAATAATCAGTCAGTTGTGCAGTTGCTATTTAGGATGACTCAGTCATGTGCACATATCTATAAAATGAGAGTCAAACCACTGTTGCACTTTTAATAACCATCTTTATTAATTTTATTTGGAATACTCACATGATGTGTTCTGGATCAGACACAGATTATCACTCACTTAAAATGCAAATAAAGGCCATGCATTTTGTCACACTCTGATTCTTACTTTTGAGATGATGCAATGAAAACCAGATCAAATATCCTATATTTACAAACTTTCAGTCATTTTGATAAGCAAGGAATGGAGAAAATGCATTTTGTCTGCTTATATATAAGAGTGAGAGGAACTGCCCTGTCTTCCCTTCCTGAAAAGAGGAAAAAAAAAAAAACTTTGCTCTATTGAAATGAGGATTGAAAAAGATGGATTATTACTCTAACATTTTGGAATAAACTACATCTTAAGAAAAGACTGTGTAGCCTGAAAATTGGATGGAAACAATGTAGCTTAAAAGGACACATGTAATATAAGGTAAAAGACACCTAACATTTCTAGGGATCAAATTGGGACAGGAGGAATCCTTTGGAATGGTCAGTAGAAACTTAATTCCATCAAGGATATTTGGTCCTCACTGGAAAGGGAGTGAAAAACAACAAACACACAAGAAATACATAGAAATTTTGAAAGTAAAATTCTGAATTACTAAATTTCATGTTTCTTGGAGACATATTATGTTGAAACTAAGGATTTTTTTTTAACACTTAACACTGCCAAAGATACCATTTTCCTCATATCTCACCTGAGTACAGACCAATCAAGTAAAGTTAGAAAATGGAGTCAGCATTCTTTTCACTGCCCAGTACTACTTCCCTTTTTCCTTTGAATTCATAGTATGGGGTCTGAGGATAACCTACATTAGAATAACCAAGATTACTGTTGAAAAAATTGCAAGTACCTATTTGAACCAAAATTTTGGATATTGTTATGAGAATCTTCATTTTTAATGAATATCACACATGACTCCATAGAAATCCAAATTTAGAACAATTGGTATTCTAGACCCTTCATTTGTCCTCAACCCTATCAATTATTTACATTTTTTGTAAACATCTCTCACTTCTCTAACTTTTTAGAGATTGTCATGTGGATCTTTGTCTTCCTCTTCTTTCTCAGTCTTGACATTATTCTGCATAATCTAAGTATGAGAATACTGTCATATGTCCCATGTCTCCTTGATCATATTTTAAATTATCATGTCTCTATCCACTTCAACCAACCACTTTCAAGATTTTTGTTAATATCTGAAATTGTTTAACCTTAGAAGTAATAATCAGGTAAAAATTTTCCTCTATATATTTCTGCTGTTACAACTCTCTTACTTCAACCTTTTGCAACTAATTCTGCCTTAATGTGCCATCAATAATGAGTCCAATTGCTATTCTATTTGAATTTTGAAATATATAGTTTCTTTTATAACCTCATTGGTATGTGGCAAGAAAAGAGAGCAAAAGTATTGCTTCTGAAAGGAGTCACAAGTCTTTCTAACATTTCAGGCTATTATTTGGCAGAGGGCATGGGATTTAAAAATGATGAATTTATAATAGGGTTCTCAGATACAGGAAATGTGTGTATACGTGTGTGTATACATATATATATTTAAATTAAGTAAAAAATTAATGAAAAACAAAAAAGGGGGAAAATTCCTAGCCTGATAGAAAAGAAATAGAAGGAAATTCTCAGCAGTACTTTGGGCTACTTAATAACTTAGTAAGAATAGTCATTCAAGGAAGTAATAACTAAAATATGAAATGTAAAAACAGTTAAAAATGAACACTGAAATGCAAGTAAACAACAGACAACTAAAACTGTATCATTATAGAGTTAACAGTATTTAGAGTTAGGAAGTACCATAATAAATACATTTGTAAATAACATTTCTGACAAAAATAAGAGTCTAAATGATTGCACCGAAAGAAAATAGAGCAAAAAGAGGTTAAAATAGATAAAATTTTCCGCTATAAGGATAAAGACAAGATGCTCTATTATAACATGTAATGTGTAAGAAATGTAACAGAATAATAAAACAATTTCCCCAAAAGGAAGGAAAAGGAAAAGTGGTTTAGTAGATTGAAAGCACAGCATTATAGGAAAATTTGACAAATATGACTTAAAACCACACTAGTGGGCAGATCTATGAAAGCCTGCAATAGGTGTGCATCTATTGAAGGATTCCACAGCATGTACTACCCTGAAGATCAAGATGAAGGCATTTTTGTGATTAGAGAACTAAAACCTGTAAACATTCAGTCTCATTTGAGGAAGCTATCTTTCAGAAACCAGATTTTTATTTCAAAGTGTGTATTGCCCAAGTCTCTGTTTCTGCTAGGCTACAATTTATAAAGAACAACAGATGAATGCTTCAATAATCCAATATTCAAGGACATTTTCAGGAACAGTTTGTGTTACACAGTAAGGTTACAAACTCTCCCTTCCCCAATACCAAATGAGATAAATGAATGATCAAGCAAGCAAGCAAGAAAGCAATCAAACACAAACCTGGCAAAATTAATATGTTCAACCTTACCAACCAAATAAGAAAAATTATAAAATCAGAAACAACAAACTAGGAGGCTGGGGTTGTGGCTCAGTGGTAGAGTGCTTGCCTAACATGTGTTGAGGTACAGGGTTCAATTCTCAGCACCACATAAAAATAACTAAATAAAATAAAGGTCTATCAATATCTAAAAAGCATATGGTAGGGCTCTTTCCTCTTTCCCACCCAAAACTTACTAAAGAAAATTTATAAATTATTTTATAATTTATTGAAAACTCTAACATTCACCAATTCTGCTAAGAAATTAATCTTAACTGTTCTTCTTCTGAGTGGTATAATGGTAGAAATGATTGCTGGAATTGATGAAATAAAGGAAGTAAACAACAAAGATCACCTCTTATACCAATGAAAAGTCCAAGGTTCTCTCAATTAACTTGGGGGAATTCCTGAGATTCCATTTAGGATTAGAATATCCTATCTAAGTGAAATAAACTCTAATCCACATAATAGTTAAAATGGAAATGAGTTATCAAATCTTACAATAAATAAAAATAAATAGGATCATATACACCTATCATAAAACTGTATCTGAGATTATAAAACAAATTAGTCCCACACAAATCCAGTGAAATTAGAATCAAGGGAAAGATATTCACACGAAATCAACACAAACAGAGATCTACATAGAAGTACGTGATCATGAGCAAGACCAAATGAAATTGTATAACTACCATACAGATATGAAGACAACAAAGAATAGGTGGAGGTAGAATATGAGGAGGAAGAGTAAGGGGAGGGACATGAGGGGAAGACAGTAATTATGCAAGTATTCAAATATATATATATATAAATTAAATGGAATATAAATAACATACAGGTAACTTGGTTGAAAGAAAACTCAACACAAAGTATAAAAAGGTAGCTCCACAAACTTAACAAAAACATGAATAAAACAGAGATCCATAAGAAAAAGATATGATTATAGAATTAGTTGGAAAGCTCAAACTATAATAGCATGGTATTAGCTTAGTAAAAAGACTCTCTTCCTTTTTCAGTTTCAACCACTGATATGATGGATCCCAAAAGGAATGCTATGCCAAATCTGCAAAGGTGTTTGAAAGAGGTTGCAAAACTCTTGATTCCCTCAAGCACTTAGAGATTATAAAAGAGTCCTGAACAATAAAAAGCAAATTATATGTAAGCACAAAAATGTCAGGCTGATCTCTTTTCGTCATTGCTACTTTTAATGACAGACAATTCAGCACTATTCTACAGAGTTCTGAAGAAAAGAAATGATGAACCTCAAATTTTATACCGAGTCAAGATGATTCACGTATGAAGAAAATAAATAGCTGGAAATAAGAGAGAACTCAGGATAGATCACAGCAGTCCTTAGGGGAAAACTAAGATAATTATGAATCAGGCCAATGAACAATTAAATTAACATAAAGTCTTTAAAAATGGAGAATTTAAAATAAAAAACAAAAGTGGAGAATTAGACCAGGCATGGTGACACACACACATGATCCCAGTTACTTGGGAGACTGAAGCAGGAGGATCACAAGTTCCAGGCTTCCCTGAGCAACTTAGAACCTGTCTCAAAAATAGATAAATAAATAAAAGGCTGGGTATGTAACGTGGTGTGTGGCAAAAAGTCCATGGATTCAATCCTCAGTACCACACACAAAAAGGAGAATTCGTACTAAAATAATGGTTGGTGAACACTCGCAAAATGTAGTGTAAATGTTATAAACATTGACAATCTATTAAAAATAAAATTAACTGAAATTACCTCTCCATGATAGCAGAGTCTATCAATATTGCTTAAAATTAAAACATATAACAAAATCAACATAATTTATAATATTATTTAAATGAAAACTATTTTAAAGTTTATTTTGGTGACAAATAATTATCTGAAGCTCAATAATTTCTTCAAATTAATTTCAGAAGTTTATTTCTTTTAAATTTAAATGAAATTGAATTTAATTCATTTGATTTCATGCAGACTAGTCCCATTTTATGAAAAGCAAACCTTGTTTTCCATTGATCCATCTACTTACCCATCCATTTATACATAAGTAGATTAAAAGCCTGAAATGCCATTCACTGAATCTTAAAAGCTGATTATTCATGCAAGGTGAGATTTAGGGGGTTTTTATCTCTCTTTTTTTTCTTCCCACTTTTCTATTATTTTGAATTCTAAATATGAATTATAGGCCTAAAATCATTATTATAAATTTTTAATTATAAAAATTGTTACAAGTGAAAAATGGAAGAATTATTATAAAACCTTACATAGTTATTTGTTAAGAGTAAAGACAATAATTGCTATTGAAGATCAGGAGAAAAGATCATTTTGAGATGCCTCAATGGATACTTAATTTTATCAAAATTAAACAACTGTTTAATCTTATATCCATCATGGAAAAATTGTAAGCAGGTAACAAAAAGCATACCTCACTGTAAGTATTAAATATGTGATTTATTTGTTATACTATACGGTTTCTTGTATATGTAAATTATAAGGTATCAAAGAGATGACTACTTAAGCTTATCTTTCTAAATTTGTACATGTCAGTGGTTCACAAACTTTACTGAGCATAAGAATCACCTTGACAATTTTTAAAACTACAGATGATAAAGATACACTAGAGATCCAGTCTCAGTTGGTTTTGAACAGGTCCCAAGCCTCTTTGTAGGTGATTTTAATATACATTCATATTGACAAAACCTGAGTCATGCGACATCTCCCTAACAATAAGAAAGAAGGTTGTGAGCTTCAGAGACTGAAGTTGAATAAGCCTGATAATATTACAAACAACAACCCATACACACAAAAGAACAACCCACAATAATGGAAATCATGTATTCTGGGGTCAAACTGCCTAAATTTAAATCCCAAGTACACCTTTTATTAATTGTATATTTATAGGAAAATAACTTAAATTTTCTGTGCTTTATTTTCTCCACCTCTTTAAATAACAGCGGTGATTATAATACCTAATCTTGTTGTGTGAGACAAATATATGTAAAAAGGTTTAGTTCTTTACTGATACCAAACATATGTTTATCATTTTTATTGCTAATCATGGGTTTGTAGAATAGTCAATGAGAATTGGAGCCATTTATATTGAAGAACACATTGTGTCTTATCCAGACAGGCTTTCCTCCTATGAAGTTATAAAATAGTCTTTACATGTTCTTTTGTAAATAGCCCTCAGTTCCTCCCTTCAAAGACTAAAGGACTTTTGCAACGTTTTTTAAAGCACTTTGACAAAAAGCTAAACAGTGCAGAAACATATATGGGGGACCTAATGTCTGCATTGATTTCAAGAATCCACAATTTCACAGACTAGTTTTCTGTAGGTAATAAAACCAAAATAAATATATAATAAATATTCACTAAAAAGTAAATTTTCTACATAATAACTCTGATAATTATGAACTATGGTGGTTGATTACCTGCATCATTCCCTTATTTTCCTGTGTGCAATAAGCAATGTAATAAGCAATTAGGCTTTCTTACCATTAGAAAAAAGTTCTTATTTTCTTTTAGGGTCTGAGCTGAGAAATCAGTTGAAATTCTAATTGGCTTACCTTCAAATGTGGTCTGAATTTTTCTCCTACAGCTTTTAAAATTCTATCTTCTGCTTATTAGGCATTTTAAATATAATGTGTCTTGGAGAGGATTTTTTTTTTGATCTTGCCTATTTGGGGCTCTAAATGCTCCTTATATTTGGATTTCCATCTTGTTCCTAAGGTTTGGGAAATTTTCTGATTTTTTAGAAGCTTAATTTCTTTAAGGTGAAGCTTTATGATGTTTAAATTCTATTATATATTCTTGTATTGTCCAGAATTTTGTAGTCTGTTCTATTTTTATGTCTTTTTATATAAAAGTTTTAAATTATTTTTATTTGATAAAGCATACTTAATTTTTTAAAATATTAATTTGCCCCCCACACACACTATTTTTCTCAATAATGTTTTGTTTTCCCACTTGTCTATTTGTACAGGTCAAAATTAAAATTATTTTGTCATGGTTCATAAAATTCCTATTGGTATTAAATTTCACAAATTAATTTTAAAAAGCTAACATTTATCCATTTGAGTTTCCCCACAATTAAATATTACATCTTTCTATTTATTTAATCCATTCACTTTTATTTCAATATTAAAGTTATTTTTGTTTTATTTTGTGTAGCATTTGTCCATTTCTTATTAAGCTTGTTATAATTAATTTTATATAGTTTTGCTCCTGAAGTGGTAAATTGCTCATTAAACTATTTAATTACTTAATTTAATTATTGCTTATTAAATTGCAACACCAGTTAAGTTCTCTTCTGAGTTCTAATGGGTTTTCACTTGTAACTTCTGTGTCTCACAATTTGATAAGCATATAATTTACAAATTATTATTATTTTGACTTGTATATTCCATTGTTTATTCATTAGTTCACAAGTTTTAAAATACTTTAGTATGTTCACATTCTTAAATGTTGTACTTTTCCACTTTAGCCTTTCAAAGACTTCTCCATATAACCACACACATAAATGTATGTAACTACGTATGTGAGTTTTATTTTGAAATTGTTCTACTTAGAATCAAGCATCAATGAAACCCAAAATTTATACATTACCATATACATCGTCTGTATTCAGTATCTACCTCCAGTTATTTATTGGGCACACTACATTTCTTTTTTTTAATTATTTATTTATTTTATAATTTTTTACAAACTGCACCTTGATTCACCATACACAAATGGGGTACATCATTTCATCTCTATGGTTGTACACGATGTAGACTCATACCATTCGTGCAATCATACATGTACATAGGGCAATGATGTTTGTCTCATTCCACCATCTTTCATACACCCCTCCCTCTCATTTCCTTCTACACAATCCAAAGTTCCTCCATTCTTCTCTCACTCCCCACACCCCCACCCCCATTATATATCATTCTCCACTTATCAGGGAAAACATCCGCCCTTTGGACTTTTGGGATAGGCTTATTTCACTTAACATGATGTTCTCCAATTCCATTCATTTATTTGCTGGCAAAACTGGAAATTCATATGCAGTAAAATGAAATTAAACCTGTATCTCTCACCCTGAACAAAACTCAACTCAAAATGGATCAAGGATATAAGAATTAGACCAGAGACCCTGCACCTAATAGAAGACAAAGTAGGCCCAAATCTTCATCATGTTGGCTTAGGATCAGACTTCCTCAACAAGACTCCCATAGCATAAGAAATCAAAGCAAGAATCAATAAATGGGTTGGACTCAAACTAAAAAGCTTTTTCTCAGCAAAGGATACAATCAAGAACGTGAAGAGAGAGTCTACAGAGTGGAGAAAAATCTTTTCCACATGCACTTCAGATAGAGCACTTATCTCCAAAATTTATAAAGAACTTACAGAACTTCACACCGAAAATACATTTCTTTTTTGATACAAGGGATTGAACCCAGGTTCACTTAACCACTGAGTCATACCCATGACTGTTTCTTTTATTTTTATTTTGAGACAGGATCTCACTAAGTTGCTTAGGGCCTTGCTAAATTACTGAGGCTGGCTTTGAACTTGTGATCCTCATGCTTCAGCCACACAAGTTTCCAGAATTACAGGTGTGCACCACTACACCAGGCCCACACTACGTTTCTTAAATAAATATTAATGGGCTGGGTGGTAGCACATGCCTGTAATTTCAGCAACTCCAGAAGCTGAGACAGGAGAATTACATGTTTGAGGCCAGCCTTAGAAACTTAGCAGGACCCTGTCTCAAAATAAAATGTAAAAAAGGGTCTGGGAATATAGCTCAGTGGTAGAGAATTCTTTGGTTTAGTCCCTAGTACCACAAGAACAAAATTAATAGAATTGAATTATATCACTACTATTTCCAAAATAAAAGTTATCTTTTCTCTTATGCTTGCAACACACTGACCAATGGGGCTATTAGCAGTAATGTTTTCATTGTACATAATTAAAGTCTTTAGAATTTAAAAGCCAGAAAATGCAGAATGAGTCAGAACTTAGTCAAAAATAAAATAGGCAACAATTTGAGTGATGTCTCGGATAATTCTTTTTTCATGGTCACAGTCTTATCAACATCATCATGAAGAATTACATTGAATAGACTATACTCATTAGGGTACAATCAGAAAACATTTTTGACTCACTCAAACCTATTCTGTGTACTAGTTATTTCTCTGCCTCAGAAAGTCTCATAAAATTTTTGGTGACTCTTAAATACTGAAATGCCCTTCTGTACTTTCAGTTCCTGGAAAATCACATTTCAGTAATTAAATGTCCATTCCAGTGTCATACACACATAATACTGTGATCTTATGCAATGAGAATCTCTCTTCTTCTCCAACTCAGGATTGTCCTAGACCCTAAACCCTGTAGTCTGGCTAGAAGTCCCCTTTATTTTTCACTATTTGTTTGTTCCCCACTTCACCCAATGTCAGCCTCAACCCAACACTTTACTAGAATGACTCTGTCTCTCCAGAGACATAAACATAAGGAAAGAGGAAGGGAAAAATGTTTTGCTTGAGTGAGCCAGAGATTATCACAGGATTCTCCAGAATGGCTGCTTTTCAGTGTTAAATTTGCTTTCACGTGGTGATTATGTGGATTCTGCAGATATACCCAGTAGAAATTCCTAGTACATTTTTTCAATATGTGGGCAATGTATATTTTTCTCCAGCTGGTTCTCTTAGAACATCAACCCATAGCCACTGAACTTTTCACAGCCTACCCTGTACAGATTTTCTGTTGGGCACTCTTTGTTTCTTTAGGTAGTTTTCTTGGGAGTGATTCAAAGCAGCCCCAGTATTGCTCTTCTCCACATTTCCCACATCTGAAAAATACTCAGTCTTCCTGCCTCTACCATCAGTGGAATGCCATTGGCTCTCAAAGTAACCCTCCTCTACTTTCCTATATTTTAATGGTTCCCAGGCTCTGGAGAATGTCACATGTTTGGTCTCTTCAAGTCCCTTCTTTCACTTGGGTTAAAGTGACATGGATTGACCCTCTCCCCTACCAAAAGGGAGATGAAACAAACAACGGTACACCAATAATTGTCTTCCAAGAAATATTCTCCACTCACACACATCATCTCTTGTATACCTTCAAAATACATACCACAATTGCTTGGTTTGGGGCCTTTGGGACCTCAAATTAAACTGAGTCTGAAAGCATCCCATTTCAGTACCTGACTACATCCAAATTATACTATTATGTTATCCTACCCTGTGTTCATGGGGAAAGAGTTGATATGTGAGTTATAATTACTGTCAAAACTTAATATTGGTCATTTAATCTTAGTAAATAATATTGATAATGTTTCTTTTTTTTTGTTATTTTTGGTACTGAAGATTGAACCCAGGGGCACAAAACTACTGAGATATCCACATCCCCAGCCCTTTTTATTTTTTATATTGGGATAGGATCGCACTAAGTTGCTTAGGGCCTTGCTAAATTATTGAGGCTGACTTTAAACTTGTGATCCTCCTGCCTCAGCCTCAGGAGTTGCTGGGATTACACACATATACCACTATGCCTGGCTGATAATGTTTCTATACCAGCAGAAACTCTCATTTATTTAAAAATGTTAGTATTAATGCAGTTGATATTGCTCACACATCTTAATGATTCAGGCAGATGAAATCATAGCTCAAGTAGACTTCTCAATATATTCTACTTGTTGATTGCAAATAGGTATGAATATAAGAAAGAGAATAGGTCTGGAAGTTGGTCTATTTTTACACTCTCATTTTCCAGGACACATGGTTATTGCCTTGTACATCAAAGCATATTACTATGCCTCTGGTCCACTGGAAGTGGTTTTCCTTTCTGTTGTCACATTTACTTTGTCTCCTTGGCACTTCTATGAATTTAGTGCTGAGCTTCACACTAATCACACCATCCATCTGTTGAATGACAGTCACACTCCTGCAATAAAACAGTGTAAACATAATGTAACAATGTCAGATTACCCTATTTCTATTGTTCATGTGCATTCCAATCTTATGGCACCAATGATAAATATTTAATGCTGAAATCTAAAGGAATAATTTGTCACCTCTGGTAAAAATACAAACTTCTTTGTAAATAAGTATTACTTTCTGGTTCAATGAAATTGAAAATTAGACATTTGAAAGAATTAATTTCATACTTCAACACCACATTAGTTTTAAAGGATATAAAATTATGAAAAGGCCATCACAATGTCCCAAACATTTATGGGATTTTTTTTAACTTTAATAAACAATTACAAAACGAACACATTTTCATTCAGAAATTCAGATACATAGAATAAAATATAAATGTTATCAAATATGATTAAAGCTCTTCTCCACTGAAGAAAATAGCATAACAGCAGCATTTTTCATTCATAAGAATTGCAATTATTCTATCAAAAATGTCGAAATAGCATAAGGTAAAAATTAACACTTTATCTTATAAAACAGTGGTTCTTTGAACAGAAAGTTCCTAATGCCCCAATTGCCAGATTTTGCTAAGAGTGTGGTAAAATTACTCACTCCACTTAACATTACAGAAATTCCACTTAACATTGTAAAATGCTCTGCTTGCTGCTCTCAGTATGACCAGATGATTACAGGATGATAAAATTTCCATTAACAATCCAATGTAGCAATTTAAGCAAAGGGTTCAAAGGAATTGCATAGAAGATACTTTATCACAGGCATGATCTATTGAAGAAGATACTAAGGTGTGAAAAATTTAATCAGTGAAAAATGTTAATTATAGTATTAATAAATAAAAGGGTATATATAATGCAATGCACTACTGGTTACAGAGGATGAATGTACAACAGGAAGCACTGGAAAGCAATATAAAGGACCTATTATTCACATGAACAGGTGTCATTAAATGGAAAATATCTTTTTTTAATTTTCACCACACTTAGAACAAATAATCATGTTATGGATTTTCAAACACAGAATGGATATATTTTTCTAAAATAAGTGGCTCCTAGAAACCATCTGTAGTTAGGAAAGGAAATTTCCCCAAAGTATGATTAACTGTTTGTAAACTTGTCCTCTTAGAAAAGTGTCCAGAAGGTTCCAGGCCAACATTTCCTTCCTGGTTTGATTTTTCTTTTTCATGGAGATATTTGGGGACAGGAAGAAACCTTACTTCTTTCAGACCCAGCAAGACCTAACTTAATTTCTCACATATGAAAGATTTTATCATTTTGAAATAGAAGACACTAAATAAAAACATGCTAGGAGAAGGGATAATAAGTACCTTTATTTCTAAAGGAAAATGAGAAACTCTGAATAGGAAAGAAAAGTTGGAGAGAGAAACTAGCAGGCACAGGGACAAGGCATAGGGAGAGCATCAGTTGACCCATCAAACCAGAAGTGCTGCTGAACCGTAGATTTAAGGCAAATGAGAGATGAGAGAAGGATGTTAAGCTTATTTAGATGTAGATTGCTTAGAACCCACTGGTGACCAAGATTTCCAGAGTTTTCTATCACTAAAATAATCCCCTGTAAGAGTTATATCTTGACATGAAGAACTAACCTCAAATGCTTCTAAATGAAAATACTTTCCAGTTCTAACATCCTGTTAAAGTAGATGTCTCTATAGTGTTTTATGCCTTATGGACTTTAGGTTTTGCCTCAGTTTATTTAATAAGGAAACTTAAGCATCTTTATTTCAAAAGAAACCCACAATTATCCTAAGAAGAAAAAAATAACAATTTCCCCTCCTATTGTGAACTTTGGAACATGAGCTCAAACTAAAGGGGATTGAGTACAAGAATAAAATAGCAAATTTATTAAAGAGCAGATAACCAGATAATAATCCCAGAAGTTCTGATTTAGGCCAACCTGGGAGGTAAAGTGGTATATATTTTGGGATAAATTGTACTAATTCTCACATAAATATCTACTAATTAAAACAGACATATTTAAATAACAGAAGCTATTCTGTTTCCATGAAAATACATCATAGTTTTAATGCTTAAATGTGGACTCCAGTAAATATACTGAATTCATATATTAAAAAGTTCATTCTTTTGTATACTGTAAATAACCATCAGTTATTTTTCTAAAGGTTCTATGTGGTTGTATTCTAGAATGAGTAAGAGATTTCGCTGATGTTTGCCACAGATATGATCTTGGGAATTTTACTTTATGTCATTGGAACTAATGACAATCAAACTGCAATATTCACACAGAACCAATTTTAACATCATATCATTCCATAATGCTTTTGAATGCCCATTGAACAAAAGTGCTGAACTACCTCATCATTTTATTTTTTAATGCAATTATGCAATTCGTTGCAATTCATGATTTCTCATACTGGCATCTTGCCGACACACTTGGGCTCTAATTAGCACACAGTTAAACTTATGTTAAGGGCTTGTATATTGAAGTTGATGTTATACAATGTAACTGCAACAGTTCTGGTTATGATCAAATTTTACCTAACATATACTACATGGCCTGTGTCAAAATAAAATATTTGATAGAGAGTGACAGTGAGTGAGTGATTTACTGAGATTTGTTGCAATATAAAAATTAAATTAGTTATTTGGTTTCTATTTCTAGATAGGAAACTACAGATTAAGCTTTTATTATATGTGATAATTCTTTAAAAAAAGTGATAAATCACATTTGAAAGGAGAGTGAGATTTAAAGTGCAAAGGGATGCTATCAATAGCGCCAGTAAAGGTAATAGTCATTTTAATTTTGTATTTGTTAACTATATATAAATCTACATTTCAAATACTAGCCATTTTAATAGTTAACCTGACTATAATATTATTCTGTATCTCCTTCCATTTCTAGATATTCTCAACAACAATAAGTCATAGTGATACCACCTTCCAATTTTTTCTGTCTGAATACCTGGAAGGTCCTAAGGTTTAATAAAGTACAGAAAATGTCAAATTTTAACCCAATACCTTCTCATCATAAATACTGTTGGTGTAATACCCCACCAAATAATGTCAACATATTTGACGATTGTTATCCTTATAGTATTTCTAAATGAGGGGTGTATAAGATGTGTGAATTTGTTCTATAACTTTTTGGATATTTTTACTGAGATAAAATTCACATAACATAAAACTCATCATTTTAACCATTTTAAAGTGTAAAATTCAATAATTTTCAGTACAATCAAAATGTTGTGTAACCATCATCATCATTCAACTCAAGAATATCTTCATCATCCAAAAAAGATAATCCATACTCATTAAACATTCATTCCCCTTATCCTCTCCCCCAGCTACTTGCTACCAGTAATCTGTATTCGCTATTTGTGGATTGGCTTCTTATGAATATTTCATATAACTAGAATCATAAAATTATATTTCTTTTTGTGTTCTGGATTCTTTGATTTAGAATAATATTTTCAAGGTTGATCCATGTTATAATACACACCAGTATTCTGTTCTTTTTATGGTTAAATAATATTCCACTGTTAAGAATATATCCTATTTTCTTTATCTGTTATTCAGTAATTTCTACTTTGGAGTTATTGTGAATAATGCTGTTATGAACATTCATTTAAAACTTTTTATTTTCCATTTACTTGGATATATATATATACAGGAGGGGAATTTCTGGATCATATGGTAATTATATCATTGACTTTTTGAGAAAGTGCCAAAATTTGTAGAGCATTGTGCCATTTTATGTTAACATCAGCAGTGTATGAGGGTCACAATTTCTGTACAGCTTCACCAACATTGTGATTTTTAGAAAACTTATTACAACCACCCTAATATGTATGAAGTGGTATCTCTGTGGTTTGATTGTGTGCTTTTTCCCAAAGACAAAACCTGTTGACACATTTTCATGTGCTTTTTGGCTGTTTGTACCTCTTTTTTGGGAAAATGTCTACTGAAGTCTTTTATCCATTATTAATTGGTATTTTTGGTTGGCGTGTTTTCTGCTGTTGAATTTTAAGTGCTCTTTGCATATTCTGAATGCTCGGCATTATCCAATATATGATTTTCAAATATTTCCTCCATTGCATGGGTTGTTTTTTTGCTGTCTTGATGCAGAAAATTGTTTGATTTTGATGAAGTCCATTTTACCTATTTTTTGTTTCTATGTTTGTGCTTTTAGTCTCATATCTACAAATCTGCTGCCAAAACCACTCATGAAGATTTATCCCTATTTTTCTTCTAAGGGTTTTGCATTTTTCAGTATTACATTTAGAACTTTGATCTATTTTCAGTTAATTTTTTATTTGATGTTGGGTTAGTTAGCTTTTTGTCATTGTGACCAAAATACTTGACAAGAACAACTAAGAGGAAGAAAACTTTATTTTGGCTGAAATTTTGAAGGTTTAGTCCATGTTTAGCAGACTTCATTGCTTTGGGCTTGAGGTGAGGTGGGGCATGATGGCAGAATGGCATGGCAGAGGAAAGTTGCCCACTCATGGCAACCAGGAAAGAGAGAGAGAGAGAGAGAGAGAGAGAGAGAGAGAGAGAGAGAGAGAGAGAGAGAGAGAGAGAGAGAGAGAAGAGCCAGGGGACAATATATAATTCTCCAAGGAACAAGGAACACCCCAGATACCCACCTCTTTCAACCATACCCCACCTGCCCAGTTACCACCCACCACAGCAGCCTTTTCAAATCATTAATCCATTAATTGAATTAATCCACTGATCAAGTTACAGGTCTCATAATCTAACTATGAGCTTTCAGGGGGTATCTCTTATTCAAATTGAAACAAGTATGAAATAAGAACCTAACTTCATTCTTCCCCTAGTGAATATCAATTGTCTCAGCAACATTTATTGAAAAGACTATTATCTCCCTTATTCAACTGTTGTGACACTCTTGTTGAAAATGAATTGATAACAGATGCTACATTTAATCTTAGCCAAAAGGCCAAGAGGCAGTTGTTCAAGATAGATGTCTGACTTTGTTTTGGGACTCCCAATTACATCACATTGATCTATATGTTTTTCCTTGTCAGTACCACACTGTTCTGATTTTCATAGTTTTGTAATAACTTTTGCCTTTGGGAAGTGTACTTATTCCACCATTGTTCTTCTTTTTCAAGTTTATTTTTTCCCACTATTTAGTGGCCCTTGTAATTTTACATACAGGTTAGCATCAGCTTGCCCATTTCTGACAAAAAGACAGAATTTTGATACTGATTGAATCTTCAGACTGTGGGGTGTATTATGATCTTTCTAATATTACACATTCCAATTATGTTTTCCAAATTGAAAACATGAATAAATAAAAATGTATCCTTTTCTTCTACTTATTTTTATCTTTAATTTCTTTCAACAATATTTTGTAGTTTTCACTGTATATATAAGTTTTCCTCTTTCATAGTAAATTTATATCTAAGTATTTTATAGTTCTTGATGGTATTATAAATTTAGCAGTGTTCTTACTTTAATTTTTATATTGTTAATTGTTAGCAAATAGAAATAAAATATTTTGTTAGTCTAGCCTACTGTAACTATGCTGTTAATTTATTATCTCTTGTAGCCTTTTTTATTATCTTTGAAAAACTTTTTAAAGAATTCCTTAGGGTTTTTATATAATAATATACCAACTGCAAATAGAAAGAGTTTTTGATTTTCAATTTGGATGCCTTTTAATTTTTTCCTTAGCTTCATCTCCATGCATTGAATTTTTAGTTCAATGTTGAATAGAAGTGGAAAAAATGACATACTCTTCTTGTTCTTGATATAGGGGGGAAATTTTTTAGTTCTTCACCATTTGATATATTGTTATTTGTAGATTTTTTGTAAGTACCTTTTATTTAGATAAAAAATTTTCCCTTCTATTCCTACTTCATTGAATGTTTCCTATCAAAAAATAATAACTAAATTTAAAAAAGAAAGTGTTATATTTTACCAACTATTTCTTTTGAATCAATTAAACTGATCATTTTTCTTTTATTTTATTGATAAGGTGTATTAAATTGACAGATTTTTCATATGGTGCCCCACCCTTGTATTCCAGAAATACATTGCATTTGGTGAAGGTTTATAATATTTTTAAAGTGTTGCTAGATTTGGTATATTTAGTATATTAAAGAATTTTGCATCTCTTCTCAGAAGGGATATTGATTTTTTTTAATGTCTTTATCTAGTTTTGGTGTCAGGGCAATGATAACCTCAACAAGAGTTAGAAGTATGACCTCCAATATTTTTTAATTCCTTAAATGTTTTATGAAATTCACTAGTGAATTTACACAATTTTACATACATTTCAAAAGATTTTCTGACTAATTCTAATACTTTAGTCTTCTGATATATAAGAGGATGGGGGAAGGAAGAATAGAAGTTCATTGGATTAAACAAAGGGGAATGAAGGGGAAGGAGGGGAGATGGGAATAGGAAAAACAGTTGAATAAATGGGATATTACTTTCCTATGTTCATATATGAATACACCACCAGTGTGTAACTCCACATCATGAACAACCACAAGAATGGGAAGTTATACACCATGTATGTATGATATGTCAAAATACACTCTATGGTCATGTGTAACTAAAAAGAACAAATAAAAAATATACTAGGGGATGAGCAGAATTTTATAATGATGAAAGCAGTAGATGAAGAGATATAGATTCAATTAGAAAATTTATTTTGTGTCCTGATCTCACCAACTTGCCATATAAAATTATGTTTCTTAATCTCAAATATATGATCTTTAAACAAAATTTACATGGGGGAGTAGCAGGATATGAATAATGTTTGTTTTATCTGTTTCAATGGCTTTGTGAGGACTCATGGAATATAAATACCTGGAAGACATTACTGTTATTGTCATTTTACTATTTTTGCTGTAATAACTGTTATTTATGTTTTTTTTTACTATTTTATTTTTTATATGATCATTCCACAAAAACAAATGAGGTGGTGGCACACGCCTGTAATCCCAGTGACTCAAGAGGCTGAGTCAGGAGGATTGTGAGTTCAAAGCCAGCCTCAGCAATTTAGTGAGACCCTAAGCAACTTAGCTAAATCCTGTCCCAAAAGAAAACAATTAAAAGGTCTGGGGATGTGCCTCAGAGGTTAAGAGCCCTTGGGTTCAATCCCTGATTAAAAAAATAATAATAATAAAAATAAAAACAAAATCAAATGAGGGATTACAGCACAATAAATAATATTTCTATATGTATAAAATGTGTTCTCAGATTTATTGGGTTAAAGTGTAAGAGTTAAAAATAATGTATCTATTTCTGAAAATATTTCTAAAGAAGAACATTATAATTCTTTAGCATTTTAACTTATCTCTAGAAATATGTGTAATAATAATAATTGGTAACATATAGTTACTGTTCTGCTGAATGATTTACTTTGTTTCATTTAGTCTGCACAGCAATTTTGAATTAGTAACTTTATAAGTCCACTTTAAAAATTAAGAAAATGCTTTCCAGTGTGTTTGAGCAGGTTCCACATACTGCTACTGTGAACCAGCAGATTACAAGATTTCCTGCTTTGTGAAGAGATGGACCTGTATATATGTATAAAGTCCCATTAACTGAATTTGACTTTTTTTCCCCTTGACATGGATAATTTTGAAATATTTTCTTTGTACTGATTTGTTCAAACCAAACAAGTTACTTTCAGATCTTTAATAAGTGTATTTTTATGCTATTACATAGACACACATATTTGCATTGTGATTAAATCATATTTTTGTGCTCAAAATATTATTAAATCAGAACTACTCTATATTAGCAATAGTGTTTAATTTGAATATAAAATTATTTTGAAAGCGACTTGGTTTTGCCTCCATCATGCTTGCAGCTTTGATTTTATTTAGGCTAATTAGGAAAGGTAAAAATTTTCAAGATGTTTTATGTGTAATTGAAAATGAAAGAATAATGGGTGGGGGATATTTCCATATCTACTGCAATAGTAACAAAAATTTTTTTATTGTTTTTTTCCTTGCTAAAATCTACCTGTTTTCTGGGCATTTCTGTTAGATCTTTGTAGATAGATGTATCCCTTTTAAAATACAGTAAATGTACTGATGATTTCTTCTTAGAGAATATAGAAAAATCATTGAGTAAAATGGTAGCACCTAAGCATACTTTATAATAATCAAGGAATCTTATTTGATCAATTCTTTTGAATACTAAGGTGTGGATATGTTAAGTGAATATTCGAATTTGGAAAAAAATAAATTATCAAAGAAAGAAGCTGATATATCTATAGAAGGCTAGAAGGAAAAAAAGACAAAAAGGCATGATTTCTTTCATAAGGTTTTAAATGCACCTTAGCCCTGTTTTAGTGTGTTCAGTTGACCCCAAGTACCCCATTCCCTTTCTATTCTAAAAACTGTCCTCTTATCCCTTGCTTTGTATCACATAAAATATGATGCATTCCTTAGGATAATTTTAAAAGAAATATAATTTTAAATAGCTTTCTGTAAACTATAAATTATGAGGCAATTGCCAAAACATTAAAATTCTGCCAGTGTTAAGTATTTCTATTTACTGTAAACATGTAACAATTTTTGTAAGGCCTGAAAATTCAGCTTTTCTTATTTATGAAATGAGAAGGTTGAATGATGGCTAAAAAGAACCCATTTTATTGGCAAAATTTGGAAGTAATATACATCTACATAAATTAAATATCAACCCTAGATCTAGGGTATACTTAGGTAGATAGACAGTAGTTTTATTAAACAGGGAGAACTCACGATTTTCCTTCACCTTACTTTAGTAATGCATTTAGCAAATTATTTCATGAGTTGTTTTTTTTTCTATTGTAAACAAATGGGATACATGTTGTTTCTCTGTTTGTACATGGAGTAAGGCATACCATTTGTGTAATCACAAATTTACATAGGGTAATGTTGTTTGATTCATTCTGTTATTTTTTTCCTTCCCCCCCCACCCTTCCCACTCCTCTTTTCCTTCTATACAGTTCTTCCTTCCTCCATTCTTGCCACCCTCCTTAACCCTAACCCTAAACCTAACCATAACCCTAACGCTAACCCCTCTCATCCCCCATTATATGTCCTTATCCGCTTTTCAGAGAGATCATTCATTCTTAGGTTTTCTGAGATTGGCTTATCTCACTTAGCATGATATTCTCCAATTTCATCCATTTGCCTGCAAATGCCATAATTTTATCATTCTTTATGGTGGTGTAATATTCCATTGTATATATATGCCACAGTGTCTTTATCCATTCATCAATTGAAGGACATCTAGGTTAGTTCCATAATCTGGCTATGGTGAATTGAGCAGCAACGAACATTGATGTGGCTGTATCTCTGTACTACGCTGCTTTTAGGTCCTTTGGGTATAGGCCAAGGAGTGGGATAGCTGGGTCAAATGGTGGTTCCATTCCAAGCTTTCTGAGGAATCTCCATACTGCTTTCCAGAGTGGCTGCACTAATTTGCAACCCCACCAGCAATGTATGAGTGTACCTTTTTCGCCACATACTCATCAACACCTATTGTTGCTTGTGTTCTTGATAATCGCCATTCTAATTGGGGTGAGATGGAATCTTAGGGTAGTTTTGATTTGCATTTCTCTTATTACTAGAGATGTTGAACATTTTGTCATATATCTGTTGATTGCTCGTACATCTTCTGTGAAGTGTCCACCTCCTTAGCCCATTTGTTGATTGGATTATTTATATTCTTGGTGTAGAGTTTTTTGTGTTCTGTATATATTCCTGAAATTAGCACTCTATCTGAAGTATGAGTGGCAAAGATTTTCTCCCTCTCTGTAGGCTCTCTCTTCACATTACTGATAGTTTCCTTTGCTGAGAGAAAGCTTTTTTAGTTTGAATCTATCCCAGTTATTGATTCTTGCTTTTATTTCTTGTGCTATGGGAGTCCTGTTAAGGAAGGATGATCATAAGCCAACATGTTGAATATTTGTACCTACTTTTTCTTCTATAAGATGCAGAGTCTCTGGTCTGATTCCAAGGTCCTTGATAAATTCTGAGTTGAGTTTTGTGCAGGGTGAGAGATAGGGGTTTAATTTCATTCTGTTGCATATGGTTTTCAGGTTTTCCCAGCACCATTTGTTGAAGAGGCTATCTTTTCTCCATTGCATATTTTTGGACCCTTTGTCTACTATGAGAAAATTGTATTTATTTGGGTTTGTGTCCATGTCCTCTATTCTGTACCTTTGATTTACTTATCTATTTTGGTACCAATACCATGCCGTTTTTGTTACTATTGCTTTGTAGTAGAGTTGAAGATCTGGTATTGTGATATCCCCTACTTTGCTCTTTCTGCTAAGGATTGCTTTAGCTATTCTGGGTTTCTTATTCTTCCAATGAATTTCATAATTGTTTGCTCTATTTCTGTAAGGTACATCTTTGGGATTTTAATTGGAATTGCATTGAATCTGTATAGCACTTTTGGTAGGATGGCCATTTTGACAATATTAATTCTGCCTATCCAGGAACATGGGAGATCTTTCCATCTTCTAGGGTTTTCTTTAATTTCTTTCTTTAGTGTTTTGTAGTTCTCATTGTAGAGGTCTTTCACCTCTTTTGTGAGATTGATTCCCAAGTATTTTATTTTTTTCGATGCTATTGTGAATGGGGTAGTTTTCCTAACTTCTCTTTCTGAAGATTCATCACTTATGTATAAAAATGCATTGGATTTATGAGCACTGATCTTGTAACCTGCTACTTTACTGAATTCATTTATGAGTTCTAAAAGTTTTCTGGTGGAATTTCCTGGTTCCTCTAAATATATAATCATCTCATTAGTGAACAGGGATAGTTTGAGTTCTTCTTTTCCTATTTGTATCCCTTTAATTTCTTTGGTTTGTCTAATTGCTATGGCTAGAGTTTCAAGGACGATGTTGAATAGAAGTGGTGAAAGAGGGCAACCCTGCCTTGTTCCAGTTTTTAAGGGGAA
The DNA here is from genome assembly GCF_902686445.1 of Sciurus carolinensis. Taxonomy (NCBI): domain Eukaryota; kingdom Metazoa; phylum Chordata; class Mammalia; order Rodentia; family Sciuridae; genus Sciurus; species Sciurus carolinensis. The sequence goes on from NC_062232.1 coordinate 29,503,044, forward strand.
TGCTTGCAGTTTTTCACCATTTAGAATGATATTGACCATTGGCTTAGTGTAGATGGCCTTTACAATGTTAAGGAATGTTCCCACTATCCCTATTTTTTCTAGTGTTTTGAACAAGAAGGGATGCTGTATTTTATCAAATGCTTTTTCTGCATCTATTGAAATAATCATGTGATTCTTGACTTTAAGTCTGTAGACATGGTGAATGACATTTATTGATGTCCAGATGTTGAACCAACCTTGCATCCCTGGGATAAAACCCACTTGATCATGGTCCATATCTTTTTAATATATTTTTGGATGCGATTTGCTAAAATTTTGTTGAGAATTTTTGCGTTGATGTTCATTAAGGATATTGGTCTGAAATTTTCTTTCCTCGATGTTTCTCTGTCTGGTTTAGGTATCAGGGTGATATTGGCTTCATAGAATGAGTTTGGGAGGGTTCCCTCCTCTTGTATTTCATGGAATACTTTGAGGAGTATTGGAATGAGCTCTTCTTTAAAGGTTTTGTAGAACTTGGCTGAGAACCCATCTGGTCCCGGACTTTTCTTTGTTGGTAGGCTTTTGATGACTTCTTCTATTTCATTACTTGAAATTGATTTATTTAAGTTATGTACATCCTCCTTGTTCAGTTTCGGTAATTCATATGTCTCTAGAAAATTGTTGTCAAGGTTTTCTGTTTTGTTGGAATATAGATTTTCGAAATAGCTTCTAATTATGTTTTGTATTTCACTCATGTCTATTGTGATATTTCCTTGTTCATTCCGAATTTTAGTAATTTGAGTTTTCTCCCTCTTTCTCTTTGTTAGTGTGGCTAAGCATTTATCAATTTTGTTTATTTTTTCAAAGAACCAACTATTTATTTTGTTAATTTTTCCAATTGTTTCTTTTGTTTCGATTTCGTTGATTTCGGCTCTGATTTTAACTATTTCCTGTCTTCTACTACTTTTGGTGTTGGTCTGCTCTTCTTTTTCTAGGACTTTGAGCTGAAGTGTTAATTCGTTTATTTGTTGATTTTTACTTCTTTTGTTGAATGCACCCCATGATATAAATCTTCCTCTAAGTACTGCTTTCATAGTGTCCCAGAGATTTTGATATGATGTGTCTTTGTTCTCGTTTACTTCTAAGAATTTTTTTATTTCCCCCTGATGTCTTCTGTCATCCATTCATCATATAATAGCATATTATTTAATCTCCAGGTATTGGAGAAGTTTCTGTTTTTTATTCTGTCACTTATTTCTATTTTCAATCCATAATGATCAATAGAATACAAGGTAGTATCTCTATCTTCTTATATTTGCTAACAGTAGCTTTGTGGCATAAAATATGGTCTATTTTAGAGAAGGATCCATGTGCTGCTGAGAAGAAAGTGTATTCATTCTTTGTTGGATGGTATATTCTATATACGTCTATTAAGTCTAAATTGTTGATTGTGTTATTGAGATCTATGGTTTCTTTATTCAATTTTTGTTTGGAAGATCTATCCAGTGGTGAGAGAGGTGTGTTAAAATTGCCTAGTATTATTGTGTTGTGGTCTATTTGATTTCTGGAATTGTGAAGGATTTGTTTGACGTACATGGATGAGCCAATGTTCAGGGCATAGATATTTATGATTGTTATGTCTTGCTGATTTATGCTTCCCTTAAGCAGTATGGAATGTCCTTCTTTATTCCTTCTGACTAGTTTTGGATTGAAGTCCACATTATCTGAAATGAGGATGGATACTCCAGCTTTTTTGCTGTGTCCATGTTCATGTTATGTTTTTTCCCATCCTTTCACCTTTAGTCTGTGGGTATTTCTTTCTATGAGATGAGTCTCTTGCAGGTAGCATATTGTTGGATTTTTCTTTTTAATCCAATCTGCCAGTCTATGTCTTTTGATTGATGAATTCAGGCCATTAACATTCAGGGTTATTATTGTGATATGATTTGTATTCCCAGTCATTTGACTCATTTTTGTTTTTTGACATGATTTGGTTTCTCCTTTATTTGGCTATTCCTTTAGGCTAGTTCCACCCGTTGCTGATTTGCATCATTGTTTTTCATCTCTTCCTCATGGAATATTTTGCTGAGAATGTTCTGTAATGCTGGCTTTCTTTTTGTAAACTCTTTTAGCTTTTGTTTATCATGGAAGGATTTAATTTCATCATCAAATCTGAAAGTATGTTTTGCTGGGTATAAGATTTTTGGTTGGCATTCGTTTTATTTCAGGGCTTGGTAAATGTTGTTCCAGGCCCTTCTAGCTTTTAGGGTCTGGATTTAAAAATCTGCTGATATTCTTATTGGTTTCCCCCTGAATGTAATTTGATTCTTTTCTCTCGCAGCCTTTAGAATTCTGTCTTTATTTTGTATGTTAGGTATTTTCATTATAATGTGCCTTGGTGTGGGTCTGTTGTAATTTTGTGTATTTGGAGTCCTATAAGCCTCTTGTACTTGGCTTTCCATTTCATTCTTCAGATTTGGGAAATTTCTGATATTATTTCATTGAATAGATTGTTCATTCCTTTGGTTTGTTTCTCTAAGCCTTCCTCAATCCCAATAATTCTTAAATTTGGCCTTTTCATGTTATCCCATAATTCTTGTAGATTCTGTTCATGATTTCTTACCATCTTCTCTGTTTGGTCAACTTTGTTTTCAAGATTAAATATTTTGTCTTCAAGATTAAATATGTTGTCTTCAATGTCTGAGGTTCTGTCTTCCAGGTGTTCAATCCTATTGGTTATGCTTTCTATGGAGTTTTTAACTTGGTTTATTGTTTCCTTCATGTCAAGGATTTCTGTTTGTTTTTTTTTTTTTTTCAGTATCTCTAACTCTATTGAAATGATCACTTGCTTCCCGTATTTGCTCTTTTAACTGTTGATTGGTGCGATCATTTAATGCCTGCATTTGCTCTTTCATCTGTTCCTTCAATGCCTGCATTTGCTCTTTCATCTCCTCGTTTGCTTCCCTGATTGTTTTAATTATGTACATTCTGAACTCCCTTTCTGACATTTCTTCTGCTGTGCTATCATTGGGTTTTATTGATGTAGTGTCTAGGTTTGTTTGGGACATTTTCTTCCCTTGTTTTCTCATATTGGTCAGATGTCAGTGGGACTCTGAGATATTGCAAATTTCCTCTATTGGCTTATAGTGTCCCTGTAGATTTCCAGTGTATCACCTCCCAGCCTTCAGTAGCCTGAAGTCTTGGAGGAACTTGATAATGCAGTGCTTCTGAAGAAAGCTGCCCCTAGCCTGCTACTGGTTCCAGGGCTAGGGCCTGGCTCTCTGCGGAAAAGTTCTTACTGGGCGGGTCTGCTCCAAGGAGCTGACTGTAGATCGCGCCTGCCTCCAGAGGGTGCAGGGCTGCTTGGGGAAGTCTCTGGCTGGCCTGCCCTGGTCTCAGAAGCTGCCTGCGTGCTGGGACCCACCGCTGGGTCCAGGGCTTGGGGGTTGGCTCTGTGCAGAAAAGCTCTCACTGGGTGGCCTGCTTCGAGAAGCTGGCTGTGGAACGATCCTGCCACCAGAGGGAGCAGGGCTTCTTGGGAAAGTCTCTGGCTGCCCTGCTGGTCCCAGAAGCCGCCTGCAGGCTGGGGCCCGCCACTGGGTCCGGGGCTTAGAGCTGGCCCTGTGCGGAAAGGCTCTCACTGGGCGGCCTGCTCCGAGAAGCTGGCTGTGGAACGAGCCTGCCACCGAAGGGAGCAGGGCTGCTTGGGGAAGTCTCTAGCTGCCCTGCCCTGCTCTGAGAAGCTGCCGCTGTCCGGTCCTGCCACCCAGGCCGAGCTTCACCCGGTGGGAGAGACTCACCCCACAGCTCTATGTTAGTCCAAGTCTCTCAATGCCTCCCCTTCTTGAATCCTGGGTTCTGGAGTGACGGGAGATGCAGTCACCCTCTACTCCGCCACCTTGGATCTAATCTCATGAGTTGTTTAATCACTCATAATTAAAAAATAGGTACATCAATTTTTTTGTTATATCTCTTATTTCTGTTATTAGTTCAAACAGAATTATAGACCCATCAATAAAAGATATAGTGGGTTGTCAGAATTTCTTCTATATCTATGTTTTTAGCACTGGACTAATTTGTTGGTACCATAGGGACAAATTCTGATCTCTGTAGTTAAGAGGGCTATATTTAGAATTTTTTGCATTAATATTTAAGATTGAGTGGGATTGGACTGAGCTAGATCCATAGGTTTCCTATGTATTATTATATTCAGATTTCGAAAAATAAGACAAAACTTGCTCTACAGAATTAATTAGCTATTACTTAATGTTTTCATACCATGGGAAATTTAATACAGCAGATATGTTATAAATTGACAGTTTTATCATAAAATTATCTTAATTCAAGAATTTTAGAAGGAGTTAATTCTAACTAATCAGTTTTCTACCCTGATTTACTGAAATTTTAAATATTTTAAGTAAATTAAATATGTAAATGCTTAAATTAAATAAGTAATTTTCAGAGGAAAACAATGTACTAGATATTCAAAATTCATTATCAGACAATTTTGACAGTTTCATTATAAAAATTACTCTTCATGCAGTTAATTTTTTTCACCTGATAGAAGAAATAGGTTTGCGGAACCAACAAAAATCCTGCTTTTATATACAGTACTTTCACTCCCCTTTATGATTTAGATGAGTCATCCCCCAAAAGCTCAAGTGTGGGACAATGCAAGAAAGCTTAGATGTGAAAAGATTAAGTTATGTGAGCCTTAACCTAATCAATGCATTAATCCTCTCATGGAGCTTAATTGGGTGGTAACTGTAGGCAGGTAGGATATGGCTAGAGAAGGTGGGTCATGGGGTGTGTCTTTGTGGTATATATTTTGTCCATGGTGGGGGGAGTCTCCCTCTCTCTGCTTCCTGGTGGCCATGTCCTGAACCACTTTCTTCCACCACAGTCTTCCGCCATGATATTCTGCTACACCTTTGGCACACAACAATGGCGTCAGCAGTTTACAAACTGAGACCTCTCTAAAATCATGAGACCCAAATAAACTTTTCTTCCTCTAAAATTGTTCTTGTCAGTTTTTTTGTTCACAGCGGTGAAAAAACTGACTAAAACACTACCTGTTAAAGGGTTCAGTGTTATTTAAAAGCAGACTCGGATTATTTGGGCATATATAGTGAACATTCTAAATAAGGCAACCATGAAACTTTTAAAGACATCATTTATACGTTAGAAAAAAAGAGAAAAAAATCACATGAAATGCTCAAAATGACAAGAGGTAGTAAATGACCAGAAGATTAAAATAGGAATAAAGAATGAGGGCAATGAAAAGAAAATAGTAACAAATATGGTAGGGTTTAATCCAACCATATCTATAATCACTTTGAACTTCAATGCTCTAAGTACATCAACTGAACGAGACACATTATCAGAATGGATAAAATAAAACACCAAGACCCAATTATATGTCGTCTACAGGAAATCACTTAGCACTCCTTTATGAAGACAAATATTGATGAAAAATAAAGGGATAGTGAAAGATACAAACTGCTATCACTAATTAAAAGAAAGTGTAAGTAGCAATATCAAGTTAAGAAAGAACAGACTTCAGAGATAAGAGGGGCATTACATAATGAAAAGGACTCCTCTACTTCTCTCTCTATATACACACATATATACTTTGATTTGTGTGTGTACCTTCAATTTGTGTATGTGTGTGTGTGCATCTACTCCCATTTCATCAACATGGTTATTCAATACTTACTTTAAAATCGGTATCTTGGTACTCAGAACACACCATTCCAAATACTCAAAATCCACTCTCTTGGGAAACCACTCTGATAAGATAGGTATTCCATAATTCAAACTATGCATTCCATAATATTGATTGAATACTTTTTACATGCCAGTCACTGTGCTAAGTACTGTGAATATAAGCATGAAAAGAAGAGATAGAATTACTCCTCTCACAGACCTTATAGACATCGATATTTAGAATAGATACAGATAATGGGTTAAGTAAAAATCTGGCAAGGGCCATGATGAGAGAATTGCTCAATTATGGAGGTACTCTAGAGAAACTCAATATCCTTGCATACAGGGGCATATATTGTTTTTGTGTACAGTATGGTAGAGGAAAATGCTCTAGTCATAAAAGAGACCATAGAAGAAGTATTTATGCTGGAAAAACTCAAGAAGTATAGGGTGGATCAGACAGAGAGGGAAAGATATTTATAAATGATAATAAAGCCATTGACTGGGTCCATGCCATTTGGGTCCTAATAGAATTTATCCTCACAGTCTTTGGATTCTATGGACAAATTTTACACATGGAAGTGACAATATTGAATATTGAGTTCATAAAGATCACTATGGCCACAGTGTCAGTGGTGTTTTGGGAAAGGAAGGGAACATTATAGGAAGGAACAGGTTAGTAGAAATCTTTGCATTGATCCTGGGATAACATTATCACAGTCTGAATATGGGTAGTTTCAGTGGAGAGGGAGAGAAATGAATGGATTTGACACAAATTTACATAGCAAAAAGGATAGGAATTAGTGGACCAGAGTGTGAAAGAGAAAACATTATTAAGAATGGCACTTATGTTTCTAGATTAGGCACCAGGATGTTAGGTACAAAGAGATGATGTACTTGGAAATAGAAGACGATGTGAGAAGGGAGAGTTCAGTTTGGGCCATGTTGTTCTGGTGGAGCCAGGAAGAATTCAATTATGTAGAAGGAAATGGGAGGGAGGGGAGGGTATGAAAAATGGTGGAATGAGACAGACATTATTACCCTATGTACATGTATGACTACATGAATAGTATGAATCTACATCATGTACAACCATAGAAATGAAATGATGTACCCCATTTGTGTACAATGAATCAAAATGCAGTCTGTAAAAAATTTAAAAATAAATAAATAATTAAATAAAAATAAATTTAAAAAAAAAACATATCCAGTAGACAGTCGAACAGAGTAATGACTCTCTGGAGAGGTTTCTAGGCTGGAATATAGCCCACAGATTATAAACGAAGCTATGGAAAGAAGAAGAAAAAAGTCATGTTGAAAAAATAATTTAAAAGGAGAGGTAGATGAAGCAGAGGGATGCTCGGAAAGAAGAGTCAGAAAAGTTAGAGGAGACCCAAGGAAATACAGCATGTGGAAGACCAGAGAGACATTTTTCTCACTCACGCCCCACGTGGGTGAGGGATAGGATTCCTGTCAGAGGGATGAGCTAGCTGTAAAACAAAAGCTACGAAATTTATTTATCAGACATAAAGACAAAAGACAAAATTATCTTAAGAGCAGGAGCATGATGGTTGAGCCGTCCAGAAGGGTCTGGCTCTAACAAAAGAAAGGAGCCCACGCTTGCTTAATCTATAAAGGTACAGATCAAAAGGAACCGGTAGGAGCATCTTTGAGAAAAACAGGACCGGGGTGGGTGGAGGAAAGTAAGCTATTTGGCTCTAGCAAGTCACTCCCACATCCAATGCTTGTGTTTGAACTTGAACGGTGAGCTAAGGCAGGATAACCACATGACTCAGGCATTCTGGAACAGACATTATCCAACTGTGAGTTCCTAAGGTCAGATATTCCTGGTTAATGGCTTGAATTACCCTGGGTTCTCATATGAGTCATCATGAATGACTTCCCACACATTTTGAAGAAAGAAATAGTCACAGTGTTAAGTGGTGTTCAGAAGTCCAGTAACAGCAAATAGTGGAGGAATACTTCTACCTCTTATGTTTCTTTCCTTTGAAAGGAGCTAAAATATTCCGTCTACTTTCCTCTAGTCCTCTCTTCCTTCTGTCTGGGAAGTGGGGTGATTCGTCTGATGGGTTAATTTAGAAAAAGAAATCTGATATATGTGGTCTTTTACTCTTTGTGAATGAGTTGTTCATTGAGAGATTCTATAGTCTTTCTTCCCTGCTGTGATCCCTGGACACTCCTCCATAGCAGCTAAGAGGAAGGTGGAATTTGAAGAGTAAGAGTAAATAAGATATTTGAAATGAGGCCCCTGAGTAGTGGGATTTTTCCACTAGGGAAAGGAGTGGCCTAAGACAAAAGAGAGTTCAATCCCCTGCTTTCTGACAGGAATCAAAGGATAAATCATGGGTTGCAACTCATATTTGGCAATTGGAATTCTAGAGAAACCCCACCTAATCTACTCTATTTCTTCTTAAAATTAGAGAAAAGATAATCCTCTAAGATTAAGGTAGAACAGAATGAAGTAAGTTTCATAATAGTGATAAAGATTTGAAGAAGCAAGAGTTAACAACTAGAGAAAACTGGATAAAATTATAGAGACAATCTCCAAATCAACATTGAAGATGAAGACTTTGTCAGTCTGCAGCAGTGGAATTTTGTCTCACTCTCAACAGCTGGTGAAAGATCTAGATGTGGAAGGATACATGAATAGGGTTTTTCTAGATAATTGCGACTAAAGAATATATGGGTTTTAGGTATTGTAAAGAGAGATGAAGTGATAGGTAATTGAATCTAACTTAGCAAGAAATGGAGTTAGAACCATGGGAACATATGGGTTGAAGGATAGGCAAATGACAATTCCCCAATATGAGAATGATGGGATGGGCATTTGGGGTCAGAGGGCAGAAGTTTCAAAGCATGGTTTCAGAATTAGAGAAGTTTTGGGTGGAGACAGCTTCTAGGAAAAATTCATAGAATTGTTGGTAGAGTAGAACATGAATGAGAACCACTGATACTTAAGAAACTGAGGTTTTCCATTGTATATACAATATTTTCTTTATCCATGTGATATATATATATATATATATATATATATATATATATGTATATATATGAATGAAATGGATAAAATGGGGAGGACATCATGCTAAGTGAAATAAGCCAGACCCAGAAAGTCAAGGGTCTAATGTTTTCTCTCATATGCAGAAGCTAGAGAGAAATGAGGAAAAAAAAAGGGGGGATCTCTTCAAAATAGAAGGGACAAAAGTAGAGTAGAGGAAGGAGATATAGGGAGGGGAAGGAGGGGAGGGAAAGGGGAGAAATTGTGAGATACAATATGACCAAATTATGTTGTGTGTAAGTATGAACACATCACAATAAATCCCACTTTTATGTGTAATTATAATGCATCAATTTTCAAAAGTAAATAAATAGAAGGAAGAACCATAGAGTAGAGGAAGGGGATCAGGGGAGACAAGAGAGGAAGCAAAGGGAGAAGTACTGAAAAATGAAATGGAGCAAATCATGTTATACACATGTATAAATATGTCACAATAAACTCCACTATTATATGTAACTATAATGTACTAACAAAAACACTAAAAAAGAAACTAAGGATCTCAATTTAGAGTTCTGAATATTGCAGTTGTCCAGAGCATGGCAATAATCAGAATGAAGCTGGGCACAGTGGTGCTCACTTATAACCCCAGCTACATGAGGGGCTGAGGAAGGAGGATCACAAGTTTGAAGTTAGCCTCAGCAACTTAGGCAGACCCTTTCTCAAAACAAAATTTAAAAAGGACTGGGGATGAAGCTCAGTGGTAGAGCATTTTTGCAGTATGATCAAGGCCATAGGTTTGATCCCCAGTACTACCACACACATTAAAAAAAGAAAAGAAAGAAAGAAAGAAAGAAAGAAAGAAAGAAAGAAAGAAAGAAAGAAAGAAAGAAAGAAAGAAAGAAAGGGAAAGAAGGAAGGAAGGAAAGAAAGAACGAATGAATCATAATGAAGAGAAAGAGAGTGATTGTGGGGCTAGTTTTCAAATGACTGAAATGAAAAGACAGAATTGATTGAATCCAGGAATGAGATTCATAGCAGGAAATGAAGTCACATGACTGGAGATCAAATGGAACAAGAGAACTTAAATGAGGTTAGAGGTGACAAACTCTGGAAGGAGCAATGAATTTAAAGAGGAAGTTGACTTTATCTCCTGATATACAATTTTTGAAATATGGGAGACAAAATGGTCACCTCATAAGAAGATGGTATGTACTTTATAGAAAAGCATAGAGGGAAAGCTTGGATGGGGCTTTCCATAAATATTTGAAAAACAAGTTGGTTTACATGCATATTTAAAAAAAATTCGATCTGTGTTTGCCCTTGGACACTGTATATAAAGATAGGTATGTACACATAGGTGAAGATAACTAAAATAGTAATATATTGACAGCAGATATCTTTGAAAGTTAGCATTATGTTGAACCTTTCCCCTTTGTTTTAAACCATCCAGGTAGTTTAAAATAAGTATGTATTATTTTTATAACCAGAAAAGCAATGCAAGGATTTTTTTTTAAAATATGAGTATCCATAGTGACAGCATGAACAAAGCCTGTTATTTTAACTTTATTCTAACTAAATGAATTTGGATGTCAATTAGATGAGGATATGTGATAAATATCATCCAAATAGAACAAGTCAATATGTGCATGTAAATTCTCAGGGAATGCATTATGTTAATACTTAGATGTGCAAAATATCTCAAATTGTTTGCATCTTTTGTTTACGCTGGTTTTTCCCCCTTTAAAGACTTCCAATTTCCAAAGTTCTTGATGATTTAAATATGCTAAACCATCCTTCAGATAATAAAGATGACCAGCCCACTTTAGGTGCTTTATAAAAACATTTTCATTCATAATCATCAGGATAGAGATATAGATGCTCTGTAATTAATGAAAATAACTCATTAAACTCAAACTGGATGTTGTAATTAAGTGACTCCAAAGCACTGAGTGCTAATGAACATAACTTATTACAAAATTAACTCAGAAATTGAAAACTTGTTATTCCTGACCTTAGCTATCATAACATCTGGATGATAGCATTTTTCTATTCCATCATAAATCTCTTACTTTCCTTTCTATGCATAACTTCTATAATTTTTCTTTTAGTGTCAACTAAATGAACTCATCCTAGGTTTACTTTTCCTTAAAATATTTTTAAGAGAACCATAATGCATGAGAATTTTAACTTATAATATATGACTTGCTCAGAATAATGTGATTAAACTAATGGATCACAGAAGCAAGGACTTATCCCAACAGATAAAAGCAGTCAATTATTTTCTGTGGTCTTCTCCTCCTTTAACAACCAAATTCTGAATTCTAATAGTTCATCTTGTATCCATGATTCAATACAGTTCTCAAATCTACTCTAACTACCACCAGTTCAATGATTTTTACAAGAATTATTCTATTAACTCATATATATTAAGACACAGAAGGATATATTAGCAAGATTTCTCATCATCATAATTATTTGAAGGAAGCAATTCACTAAGGTTTTAGTGATTTCATTACCCTCCTCAAATTGATTGATTGCATCCTTGCCATTTGTTTGTCCTTAATTTGGGGGAAGATTCCATAATATTCCTCATACTTTTTTGGATTCTATTATATTCCTCATGCTATTCTATAATGAATAAAGCATCATTCAACTTTCAAACATTTCAGGAGACATCGTTGCTGTCATGATGAAAAATTTCTGATTCTATTCATATTGTTCCTTCATAATATGCCTTCAATTCCTTTGTTGCTCCTTTCTCCTAATATGAGAGGCTCTCTTTTGTCAGTTCTATAAAATATTAAGCAGTGATTGGAAGAGTTTTGTAATTGAGCAGAGCAACTATGTATTTATTAAAATGGTTCACTGAATGCTTCTGCTATCCATTGCCTTGCTGTAGCTGTTTAATCAGTGCGTTAAGAAACTTCTTTTGTCTTCTAGTTAATACATGTGCATTGTGTTAAGACAAAGACACAATCTTTAGAAGAGCACTATTACCCAGTTGATACCTTAATGTTAGCCTGTGGGACCTGAGCAGAGGGCTCAACCATGCAAGACTTTAACCTACAAAACTATGAAATAAGTGGATACTATTTAAAGCCATTTAATTTGTCCTCAATTGGAAGCAAAACAAGGTTAACACATATGTGTGATTATTTTGTGTGATTTTAAATTCTTTAACAGAATAAATAATTACTAATTCTATATTTATTTAAAATATAAGATTGATCAAAACTTCTAACTGATCCCCTGCATTTAAACAATAATTACCTTTATCATATACAATGTTTTATTCACAGACATCATTGTCATTGATATCATAAAGTCAAAAGTATTATGTTGGTTTTAGCAATGATTCCAGAAGAAGTTGGAGAAAGAAAATAAGAAATACTACTTTAACAAAAACTATCAATGTTCTGCCCTTGTGCTCTTATCTTCTGAGATATTATGTACTTGTGCTGTGCCCCCATCCTCTGGGTGAGCATGGTAGAGTATCTGTAAAATTTTTCAGAGAACTACCCTTGGGCTACTGGAGCTTAAAATCAGAAAAGCCTGAAAGTTAATGTTCCCTGAGGCAGGCCCATAATCAATATCTGTCTGGTGTGGGAATTTCAAATCCCAGCTTTTTTGCCTCAAACTGAAAAAAACAAAACAAAAACTGTTTAGTCATTTCAGTTCCAGAGAACACCATAAGATCAGGCTTAAGCTAAGACTTTGACTTAAATCCCACACTTTTGCGGGGTGATTGAGTCTGATTCCTTGCTATGGTTGAATGCAGCCCCTCTAAACTTAAGGTATTGTCAAAGTAGTATTACTAAGAAGTGGGGCCCTTACAAAGTAATTAGGCTACAAGGGCTCCTCCTTTCTGAATGAGATGAGGCACCCTCATAAACATACTTGACAGGGTGAATTTGTTCCTTTTTTCTTCTTCTAACTTCTTCAATGTGAGCTCCCAGTGTTCCCCTTCTCCAGAGAGGAGGATGTAGCATTCAAGATGTCATCTTGGAGACAGACAGGAGCCCTTATTAGATGATAGTGCAGTCTCAAATTTCTCAGCCTCCAGAATTGTGAGAAATAAAATTTTGCTCTTTTTAAATTATCCAGTCTCAGGTATTTTGCTGTAGCAACATAAATGGACTAAGACATTCCCCTACCCCTTTACTTTTTTTCTTTTTTTTTTTTTTCTGGAAGCACTTCTCTAATATAACACATATCCATGAATCTTCATTTAAATGTTGATTTGTGGAAAATTCCACCCAAGACAAATACAAAGTGAATAAACAAGATGCATTATCAATTCATTAATTTACAAAAAGTTAAGGAACTAATAAAAGTAAATATGAAAATGTAATTTTATTCTATTCAGAGAATCAAATGGAAATGAACACAATATTCTTTTTTTTTTTTTTTACAAAATTGTTTTGTTGAAGATTATCACATTTGATTTCAGATGCTCCTGGGAAAAGAATAATTGTCAAACTAACATGATTACATTCTTCTATGAAGCACATGATAAGAAATTATACAAGTTATATAACACAGACAGGGATGATTCATGTATCAGAATCATTAATATTAGGATATGTTAAAACAGAAGATGGACTTGTAGTTGGTAATATTATGTTTTAAAAAAATATTTCCTAGAAAATATACGATACTTTGTTCAGGGAACAATGGCAATAATTATACATTCCCTATGCCAATTCAGATAAGAGGGATGATTTGACGTAAATATTGATGGAAGTGATGGGAATAGGCTGTACTATTCATGCCAGACCCTGTATTAAGCACCTAACATCCATATTTTAATTTCATAAATTGTCTCAACAATCTTAGAGATTATATATTATTATCTTTCTCAACCTTTGTTTATAATACTGATCTTGAAAAACTCAGTCATATAATTAGAGAAAGAAAAAAAAAATCACACAATTAGAAAATAGGACTAGGTATGTTCAAGTTCACCCTATCTAAAATAATGCTAACAGTGCATGGCAGTGGTTAGTTTGTAGTTCTATCTTATTGCACATGTGCTCAGATTTAGAAAATCTGGATAAAGTTATATCAACAATGATGCATTTAACTGGTTAAGTCCCAAGTTTTGAATTCTGCAAATATTTCAGTAAAATTGATGCAGGTGCATTAAAATAGGTTAGAAATCATAATCTAGAGATTAGATATATTATTATATTAATACTGTTATATTACCATAATACAGTTATACTCTTCTCATTCTATAATTATATTGCATAATTATATTATGCTTTATATACTACATCTACATTTTTATAGATGTTTCACATCTGGGATAATGGAACAAAATGGGTTAAGCACTTTTAATCCTTTCACTAAAATCTTAATTATGTTATTAAACAAAATACATTTTAATAATTTCTAACTGTTCCATAATGTGTAATTTACATTTCATGTTAGAAAAATACTTTAAATGAGAGCCTTGGTGCTAGAAGCTATAAATATTTCCCTGAGTTCTCAGAAAGAAATATATTTGATTTGAGATGCTGCCCAGAGTAATTATTAACTAACATATACAAAATTGTCTTGACCAAAATGTGCTTATGGAGAATATGATAAATTCTTACAGAGCTAGAATGTTTATAGTTTAAAACAATTAAAAAAATGGTACTCATGAACTCTAAATGGCATTATAAAATGTGACATTAAAATAGAAATCCTGGCAAATTTTTATGTCACGCTTCAGATACAACTTTTATGTACAAAATACTGATATTTAAGTGAAAAATTTAAACAATAATTATGATGGATACAAAAACATGAGTCAAGTGCACTATTTTTATCCTTTCCCATTCAGACACATCCAATACTTAGTCTTAAAATTTTAACCCCCACTTCAACTCTGTATTTAAATTTTTTAAAAACTTACAGAAGAATTGAAAACTAGAACAATAAATAAACATCCTGCTCAAGTTTACCAATTAACATTGAGCCACATGTTTTCTCTCTTCCTCTGTCATCATTTCTTTTGTTTGTAATTTATTTTCTTAAAGTGTATTCATGTATACACACACATACACATACAAATTCATATGTAAATAGTTTCTATCTTTCAAAAACAAAAATTCTGTCATATAATAACAATGCCATCATCACAGCCAAGAATTTCACAATTATACAGCAACATTATTTAATTTATAGCCCATACCCTAAAGGCTCAATGTCGTCAGGGTCAAAACTGGGATTATTCATTAAATTTGCTCTCCTTTTAACCAGGACAACTTTCCAGTTTTGTCTGATCCTTCATGGCACTAATTCCTTTTAAAGAGTTGAGGCCCAGTGATTTCTCTGATTGTCTTCTCATGACTGGATACAGTTTAAACATTTCTGACTAGAAAAAAAAATCATATATGTCTAAATATAGTTCTCATTTTGTTCCATCAGGAGGCATAGCAGGTGAGAATGGCATGTTATTAGTGGTAATGATTTTGGTTATTTGGTATTATGGTGTCCACCAGGTATCTTCATGTCAAAGTTGCTTTTCCTTCTGGGTAATTAATAAGTATCTCAAAGTAACTTTGAGTCTGAATGAGCCTCTCTTTCTTTACCAATTTTTCTTCCAATAATACTGCAGATTAAATTTTTGTTCTCTGTGTGGGTTGTGTAAAGCCTTCTGGAAGGGGTCCTCCAAGCATCTAGGCCAGTGGATCTCAGGGCTGAGAACTATTGAACCAGGTTCCCAAACCCATAGATGGAGTGCAGGTCAGCAGCACCATGAGATGAACAGGAAACCAAATGTCTTTTGCAGCCCTAAGAGGAAGTGAAGGTATTGTTTTATGCATTATTATAAATTTCCAGAATCAGTAGATCTTCATTTAAATTAAGCAGTAAGAATCTAGTATCAATCTTTTATACAAATTTTGGTGCATGCATGCTATCCTCTGATACCACAGGAAACCAACTCCTCTACATTTTTCCAAAGGATGGCCAAAAAATATCAGTCTTTTAGAATCACGAGAAACTAAGAATTATGCTACAGTTGATCTGTTTCTATTCAATTATTCTTATGTTAACAGTTTTACTATGATGCATCCTTTTTGAATAACTTCATTTCCAAACATTAATCTTTTGCTGATTCCCATTTTATAAGATTTGAGTTAGTCCATCCAAACAAATCATTTGACTAACTTTTGCTAGGAATTTAATGACAAGAATCTGTTGACTTCTAGTATAAATCAGTACACAATAAATATTATAGTTCTATTATTGTGATCCTAAAAATATATTTTATAATGCTTGGACTTTTACACAACAAATGCTCTCAACCCCCTGTTAAACTCAGAACATTAGGATTAAGGAACAATGCCTTTAGGACCTCCAAATCTTAGCCTGTTTTGTTCTTGATTTATTACAAAATAATGTAAGAAGAATTAAAGCATAATTCAGATGTATTTCAGATCACATCAATAATCAATGGGTTTTGAATGAAATTCAAGAACTCTCTAAATCAGTAAATCATTTTACACTGCTGTTAAGAAATTCAGATTTATTTGCTTCATTTGTATCTGTAGAATTTATCAATTATAGTGTATTGTTCTAATGTGTATGTAAATGTTAAATAAACATGGTTTAGAGATATCAATATTTTCTCCAAAGGAAATGGATCAGAAAATTAATCAGTAATCTGTGGGTGAACCATTGAGACTATATGAACATCCCTTTCCTCATTTTACCCGGAGGCTATAAATACTTTTGTTGTGCAACATGTAAGAATATCTCATCCCTTGTGAGGTCATTTTATTAGCTGGTAATAAAGTACCAGAGATTTTGAAGGATGTATTTATATATAATGAGTTAAATCTGCCTCAAATTTCTAGAGAACAATGCAACTCTCATTCATTTGTATATTAATATAGTAACCCCCCTTTATCCCTACAGTTTCCGTTGCCTTATAGTCAACTACAGTCCAAAAATTTTAAATAAGTCCTAAGATGTAAATAACTTTTATTATAATACATTGTTATAACTGTTCTATATTATTTTATTTATTTATTGTGAGCCACAGTCTCCTTACGTTGTCTGGGCTGATCTCAAACTCCTGGGCTAAAGAGGTCCTTCCACCTCAGCCTCCAGAGTAACAGGGACAAAAGGCGTGTACCTAACTTATTTTATTTTATTATTAGTTATTATTGTTAATCTTACTGAGCCTAATTTTTACATTAAACTTTATTGTACTTTTGTATGTAGGAAAAAATATAGTATATGTAGGGCTCAATTCTTTCTTGGAATGTATCCTCCATGGACACATGGGGGAGGATGGGGGGGAACTACTTTATCCTTATGATGCTAATTGGGACTTAATAATATTTCTTGCTACAAAAAATGATGCTTCTGAATATCACAAAACTACAGTGGCACCTATTAATCTATAAGAAAGCTAAAGTATCTTAGAGATCCTTACGTTGAATGGTAAGAAATGGATAACTACAAAAACGGAAATTCATTTGATGCAGCCCAGTACATTTGTCTTCCCAATTTTAATGCACACATTTACAGACACACATGCACCTGCCCCCCCCCATTATTTTCTGTCCCCAGGCCCAAGCATATAATACTCTCAATACTCTCAATTTTATTTTACAGTTCCCCCTACTGCTAGATTGTAAGAAAGAAGTCAATGGCAGGTATAAAAAAATGAAAGCATACAAAAATATCCAAATGGGGGGAGAAACCCAAAAATCTAAAGTTAATCAATCAGGAACTTGTTTTTTTTGTTGTTGTTGTTGTTGTTGTTGTTGTTGGTACTGGGGTATTTAACTACTAAGCCATGCCCCCAGCCTTTTTACTTTTTATTTTGAGACAGAGTCTTGCTAAGTTGCTTAGGGCCTCACTAATTTGCTGAGGCTGGCTTTGAATTTGTGATCCTCCTACCTCAACCTCCCAAGTTACTGGGTCAATCAAGAATTTTTAAGTACACAATGGAGTATAACCAGTAAAATACTAATGATAGGTTCATAAACCACGGTTTTGAAAATAAATTACATGACCATATGTAAAACATTACAGAAAGTATGTAAGATTCCCTGTTAATTACCTCATTAATTACCAGAGGAATAATACTACTCTAATCTCAACTCTCTAAACCTTCTCCATCATTAGCGAAGTTAGGACACTTTTATCCTTGCCTTCCAAAATTATTTTAGGGATAGAATTTTGAAGTGTTAAATTAAATTTCTATGATAAATTGTTTTGTAATTAGGGTATTTTATTCATTTTCAATGGTATCTGACGTATATGAAGTACTATGATGACCTACCAAAAATATGCTATGTACCAAAATTTATAGTGTTATATATTTCTTATCTTAACAGAGGTTCTGCTCCAACGGGTATTACTGGAAAACAGATCTTATGTTCTATTGAAAGTGACTTTAATACATAGAAACAGGAACAGATCAAGAAAAGGAGCAAGATTCCATGACATGGTTTCTAGAAACAAGTCTCCTTAGTCCTTATATGGTTGTTTGTTTACACATTTCTCAAGACTGCTATACCAAAAGTGACAGGTTGGCAAAACTCTCCATGCCTATATATGGTTAAGAATTTATCGTGCAGATTATTTGGAGAAATAATTTACAACTCTATCTATAGGGCTGAATAAAGTGAAAAATAGGTTAAGAAGAAAAAACACTGAGGCAGTTCTTTGAAACTGCTCATCATTATGAAACCCACTACCACCACCATCACCACCCAAGACAAATGCTTATTACTATTCATAAAGTTTTAAGGAAAGACTTAGAAAACAGTGGAATGATTTTGAATGACTATACTTGCTTAAGGGAAGTTTATTAAAGAAAAAAAATTCTTCAACAAGCTTTCTAATGCAGCTTGTACAATCTACACCTATACAAATATTTATCAGTTTAATAACCGGTAACAAGTTTAATTGTATGTAACTTTAGTTACACAAAATAATTAATTATTATGTTTATTTAAATATTTAGAGTTTACCATAACTAGTAGATAATTGATTAGGTCAATTTATAGGACAAGTAAATTTTAGTTCTGAGAGTATAATGTTTATATTTATGACAGTATAGCTCATCCATGATGTTTCAGCATGCAAAGTTTTCTCTATCATGTGTGAGGAGAGGAAAAGTTGTTTTGTTAGTTATAAACTTTTAGAATTTCAAATTATTAATTTTTAACAAATCAAAGAGATAGCTTTCTCTCTAATATATAATTTTTACTCATCTGTTTTTCAATATCCTTGAATGAAGGGAACAAGACGTATGGTTAGAGCTACTCTTCCAGACATTATAGCAACATGGACTAAATGTTATCTGCAGCCCAAAAAGCCACTTTTTTTTTTTAAATAAAAATGAACATTTCCAAACTCGGTGTAAATGAACTAATTTAGTACCCTAAATGATTTAACTTTGATCCCAGTTTACCTAAGTTCAGGAAAGTGTTTATCTTCTAGTTGTTTCATTTTGGGAGCTTAAGATCTGAGAATTCTTCTTCAGGGAATATCAGAGTTCCATGAATATTTACCATGTGTAGAAATTTATGCTCACTCATCAGAATCTTGAATATATATTATTTTTACATTAATTATATGATTTGTTAGATCACCTAATAGTCTAGTAAGATAAGTAGAAACTGCAATTTCAATAAAATGTTTGAGAAATCTTAAAATCTCTCTATACTTTCACTATTTTAAATCATTATCTTTCATTAAAAATCTATCAATACATATTTTTTTTACAAAAGCATATACCTATGGGAAAATTCTATAATCAACTGTTAACATAGTTTAAAATATCAGTTTCAGAAATGAGTTGTGGAAAAAAGGAAAAATTTTCATTCCCTAAATATACTTAAGTTTGGGTAAAATCCCATGTATGTATGTTATGTATGTGCATGAATACTATAAATTCATAAACTCTTAGAGTCAGGGATTGAGCTCAGTAGTAGATCACTTACTATCAGGTGCAAGGTTCAAGTCCCTGGGTTTGATCCCCAGCAACACAAGAAAAAAAACTTTTATTCACATGGGCGCACACACACACACACACACACACACACACACACACACGGAGTCACAGAGAAAAAACAGAGAGGAGAGAGTTGATTACAAACATCTACAAGGGAAGACATACATATTAAGTATTCAGAAAGACATTCAGATTACTTCAATAGAATAAAAAGTACTGTGTTAGGCCCCAAAGAATATAACTTCTACATATGGTAGATTTCCCTGGTAATGCAATCACTTTTAATGACTAATAAAACTAAGCTGAAAAATTATTTGTAAACCTAAGAACAATGATTTCTAAGGATGATATTTTGCATCTGAACATGTTTAATATTAATCCCAAACAATTCTCAGCAGAGGCAATAGTCATTAAATGTATTATGTGTATCAATATCTGGTACCTGCTGGTAACCAAAAGCTAAAACTCCCACTGCGACAACATGAACCCGTATAAAAACAGCAAGCTCATTTTCATTAAACCATTACTTAGAAATGTTTTTGTACTCGTTTGGGAAAGACAACCACAAAGTAGCCAAAATAGATTAGATAATTTTTATGGGTTATTTTCATTTTATCTCTTAGAAATTTCAGGATGTTTTAAATGAGCCTTAAAAACATATAAACAAGAGATAATTATGTACCAAAACACCTGGAATTAATCTTTTCCAATACAGGGTTCTTTTGTTTTTTGTATACAGATAGTACATGGACTATGTTCAGAACTGACTTTACAAGTAGGTAAAAGAGGCTATTAACATTGTGTCATGATGGAATTCTCTCTGATAGAATCCTTGTTCCAAAAGTATTTCCTCAACCATCTGGTCAAATCCCCTAAAAATCTCACCATGAAATGTGTGTTCTGTTTGGTTAGGGCAAGAATAAATAAAACATAATTTCTTCTTGACTATTAATTATTAGCCTAGAAGCTAAATGCCGACACCTAAACTAGGGAACAGTTACTACTGAACAATAGAACTACAATGAAATCATCACAGGCATTTGGGAAGACAGGAGATGATGTAGCATCACTTTCATAGGGAATATGTTTGCAGAAGAAGAAACCAGCTGTGAATTCCTGGTAATAGAAGAGTGACTCAGAAAAGAATAGAAAAAGAAAATTAGCCAGAAATGGTCTTTTCCAAGCACAGAAAAATAAATACTTAGCTTATTTAACATTTCAAAGTTGCACGATATCTTTCAGGATAGTGTCAATTTGTATACCTCCAATGACAGGAAAACAGACAAACTTTTGTCATTCTGAAACCAGAGTTTTGAGATGAGACTAGGTTCCCTGCTTCACTAATTTCCTTCTAGGTTCTTGTCTCACAAATTTGAGGAATAAAATCCATGAATGATAATGAAAGGGAAAAGTAAATGGAATAAGATTTATTTAAGTGCAGGAGGGGGGCCTGATAGCAGGATAAAAGCATTTTAGTGTGCTAGTTAGGGTCTTACATGGTTTTGGAATCTAAACATGGATCAAAATCTATGTTAAACATGCATTGAAAAAGTATCAAGGTCCTTCAGCCTAAGTTTTAATTCTGCCTGTAACTTCCCATCTGGATTCATTCCCACCCTCAATTTTCCTGCCTCTCTGTGACAAAGGAATTGACCGGAGTATCTCCACAGGAGAGACTCATGGTCTTTTATATTTGAAATAGGCCTTGATGGTGCCTATTAATATTTCTACTGGTTAGCCTCTCGGTATGATTTCTGCATTTGAATAAGACCTCAATTGGGGCCCATCACTTATTATTTGAGGTTGGGGAAGGTACCAGGGGTTGAACCCAGGGGCACTTAAACACTGTACCACACCCCCAGCCCTTTTTAAATATTTTTTTTTTAGAGACAGGATTTCTCTAAGTTTCTTAGGGCCTCACTAATTTGCTGAGGCTGGCTTTGAACTTGCAATCCTTCTGCCTCAGTCTCCTCAGTCACTGGGATTACAGGTGTGCACCACCGGGCCTAGCGGGGCTCGTCACTTCTGATTGCTGACCATTGATGATTCTTATTCAATGCTGCATTGTTTTGTTTATTTATAATAAGGAGTCAATAAAATCCATCTAAAACATCTCTTCTCAACATCAGTAATACATTTAATAATGAAATTACTGACTGGTTTCCATCTATGTAACCATCTATGAAAATAGTTCACAAATTCTGGGCTATAGATCCCTAAGGAACAGTTGAGGCTTCACATGTACTTAGGAACAATGAACAGTCAGATAAGTAATTTTCCTGACACATGCTTTTAAACATGATATTACTTGATGTTGGTGCCTTCTCTCATGGTTAATAAAATGAAATTTTACTTTAGATTCTTTCTTAATTTGGAGTAATTTTTGCCACACGTTTTAGCAAACAACACAGAATAAAATGAAAGGACCTTAGTGGTAAGTGTCTAGTAATAGGTTTGAGGTTTAAAGTGTTTGTAGAACTTGTAACACATGAAACCAATCTTCTTCAGACTGAATATAGTTGAAAATAGAGCCCATCAGGATCTTGCAAATTTATGCAAAGTGAACGTAAAAGTCATTTAGTTTGGAAGGAAGGCAGGTAACTGCAAGAAAAATTCTGAACGACCTTTTGCATTTTAGTAGCAGAGAAATAAACTCAAACTCAACTTCCTTCCATCAATACTTTTTTTCTGTAGACTTTTCTAGTAGCAACAGGAAAGCAGCATGTCTTGCAAGACACTGGAAAAGGTCAGATTCCAATATCTACAAACACTTATGTGCTTACTAAAAAATGCAGTTGAAGATTGATTCTCACAGTTACAGGGGATGTGTTTTTAAGATCATGGAGATAACATTTGCTGCTGGTCTTGGAAATTGGAAAATAAAACCTTTAAAACACAACAAACTCTGAATCTAACAGTGAAGAAGAGAGCTATAGTGAGGAAGTGAAAGGCATCAAAGAGAATATAAAATATAATCAATTTCATGGACAATTCAATAAATTAACCGATAAGGTTTGGAGTTTTACTAACCACTAAAAAGGCTTATATTTTGAAGATTAGTGGAAATAGTGCATTTTACTAACTAATAAAAGAGAAGAAATGCTCCATTAATCAAAACAAATCAGCAAGAAAATCCTGGTATATTTGAAACTATGTACTAGGTAGGACTAGAAACTGACTTTCATTATCAAGGCTTAAAATTTTTTTATGACTAAACTTTTAATATGTTTATAGTAAGCTACAGAGATTGATATATAAATGCATATGGCCCTGTCTACATGCATATAAAATTATTTTTAGTGCTCTTCCTTGTAAAAGGATTTTAGACATCTAACACTGCTGTTAGTCACCACGTCCTATTAAGAACTCCATCAGAAATCACTCCTTTCTAATACAGCCCCTCCTCTTCAGTCTAACACCACCACTGTACTTCTGTCATATCATCAATCTTTTTTATTTACCATCAATAAATAGGTTTTACTTCTTTACAAGTCTCTCTACTTCTGCCCTTTCTCCTTTCATAATCACTTGCACATCTTGTATTTTCCCTTTTAAGGCAAAGACCAGCACACAGCACTTGGAAGTTATGACTGACTACATGGACTGAAGATAGATGAATGACTGGTAGGTGGATAGATAGATGGATGGGTGGGTGGATGGATGAAGAGTTTGACATCCTTTTTCCAGATACATTTGAACTCCAAGAAAAGACTGCTTTGTAACCATCAGCAGAGATCTAAAAAGTGAGATATTTATTCCCAAATTGTCATGGGTTGAGGTCACCAGAAATAGAAAGAGTCCATGATATTAGAAGTTTATTATAGATTGATTTCTGGGTAAGAAATAAGAAATAAGCAGAATTGGTAAGAGAAGTAAACCAGCTATGCAGGCCCCATGAGGACTTGGCCAACATAACTGGAACTTTAGACTGCCCTTCAGAATTTCTGGCACTAGGCTGAAATATCTGAGCCTCAATCAACTAGGAGATACAGGCTTACCTGTTGGAGTATAACCTCAGTCCAGGAGGCTGCATGACTGGAGTACAACTTCAGACCAAGTGACTGAAACAGATACTGTAATAGCTGCCAAGTAGAGGCAGTCACCAGAATACAGTCCACATAGTTGAGTAGCATGTCTTATCTTGAAAGGGTATTAGGAGGTATAATATCATGCCTTCCATATTAATAACAACCCACTTTAATCTTGATTTATAAATCAGAAAAATATATCAGAAAGATGATCATTTACCATAGTGAGCTGTACTATTTGCTAACCCCCACCCTTTTGTGTGTTTTAGGGCAGAGCAGATGGAGACATGGTTCTCAGTATACCATGCAGATAGTTCCACTTAACTAAGAAGAAACTGGGTAGCTATTCAATGATCACATCCTTTCCAAGTCTGTGAGACCCATTTTAAGGTATGACCTCATGCTGCACTAATCAAAATTCCACTGAATGTAAATCATGAAATACCCTCCTTAATCAAATATCCTCATGTCCAGCTGTTATTCATAGGTCAATTTCACTGCCAATGTCACCTATCATTCATCTATTACAATAAGTATTATTTGGATATTTAATGACTAAAGTGATCCAAAATGGTATTTACAACTATGATTTCATTAAATGAGAGATAACAAAGCAAATAGATGATACTTTTATTTTGAAAGTAAGAGCATGAATACTTTCTCCAAGATTCTTTAAAATGATATTCATCTTTAAATAAAATCCAAGCATTTAAATAATGAATCTGAATCTGCTGAAATTCTGAAACAGTTTTATTAAAGCACTTTCTATATTGATTTCTGTTCCATTGGAATACAGAAAATGTTCAGGTTTTAGATAAAGGTCAAACAAAATTAAATACTGAAATTGAATAAAGCTAAGAGTATTAAATTAAGATAGTTAAACATACTGAATAAAAGCAATTAACAGAATGGGAGAAATATAGGTAGTCTTATATTGGATGTAAATTTATAAACAGAACAAAATATTTCCATTACTTCTACCTTTATTTTTAGCCTGAAGGAAGTAAATAAACTTTGATTTCCTTTAACACCCTTAATAAGCCTGAAGAACAAGGCTGAAATTCTCTAATGTGAAATTCCCAACATTACAGAAATCAATAGTTATAGAATCCTAGTGACTACAAAATTTATACCATGTTGTGATAGGGAAGGAAACATGGTAGATGCCTGGGGCATCTGTAATGCACAATTTCCTGACTAGACCTGTGGATAAAAAAGAATGCATTTTACAATGACTTTTGTTAAAATATACAAGTATGTTTCATACTGCTTGCTTTATTTTGTTTCAAAAAAACTTTTAAAAGGAGACAAAAATAATAATTTAAAAAACTAAATTAAAAACCAAGATGCCCTAAAAGTCTATTTTTGTGGTACTTGAAAATTAAAACCGGCATAACTTGCACTAAATATAAATTTAAAATTGATGGGAAATTTCTTTTGATCAATTAAATCGTTATTGAAATACTTCTGAGATTTTCCACTGCCTGACCTAGCAACCATGATGATAAGTCAAAATTGTTCATTGTTAATGTGTAGCAGTGTAGACGGTTTGAGCCAAGAATGGGGTTTCCAAAAGATTAAAATATCCTAAAAAACAGTTATTTTTCTCCTCCTTCTCCTCATTCTTCTCCTTCTCCTCCTCCTTCTCCTTCTCCTTCTCTCTCTGTCTCTTTCTCTCTTTTTCAGTTCTGAGGATTGAGTCCAGAACCTCCCACAGGCTTAGGCAAGTGCTCTACCACGGAATTACATCACCAACTCTTTTTATGGTTTTGTTTTGAGACAGGGTCTCCCTAAATTGCTGGGGCTGTACTCAAAGTTGTGATCCTCCTGCCTCAGTCTCCCAAGTAGCAGGGATTATAGGTGTGCAAGACTACTCTTGGCTTACACATTTTGAAATATGCTTTATCACTGTTCAGTACACTATAATAAATATCAAGAGTTGCTTTGGAAAGATTAATTAGTACCTATCAATGGGTATGGTATAAATTATAATTTTTATCATTTGAACTCTCTCCTAACTCACATATTAAATTATCTATATATACAAGGTCCTTTTAAAAACTGCTTTGAAGTCAGAAATCATGGACAATGCAGTACCCTAAAACCTACAATTTCAAAAGTAAACAAGTTGTGTTTAAATTTAAAAAAAAGCGCACACCACGAGGGAAGATCAAGAGTTCAAAGCCAGCTTCAGCAACTTAGTGAGGACCAAAGCAGCTCAGCTACTCAGCAGGACCCTTTCTCTAAAGTTTAAAAAAAGGGCTTTCCGGAGGTGACGACCTCCCCAAGAGAACATGCCTCTGGCAAAACACCTCCTTCATCCCTCTCCAGAAGAGGAGAAGAGGAAACATAAGAAGTGCCTGGTGCAGAGCCCCTATTCCTATATCCTGGATGTGAAATATTCAGGTTGCTATAAAGTCACGACAGTTTTTAGTCATGCACAAACAGTAGGTTTGTGTGTTGGCTGTTCAACTGTCCTCTGCCAGCCTACAGGAGGAAAAGCAAGACTTACAGAAGGATGTTCCTTCAGTAGGAAGCAGCACTAAAAGCAGTCTGAAACAAGATGAGTGGGAAAACATCCCAATAAACACATTTTGGATATATCCTGTTTACTGTCTTGTTTAACTGCTAGGAAGTTCTGGTCTCAAGTGTTCAGGGGCATCCAGAAGAGTGGAATACTAGAGTCATTTGGGGCAAGTAAGTGACCAAGTACTAAAAAAAAGTCCATTTGGGACATTTTATCCACCTAGACTCATTGGGTAAATCTTCAGAGCTTGATTTAAGCACTGGAATACTAGATAAGTGGGAGTGTTACTTTTATGTTTTCTAAGTATTAAGAACTGATTGTTAATCTATACAACACAATCAACTTTAATAAAAATGTAGCTTAACATTTAAAAAATAAAGTAAAATTTTAAAAAAAGAAAAATAGAGGGACAAAAATAATCGAATGTGAATGTGGCTTAGTGGTTAAATCCCCCTGAGTTCAATTCCTAGTACCAACAACAAAGGCCAAGAATTTTGCTAAATCATATCTCACTCTTGATTAAGAAAACTGTTGATTGACATGGGTTTGAGGTTTTGCAACTAAATCAGGCCCCAACAAGGAGCTCTTGTGACAAAAAATTATTAGAGGAAATAGCTTTTTTGCTAATGACACTAAGCTTTTGTGCAATTGTATTAGCAATCACAAGTGTGCAGATGCATTGCTATGGATGTCATCAGAACCATAGTAACTATGTTGTTTGGATACACAGTCATCTTTCCTCTGGAAACAGGATGGTATTAAAACATTTTGCTCATGCCAATGAATCCTACAAAGTAAAAGAGAGCTGTAGATAAATTGCTCAGGATCCTCAGGAACCCTGGCTATGACAGACCTTAACCGTTTAGTAAATAGATCTTGAACAAGTTCAAGTTCCAGAGGGATTGTTTGAGGCACCTAAATTACTGGATGTGGCACTCAGTGACTGGTTACCAATTAGCAAATAAGTATTTTAAGATTTTATCTATTGGTGAGAATATATCACTGTGTGGCAGCTGATCACCAGCCCTGATTTAAATTCAACATTCTCTCTCCTAGACATTCCTGTACTATTTTCACAGTACATTTCTAACTTGCTTTTCATTTAAAACCAACATATGTATGGTTTAATCTCCATTGAAACATCAAAATTTTACTATATATGTGATGAATTTTATGTTACATGGCATGTCATGTCTTAAAAACAATATTATACAATATTTTTTAATAAATGGATTAGATAATTGCAATACAATCATGGTTGCTAAAATTATTTCCTATGGTGTTAAAAGTTAGCAACACTGGAAGTACTATACATGTGAACTGATTTAACAAATAAATAAATGGATATCACATAACAAATAAAGGTTTCTCACTGTTGGATTGGGATATTTCACACAGGAAGGAAGGGAATGATAAACTTATCCACTGGTATTGAATTTGAATTGAAGATACCAGAATCAAATCATGTTTAATTTAATACAATGCAGATGTATACATACAGAAATATTTATAGGTATGTGAATATGCAAAAGTTAGTATTTGCACATATATTTCCTTGTTCTGTCAACTGAGAAAGTCTAAAATCACCCAGTAGCAATGAATACACCTAATATCCATTCTGTAACAAATAATACCTTTTTCCAGTAAAAGGAACAAGGCCTCCTTAGAGAAGTGGCTGATGCTAGAACAGGGGCAAAGAATGTGCAAGATGAACATGGATTATCTTATAGTGACTGAAAGTAAGAAGGTATCTAAAAAAATAACCATGAAAAGCATTACAAAGGAACACAGGAGACAGTCAGAAGAGTTTCCAATGGTGGATGCTGAAATAATTTGATCAATGAAATAGTGTAGGATTATAATTTGTCATAAAATAAGTATCAGAATCCACAGTGATATAAATAATTGAATAAATAAAAATAAACAAAAGAGAATAGGCAAATCTTCCTTGAAGAACACTTTCAAATCATATATGTAGAGAGCACTCAGAACATAGAGACGCTATTTGATGACTATTTCTGCCTGTGCTACAATCATGTGACCAAATTTCTCATACATATGATAAAGTTCTCGAGTGTACTAAACTGTTTAGAAAACTGATGAAGGAAATGCATCTTCCACCAGAAAACTGATATAACAGAACTCATCAAAAGTGGTGTCTTCTATGAGATTGTTATCAAAATGAACACTAAAAAAATTCATGCAAAGAAAATCCTCAGTGTACAGACGTTGCTTTAAAAAGCAGATAATGTTCATTTCCAGGAAGAACTTGATATGTTGATGAATTATGATCATCAGTGGATCACTTCTTTTTTTTTTCTGTGTATGCTCTTCATCTTGGAAAAGAATATGCTTGAAATGTTCAAGATGAAAAGTATTTGTACTTAGTAGCCATCACTATGGAAGTGATAATTAACTGATGCTGCTAAATAAATTTGAAGACAATCTACCAAATGATTTGGCAAGATCATTGGTAAAATAGTGTTAGCCATAGATTCCATTCCTCAATTTTATTATGTCTATAGAGACATTAAGTATGATGATGTCCTTTTTAATATAAAGGGTCACATGTCTCTGGACAACTTTAGATTGACAGAAGACAAATGATAAAAGAATTGTTCAGTCACCTGACCACATCTCAGATTTTATAAGCAATGGAAGATGGAATGAGAAAATACAACCTAGAATATGACTGGTGGTTTCTAGGTGTGTGCACATATGAACACTATATGGAGGACAAGTTTTATGCAATGGAAATCTAAGGAAGGGTTGTGAAACACAACAAATGATATCTGTTCTTTACTTCCATCATGGATGTACCTGTAGAAGCCAGGGACATCATTCATAGAATTGAGAATTTCAAAAGCATTTATTTTGTTAAGATATAAGTTGGAAAAATATACAAAATCCATAGCCACTTTATATTTTGGATGTTAGCAGTATTTCTGTTTAATATAAATGATGGTGTGCCAATAAATACCAAAATACCACCTCCTTCTTCTCATACAATATTTTCTGGATTACATTTATCATTCATTGGTTTTACATGCAAAATGGACAACTATTTTTCTGTAAATCAGACTTTCTGAAGAGCATGATGCATTCAATAAATGTGCTAATCACAGATGATGATGCACAACAGTATTTAGACAACAGATTGCAAATTAAAGGTTATGTAAGAAGAAGAACCCCAGCAGGAGAAACTGGAACTAAGGAAGTCACAAGCATTCACAAGAATCTGTAGTTTCTTCATTGTCTACCTTTTTTATAGGAATTTCAAAACAAGATAAAGAAGTTAAAATTTTAAAATGAAGATTAAATATAGGTTAATAAACAAAATATAGATTAAATAGTCGATTCCAGTAGGCTCAAGTGACAACTTGAGAATGAAGTAACACTTTGCCAATAGTGTAGAGATTCCACAACTAGATTAAAAAAATATTAGAAAATCAGTAGACTCCTGAAGGACTGAATTTTGCTGCTGATGGGAATCTGAGTTCTTTCCCATTCAGACACCCTCACAGGTCCAAGAACTCAAAGATGTCTATCAGTAGGGAAAGCTGACCCTTCAGGTGTTCTCCTGAGCTCAGTGAGTGGTAGAATCTGGCTCCCAGAAGTAAGTTCTGAAAGCTTAGTGCCAAAAACTGATGGATGAAAGTGGTTATGACTGACTTCATAGATCAGGAAAGTCTCAATTCTGAGGTTTTCAGGAAATAACAAGAAAAATCAACTTAAGGTATGATTGCTGAGTTTGAGGACCTCATGATAAGGTAAGAAGACCAGGAACCAGGTGCCACTTGAGAACATCATCAGGAGATTTCAAAAATAAAAACTGAACTTGAGAACAAAATCTTATTTCATGAAGAGAAATGTGTTGGACATGAAGTTTCCATGTCTTAGAAGAAAAAGGAAAGAAGGAAAGAGGGAAGGAGGGAGGGAGGGAGTTGTTTCAGAAAGACATCAGCAAAAATAAATATTAAAGTTGAAAGAGAAATTATAAAAGTCAAAAGCACAGTAGCATAATAAAAGGCAGAAGATATGATAAAATATATCTGTATCTATATCCATATGGAATAAAGTATATGAACAAGAAATAGCAGTAAAATTTGAAGGAAACAAGAAATGAGCTGGTGAAAGTTAAAGACTTTGTTCTGTTGCAGATAAATTAAAAGCTCAAAGAAGAAAACATGAAGATGAATTTAGGGATTTGGCAGCCCGAGTAGGTGGCCTGCTGGGAATCTTAAGTTGCAGAAGCTATTCAGTGGGTCAATGATGAAAAAGATTCTCCCAGGGTATTTTCAAGCTCTCATTTCTAAAATGACCAACCTCAATCTGCACAAAAAAGAAAATAATTAACAGAATGAAGAGACAGCATACAGAATGGGAGAAAATCTTTGCCAGCTACTCTCCCTAGAGGATTAATATCCAGAATAAATAAAGAATTAAAAAACTTAAATACCAAAAACAACCCAATCAATAAATAGGCAAATTAACTGACTCTTTTCAAAAGATGTACAAATGGTCAGTAATTATATGAAAAAATTGTTCAGTATCTTTATCCATTAGGGATATGCAAATCAAAACTACATTGAGAGTCCATCTCACCTCAGTCACAATGGCTATCATTGAGAATACAAAAGCAGGGAACTGAAATGGAGCAAATAATATTCCATGCATGTATGAGTATGTCAAAATGAACCCCACTATTATGTATAACCATAATGCGCTAATAAAAACATTTTTAAAAGAATAAAAAAAACAATAAATGCTGCACAAGGCTGGAGGTGGGGAGGAACACGTACTTACTATTGATTGGAATATAAAATAGTACCACTGCTATGGAAATCAGTATGAAGATTAAAAAAAAAAGTCCCTAAAAATAGAACTACTGTAGATTCAGCTATACCATTCCTCAGTATATACTTGAAGGAATTCAAATCAGGCATATGATAGAAATACTACAAACTCATGTTTATTGCAGCACAATTCACAATAGATAAATTATTGAATAATCCTAGGTGCCCAACAACAGGTAAATGGATAAAAAATGTGGTGTATATATACTCAATGGAGTACTATTCATCCATAAAAAAGAATGAAAACTCATGTTATTTGCAGGAAATGGATGGAACTGGAGATCATAATGAGAGAAAAGAAGTCAGACTCAATAAAAGAAGTTTCACTTATTTTTTCTCATATGTAGAAACCAGGAGTAAAAAAGAAGTTCTGAAAGCAGTAGGAAGAATATTAGAGAAGAGGAACGGAATGGGGGGATGAAGGGGTGGGGAAGATAACAGACTGGTAGATATGATCAAAGTATGTTATTTGCATTTACAAATATGCCACAATTAAATCCATTATTCTGTGTAATTAAAATGCACTTACAAAATAAGTGAATAAATAAAAATAAAATTAGGTGATCAAGTTCAAGACTCTCAGAAGTTCTAGTGTGGAAAGTGAAGCACCAGATTCATTTTAGTAAGATCATACTCAGAAACTGGATATGGCTATAGGACTAAAATTGCAGGCTGTTCCTGAGGCAGGCAACAGGGTCAGATAACTTATTCAAGAGAAGATAAACAAAATCTCAAGTGCAAATTTATTCTTTGAAAGTAAACCAAAAGAATATGAAGGATCAAGTAGAGAATTTTTAGATGATATAGAAATTTTGAAGAAAGCAACAGAATTCAGAACAAATGTGAGACTCAAACTTTGAGATTTTCATGCTTCTATTTTTGAGTATTCCAATGTTGTACCATTTTGCGTGATCTGAAATTGACAACTAGCACAGCTAGTCAACAAATCTAGAAATACTCCCATCAATTTGTGTGCCCCAAAGCTCATAGCAGTAGGAAGATATGACTAGGCTTCAAGAGAAGCCAGTTCTGTGCAGCTGTGCCCTATGTAAGCCCTCTTACACAGCAGGACTACAGGTCAAATGCATCAATTCAGCATAAAGTCATTTGTCAATCCTATTTATGGCAGTCATTGCCCTTATTTTTGAACTAATTCAACAAAACTATTCCATGGAGGTGTGCATTCACATGCTATGTATCTTTCAAAGACATTGTTCCCAAAGTTGGACCAGTACTTCCTTGAATAGTCCCAAAGAGCTCTTGGAGAGAGTGTGTGAAGAAGCATGAGAATCCCCTACAAAGTTGATATCAAGGTTCCAAAAACTACCCAGGTAAAGAAATGATGGCAAAGGACTTATGTTTTGGCATGTGATTGCATATTCTGTGTTTGTGTGAATAGAATGTTTTATATGAAGTTGCATCTTTGAAATAGCTACAAGAAATTCCAAATGGTGTTTTGTTGATAATGACCTTGAAAATCCTTCATAGTCATCATTTAAAACTATTTATATTTTGGTAGCATATGCATAACATGAAATTTACCAATATAACCATCTTTAAGTGTACAATTCCACAGCATTAGTATATTTACACTATTCTACAACCATCATCATCATTCATCTCCAGAACATTTTTCTCTTCCCCAATTCCACAATTTTTAACAATAACTCACCTCATCCTCACTCCCTAAAAAATACCATTTTTCTCCTATGAATTCAACTACTCTAGGTACCTCATATAAATAAAACCATACAATATGTGTCCCATTGTGACTGGTGTATTTCATTTAACATAAAGTCTTCAATGTTCATCCATGTTGTAGCATGTATCCGAATTTTCTTTCTTTTAAGGCTTAATGATAGCCCATTGTATGTATAAACTGCATTTTGTTTAAAATACCAATTCAGTCTTATTATTCAGTTACAAATATTGGTTACTCATGCTTATTACTTAAAGCATGGGTAATCAGAAACGCAATTTCTAAAATTGTGTGCTCTAAAGTTGTTATATATTGATGACATGGTTTTAAATTGCATTTTAGTTGGAAAATAATAATTGCATTATTTATGGGATGCAATGTGATATATATATATACATACACACACATATACATATATATACACACATTTTGGAATTATTTATTACCTCACATACTTATCATTATTTTGTGGCAAAAACATTTAAAATCTATTTTAGCAATTTTGAAATATACAATGCATTATTATTTATTATAGTTACATTTTGTGCAACAGATCACTAAAGTGTATTCCTTCTAACTGAATCTTTGTGCCCTTTGATATCTTTCCTTTCCCCACCATCCACCTCCCCCAGTAACTGGTAATCATCATTTCACTCTCTACTTCTTACTTCTACTTCATTAGATATAATAGATATGTGAGATCAATTAAGGAGGCACATGGGGCCACATGCAGACATATAGGAAGTTCACTAATCTTATCAAAATCAATTCACATCTTTTGTTCAAGGCAGATTATTTCTTAGGAGAATTTCCACAAATTGTATGTACACATCTAGCTGATGGGAATTCCTTTTATCTGACTCAAGTGGAATTTTATTCATTCTCTAATTCTAGAGAATACAGTCTATTTGAGCTCTGTATCTGAAAATGTACTTCAGATCATTAGAAATTAAATTATTTGATGCACAGAAAAGCAGGAAATAATATTTCAAATATGCCAAAGAAATAAACACAGACAATATGTTTTAGATACTCAGGGAAGATATTTCCTCATAGTAAGTGAGTGTAGCTCAGTGGTAGAGCACTTGACTAGCTTGCATGAAGCTCTGGGTTGAATCCCCAGCACCAACACTCCCCTAAAAGGAATGTATTCGTATATTCCCTCTTTCACATACTCAAATCTCTATATTGTGACCTCATACACAAAAAGTAAAAATAGAAAAAGTCAACAAAAAACTATGAATTGATGGGTCAAATAAAGATATTAACAAATTAACCTATAAAACAGACTAACTCATAAACATATAACAAGGTATTTATGCATGGGAGAAATTATTTTTTAGTTTTGCATCTACTGGCAACAGTTTTATTGTTTCTAATATCATTAATTGATTTTGCAAATACAAAATGTCATTCAAATACAGAATAATATGATTTAAAAATATTAAATGAAGATGTGGGTTTTTTCAGTGATAAAAATACTCTGGTTTGAGACAGTTTTCTAGGAAAACATTTTTAAAATTTTTATAAAGCATATGGATTTTTTAAAATTTAAATTTTATTTTTGCTTTGAAATTATATTGGTTTTAGCAATTTCACTTCTGTGTATACACTCAAACTATTGAAGGATGAGTAGAGCCAGATGTTGGGGAGCCGCAGACCAAGTAGCCCGACTTGAGTCTGAGTCACAGAATTGTTTCTAGTTAACTTGTTCTTGAAGGGCAGATGCGGTGGCTGTGGCGGCAGCAGCAGGGGAGGTAGGAGCCTGGGTGAGAATCAGGCGAGTACGATCCCATGTCTGATTAGAGGTCTGAACTGCAGGATAGAGGGCCCAGGTCGGCAGTGTGTAGAGGAGGAGGAGACAGTGGGTCTGTCCTGCCCATCTTGGGTGGAGTCATTAGCGCTTTCATCTAGGTGGCTGCGCAGTACAATCTCAAACCCAACCCCGTGCACTCCTTACTCCAATTTTGAGGCTAACAAGAGTGAGGAGCTTGAGCAGTTTCATCTGGAAAGAGAAAATATGGAAGTTAGTGCCACAGAACTCATAAACATTCTCAATAAGATCCTGATCTGACACCCTGATCTGAAAATCAATAGTATCAGCATTGACGCATGTCGCAGCATGGTAGTCATGATAGATAGTGACACCACAAGCAGTTTGGGCTTTGAGGTGTTTAAGTAAATGGAACAACATAAAAAAGGGGCAGGCCATATACAAACAGTTTGATTTTGACCAGTCAGGGACCACCCGCAGCAGTGAACTCCCAAGAGCAGGTTAGCATGGTTCCACCTGAATGAGCATCTCTGCAACAGGATCATCCAGACCTACTCGGATAAGAAAGGGAACACGAATTTTTGAGAACTTCATCAACTGTTTATGCTGGACTTCATATTCCTTGCCTTCACATCTCTTGACAAAGATGGCCCTGAATTTGCACTGGACAAATCCAGGTGAATATCTAGGAGTGGCTACAGTGACTCTGTATTCCTGAATGGGAAGTCCAGACCTGCCCCCTCACAGCCTCACTATGGGAGCCTCCTCGGGTCCATGATCTCTCCCAGGACAGATCCTACCTATAGTCATGTCTTCATGGGTCCTGCTACCCACAGGCCTTTCCTTCAACCAGCCCTCGGCAATCAGCTTCTCAGTCAACAGCCAGAGCCCAAAATGCCATACCCTGAGTTAGCCCTGGTTGTAGGATATCCTAGCATGTTCTGCTCCACGGTTACCCCACCCCCATTACACCCACCTCACTCTGTCCATTCCCTCTTGCCTGTACCCATACCAAAACAAAAATTCTTGTGGCTTCCATGCACCAATGGCCCTGTCTCAGTTCTAGGAAGATCATTCCAGGCCCCACACACTCAGACCCACTCATTCAAGTTACCACCCAGTCAGTCAAATAAACTCCAGGTCATTGCAGACCTGCATATCCAGTGCCTTTGCCTATACTCTTCTCACAGTCTGCCAATCCAGGAGGAAGTAAATGCACCCAAGTTGCTGCTCCTTAAAAAAAAAAAAAAATTTGAAAGAGGAATGTAAAAAAAGGTATGCCCATGTTTATAGCAGCATTATTCACAAGAGGCAAAAGTTGAAAGCAACCTGTGTCCATCAACAAATGAATGACTAAACAAAATTTATAGATACATATAATGAATTATTATTCAGTCTTAAAAAAGAAGGAAATTCTCTTTTTTTGGGGGGAGAGTGCTTTACTACTGAGCTACATCCCCACTCCTTTTTATTTTTTAATTTTATTTGCTAAGTCTCTGAGGCTGACATCAAACTTGTGATTCTCCTGCCTCAGCTTCCCTAGTTGCTGGGGTTACAGACATGTAACACTATACATGTTACAAAGGAAATTCTGATACATACTATAACATGGATGAACCTTAAAGACATGTTGTGTGAAAGCCTTAGAACTGGCTAATCACAAAAGGATAAATAGTGCATGATTATACTCCTACACCATATCTAGTGTAGTCAAAATCATAGGGACAGAAAGTAGAATGGAGGTGCCAGGGACTGAAGGGAGGGAAAACAGAGAATTATTGTTTAATGGGTACGAATTTTCAGTTTGGGAAGATGTGAATTCTGGAAATGGATTGTGGTGATGATCCCATAACAATGTGCACCCAAGTTGCTGCTCCTTAAAAAAAAAAAAAAATTTGAATGAAATTCAAATGCAATGAAAAACCACTGAACTTGAGCATTGTTAAAATGGGAAATTTTATGTATATTTTATGCTTTACCAGGATAAAAAATAAAGTTTCAAAGAAATCATGGGCACTCAAAATATATTGATAAGAAATTGATGATTTTAAAAAGCACTTCCACAGTTGTTTTGGTAAAAAAATATTTTACTCTAGTATATCAATTTGAAGTATTTTGTAAGCATTGTGAATTTAAAATATCTAATAGAATTATATAATAGTTGATTTGTATATATACTTATATATGCCTATTATATTAAGACATACATACTATAATTATATATTAAGATACATATTAAGACTAGTAGTTATATATAGGCTAATATTTTATAATTATATGTTAAGTCTAATTTAGTTTATATTAAGACATAGTAAGTATGTATATACTAAAGATATTATTAAGTAAAAATCATCTATGGAGTTGCTAATGACAATTATAAAACAGACTTTTTCAATAAAATCATACATGTTTACTTTAGGCAAGCCCTCTACCACTGAGCTACATCACACCCAGCTTTTTAAAATTTTAATTTTATTATATCTTTACATAAGTAAATATCCTTAAAATAAATGTTTGACTTTGTACCTTTTTTGTTATATAAAATGTTATCCTAATGACATATTTATTATGTTGCTAAAGTTCATGACACAGTAGTTCCATTACCTGAAGTTTATTAACTTTCACAGTTACATAATATTCGAATGTACATAAATATAAATTATTAATCCCTTCTGTCAGAGGATGTTTGTTGCTCCCAGATTTGCTATTCTGAAAATTGTTACCAAGAAGAAAAATGAACATACCTTGTTGTATACATGTATAATTTTTTTTAGATATACTTAAAAGTGGAAATTACTGGAGTGTAGGATACACAAATATTATTATACTACTACTCAGCAAGGTTGTATCCATTGATAATATGATGAGTAGTCACCAGCATTTAGTATTATCAGGATTAATTTTTGCTTTTTTAGATCAGCAAAATAGTATTCAACTGTAGTCTTAGTTTTCTTTTCCAAGTATAAAAAAAGGATAAATTATATTTTCATATTTATTTTATGTCAGTGGTTCCTTTTATGTTAAATATCTGATTGTGTTTGATAACTTTTCTATAGAATAGTTTGATATTTCTTCTTATTACTTTTGATTAGTTATTTTATATTTATCACATTCTAACGGCTGGTTTAAGAAATTCTTCCCTGCTGTTTAATCCATCAATAATGGAATATTGAAGTACTGGTTGTGGCACAGTTTAACCCCACAGCCATCTCTGTAAGAGGCATCTTCCTTCAGCCAAAGACACTCCTTTGAAGAAGGGGTCAGACATTGCCTATCAGGAGCAAACCCCACAAATGAGAGCTGGATTGAGAAGCCTGGCAATGGAGATGTAGTTGGGTCCAAAGGGCATATGCAAGAGGTGATGATCCTGATGTGAGCCTAAATGTGAAGTATAACAAATAAGTTATTATAATACTTCTTTAAATGGAAAAATAATAGTCTAAAAATTGCATTCAATATGTGATTTCTTATATGAGGTATGAGCTATTAAAGACTGAGGCAGAAGCTTTAAATCAAAGACAAGTACTAGCATACGCTTTCTCAAAAAGAGGAAAAACATCTTACTAGATGTTTTTTCCTTGCTCTTTCCTGCTGTTCCTTTGCTCCAACCTTTGCTTAAATAAACTAGTTTTCAATGCCCTCACTCTCAGATGTTCATTACAAGAAAAATTCTATATCTTTATGTAGCAGGGGTTCTCTGCTTGAGAATTTTCTAAGCTATGTGCTCTGTGGGTGTCAGGCTTGCCTAATATTGAGACTATTTACAGGAGAAATAAGAAGATTCTGAGAATAAACTTATCTGAGATGAATGAGTGTCTAGCCACAAAAATTAGTTTCAAGAATGGCTCATATTTGCAAGGGGTCAAAGATGTGGATAGAGCTAAGAGTGAAAACATACATACACTATCACACCTCAGTCTTCTGGTGCTTGGGGCAATACAATGAAGGAACATTAAAGAGGGAGTGAAGAGTAAAAAAAAACACCTCACTAAAATCCCTAAAAATCTTGAGACTATTAGAAAGTCTTGCTTTGTGACCATTGTAATAGGGTCAGCCAAAGTGGAAAGAAAGGATATTGGTCTCTACTTTAGGTAATATTGACAGCAAGGATTGCCTCTGCAAAGTAAAGGAAATGGAAACAAGCATCAAGTGCCTGACCATGTGGTGGAAGAAGAAGATCAAATCGCATTCAGACTGTAGGAGGATAAAATGACAGTCACCAAAGCATGCTGTAAGAAAATGGCAGATGCTATGGGATAGCTCAAAGAACAAGGGTGATGCCCCAGCGCATGTAATTAGAAGGGATTTTAAATCAATCAGAGATTTACATTCCTCAATTATAAGAGAAAGAGAGGACTTATACAAGCTGCTTTCTGTGCTATTTATGACCGGATTTTTACACCTAGACCCTTGTGACCTGAGAGTGAGAATTAGTGAAATCATGGTTTGAACGTAAGTGGAAGGTCATAAAAAAGGGGTGGGGATTGGATTAGATTAAGGCAAATCTTGAAGGAGAACTAGAAAACCATAGATTAAAAGAAAAAAAAAAACTGGCCTGGGGATATAGCTCAGTTGGTAGAGTGCTTGCCTGTCAAGCACAAGGCTCTGGGTTCAATCTCCACCACTGCAAAAAGAAAAATAAATAAATAAATAAATAATAAAAAAGAGAAAAAATTGGTACTGCTGAAGATTGTTAGGTAAAAACTGTTCAAAGTCTAAGAGCTTTGGTTCTGTTTCCAAGTAAAATACCTAGAACAATTTTGATTCATCTAAGGTACACAGATGAGCAGAAATACCTCTGGTTTCCATGCTTTTAAAATAGTATCTTAGACAAAAATGAGTTCTGGAGTTTATAACTTAAATGATAAGGATCAATTACTCAAAATCTTAATAGAGGTTCAACTATATGTTAACAATTATCTAGAATGTTAATCTATGAGAGTTGCACTGAGATTAATGGCAAACAGATCACACCACCCTGTCTTTAAGATTTATTCTCCCTGTGCCACTGGCATGGTAATCATGGTAATTAACTTAACTACTTCACCTACCATCTTGTTCTCCAGTGACCTATTTCTCCAACACTTCACTACCAGACTAATTTTCTAAAAATATACCATAAACCTTTCGAGTCTCTTGCTCAAGAACCTGAAATGGCTCTCTGGGGCTTACTAATAAATTATGGCAATTAAATAGTTCAATAAATTTTAATTTCACTAATTCCCCATTTTCTAATCCCTAAGTTTCCTTACCAACAAGACCATTGGCAAGTACTTCTATCTATTCCATTTTTAGGACTGGTTAATTTTTTTCTAACCTGTTTACTCTTCCTTCCATGTTCTTTCCAAACTCCACTTTCTTCAGTGAATTATCTCTAATAAACTAGGATCTTTCTTCTTTACACTCCTGCTGCTGTTATAAGAAAATACCATATCCCATAGCAATGAAATATTCTGCGTATTTCGAGTTTATACCACTTCTGTATCAATATATTTAAAGGCAACTGGAGGTCAAGAACAAGGACTGTATCTTATAAATTTGTGGTAATCTATATGAAACCAACCACAATGCAAGTTTTATTAGATACACACAAGAAATAGTCTTTTTTTCTTGTTTTTTTTCTTTCTGGGTTTTTAGTGCTGACTGACAGATCTGGCACTCAGTCTCAATTTCATTCTTCTCTAGTGTTAGTATACTTTCAAGTCATTTTCCTCAAAGTTAAAATTGACATAGTAACTATTCTCACCTAAGAATATAATGAGATACTATATGCCTGATAATTAGCGAATAGTCAGTAAGTGCACTATTATTAACCTATAAAGTCATAATTAAAGGCATTATCCTAACAACAGGTGCAAAGATGTGTTTACCAAATTCCTATCAAGGAGTATGGAGATTCCTCTAAAAAATTAGAGTGGAACCACCATTTGACCCAGTTATTCCACTCCTTGGTATATACCCAAAGGACTTAAAATCAGTATACTATAGTGACACTGCCACATCAATGTTTATAGCAGCTCAGTTCACAATAGCTAAACTATGGAACCAACCTAGATGCCCTTTAACAGATGAATGGATAAAGAAAATTTGGTACATATACACAATGGAATATTACTCATCCATAAAGAGTAACATTATGGCATTTGTTAGTAAATGGATGGAACTGGAGACTATTATGCTAAGTGAAATAAGCCAGTCCCCAAAAAACAAAGGGTGAATGTTCTCTCTGATATGTGGATGCTAACTGACAATAAGTGAGGGGGTAAGGTAGGAAAGAATAGAAGTACTTTTGATTAGACAAAGGGTAATGAAGGGAAGGGAGGAGGAATAGGAATAGGAAAGCTAGTACAATGAATCAGACATTACTTTTCTATATTACACGTATGAATACACGACCAGTGAAACTCCACATCATGTACAATCAGAAGAATAGGAAGTTGTAGTCCATGTGTGTATGACATGTCAAAATACATTCTACTGTCATGTATAACTAAAAAGAACCAGCAATAAAAACATTCTATGGGGACAGAATCTGATAGAAGTGAAAAAATACAGGTAATTAAATGGGTATAATTTGATATCAGTCAACCTTCTCCACTGAAAAACTATGATTCTCATGACTGACCCTAGCCTGCCCTCCATCATCTTGAAATCTACTACCTTTAGAAACTGGAAAAAAATTAGAAGGTAACTGCCATAATTCAGGCCAAAGCTGTCAAGAATTTGGGTGAAAATAGGAGGTAGTATTTAAGAATAGAAATAAGGGATGGAAACAAGAAAATGAATGAACAAAGAAAGGACTAGATTTGGTATTGTAGAAATATTCTATTAACATAGCTAAGAGTTTAGCATAAGCTAAGGAAAGATATTTCTTCCCATGATTACAAAATTCAGAATGTTCCCCAGAATATGGTGACATTCCTTTCTTAGAGTGTATTCTAGAAATAAATGATGGCTTTTACAGCAATCACATAATAGTAACAAAAGAAGATATTGTGACTGAGCTATCACTCATTTCCAAGTCTGCCTAATGTCTCTTTGAATCCTTGAAACAACTCTATGATGCAGTCACTACTATTACCCCCATTACAAATTTTTTAAAAAGGTTTAGCAATTTTCCAAAAGTCAGATAGCTGATAAATGTCAGAGGCAGGATGTGCTTCTGGATCAGGCCTATTTCAAAGTCCAGGCCCTAAACTACAGTTATTACACTT
Source organism: Sciurus carolinensis (assembly GCF_902686445.1). Classification (NCBI taxonomy): domain Eukaryota; kingdom Metazoa; phylum Chordata; class Mammalia; order Rodentia; family Sciuridae; genus Sciurus; species Sciurus carolinensis. The sequence continues at coordinate 29,544,815 of NC_062232.1, forward strand.
CCCAGATTCCCTTAGATGATTGGTCCAAATAGAAGTGGTAATACCCCATCCTTCATGGTTTCTTCAGTTTTCTCAATTTTATCTGTGTGTAACGTTAAAGACTTTATTTTCATGCAAACTTTTCAGGCAACAATAGCTATTAATTCAACATTTATTGACAGTTTACTGGGTGCCAGAGACCATTTTACTGTATTATTTTACTTAATACTCACAGTCACTCTGGATAGGCATCATCGTCATCATTACCATTATCAATCATCATCATTACCACTTAACCAATGAGGAAGCTGATGCAGAGTAGTAAGAGTCATTGCCAAGAATTCATTACCAGTTGACGGTGGCACCAGGGTATCAACCCTGACAGGATGATCACTGTACCATGCTCTCACACACAGTGACAAATATTATCCTGTCAAGATTTTGTCAGTTTTTCTGTTTTAATTGTGAAATTTAATGTTGCATTGTTAGTTTCAGTTCATTTCCCTAGTCTGTTAAGGTTTGAAAACCTTGATTCTTTCATTCATCTATTATATTAGGTAGTCTGCCCAGGTTTCCACCATCATTAATTTATTTGTCTGAATTGCACTTTCTGTTACTTGCAACAGAATTGAATCATGAACATTTTAAAGTCAAAATAGGAAATCAATATTCCTTTCCCACCACACACATTTAACGTACATAGACACTGGCATAAAATGTCTTAGATGATTTTTTCTTTGAAATAATCACAAATAAATTTTATTCCACATTTATTATCCAGAAAAATTCAATATTTAAAATCTATAAATGTGCTTGGTAATAAGCTCCAATATTATCCAGGTATGAATCTACCATAATGCTTTATTTCCTAAAGAAAAAATCATGTACTATATTTGACTTCTACAGACTTAAAGCATCTTCACTGTATCCACACATTTGTTTATTTTTCTAATGACGTTTTTTGTATTTTGATATGCTGATATTTCCATATGCTTGCAAGTAGAAGATAAGTTGTTCAATTAAAGCCATTTTACATATTTGATAGACAGAAATCATTTTAAAAGTCTGTTTACATAATGGATTCTTTCTTTTATTTGTTTTTTATTTTTACAGACTGCATTTTGATTCACTATACACAAAAGGGGTACAACTTTTCATTCCTATGCTTGTGCACGATGTAGATTCATACCATTCGTGTAATCATACTTGTACATAGGGTAATGATGTCTGTCTCATTCCACCCTCTTTCATACCCTTGCTCCCTCCCCCTCTCATTTCCATCTACATAATCTAAAGTTCCTCCACTCTTCTCTTATCCCCACGCTCACACTCCCATTATGTATCATCATCCACTTATCAGGGAAAATTTTGGGCATTTGGTTTTTGGGGATTGGCTTATTTCACTTAGCATGATATTCTCCAATTCCATCCATTTACCTGCAAATGCCATAGTTTTATTCTTTATGAGTGAATAATATTCCATTGTGTATATATACCACGGTTTCTTTATCCATTCATCTGTTGATTGTTGGGTTACTGCAAGTATACCTGTGATTTTTACATTTGCTAGAGCATCTTTAGATAGATGGATACTAATTATAGAGATAATTTTCTTATATACAATGCTGTTCAAGTGGGAAATGCTATGACCTGAGTAGATGAATCTTATAAATATTATTTTTATAATTTGTAATTTTCCATAATTATAGACCCACAGGAAGTTGCAAAAATAATATGGAGGTCCCTGTGTACTTCTTCCAGATTCCCACAATTGTACTGTTTTACGTAATTATACCGTCATATCAAAACCAGGAAACCAACATCAGTACAGTACAATTAATTACATTAGCCAGGCAAGGTGGTGCAAACCTGTAATTCCAGTGATTCTGGAGGCTGATAACAGGAGGATTGCAAGTTCAAGGCCCAGCCTCAGCAACACAGCAAAGTCATAAGCAATTTAGCAAGACTCTATCTCAAAAATAAATAAACAAATGAATAAATAAATGGATTGGGGATGTAGCTTAGTGGTAAAATATGCTGGGTTTAATTCCCAGTATACACCCCACTAAAAAAACCCAATCACATTACAGATTTATTCAGATTTCACCAGTTTTTACAGGTACCAACCAATGTGTGGTGTGTGAGTGTGTGTATAGTTCTATGCATTTTTTCAAATGCACAGATTCATATAACTACCATACTAGTTGAGATACAGAAAAGCTCTCACATTTCAAAGAAATTCCCTTGTGCTGCCATATTATAGCCAAATCCTTGCCTATGTCCATAACCACTGGTAACCATTAATCAGTTATCTGTATAATTTTGTCAGTTCAAGAATTTTATATAAATGTAATCACACAGTATGCAACATTATGAGAATAACTTTTTCTTTTTTCATTCAGCATAACTGCCTTTGGGACCCAGCCAATTTATTTTGTGTATCAATAGCTCATTCATTTTATTGCTGAGTAATATTTCCTGGTATGTATGTACAACTTTAAGTACTCACTTATTGAAGGATATCTGAACTTTTCCAGGTTGGGATTATTACAAATAAAGATGCTCTAAAAAGTACAAGCTTTGTGTATGTAGACTTTTTACAGGTTTTTGTATGGACAAATTCCCAAAAGTATAATCATTTTGTCAGATAAGTTATAGTATGCATAATATTATAAGAAAATTCCTATTTTGAAAAATAAATTTTTAGTTTTAGATGGACACAATACCTTTATTTTATTTATTTATTTTTATGTGGTGCTGAGGATCGAACCTAATGCCTCACATGTGCTAGGCAAGTGTTCTACCACTAAGCCACAACCCCAGCCCAAATTCCTATCATTTTCCAGAGTGACTATAGCATTTTACATTCCCACCAGTAATGTATGAATGATCCAATTTCTCCACATTCTTGCCAGTAGTTGGCATCACCACTATTTAGTTACAGCTATTCTGTTAGGAGTGATAGTGATAGCACAGAGTGGCTTTTTATTTGTATTTCCTTAGTGGCTAAAATGTTGAACAATTTTTCATGTGCTATCAGTCATATGTAAAAACTTTTCAGTAAAATGTCTATTTGTATCTTTTTCCCATTTCCTAACTGGATTTTTTTATTGTTAGCTTTTGAAAGTTCTTTATATATTCTATGCACAAATTCTTTTGCAAATATTTTTCCCAGCATTCTGGTGTTGGTACAGTATTGTAAGTGTCAATTTGACATGTTGATTGATGATATTGTTCAGTTATTCTATATATTTACTGATTAACTGTGTAATAGTTCTGTCAGTTCATCAGATGAGTGTACTGAAATCTCAAACTCAAATTGATGATTTCATTCTAGCAAAATCACTTAATGTATTTTCCAACTTTTATTTTTTTTAGGTGCATGCATTTAAAATTTCCGTGTTGTCTAAGTGTATATATCATTTTACCAATATGTGATGTCCTGTATCCTTCTTCATTACTGATAATTTTTATAGCAATGAGGACTACTTTATATTTATCCATCTTCAACATATATACAAGTATGAATCTATACACATCCTTATGCACATACATCTATGTCAATATACCTAAGTCTATGTATGTATGTGTATATACCTATATAAATATAAAACCCATATACCTATATCTAGCTATTAATGTATCTATGGAATAATGATTTCTGATTTTTTTATGAGAGTTTGCATGGCATAACTTATTTTGTCCTTTTAGTTTCAATTTTCTTATATCATAAAATTTAAAGGAGGAGGAAAAAGAGGTACCATAAAAGAGTGTTCTTCATAACTTAAGCACAGAAAGTGCAGAAAGCATTTTTAAAATTGGTATATTTAGATAATTTATATTTAACATATCTATGTTAGAACTAAATTTGATATTTTATCATTTGTTTCTTCTTCTTATCATCTCTTCCCATATGTTACCATCCTATGGGTTAAGTGAATAATTTTAGAATTCCATTGTTAGGTACCTTTATTTATATATGGAGAGTAAGAGACAGAGAGAGAGAAAGAGAGAGATATGATATTTATATAGAGATGTACAGACATTCATTTAGGCCTCTCTACCATCTTTCCATTTGACAAAGTTATATTTTTTGTTTCAACCATAAAATATAACTAAAACTCAAAGGGAGAAGAATAGTTTGTTATATTTGCTCCTACTTTAATCTTTCCTGATTTTATTATTTTTTTATTTTTATTAATGTTCAAAATTTCATTTTTTCTTTTCTGTTTGAAGAACTTTCTTTACTCTTTGGGAATGTCTGCTAGTTATGGATTCTGTTTGCTTTCATTTGTATAATAATGTCTTTATTTCACTTTCTTGAATGTATTTTTATTGTATATAGAATTTTGGATTTGAAAAATGTTATGCTACTGCCTCTGGACTCCATTGTCTGAATAAAAATATGTTATCATGCAGCATATTATTCCTCTATAAGTAATGTGACATTTTTCAGTGGTAGTTTTAGAGTCTTTTCTGTCTTTAGTTGTCAGAAATTTAATTATTATGTGTATTGATGTTGAATTTTGGGGTTTTAACGTGTTTGGAGTTTGTTTCTTTAGTACTTAGATTCACACCATTCCAAATATTTGGGAAATTTTCTATCATTATTTCTTCAAATATTTTTCAGGCCTATATTCTTTTTCCTCTTCTTAGACTCCAGTGATATAAATAGTAAATATTCTTCTGTTGACTCACAGAACTTGAAGCCTGCTTTTTTTCTCTATTATTCAGATTGTTTTCTTTTTATTTGTTTGAATTCACCAAGTCATTCATTCACCATCTCCCTTCGGTTATTGAATTAATCCATACTGTACATTTTTTGATTTGGTGGTTATATTTGTTGTTTTTAAATTTTCCATTGATCTTTATACTTTTCTTTTTAAAATGTTTGGCTAAAATGTTCTATTATTTCTTTTTGTTTCCAAAACTGTCTTTAATTGCCCTTTGACTATTTTAATAACAACTGCTTTAAAGTCCTCATCAGGTAATTACATCTACGTCAAGTTCCTGTTTATGTCTGTTGATATTTTTTTTTCTTTCGAGTTGAGATTTTTCTGGGTTTTAGTATGTTGTGATTTTCTACTGTCTGTATATTTCGGTATTACATTTTAAGACTCTTAATTCAATGTAAATATTCCATTTCTGCAGGCAAAACTCAGTTTTGATTGAACACACAGGCCCTAGCCTACTTTTATAAAGGTAGTGATTCGAAAGACAATTTAAGGATTCAGAATCCTCTCAGTGTTATTCTTGTCTGCTTCTTTTGTGTGCTACCCAGATAACAATTCAAATCTTGGCAAATTCCATGCTGTTATTTAGTCCTTAATCCTTTTGACATTTTGATACTGATCAGTTTCACATGAAGTTTATTCAGAGGTTTGTATGGGACTTCATATTTGGTTTAATGAGTTCCTTTTTCTAGTTTCACCCTTTCCATAATTCTCCTCTCTTTCTGAGAGTGGCCTGTGGGGAAATAGGACCATCGCTGAATTTCTACTAGAAAAGAATGGGAGGCCAGGCGAGATGTTGCATGCCTGTAATCCTAGTGACTTGGGAGGCTGAGACAGGAGGATTGAGAGTTCAAAGCTAGCCTCCACAATGGTGAGGTGTTAAGCAACTCAGTGAGATCCTGTCTCTAAATAAAATACAAAAATAGGGCTGGGGATGTGGTTCAGTGGTAAAGTGCCCCTGAGTTCAATCCCCAGTACCAAAAAAAAAAAAAAAAGAATGGGAGTCCATGTTCCCTATTTAGCCTTTGCTGACTCCACAGAAGCAGAGGGAGGAGGGAGAGGTACCTCCTTCTTATCATCAGGCAGAGAGCAAATACCTGAGCTCACGACTTAGTGGGCTGACACCACACCAACCGCAAAAAAGTGGCATTGTCTCCTTGTTGCTTTGTGTGGATGGGATGCTGTTTTCCACTTAGTCTCTGCTAACTTTGGGAGGGGGACACCATTTCATTACTGTGGGGTGGGGACATGAAAATCCACACTCCATCTCAGCCTCCAATGACACTGTGTGGATAGCAGAAACAGGATTATGTTTCTCATCATGGTGTTCAACTAAAGAAGGTTAATTTTTAAAAAAATGCTTTCTGCACTTTCTGTGCTTAAACTATGAAGAACACTCTTATTGTACCTCTTTGTTCTGTATCTGGGTGGTGAGGTCTTCAAGTATCCTGTTTTAGGTACATGAAAGCAAGAAAAAATTAAAACCCAGGGAACTCACTGCCATATTGTTTTTCAGGTCCTAATGTATCTAGGAAATTAGTCTCATTCTTCCAAATTTTTGGAAGGTGTGTCCATGTTTTATTTTTTAATGTATTTGTTTAGGGGTTTTACCTGTATTTAATGAGAGAAACATAGAGAAAAGTGTCTACTTTATCTTTTCCAGAACTAAAGTTCAAGGATACTTTTGAAAAACAAATTTGTAATATACTGTGATGACATCTCACACCTACGTACTCAGGGAAAGTTTTTATTTTTATCAATGTTCTACCACTGCATTATATTAATTCTATGAAGACACAAGTACATTTCTAATTGAATTACTAAATGTGCTTCCTGTGTGTTTTATTATTTTTAATTATCTAAATAATTTTTGTCTAGACTCAACTTTGCTTTCATTCCTGCTTCTAATTGTTAACTACTCTGTTTAGGAAATTAGAGCTTATCTTACTTTTGAGAAGAGATTTTTGAAAAAGTAAAATATTCTATCTTTTACTGAGTGTACCAGTCAAGGTATTACTGATACTGCCGTTTACCGGTGACGAGTTCTGCTCCTTCTAATGTTGAAGATTGAGCACTAAAGAAGCACGCCAAGGCAAGCATATTAAGCAGGTTTTATTTAAAGGTAATAATACAGACTTCTCCTGGCAGGAAGAAGGGGGCCATGGCTGATGTTCTAAAGTCCCAAGAAGTGAGCGCACCCTCCATCTTTTATAGGTTAAAGTTTCTTTTGTTCTCCAGTTCTCTCCCCCCCTTATTTCTCCTTCCTGCCTACATGACTAGGCCTGGTTTTTCATTAAGTGAGAAACCATGGGCAGGGGGAGTGCCAGGGTGATTCAGGCAGATAAGGGCCCAGGGGGCACCAATTAGCAGCTCCTTGCTTGCAGTCCTTGATAAAGGCAGGTAAACTTGGTAATCAATGGGCTCCGGAGATTCTTGACATTCCATTCTTCCAGGGGCAGTCTCCAACTTCCAGAGGCAGATGGCTTTATGCCTCCATTTCCTCGATTTGACCTGATCCCCTATTTCTACACTAACTACCTGTTCTTAATTCTGGCTTCATTACCAGAGAGGCAATACCAATAGACAATATATATATTATCAGGTTTCTTGTTTTTTTTTTGCGGTGCTGGGGATTGAACCCAGGGCCTTGTGCTTGCAAGGCAGGCACTCTACCAACTGAGCTATCTCCCCAGCACTATTATCAGTTTTATATATATATTATATATATATTTTATATATATTTATATATATTATATATATATTATATATTTGGTTTTATATATGTATAAAACCAAACCACCAGAAAGGGCAGGTTGGAATTCTTGGGCAAAAATTGTTGTACACAGGCAGAATAAATTCTTCTACAAGGAAGTCTTGGTTCTGCTTTTAATGTCCCTCAACTGATTGCGCCATGCCCACCCTAATTATCCTGCATAATCTACCCTATTTAACTGATTGTGGAACTTAAATCGCATCATTAAAATTCTTTACAACAACATCTAGATTGGTCTTTGAATTGAACTGTGAACTTCAGCATAGCCAAGGTTACATATCCAAAAGTCTAACACACTGGGTAATCCAATACAAAATTTCCTGCCATAGCCAATAAAATATCTCAAAACTAAGTACAAATAATTATTATTGAAATAGAGATAATGTTCAAATTTTAGTAGAAAATGAACAATTTAAATATTGTGACTATACAAGATAGAGCAGGAATTGTATAGCAGTCAAGAGTAAAAAATTGTGTTGTGATTTAGAAATAAGTTAAAATCAGGAAATTTATATTGTAAGAAATCACTACAAAACTTTTCTTTGTAATAAATAACATTGCCTTAGCTATTTTTTGATCAAAATATTTAGCATTGATATATTACTTAATCTATAAAATTAAATACTCTTAAACATTAATTTCAAAAGAACTAAATGAAACGAATTCTGAAAATGTGTTTTATAATGATACATTATGATTTTGAGCATGCAAAATTATTTACAAATGTCAATGCTAATGTCAAGGGACTGGGGTTGTAGCTCAGTGGTAGAGTACTTGCCTAGCATGTGTGAGGCAATGGGTTCAATTCTCAGCACCATATATAAATAAATGAATAAAATAAAAGTCTATCAACATCTAAAAAATATTTTTAAAATGCTAATGTCAATAATAATAAAGTTTATTGCTAAAAATATTAATCAATATTCTGTAGTAGGCCCTCAACTGTTTCAGATAAAATCTGTCTAATCTATATAGCAACTCTCTTAGATAAATACGATTATGCTTCTCCTGTCACAGATGAAGGAATTGAAACTCCAAGAATGTAAATAGTCTGCAGAGATTTTATTTGACACATGTACATTGCAACAATTATCACTATAATTAAACTTAAAATACATATAAAAGAATTTTAGAGAATAATTTTTTGTACTCTTTATGTAATTGAGATTCTTTTCTCACACTGAAACTATAAAACATAAAGAAAAAGCCAAATGAACCTAAACAGTGTTTAGTCAAACAACACAGTAATAAAATGTATTGGTAATAATCGGTTCAATGTTATATATTCTTGTGCTGGTTATCAATTTATTAACATTCAGCTCCAAATGTGAAATTTTCATCTGCTATGTGAAAATGAGTGTGGGTTCTTTAAATAACTTTCTTTTGTCAGTTGACACTGAATTTTTCTCAGTAGAGGGCGCTGGAGATACACTGCAAGAGGAAAGGGGTTTGCTTCCTGGTTCCAGTGTGCTGACTCAGCAGGTTCCTGCAACTTGCATGGTTTTCTCCCACATCAGGCTACAGCAGTCCAACATTTTCTCCAGTACCTTGTTCTTGCAATATGCAGTGACCAGCAGCATCCAGCAGTAAGTAGCTTCCCTTGACACCCTTCCTCAAGCTGTCTTGAAACAGAGTGTCTCTGATGAAATATCTCTCCATGAGCAATTTTCTTCCTTACCCTACAGGGAAGATTTCCAGAAAGTTCTGCCGTCATTGTACAAGAGCAGTTTTTTTTGCCATTCAGTGAAGCATGGCTGTGCTCTGAATCTCAGCACTGCATTGGGGGCGGGGTTCTTCCTAGGGTGCTCTATCTTAGAACTAAAGTAATGACTATTCCATGCATCTACTATTTTTATATTCTTTAAAGTAATCTTTTGTTCCCATCAGTCAATTGCTGATAGTGCCAATAATGTAGTTATTGTTGTTATAGTTGATTATTTTTATTAAGTTTTTCCCATCCAAATTGTAATGTGATTTCTTTCAGTTCTGTCCAGACTGATACACAATTGGTATGAGTAGCAGTCCCAAGAGATAGATTATCAAAGACAGGTTTTTAGTTTGGTCTTAGTTTTGGACTGGGACACAGTGCTGAGCTCCTTTCCAATAGGAAAATCGATGGTAGTAAAACATATCATGTGGCCTCAAAATTAATCGAGCTATCACTTGCGGTTGATTGCGATGAAATGTTAACTGAAATTTGTGCCTTAGGAGACCATGTGGCTGCTTCACTTGATTATTATGACAGTAATGATGACTGAAAAGACCAGTGTGGAACAGAGTCTTTTGAGTTCACTTGAGTGCTTACAAAGAGAAAATGACAAGCTCAAGATTGTTAGATCCCAGCTCAAGTTATAGTCCATGAATCAAAGAGCTTCCATGACAGTCCTAAAAGAAACTCTTATTTCTTGTACTCACAGGGCTGATGTTGCTGAAAATCAAACACAAAATTTCAGTATGTGGGCTTCTGAATTAAAATGACAGTCAAGTTCACAGGCTTGCCAAGTATCTCAATGGATATTCAGGGCTAAAATTGGAATCCTGAAACTTTGAGTGAAGAAAATTGGTTTGATCCAGATGAAACTGACAATCTTGAACCATACTCTTGAAGTTTCTAAGGCATTTCATCACGAAGTGAACAAGAGCTAACAAGCCAGGTGCATAGGTATATGTTAGGATGGGATAACAGGCTACGAAAAAAAATATTTTTTAATCTGTAGTGTTCTTCAATATGTTCAGAGATCAAAACTATTGCCCTGTATGATCAGTTTCATAAACCTATCAGTGAATAAGAAAACCCTAAGAGAGTATCTTGTGAAGAGAAGAGAGCTAACTTTTTGTGGGCGAACTGAAGGAAGTCTTGAGGAAGATGGAGAGAAACAGAAGGAAAAAGGAGAGAAAGGTTTTGGGAAACCCAGATAGGAAGGTAATTACAAATCACAGAAGGGGCCAATGGTATAAAATACTGCACTAAATTCCATTAGCACAAAAGATCAAAAAGTGTCCTTTGGATTTGTCCTTGATAACATTTTAAGAGAGGTGTGAGTATAGTGGAATCTGGGATCAAACAGTAGATCAGGGGTATATACATATATATAGCATTAAAATAACTCATACTATATTAAAGTAACTCATCTTTGAGTTTGCTCTATGAGTCCTCAATTGAAACAGTAATTCTGAAATAGTGTAAGTATTTCCTCATAGGTGGGAATAAGGTCAGGATTTCTAGCATCAACATAAAGATTTAACATAATTCTGAATATTCTGACCAATACACTATAGCCATGAAAAAGGAGAGGATGATGATAGGAATATATAAACACTTGACATGAAGATAAACATTTAAACAATTATTATTATAAGAGATTGACAAAATGTTTTATTTTAGAAACCTTGAAGAATAACAGAAAATATACTAGAACTAAGCAGAAGGGATTAATAAGGGAATTAGGTGTCAGATGAAACAGAAATTAATAAAATAAAAATTTTATACTAGCCATAACTTGTAATAAAGGATAATTTTAAAGGATAATTAACAAGGATAATATAAAAAATTCCTCCACACAATGATTAAAACAGGTTGTTCTCAAATGTGAAAACTCAATGGTTAATAATATCAGTTTTCCAGAAATTATATATTTAATTCCATGCCAATGCCATGTCACAAAAAGCGTTTTATTTATTGAAATAGGAAAAAAAATTCTAGCATTTAGACAAGTCAGTGTATGAGAAGAGTCAAGAAATCCATGTTATTGGTAATTTTGAAGTAGAACTTACTATATAAAATGATAAAGGACTGTATATAGTTGCTATAATTTAAAATTAAAAAATTGAAATACCAGGTATGAAATAGACTGAGAAGTCAAAAGTACATTATTAATTTATATTGTAGAAGCAGGCCTAAGTATATAAGGGACTTTGGTATATCATAAAAAATCATTTTAAATCACTGCAGATACTGAATGTTGTTCAATAAATAATACTAGAATATCAAGGAAAATTTAGAGAACAATATTAGTAGACCCCTACCCCACACCTTCAATAAGAATACATTTAAATGTGCATTATCATTATAAATGTCTGTGCATATGCTTTCCTCAAAGTTCCAAGAAATAAATCATAAGAAAAACATTTAAACAAGTATGAAACAAATGACAATAAAAAGGTACTGACTATACCATTGGTATAACACTAAATAAATGGAGATGATCTAAATAGCCAGAGGGAATTATAAAATAAATTAGGATGCATCTGTAAAACTGCATAATATAGAACCTTCAACAATAATGGTTTGTTATGTATAGTACAAAGAGGATTACCAGGTATCATCAAAGGGAAATTTTTACAAAGGTAGTTACGGTAGGTAAACATTTTTATAAAAAGCTATACATTAAGGTATATTTAGAAAAAGATCAGTCTGCTGATAATGATACATTCAGGTATGATATATTATGCCTGTGAAATTTCTTTGCATTCTCCCTCATATTTTTTCTGTATTTTCTGACCTAACTTTGCAATTGAACAAAATAACAAATCTATTTCTTAATTGACAGTAATTTTTGTTTAAAACCTATTTTTGTCCATTAACAAAAGCTGTGTTCTATGTTACCTGTAACTAAAATGCAAATAATTGTATTAGGTAGGTATTGGTGCAAAACAAATTATCCCAAACACAATGGCTTAAGATACCGACCATTTGCTATCTACTACAGTTGCCATAGGTCAGAAATTTGGGAATGGTTTGGCTGACTGCTTTTGATTTGGGGTCTCCTGTGAGATTTCAGTTAAATATCAGACTGATCTGTAGTCATAGGAAGACTTGTCTAGGACTGAAAAATCAGATTCCTAGGTGGCGCACTCATATGCCTGAGAAGGTGGTGCTAGCTCCTAGAAAAAGACCTCAGTTCCTCGCCTCATGAGGATAGCAGCCATAGGGTTGCTCGAGCGTTCTTCATATCTGCCTACCACTTTCTCCTACATTAGTAATTCAATAGCACAAAGAAGAAGCTATCATTCCTTTATGACCTAGCCTTTGAAGTCACACATCATCAAATTTATAGTGTCCCGTAGATCAAAACTTTGCTCTATTGAATATCAGAGGGCACTACATAAGAACATGAATATTGGGAGGTAAGGACTATTGGAACCATCTTGGAGGTTAACACATAATTATGGTAAAAAAATGGAAATAAATTTATAAAATTATGAATTGCAATAGAATATTTATATCATGTTAGCATAGCAAATAGATAGGTCTCATGCCTCAGTTCAAAAGATTAAAAAGTGAGAATTATAGAGAAAATACCATAAAACCAACATTAGGTAAATAAAGATGCATACAATTATGTATATGTGGTGTTAACTACTATTTAAAGTGAAGAATGAACAAAGATTGTGGTACAATAAATTCAAATGATTATATTAAAGGGTAGTAATATCAGTAAATAAAATTTCCCTTTAATTATTTTAATATCAAACTACATTTTAGCAAGATATGAATTTAAAACAGAAATTTTATCAATGTCATGGTACATTGTTACCCTATAATTGAAATAATGAAAGATGAATTAGGAACAATATAAAAATTTTAAAAACAAAAGACTAGAATCCAAAGCATGTAATTTGCAAGATAATCTTTTAAACATCAAAGAGCAGACATAACCCAGTGACAAAATATGAAAAAAATCAATGCTGAATTTGCTTCTGTAAAATTTAAGGTACTTTAAATTAGGACACATGAATAAAAACATTAGAAGGTGATATGAATTATTTCCAAGCTGTTATGTCACATTCACTCCATCATTCGACAAATAATTATGGAACATTTGTTTTCTGTGTCATCATTAAATTAAAGTGTTTATTACATAAAGGTAAATAAGACACTGTCTTTGCCCTCCAGGTACCCAGAATTAAATAGTAAAAACAAACAGTTGCAATTCAATAAGGATAAGTCTTATATTTAAAAGGCCATTGTAAATAAAGGAGTAGTCTGGTCAATTAAAAGAGAAAAAGGGGGTCAGAAAAAATCATTTAAAAGCCAAGTAGAGCTTTCATTTTCCAAATATTATCAAAATGAACACCAAACCCAAGAACATTGGTGTTGTAAGAGATTAATTTATTCCATTTTGTAATATGGTTTTCTGTATATATGTTTGACTCTTGGTTTGCAAGACACATGCTCAGTTGTGTGTGTGTGTGTGTAATAAATATTTGTTTCAAGGCTAAACAGAAGATAGGAATGATAGCCACACAGCCAGAACTCATGTGCAATTGATTTGCCAGTCAAAATTCAACACAATCATAGCAATTCAGGCATTGGTTCCTCCTCTTAAGAAAGGGTATCTATTGCTGGTTTATCCTATAGATCCTGAATATCACATTTCTTCTCCTTCAAGTTAGAGTTCTTGCTGTAACTTGAGGTTGTTGCTGCTCCTGGCTTGTACCACCCAATGGCTGGTCTACTGTTAACTTAATTTTTCATCCACTTACTATTCAGTATTTAATGCCCTGTTAGGTAGCACTCTAATGCAGGCTATACAATGAAATACCATTCAGCAATAAAAAGGTATAACACATAACAACATGGATGAGCTGGAAATTCATCAAACCAAAATAAACCAGACTTAAAAGGCTAAATACTTCATAATTCCATTTATGTGAGTTTAAAGAAAAGAACATTTTCAGAATAGAAAGCAGATCAGCACTAGAGGTTGACAATAGTGGAAATCATGAGGAAATATTTTGGGGTGATAAGAGTTTTATATCTTAATTTTGTGATGGTGATCATGTGAGCATATGCATTTGTCAGTTCACCACTGTGTACCAAAGGAGTGAATTTTATTTATGCACACTTGAAATATTTTAAAACACAAAAAAATAAAAATTAATTCTTAACCAGTGGTTTTTATACATGCAGTTTCAAGACACAAAACAGGCATACTATAGTTACCTAGATTAAAACAGCATAGAAAAATGAAACATAGATCTAGAAAAATCCCTGCCAATTACTTGATAAACCCCTCACTTTATGAACAAAAATCAGAAGTTGACCTTGATGGAAACATGAAGATATCTGCAACAAGGGGCAGGAAAAAATTAATCTTGATCATTTGAGGCCCACTCAAATGGTAAGGAGAGAATGACGTGAGCTGAGAGGCACTTTCCAGTCACCCACAATTTGATTAACTCAAGGTGTTAGACAAAGAGGAACTTAAAAAAAAATGATTGAGAATCTTGAATTAGATCATGGGTGAATATGAGACTTCAAGGGAATATTTTGTTTATTGATTTTAAACAGGTTAACTAATCTTTCTAATATTCTTCCATCTTTAGAAGGATTAATCACTTTAGAAGGATTAATCAAGTAGGTTTTTGAAACATGATGTGATCTAAACCCACAAATTCTAATTTGAATTTTCCTCTCACTTCAAGTTCTTCAAAGAATTAATAATTGAGGAATTGGGCTGTTTGAGAGAGAGAGTATATTATTTTGCCTTGACACTGGGGACAATATGAGGGTAAATATCTTCCTCTTCTGTGACTTCTATATAATGACTCCACAAGACAAGGAGAAAAGTGTCTCACCTTTGGAAATTAAATAATATCCAATGGACTCTCTTTTCTAATGACCAAATTAATTTTTTATATGCATTTTAAAAAACTTTATTCCAGCAGTGTTAGACTATTTAAAAAATGAATTTAAAAAGTCTACTCTATAATTCTTCCTCTATAGTTCCTTGGTCAGAGTCTAAAAGCAGGTGGAGAAAAATAAGAAAGATTGACAATTATTTCAAAAGTGAGATAAGGAAGAATAATAGTACAACTGACCTACTTAGGTCTCCAGGGTCATGATAAGCATTGATGTTTTCAGAGGTACACATACCTAGTGCTATACTATACTCATAGGTAAAGTTTCTAAATGAAATAAAGAGCTAAACAGTATAAAATGTATCCTTTCAGCTGTTGGGGGCTGTGCCATGTGGGCTGCACCGTGATGGCGCCTGGCAGCCAGCCGGAGGTTGTTTTGATCACATCGGCAGTGAGGAGGTTGATTGATATAAGCACACCCAGGTGGTTTGTCACTGGCCGTATTCAATTAAGTCCATGCACACAACGTGTGCACAGGTGTTCCCGAGTGCTCCTGCTAGGGCCTGCTAGTTTTAACTTTTGCCGTGATTGGGCAGCTGGCTCCTCGCCTGATCTCAACTGGTGTGGCCCTGCCCTCTGCCTCCTGGAGGGAATATAAGAGGGCAGTAGGTAGAAGGAGAGAAGAAGCAGCTAAAAGAAGCAGCTAGCAGAAAGAGGAAGCAGCTAGCAGAGAAAAGAAGCAGCTAGCAGAGAGAAGAAGCAGCAGTAAGCAGAAGCAGCAGTAAGAAGAAGCAGCAGAACTCTAAGAAATAGATCTCTGATAAGCATAGAAGCCTGTCTTTCTCTAAAACTTCCACTATAAGCAAGGTCTATCTTTCTCTCAAAACTTCTCTTCCTCTAAAATCAAGCAAGCTTTTCTTCCTCTATAAGCTAGAGAATAAGCAAGCAAGCAAGGAAGCAGCACAGGAATAGAAGTAGTTTATTCCCAGTCCACCTAAGATAAATACCCACGCTATTGTTGCCGTGGGCGGCGACATTCAGCTCCTGTCATGTACGTTGTCTTGCTGGGCAAAACACTTGCTGTTTTTCATTTTTAACCAGTATTGGTCATACCATTGTCAAATCATTTTCCAATCCTGGAACCTTTTGAAAATGGTTTGTTTTTATAAGAAAATAATAGAAGCATAAAATATCAGACTTATTGGTTATTAAGCCCTGTGTATATGGCAATTGTGATAAAAAAGCTACATTTTCATTTCATTTCATTTTAATTAATGTAATTTTTAGTTAAAATATTTGCCTATAACCAGTGACTACCATGTTGGGAAGCACAACTCCTTACACTGGCAAAGAAAACATATAAGTGACCCACAAGGAAAGAGAGGCTTGAATGACTAGTCTAGTCAAGGATGCCAAATACAATGGAAATTACCTACTAGCATTTTTTATTATACCAAAATCTTATGCAGCATAGGAAAGAATGGGTTACAACTAAAAATAAATCAAGGCCTTCATTACTGATTTTACATTTTCCCACTGCAAAGGTCAACCAAAAGAGCACCCATTGGTCATTTACATTTCCACCAGAAAACAATCTACAACTTACAGCTATCTATAAATATAGTGGAAGACATTGGGAACGACTAGAATCCAGATAATCAATCTGCCTGCCAGGCACAAATTTATTGGGCAAATTCTCACAGGGTGCACCGTCTCTGCAGGATTTTATATGCTCTTCTCAGTGTCTTGCTGAATTGCACTCCTATACATGAAGTAAATCTCCCTGTAAATGCACAACAAAAGTGGAATGATTTAGAATTTTGAGCAAAGTGCTACACTTGCCATTCAGAGTATTGTGAACAAACACAATGAGGTTTTTTATTTCATTTTTTAGACCTATGTACAATTCCCCCAGATGTCCCAATAGTAACACTTACTTACTTGAATTTCATTTTATTTAAATTCCATTTGAAATTTAATTTTTATTAAGATAATTATAGATTCACATGCAATTGTAAGAAATAATAGAGATCTCTTGTGTAAAATTTTCCTAGTTTACATTCCTAGCACCATCAAAAATTTTCCACATTTTCCTTAATAATAACATTTTGCAAAACTAGTTTATTATCATAACCAAGATTTTAAAACTTATATGACATCTATATTATTCAGATTGTCAGTTACACCAGTCCTCATTTGTGTGTGTTTGTGTTTGTCTATGTGTGTGTGTTTAGTTTATACAATTTTATCATCTAAGTAAGTTCATGAATCCACAATCACAGTCAAGATAACTGCTTCAATGTAAGAATTCCTTATCTTTCCCTTTTATAAACCATACCTGGCTTTCTTCTGCCTCACTCCATACCTAACCACTGATATGTCCTCCATGTTCAAAATGTCATTTGAAACACATAACATAAAGAAATCATGTGCTTGTAACCTTTTGGAAATATATATTTTCACTGACCATAATTCTCTGGAGACTCACCCATTGTTTTGCAAGTATCCATCATTCATTCCTTCTCATTGCTGAGTAGTATTTTTATATATGGATGCATTATATGTTTATTCATCCTTGAAGAGCATTGGACTGTTTCCAGGTTTGGACTATAACAAATAAAGCTGCTATTCATAATATTTACATTTTGTGTGCAGATAAGTTTGGGTTTCTCTAGGATGAATGTCCATAACTGCAATTGGTGGGATGTATGAAATTATGTTTGGTTTAATAAGAAAATATAAAACTGTTTTCCAGAGAGGTTGTAAAATATTACATTCTCATCAGGAGCTTATGACTGATCTAGTTGCCCACATTCTCATTAGCATTTGATGTTGTCATTAATTTTTACTTTAGAAGATGATAATTTAGTGTTCTCTCATCAACTAGCTCACCATCACATATACTTCCCATCTCAGAAACTACCCAATATAGTTATAACTTAATTTTGTTTGAATGAACATTCTGATTATATGTTAATATATCTCAATAAGTGATATTCACTTTTAAGTTGAGTAAAAGTGTATTTTTAAATTTTTTATGCATAACTTCCCATTTTCTAATTAATGTTTTTATTGTTTTTAGTTTGCTTCTGTGTGCTATAACACTAATTTATCTCCATAACTCCCTTTCTTATTCCAAGAAGTCCTAATTGTCTAAATTATTTCTCAACACATTCAAACTCATAAAGCATTCTATTGCTTCAATCTTCTTGGAGTCATCCCTCCTATAGTCTCCATATATATGGCACATAAATCTCTGCCCAACTGCTGGCCTCTGCCCAACTGCTGGGTCAGTACAGAAGGCTCCATTCATGAGCTCTGGTCTGGGTATAAGGGGCCTTTGGTTTCTGTGTAGTGCTGGGTTCTACTGCAGTGGGCCCAGTATTTAACTCCAAGGCAAAGTCCTGCACTAGCTTTCATGCTATATTTTCCAGCAAGTAGAGTCCTGCTTCTCTCCCTGCTGCCCAAGTTTAGGCCAAGGTTTGTGGAATCAGTCACTTAGCCCTATGTTTTAGTCAGCATTTTTGTTGGTGTGACCAAAAGACTTGACAAGAACAATTAAAGGAGGTAAAGTTTATTTGGGAGCTCGTGTTTTCAGAGGTTCAATCTATGCTTGTCTGATGTCTATAGCTCTGGGCCCCAGGTGAAGCAGAACATTATGGCAAAAGGGCATGGTGGAGGGAAGCAGCTCAGGACATAAATGCCAGGAAGCAGAGAAAGAGCTCTGCTCACCAGGAAAAAACTATCAACACCAAAGTCATGCCTCCAGTGACCTATCTCTGCTAGGCATACCCTTCCTGTCTATAGTCACCATCCAGTTTCATTTCAGTAGATTAATCCATTGATTAGGTTATGACTCTCATAATTTGATTATTTCACCTCTGAAAATTCTTGCATTGTCTAACATATGAACTTTTGGGGGGTCACCTCATATCTAAACCACAATACCCTGCCTTACTAATGTAATTCCATTGGCTCAGTCTGTAGTCACTGTAGGGGAGGCAGCAGTTGTAGGACTCAGCCCAGCACTGGGTATACACCATGGTGGGCCTGGTATTGGGTTTCAAGTATAAGACCTGAACTTAAATATTTCTCGTGGGAGGTTTCTCTCTCTCTCTCTACTGCTTGGAGTTGCAGGAGGAGTGACATTGGCAACTCTTTCCTTCTTGCCTTCTTCAGTGAATTTTCACTTATTATGATACTAAAACCACATTCCACTATCTCTTACCTGACTTTTTTAGCTGATGTGAAAGTGATATGGTGTGTGAATAACTGCTCAAATTGCAGATATATGGAGATGGTTGCTGAGGGATCTTACTCAGCCACCATCTTGCTCTGTTTCCTATTTCTTCTTTGAATTACTAGTATGTAAAATTTCACATGTTGTTTCTCCAACTTTAAAGTAATTGCATTATCATGCAGGGTTGAAAAATTTAGCTAAAAACAATTTACCCTTCCAAAAAATCTATTATGTGAATATTATTCAACAATAGAAAATAGAGAATTTAGAGGTAAATATGTGATGCAGATGTTAGAATACTTCATCTGAAAGTGACATTTTCAGTTGATAAGAGTAGATTTTAAAAAATTCAAATTTACCTAAGCACATTAGACTATGACACCCCTCCTTAGTTGATGGGAATACCAACAGAACAGAAAACAAAATTATTCTCTATTGATATGTATTATCATATCTTTAGGTTCTACACAGAAATCCAGACTTGGGCCATTCTTTTCCCTGAGAATAGACAAAAGGGAATTATAAAATTTCCATTTTTTTCCCAGAGAATGTTTAGGTGGCTATGCATGGACTGTGGTTTTGATTTAGTCAAATTCTGTGAGCCACTGTGTTTCTTTCAGTGTCATAAAATTGTCCTGCTTTAGGGCTTAGGGATATAGAAAAAGTTTGTAATATGATATGATATAGTGATTGGGATAAAATCCAGCGGTGATTCATATCTCCCACTTGTTAAGCTAAGACAGAATTTTGAAAGATGATGATATGTTTTTAATTTATGTTTTGCTAAGAATTTGCACATAATAATCACCATTAGCACTACAAACACTATTTTCAACTATTTACAACAACCATTCCAAGAAACTTGTCAACTTTCCTTTATATTACTTACAAATCTCCTCCTCCTTGTAGAAAGAAATGATTTATTTATCATCTTGGTAACATGAAAATCTTGTAAAACTGTTATGGGAAAGGTTTTATAAAGTTACTTAGGTCCTAAAGGATTAACTGTTTGGTTGGAAGTTGGAGAGGTCATTCATCTCAGAGTGAACATCATGTGCATTATCAAGGAGGAAATGAAAACACCTGATACGTTTTGAAACTCTGAGATCATAATAGAGGAAGGATGAGGAGCAAGTAGGCATTGGGCGGGGTGGATTCAAGTCTGTAGGAAAAGTCTTCATTTAGCAAGAAGATGTTTGATCACTATATCCTGAGTAACACTTTGATTTCACAAATGAAGAAACTTACACCTGGCGTAGTTAACCAAGTACCTAATGCCTCTGTCCTCAGTGTGTTGTTCCTGGGCCAGCAGCATTGGTATCATCTGGGAACTTGTTGTAAGTACAGATTCTTAGACCCTACTCCATATATACTGAAATGAAATCAGCATTTTAACAAAAGATCCAAAGGATTGGTTTTAATGTGTGTGTGGCGCATGTAAAAAGAAGTAGGCTTCATAATATACATAATGTTTGTTCACTTTTCAAAATTTAACACTGTAATAGATACTTTTCTATGTCAATACACATAAATATCAATCATGGATAGACTAAATTATTTTACCCATCCCTATTGATTGGTTTTCATATCAATCCAATATTCTGGTACTGTAATCAACACTGAGAAATGCTGGCCACTGAGCAGAACATTTAGGGACCCTGACTGTTTTCACTGAAATCCTCTGTTTTTGTTACATCTTCTTGCCTTAATGTACCCCATGGGTAAATTACTTTCATTGATCTTAAAAGCTTGGTCTTAAGAAAGGTCCAGAAAAATGCCCACTACACCAAATGACATCATAAAACTGCAAAACCACGACAAATAAGTGAACTGCTTCTGGGTTTGGGGCTGTCGTAATATGTTTTCCAGTTGTCTGGTGACACCTGCCACCCCGGATTCTTTTGCCAGGCACCAGGGGCTTCCATTTCAGTTGCCAATTCACGCGGCTTGCGCGTAGACAATGGAGGCAGGCTTAATGCGCCTGCGCGAGCTCAAGCGCAAGCGCAGAGTCCAATGGTTGCCTAGCGACAGTCGCCTAGTAACTAGACCAAGTTTGTCCCGGGCCGGCCAAGTTCACAACTATTTGTCCACTACCGAGAAGGCAGCCATGGACACTGAGAGGTCCTCTCTCCTCCCCTGGGACACAGTCAGCCAGAAGAGGGACATTCAGCTGCGGGTGTCCCCGTCGGAGCTGAAGTTCCTAAACACGGTGGCTGGGAGAGTGTACCGCCTCCCACTTACTGTACATAATCTCGGCCGTTGGAACCGGAAGATACGGTTTCAGGAGCCAATTAAGCCACAGGTGACACACTGAGGGGTGCTGGAACCAGGACCTCTGGAGGGCGGGGACTCACAGAATGCCTTCTCACCTGAACACCTCCCTTTGCCACAGGGGGATCCTGTGGAGGTGGGGGTAGGATTGAATTCCAGAGGTTCGGTGGTTTAGCAGTGTATGTATGTGCTGCTGCCCCTCCCCCTTTGCTTGAAGCTGGGATACGGGGAGGGAGGGTGGGGAAAAGCTGATCTAAATCTACTTCTTCATCCTGAGTTTGGAAAGAAGGGAAGAGGTTCTGTGACTAGTACGAACCCCAAATCTGTGCGCCTTGGCTTCATGATTCTATTGTAGTTGTGTTAAACACCATGAGAATAAAATTCTCTATTAACAACTCTTTGAGTCATGAAGTACCTGATTCTCCAGAACTATGGAATTAGAAGAAAGCATTTTTTTTTAAATTTCACATATTAACAAATGTTTGTTGAGCACATAGTATGTAACAGGCAATAGATGTGAGGAATACTGATTGGACAAAATCCTGCTGTCTTAGGACCTAGAAACTAATGGGAACATTTTAGTACAGGTCTATCCATCATCAATACCAGTGTTCTGGGAGACTGTCTCTGACTTCTAACTTCAAAGTGGACAAAGTTTCATCTCTGTCTTACTGTTATTTTAGATCACATAAGTGAATGGATGACTATTAGTTCACAAGACTTTTGATATAGGAAATGTGGTAAGTTTTGATATGTAAACAACAAATAACCGGAATTTTTCAGAAGATATTCCTAGTGGTAAATCACAATGAATGCATCTGAATGTGTAAAATATGTCTATAATTATTAAGTTAAAGTTACATATATTTGTTAGTATATATATATATATATGTGTGTGTGTGTGTGTGTGTGTGTGTGTGTGTGTGTGAAAACCTGTTAATGGCTAGGAGAGCAATAAGAAAAAGAATTTTCATGTTCTATTTTCTACTCTTCAAAAAAATAATGTACTGTTTATGCGGATATGCACAAATCTCAAAGTAAAGCTTGATGGATTAATGTGTAATGTGTATACTTATGAAGTCACCACCTGTATCAAGTCATTAAATGTATCTAGCACACTAGAAGGTCGCTAGTGCCCCTTCCCTACATACAGTACCTGGAGTAATCACCCCATGGAGCTGATTTGTTAGATATCTGAATATCTATATATGGAGTACACACTATGCACCATATGCAATGTCATTCATCATCTATTTGTAGGTTGCTGGTAGAAAAAGAATACACAGTTCTTATTTTCCAGGGACATAGAGTTGATAGTTCTGTGCTTGATTTTCAATACCATTAAATGGATAGTTTTCCATTATCCATTTAATAGTGCTTTGCTGATTTGTGTAGCCTCTGGTTTGGTTAAGGTAGTCTTATTTGTAATTTCTCCCTCTCTCCTATGGCTCAAACTTCCTTTTCTTTTCACTCAACATTTTCATTCCCTTCATCTTCAAGAGCCCCTCCCTTCCCAAATCTCATCTACCTTTTAAGGTCAATGTGAGGTCTCATTTTCTCTAAGAAATCTTTTCATATCTTCCCAAATTATTTCTATCCTACTGAATACGTATTTCATTTACTAACTACTTTGGACTTGTGTCTCAGTGACTCTTGGTAAACATTAGTTTTGCCTAAGTGGTTGACTCATAAACTGCTAAGAGTAGGATGCAAAGCATCTGACATTAGAATAATTAATTTCAACAGGATCTATATTGTTACTGATCAAGGGTGGAGGAGGAAGATACTAAGTTTTATAGTCAGGTAGATTTGTTGTTTTGGCATCTTCACCTCTGAGTGACTTTAAATATTGGTATCACTCTACAATAAGAGTCATCTATCTTCTGAGAGTCTTAATATCAGCCTCATAGGACTTCAGCAGTGTATTGAGATAATAGATGTATAATTGCTTGATACATCATAAGTGATCAACAGTTATCAGTTCTCTTCTTTCAACCTTCATATTTTCCTGAAGCTAGAAAAGTTTAAGTAGAACAAAAATGTTTTTCTTTTTTGGTCTATTATTTCTTTCTGTTTCCTCCAAGTTATGAAACCCAGGTCTCCATGCAGAGAGTATATGAATATTGCATACTTCCTGTGTATGTACACATACATACTTCATGTGTATGTATATATGCATGCAGGAATAAGTTCTGGTGATCCCCTTCACAACTAAGTGACTACAGTTAATGTCTATTTTTAAATCGCTAAGAGAGGATTATGAATGTTCTCATCACAAAAATGACCAGTCTATGAGGTGATGCATGTTAATTAGCCTTATTTGCTCATTCCACAATGTATACGTGTATGAGAACATCACATTCTACCACATAAGTATATATAGTTATTTTTTGTCAATTAAAATAAAATTTAAATGGAAGGATTTTTGCTTTTAGGGCAGGAATAAAGACTATGTTTGGTTAATAACATACACTCCTAACTACATTTGCTCACATTATTTTATTTTAAGGAGTTAAGGTGTATAATTTGGGGGCTGGAGATACAGCTCAGTAGTAAATGTGGTTCATTGGTAGAGTGTTTGCCAAGCAGGTGCAAGGCTCTTGAGTTTGATTTCCAGCAACATATATATGTACACACATGTAAAGATGTATAATTTGATTCTTTTTTTCCCACGGAAGTTCAAACTGATATTGACCAATCTGGATAAGGCACTTGCTTCTGGTCTTCAGATGACAGCCATGGTGGAATATCATCCTGATAAAGATGAAGACATATTTGACCACCTACTTATTTCAATAGGAAGTAAAATAATAGAAATTCCTCTAATAGGGTATGTAATCTTCATATTCTGTATTTTCTCTGACTTATATCTATTGTTTCCATACAGCTGAACTTGAAGGACAAATTTTTAGATAATTTTAGTGTTTATAGCATTCCCTAGTATTTTTATTTAAATATATTACAAGCATCAAATAATTCATTGTATTATTAGATTTTTGCAAGTTCATGTTCATATTTAATTCAATTTTACACTATTGTCATATTCACGTCACTTAATTTTCAATAGGGTAGATTTTGGCTTAAAAATCAAAATGTTGCTCTTTTGAGATTGGTTGAAAAATGGATGAATATAATGGGTTTAAAACAAATAACTGACTTTGAGATTAATTTTGATATACATTATTCATTTGATAAGGATGAATAAAGATTCCTTTCTCTTTTTATACTTGAAAAGGATATTTTGACCCTAAGAACTTAGTGAGACCCTGTTTTAAAATAAAAAATACAAAGGGCTGGGGATGTGGCTCAGTGGTTAAGTGTCCCTGGATTCAATTCCTGGTCTAAAATAAAAAAGCCTATTTTGGTTTATTGTTAAATTACCCATAAAAATTATTGTTAAAATTTTAAAAATTTTATTCATACACACACATATATACATATACATACATATATATATATATATATACATATATATGTATGCATATACAGGCATGATCCTCCTTTTCCTCAGCAAAATGTAGTTCTATAGGTATTATTCTTTTGTCTATGTTTATGTACCACATAAAGATTTAATATTGGAATATTTATTGTTATATAGTATTAGGTATATGCTTCTTAATAATTTCCCTTATATTTTTTCATTAATATAAACTAAATTTAGATTTGCAATTATTTTGGTTCTCCATGTTATTGAGAAGTTCTGATTTATCACACCATCCCATTCTACCTAGGAATCAAATAGTTGACACATAGTAGGAAAGCTATTAATTATCACACGTATTATGTTACTTTTAATTTTTAAGTAGGGCAATTTTTAGTGCATTTTTTATTTTGGCATAACCATGACAGTGTCACTTAGATTTGCTTGCTTGTTCTGTGTATGTAGAGAAGGGTTGAGGATGCCTTTTGTCTTGAAAAGATTTTATCTTGTTCACACAATGTATACACTCTCTCATCAGAGTCCATTTCTCACCAAAGTTGTAGTATAAGCACAACATTATCCATTACCCTCTTTATGTGTGGGACAAGACTGAAGGAAGGGGTGTGTGTGTGTGTGTGTTTGTGTGTCACAGAGTTGCTGTTGTATATATTTTTAATTCAGATGATTGAAAATTCATATGCAATCGTATGAAGTAAAACAGTCCTTGTGCACTTTTTCCAGTTTGCCCCAATTGTAACATTTTGCAAAAGTATAGGATAATACCATGATGGAGAGATGGACATGGATATGATCTATCTTATTAAGATTGCCATAGCTTGCTTGAACTCCTGTGCATGTCTGTTTGTGTCTGTATTATTAAGTGCTGAACAATTTTATCATCTATGTAGATTTGTGTATCCACCACCAGTCAACTGAGAGGGTTCTAATACCACAAGGATCTCTCCTGTTGTTTTATTATACCTCCACCTACCTCACTTTTGCCTCACACTCTCCATCCCTAAACTGTGGAAACTGTAATCTTCCATTTCTAAAATTTGTTCCCTCAAATAGCTTATATAAATTAAATCATGTAGCATAATACCTTTAGGGTTGGCTTTTTTTTTTTTATTCAGCAATCTCTCTGGAGATTCAGTCATGTTTTTGACTATATATTTTGTTCCTTTTAGTACTAAGTAGTATTCCATGGTATGGTAGGTATATCGTGTGGTTTGCTTAACCGTTGATCATTTATCTTTTGCCATTTTCATGAAAATATTTAATGTGATATACTATTTGTTATGACATTTCTGAGGAAAAGGAACTTTTTTAGTTCGACAAAGTTTTTTTTTAACCATTATTTTTTAAAGAATAGAGACTAATATGACAGTTTTTAGTTATTACCAGTACACAGCTTTAATATTCTTGTACAAGTTTATGTGAACATAAGTTTTCATTTCTCTGGATAAATGCCCATTAGTGCAATTGCTAGGTCATATGATAATTGCATATTTAGTTTAGTAGAAAAATCCCAAATTGCTTCCCTTAGTGGCTGTACCATTTTGCATTCCAATGAGCAGTGTATGAGTGATACACTTTTCTCACATTCTTTCCAGTATTTCTTTGTCACTAGTTTTAAATTTTAGCCATTTTGGCAGCTAGTGGAATCTCATTGTAGCTTTAATTTGCATTTCTTTGATGACTAATAATGTTGAACATATTTTCATGTGTTTTTCTGTCATCTGAATATCTTCTCTAGTGAAGTTTTATAAATGTGTTCTGCTCATTTTCTAATTATATTATTTGTTTTATTAAGTTTTGTAATTTCTTTGTATTATGGATACAAGTTTTTTGATGGATATCTGACTTGAAAATATTTTCTCAGTCTATGATTTGACTTTTTATCTTTTCAACAGAAAATTTTGTACAGTAATTTTTTTTCTTCTTAAATTTTTATTTCAATTTATCAATGTTTTAATGGTTCATGCTTTTAGTGTCAAGGCTAAGATCTCTTTGCCAAAGCCTTGATCATGAAGATTTTCTGCTATTTTTTATTTTTATTTTATAGTTAGATCAGTGATACCTTAGGAGTTAATTTTTATATGAAATGTGAAGTTTATGTCAAGGTTTCTTTTTTCCCAATAGATATCCAATTGCTTTGACCCCCATTGTTGAAAAAGCTAACCTTTTCCATTGAATTGATTGTGAATCTTTGGAAAAAATCTCAGTTTAGGAGCTAGGAGCATTTCTCAGTACAGTGATTGCCTAGCATACTCATGTTCAATCCTCAGTACCACACACACATTCACACACACACAATCAGTTGAGCATATTAGTGTCGGTTTATTTCTGAGTTCTGTATTTTGTTCTACTGCTCTGTGTGTCAATTCCTTTACTGACATCATGCTATCTTAATTTACTATATAGTGTTTACTATATAGTGTTTCTTAAAATGTAGCAAAGCAGTTCTTCACACTTTACTGTTTTGTTAAGATTATTTTAGCTATTTTCATGTCTCAGCCTTTCCATATGAATTTTGGAATAAGTTTTCTGAGCCCACAAAAAAAACGTGTTGAGGTTTTGATAAGAATTGAGTTTACCATGTAGATCAATTTGAGAATTGACATCTTTATTATGTAAATTTCCCAATTTATGAACATGCTGCCTTTCCATTTATTTGGGTCTTTGATGTCTTTTACCAGCATTTTGTCATTTTTCAATACAAAAATCCTGCATGTGTATCTTCAAGTGTGCATCTAGGTATTTCATTTTTTGGAGTGAAGTGACTGTAAATGACTGAATTTTTTTTCTTTCTTTTTTTTGGTGGGGGGGTACTGGGGATTGAACTCAGGGGCACTCAACCACTAAGCCACATCCCCAGCCCTATTTTGTATTTTATTTAGAGACAGGGTTTCACTGAGTTGCTTAGCGCCTTGCTTTTGCTGCAGCTGGCTTTGAACTCGCAATCCTTTTGCCTCAGCCTCCAGGGCCACTGGGATTACAGGTGTGTGCCACTGTGCCCAGCTGACATTGAATTTTTAATTTTGGTCTGAACATTTTCCTTGATAGTATGTAAATATGATTTATTTTTATGATATTTTTCATCTCACCTTGCTGAACTCAATTTCTAGATTTTTGTGTTTGTGTTTTTAGATTCCTTGTTACCTTCTGTCCCATCTATTTTAACTGTTCAAGAGCTTTTATCATGAAGAAATGTGGAATTTTATCAAATTCTTATGATTACGGTTTTTTTTTTTTTTTTTTTTTTGTACCGAGGCTGGAACCCAGGGGTACTTAACCAGTGAGCCACATTCCTAGCCCTTTTAATATTTTATTTAGAGACAGGATCTCTCTAAGTTGCTTAGGGTCTCTCTAAGTTGCTGAGGCTGGCTTTGAACTCACGATCCTCCTGCCTCAGCCTCTCTAGTTGCTAGGATTACAGGGTGAGCTACTGTGCCCAGGTGATCATGATATTTTTGTAACTTATTATATTGTGGGTCACATTAGTTTTTGAATGTTGAACTAGACTTGTCCTTGTATACATGGGATGAATTCCTCTTGGTTATGCAGTATCATAGTTTTCCTGTATGCTAGAATTTGATTTGCTAATGTTATATTTGAGATTGCTGCGTCCCAATTCATGAGAGCTATTGGTGTATAGTTTGTTTTATTTATTTTTGTTTGTTTTGTATTGCCTTGTCTGTCTTTGGTGTAAGGGTAGTACTAGTCTCATAAAATGAATTAAAAAATATTCCCTCTTATTTTCTGGAATAGCTTCTTTAATATTGATACTATATTCTTTAAAGGGCGAAATTTGCTGGTGAAATTGTCTGGGCCTGGAGATTTCTCTCCAAGGATGTTATAAATCATGAGTCAGATTTTTGATGCTTAGTGGGCTGTTCATATTGCTTGTTTCATCTTGGTTGAGTCATTATAATTTGTGATTTTCAAGGAATTCTTACAGTTTTAAGTTGTCAAGTATATGAAGTTTCTAGTAATTTTTCCTCATTCTTTTAAATGGCTATAGCATCATAGCGATAGTTCCTTTGTTATTCCTGATGTCAGTGATTTGTCCTTTTATTTATTTATTTTTGAGTATTGCTAGGGGTTTATCAACCACTATTGATTTTTTTTTTAAATCTTTATTCTTATTGACTTTATTATTTTATTTTAAATACCATTGACTGCTGCTCCCTATTGTTTATTTCCCTCTCTTGATTTGAGTTTATGTTATTGTCTTTTTCTAGTTTCTTGATGTTGGAAATTAGATCATTGATTTGAAACACCCGCCCACCCCACCTTATATATATTTTTTTAGTATCAGGGATTGAAATCAGGGGTTCTTAACCACTGAACCACATCCCAGCCCTTTTTATATTTTATTAGAAACAGGGTCTTGCTAAGTTGCTTAGAGCCTTGCTAAGTTGCTGAGGCTGGCTTTGAACTTGTGAACTTCCTGCCTCAGCCTCCCCAGCTGCTGAGAATACAGGCATGTGCCACCAAGCTCTGCAGCATTCTTTTAGTTTTCTCCCATGTTTTTATATAACGGTTTTGTTTTTGTTCACTCGTACATATTTTTTAGATATGGAACTTCTTTGACTCATGAATTATTTATAAGTGTGCTAATTTCTGCACATTTAACGAGTTTCCTGTTGTTTTCCTTTTATTGATCTATACTTTGATTCTGTTAAGGTTAGCTAAAACATTGTACATGAATTAAAATACCTTAAATTTATCCACTTTTGTGGTTCAGAATACAGTCTATCTTGGTGAATATTCCATAAGTGTTTGAGAAAAATGTCTTATTTTCTTAGGCAGATTGTTTTGTATATGTAAATTAAATATTATCAGGTACTTGTTTTTTCTGACAGTCTTTGACTTTTGGGTTAGTGGGTCCAAATCAAAGGGAGCCTTTAGATGAGAATTTTGATATCTCCAACTATTATTGTTTTTGTTTTTTTCCTTCCAACTTTGTCAAAATTTTTGAGTATATTTTGAGGTTCTCTTGTTTAATGTGTACATATTTATGATCATGTTTTCCTAGTAGATTAATCCTGCTATGACTTAATGCATGGTTATTACACATAACCTAAGAAATCAATACAGATCTGTTTTTACTATAATTATTATTGGTATTATTATTGTCATTGTTAGATTTGTAAGCAAAATGTACTTGAAACCTAACAAAATAAATTCTAATTAGGCTAATTTATTTCCAGATAATTACTTAGGAAAGTCATGAGTCTTTGGCTTTTTGCGATATAGGAGTGATTGTAATATTTCCTGACTTTGGGGAATTTTTATTAGTACCAAACAGGGTAATATACTTAAGGGTACTTTGTAAACCATAAATCACTATCCAGCTATAAAATAAATGTATACTTAGGAAATGCGCATGTAGGACAATTTATTCACATATGGAAACACATGTAACAGGTGTGATACAGTGAACTTTAGAGGCATATGTGAAAAGTCATTAGTATCATTTTGTACTTAGATCTCTTTTATATCTTTAATGATATGTTGTAGTATCACGGCCTTTTTTTATTTTTATTTATTTATTTATTTTTATTTTTTTTGCGGTGCTGGGCATTGAACCTAGGGCCTTGTGCTTGCAAGGCAAGCACTCTACCAACCGAGCTATCTCCCCAGCCCACAACCTTTTTTTTTTAAAAAAAATTTGTAGTTGTAGATGGACATCATGCCTTTATTTTATTTATTTATTTTAAAACAATTTTTTTATGTGGTGCTAAGGATTGAACCCAGTGCCTCATATATGCCAGGCAAGCGCTCTGCCAGTGAACCCCAGCCCCAGCCCCATGACCTTCTCTTACTTCATCATATTTTGTGTCATTCAAACTATTTTATTAAGGTCAATTCCAACTTTTCTGAGGAGGGTCAAATGAATGTATTATCTACTTAAGTGGAAATTCCCAAAATGAATTCCGAATATGTTTTGAGAAATGCAAATGTTAAGGGGTAGCTTCTCAAGGTGAGTATTTAAGAGGGTATACCATGCACTTTAGATGCATAAAATCTAAATTTTATTAAAAAATGTATCTCATTCTCTTGTTTTCACATCTTTATTTCTTAATTTCTTTTGCTGACAACTATGCTTGCTACCTGTAGACCTATAAGGAAACCAAAATGTGTTTTTAGGAGGTGAAAGTGTCTATGTTTGTCTCCTTATGAATTTAACTATGAATTTGTATGATGGTTAAAATTAATTAGGTAGTCCTCTGTTCTCTTTCCTTAGGCTGATTCCATCCTGTGAATTGGAAATTGCATCATTAGTTGATTTTGGCACATTAGTTGCCAATAGTAAAGTGTATTGTAAAGAGACCAGAATTATTAACCATGGCAAAGCTCCAGGTAAATACTTTGTCATATAAATTCATTTACAATTTTAGAAGTATTGGAATTATTTTAAATGTATCCCTTGTTTTATTAATAGATTCTCTGAATCATCAAAAAATATGCCTTCAAATCATCAAATATATTTTATTTGAAATAGATCAAACCAGAAGCCCTTAAATAGTATGACTGTAAAGGGCAGATAATGCAATAATTCAGGAAAAATGAACCTGCCTTCTTATGATACTGATTAATACAGACTGACTCTCGGATGATTGGTGACCTCCCTTGATATAGGTCAGATGAGGCTGGACACAGGAAGCAGGTTTATTGGCTGCAGCCTGTCCAGAGTGGGGCTTTCACCTAAATCAATTCTTCCCTCTGAACCCCGAGTCCAGAAATATTTAGATCTCTATACCCAGTGTGCAAGAGCGGAGGAGGGGGACTTAGAGGCTTAAAATTTGCAGAAGTCTACATAAAAGTAGTTTTATTTTTCCCCTTTGAGTTCACAGACAGTGCCTCGTGTCTAATTTTTTGATTATTCAGAAACTTTTAGACACTTTACCACAAAAGCAGAAGTAACGTCATGATGCCCCCAGGCAAATTTAGTTATTGCAAGACAGAGCAATAGGAAATAGGAAACCTAACCACATTTGAACTCATTTGCAGAAATTCATGCTGATAGTCTAGGAACAATTATGGTGAGAGTCTCTGGAGAAGCTTAATTCAGATTTTTGCTGGAGAAGTGGGGGTGCCACTACACCCTGAGAAAAGGAGGGAAGAAGGTGTCATAGAGGTGACTTTGTCTTTAGCACCATCCAATGACAGAATTAGGGCACAGTGCCTTACTATCTGTGTGATCTCGGGGGCAAAATTTTTTTATTGAACTTTAGATTCTTTATCAACTGAGATTAATATAATGTATGATTGTTAATTATATATACCTTAAAATGGTGGCATGGTGTCTGGCTTATCGTAGGCATTCAGTAAGTATTTATCCTCTTTTGTCACTAGACAGGAGAGGATCTTTCTGAGATTGCTATGGAATACATAAACCAGATCTTAAATCCAAACTCTTTCCTACTAACTGTGGTAGTTATCTGGGGCTGCCTAATTGATCATTGGGAATGATTAAGACAAAGATGATCTATCACATTACTGATTTTTTCCTAGGGTATGAAAAAAAAAACTGATAACTGTTCTTCATTGAATATTGCTCATTATACTTACAATGTTTTGATTTTTAAATGATTGAATGTCCACTGCCTGTGAGTTGGTGAAATATTAGGCTCATTTGTAGCATTACTGCATTGTGAAGGATAGACTCATTGAAAGTGTTTATAGACTGTATGGTCCTGTAGACTGTGATTATACTTTAGAGCAGTGATATACAACTGAGAAATTTTTATTTGTATTATTTTACTGTTCAAAATTTCTCTTTACTATTGTTCATTCATAATTCTTCAGAGATTAAATCACAATAATATATCCTTTTTATTCTAAAATCTCACCAAATTAAGTAGTTTTATTACAACTGAAAGCCCTTGGTACAAGAGAACTATGGATTTAGTTTTAGTTGAATATTTCATGTGATTTAACTAAGTGAAATAAAATAAAATTAAGCTACAGACCTGGGTCCACATATTTTTGGAAAATAATCCCAAGTGGCTTTTAGTATTGTATTAAAATTTTATATGTAATGTTTTGTACTAACTTGTCTAGGTATATAATTGAGTATTGCAAAATGATAACTATTAACTTATAAACTGAAACAAATTGTTATCAGTGAATCAGATTTTCTTATGACTTTGTCCCTCACTCTTGGATTTGATTCATATTATTTTTCCACCATTACCAAAATTGATATTATGTATTATATTCACAATAGTGAGTTCCTCTGAAGTGTCATAAAGTCCTTATTTTCTATGAGTACGTATACAAATTAATGATAATAGCAATGTATATTCATTAAGAAAAACACTTCTGCAGAAAATAGATTCCACTACCAAAGATTATTTTAATAAAATTTTAAAAAGTATTTCACATGACAAATATTTTATAGTTTTAGAGTCAAAGTTAAAATGCTTACAGACTTATATCTATACTTAAGAAGACATTGAAAAAACACAGAAGTTTTATGATTTTTACAACTTTGTTTTTCTCTTTCTGGTAGTGTTGCTGGAGATATCTTTGGTTTTGTAGACCCCAAAGCTTATCCATGTAACAATTTCTTATGGTTTATTTTGATAGCCCATTATGGATAACCATCCAGGGATTTAACCAAAAAAAAAAATGGTTGAATACATTTTTTTCCTTTCCCTTTATAAAAATGACTCCTAACTTTCCTCCTGACTTCAAAGTTGTGTTCACCTTTTCTTTCTGAAAAGATGTGGTTCATTATTTAAGGTGTCTCTAATATTACTGCACTACAAGTTGGTGAACTCCATGTTCCCTTTTATGATTTTATCATATGGATAATATTTCTATTGTCTTTCAGTTTTTATCTTTGAAAGTTGAAAAATATTATTTTAGCATGCTTTAAACTGAACATCCTCAATTATATGAATATATTTTATAGCGTAATAATGTATAGCAGTTGCTAAAGTGTGGCAAACCCTAAGGAATCCTCACATTTAATGTACAAAAAAAAAAGGAACAGCAGTTTACAAAAGAGAAATAAAGAGAGGTAGAGGTAGTAGAAAAAGAATTATAACATTAATAGCTAATGTTTACTGAACACAATGTATGCCAGAGAGTATGGTATGCATTTTATTATTGATGCAGGTTGACTGGAACTTGACAGATCTAGCTCAGCTGGGTGCTCTGCTTCAAGCCAAGGAAACTGAGCTGTTCTGTTCTCACTGAAAGTCTGTGGGTCAGCTGGGTGGATCTGCTCCACATTTTCATATTCTAGGGCATAGGCCAAAGGGATAGCAAGTACTCAGGCAAAACATTTCTCAAATCCCTATCATGGGAAATACATAGGAAATACATATGGATTGGAAACTGGCATGCTGTTATGGTTTGGATGTGAGGTGTCCCCCAAAAGCTCATGTGTGAGACATGCAAGAAGACTTGGAGGAGAAATGATTGGGTTGTGAAAGCTTTAACCCAACCAGTGCATTAGTCACCTGATGGGATTAATTGAGTGGTAATTGAAGGCAGGTGGGGTGTGGCTGGAGTACCTGGGAATTGGGGCGTGGCTTTGGAGTACATACATGTACATTCTGCTGCCAAGGCCTCACCTCGAGCCTTGAGGAATGGAGCCTGCTGTCTATGGATTGAGACCTCTGACACTGTGAGCCCTCTTATAAACTTTTCCTCCCTAAAATTGTTCTGGTCAGGTTTTTTTAGTCCCAGCAGTGAAAAATCTGACTGAAACACATGCTATTAATTCCATTCATATATTATTGGCAAAGCAAATCACATAGAGAAATCCAGTGTCAGGAGATAGGAAAACATACATTGTATATGGGTTTGAATGCAGAGAAGGGTGAAAAATTGGGAGTCAAGAATCTAATCTTCCACACCAGCTGTTGCACTTTGGAAGAAGTAACTCAACATTCTGAGTGTCTATTTTTATATTTGTAAAATGAAGATAAATGATTGAACCTATATCATAGAAAAGTTCTTAGTATAAATGTATAAACATAAGTGGATAATATAGTTCAGCTATTTATAAGACTTGAGTCCTAACACAGTGCTCATGTTTGTTGGCTTACCCTGGCATCTGGAGTTACAACTAAAGCTGTTATTTTTGGTCAACACTAGACTATCTTGTCTGTAATATCCGTCCCCTACTAAGACTGTGAATGAATCATTGTAAGGTTCCATATGTAAACCATTACTCTTATTCTCCTTAGGTGTTTTAAAACAGACTACCAGGGCCACTACCCATTCTCATTTCTCCAGCTAGTGGTATTGTGGAGGCTAAGTCATCAGTGATTGTCAAAGTTGATTTCTGTGCAGACCAGCCCAGAGTTGTAAATGAAGTGGCAAAGTAAGTATATATTATGGTTCTTAATTTTAATATGGGTCTTAATAACTTTCCTGTTTACCCTTCAGTTGTACCTTTGATTGTATATTAGCTTCTTTTTTTTTATTCTGCATTCATTCATTGAGGTGCTACTATTTGCCAACCACCCGGGTCTCAGAAATAGGAAGAACTAGAGAATAGTGTATTGGTACACAAAACGGGAACTGCTGTTTTAGATTTTGTGGAGTGGATCAGGGAAGGACTCCACTAACAAGATTAGTGTTGGTGATGGAAGTGAATTAGGGAAGTCATTTCAGGTAGAGCAAGTAGCAGACTTCAAATCCTAGAGGTGAAAAGGCAGTTTACATATTGTGGGATCTGCGGCAATGCAGAGTCAAAGGGATAGAGATGCAAAGTGATGCCAAATGAAATCAGAAAAGCAGAATGACATAGATCCAGTAAAGTGTCTTGAAGGCCAGAACTTTTGTGAAGTATGTCTGCATTCATTAATGGGATGTGCAAACAGTACAATGGGTAACCACCAATATTTAAAAGAATGAAGTAAAAAATATCAGAATACATCTTACATAGCAAGGGAAATGTTGTTTTATAAATCTTTCACTGTGTGTGGATGTGTATTACTGCATTGCAATGTAAATATATTTCTTACTGAAGACCACAGTCATAAATGAGTGAGAAAAACATGTGAGTCCTGATAGGAGTATAGGTTTTATTGTGAAGGCTGTGATACCTCAGGAAGGCTTTAGGAATGGGAATGCCTTGATGAGTTTGCATTTTAGAAAGGTCATACAGGTAGCAGTGTGCAAAACAGATCAGGATATACAAATGTGGAGTGTTCAGTCCTGACTAGAAATATAATAATAAAGCAAGAGGGAAATGACAAAGAAAGGCCTGAACTAAGGTACAAATTGGGAGGACTGAGAGAAGTGTGATGATTAGAGATATGTTATGGGAGGTAAATTTCACTAGAGTTGGTGACGATTGTAGAAAGAAAAGACAAAAGAAGGAACATGTCTGTTGGAGAAGATCTTAAGTTCAGATTTGACATTTGGGGATTGACTTGCTTTTCAGAATCCTGGTAGAGCTGATTGAGGCCTATTACATTCCCTTGTCTTGAGTCCAAGAATGTAATTTAGTCTAGATATATTGGGTGTAGGGTCATCATGTATAAATGGTAGATGAAAGAGAAAGAATTAAGAATAACTATAAGGAAGGTAAAGTATGAAAGAGTAGGAGAGAAATATGACTGTATTACAAAGGATCCAAGTCTTAGAATGAGAAGGTAGGAAATAAGTTAGTTAGAAGGAAAACCAGGAAATATGGTGTCCAGGAAGCTAAGGGAGGATAGAGGTGTAAATAGATGAGATTAACAATGCCCAATGTTGTTAGCTGTGATGTAAAATAAGAGTTTAGGTGATAGGTGAGGAGTAGCCAGTTATTTGTGTTATATGGTGGGACTAGATTGAGAAGTTTGCATTTATGCCCAAGAGGATAAATATGGAAATGCAGTTATAAAAGATCACTGAATTAATATGGGAAGTTTATGGTTTTATGGGCAATATTCTTTTCAGCAAAGTAGTTTGTGTGTGCTGAGATATTTTATATTGTAGAGAATGGAGGTGTTAGAATATGCATGAGATTGGTTGTTAGACTTGAGGTGTGGATTGAGTTAGCTGAGAATTCTAGAGCTAGAGGTAATCATATAAATCATCTAACTCTAGTATTAATGAAATAATCAGTGATTGGATAGTTCATTGAGTTCTTTTTGTTGTCAATTCATGAGTTCGCTTTCCAACTTTGTTGTTTCTAGTAGACAATTAACTAGGTTGCATATATGCCATTCCAAGGTGTAGATTCAGACAGTGGGACCTGTTAACCTTTGGCATGTATATGAAATAAATTGATCTTAGGCTATTGAATTTTAACTGTAATATGATTTTGTAAAATTTTATCCATATATTTAGAAGAAAACTACATAGAATCTAATAAAATATTTATACATATGTATATTTTATTATCCTATAGAGTCAGTTTGCAAGGACGTCCTGGGTATACTCTTCAGTATCAAAGCTCATGTAGTTGAACAGATTATTGAATTGTTTGACATGAACAATGATAAAAAGTTGGAATGCATTCACTTTGGTTCTGTTTTCTTTGGAACATCAAAATTGAACATGCACATCTATATAATAATAGCCCGGAATCCATAAATTGGGTGGCAATAATTCAAGATGATTCTGTTGGAGAAGAAGTGGTAAGTAAATGGTGCAACAGTGGCTTAGCAGGTATTATGATTTAAAACAGGTCATTTGAATCTACTAATAGCCAACGAGCTATTTAATTATGTTAAATATATTTTAACATGGGCATGTGATTTCATGTGTGTCCTAGGTTAGCTTTAAAAACTTCAGTAAATTAAACTAACATTTATAATAATGTGTATCTGAAGTAAAATAGTTAAGTATTATGGATCAGTGACTAATTGTGGTGATTTTTGTTCTCATCAAATTTTCAGTATCCTTTAAATTTTATCATGTGTTACTTAGTCAAATTTAGGTAGGTGTTACTTTAAAGATGGATATTCTCTATTTTCTCTAAAATTTCAATGATTGTTTTATGAGCTCCTCTTAAAATATTTTTGTTTGTTGTTTGCTTTAAAATGCTTTTATTCTGATTTTATATTATAGGGTACAAATATTCAACAAAGTACAGATGTTGCTTTAAATAATCTCACCTACTTAAACAAAATAAAAAAATATAGATATTACCAATTTTATCTCCTGTGTCCCCAATGAAGGGACTTTACTACCTTATCAAAAGATTATAATTACATTTGTTTCAGCCCAAAGTAAGTAAGCCCAAAATTTATTCCATTGTAATATTATTAAGTACTAATGGAAATTGTTAGCTACACTTTAACCAAATTTATTTTAATACTGTCATAGTAAAGCTTGCCTGAAGGCATAAATTAGATTTTTCTTGTTATTGTTCTAAATATTTCCAGCATGGTTAATATTATTTCCAATATTTTTATTTTATTAGTGCATTATAGTTATACTTAATAGTTATATTCATTTTGACAAAATCATACATGCATGGAATTTGATTTGTTCTTTAGTACTGGTATCCCCCTTTCCCTCCCCTCTTCCTCTCCCTATTCTTCTTCCTTTACTGTACTGGTCTTCTTTTCATTCATTTATTTATTTTTGTTGGTGATTTATAGATATACATAAAGGTGAAATTCACTATGGTATATATGCACATAATATCCAATATTTGGGAATTTAGTGCTAAATACTTGATGTTAAATTAAAAATCACTGTAGACCTTGTGGAAATGTGGGAAGTACCAAGTTTGGTTGTTTGTGTTTTTTTTTTTAAATAGCCACAACTGATTTGTGCAGTACAGAACTTGTCCCTGCAGAAGTAATCAGGTACAGGAGTATGTAGAGATGCCTCCAAATACAATGTGGTGCTCATGACAGGACAGAATCCTTGGTGACTGAGTATCATAAGTATTAAACATATAGTAACCTGCTGGGATTAACCACAACTGTTTTTCAAATGCATACTTTTGATACTTAGACCAAAATATATTTTTATTTCATGTTCTTAGTTTTGTTATTTAGACTGGAAAGATTTTTGGAAGTGCTACTTTTAATGTATAGTAACAATCCTAGTGACACCTTGGTATGCTGCAGTGTGTGTCAATAACCGATCCTATTGCAAGTATGATTATTCTTATTTGTGAGAGGATAATGTTCAATATGATATTTCCTCTTCTTTTTGTTGCAGTAGAGTCACTTGGTGATATCAATGGCCTTTTTTGGGGGGTACTGGGATTGAACCCAGTGGCACTTAACCACTAAGACACATCCCCAGCCCTTTTTTTATTTTTTATTTTGAGACAGGGTCTCACTCACTAAGTTGCTTAGGGCCTCACTAGATTGGTGAGGCTGGCTTTGAACTTGTACTCCTCTTGCCTCAGCCTCCCTAGTCACTGGGATTACAGGCCTGTGCCACTATGCCTGGCTCAGTTGCCTTTTGAAGACTGAGTTATTTTAATTTTAAGGAAGCTAATAAATCAAATAACTGTTCCACTTGTCCAATCTAAAAGTACCTTACCAATGAATACTTTCATACGAAAAATTTCTTTGGTGAATTTATAAGATTCTGTTTAATACACAGTCTTTTAAATTCCATAGCAGCATGTTAACTTTGAGAATCTGGCATGGACCCATAGGTATGAGTATGATTTGAAATCTTAGTCATATGTTGTTTTGAACACACCCATTTTGCATTCCTACTTCATCTTACAGGTCATTTCGTTTGTGTATTTGTGTATCAACTGCCAAAAGAGCTAACCTCTGGTTAAGGCAGATAAAGATAGTCAGTGAGCAGGCTATGATGTAACCCATCTGTCTTTGATCCTATTTCACTTCCTTCCACCCTTCCTTTCTTCTCTCTTAACAAGATTTAAGTCTTAACCAATCTTTTTCTCCAAATTACTTGTTGTCCATGAATAAGAAGTTGGCTTGCAATATGCATTATACCTGGGGGAGAAAATAGTAACAAATTTTCAATTACTCTCAAGGGTAAGATGAACTATTGTAGAAAATTGACCAGAGTCCTTGGTCAGCAATGAATTTTGCCTGGAAAGAAAATCCTTTACAGACAAAGTGGCATTTGAGCTAGATCTTGATGACTTAGTGCATTTAAGTTACTCTTGTCTTAGAAATGTTGGCATGAATTCATTTTTCTAAACTTTATACTCTGTAGCCTTCTTTTGTCAAGTCTCTATATCTGTTCAGTAATTTTGGAAAATGAATACAGCTATATTTCTATTACTTAATTTTCATTTGCTTGCATAGATTTAAGGACTGGGTTGATATTTCTTTGAGAGGTGGTAATGTATATCACCTTTGCTTTAAAAATAACTGATTGTAATTTTTACAGACTAGTAATTGATGGTAAAAAGGATGTTGACCCTTCACACAGGCAAGACTATGCTGTCTTTTGAGATTTGAATCTGTAGGAAGTAAAGATGGATTTTTGAGAGATGATGACAATAAAACCATCACAAGTAAGTATAAAATTAACAAAATCATCAAATATAGCAATTAAAATTGTTTAAAATTTTGATATCAATATTTGTAGAGGCACTTTGATAAAATTTGTAATTATTAGACAACAAAAATACAAGCATATTTAAGTGACTTTAGCATATCATCTTTTAAGAATGAAATCAACCTTGGAATAGTTTACATACTAATTTTCTAGGTTAGAATTTAGATAACTTTATAATTTTAAAATGACATTGTATAAACATGATACTGGAGTTGGAGGAATTTTTTAAAAAACCTGATTATATTTTGTATGTATGCCTAGGTCTGTTCTTAGGGCTTGGTATGGGAACAATGACCCATTCCATTTCTACCAGACCTTCAGCTCTCTTAGACTCTGTACAGTAACAGTCAAAGAAGAAGACTTAGAGATTAGTAAATAGGTGTTGTACCCTGTCATAGGATACTGATATGGGCATATGTTTTGTAGGCCACATGTGAAGATACATTATACTTTTTATTTCTCAGTTACTATTGGGTTGTAGTAAGGAAAAAGATGGAACAGGACTTGTAATCACTTTAGCAAGACAGATCAGATAAAATAGACATATTAGGGATCAAATCCAGAAAAATAAACTATGCCCAAGAGGTGGGTAGGTTCATCCTGGACACTTAAGAGATTCAAAACTCAAAAGATATTCAGACCAATAAGTGATATTGAGCAAGTTTTAATTGTGCTCCTAGGACAGAAATTTATTGCTGTCATTAACTTTGTCATGGTTTGTGATATTGAAAGATGCTAATAATAGAATATTTGTGTGAAGTTTGCAGGTTAATCTAACTTTGAATAGCTGGTGATGTAGATGCTAGTATTTAGAATCTAGAATCAGTCAGTAAGAGCATCAATGAAGAAATACAGTTTTTTGGGTTCTAGTTATATTGCTGTATATAAAACTAAAGACTACAATCCAGAGTTTCTATCTTATTTCTTGTGTCTTAAAAACTTCATGTTTATTTCTGCCCAATTTATTCCATTGTCCTATTATTTTAATCACTGTTTTCCATGTACACTTAAATCTTTGTTCTTTCTCCATATCGAATGAGTGAAAGTTTTCTAATCCTATTAAATTCAACTTTCTTTCTACTCCAGATCTGCATGTGGGAAGCTGATTGTGCTGGAGAAAAACTATAACTACTAACCAAATGGATTCTTTGAGATATTCCATATTCCTACTATGTTCCTCCATTTATTGTTTCTCACAATCTAAGATGAATACCACACACTTTTATTCTTTCTTCATGTTTCCTATCTTTCCTCCATCTTTATTCTAAACTTGTAAACACTTTAAGTGGCCTAGTAGGTTTTCTACTAGTATTGTGTTAGTCTGCTTTTGTTGGCCATGACCAAAATACCTGACAAAAGCAACTTAGAGGTGGAAAAGTTTATTTTGGGCACATGGTTTTACAGGTTCAGGTCATGGTCTGCTGGCTAAATTGCTGTGGGTCTGAGTTGAAGCAGAACATGATGGCAGAAAGGTGTGGTGGAGGAAGTATCAGTTCATTGGAACCAGGAAGGGGGTAGGGGGTAAGCAGAGGTGAGAGACAGGGAGAGAGAGAGAAGCTGGGGCAAGATATAATCCCCAAAGGCATGCTCCCTGCCATGACCCACCTGCCTACAATTATCACCAGTACATCTGGTAGTCCATTTAAATTAGTTATGCATCAAATGAATTAATCCACTAATGAGGTTTCAACTCTCATAATCTAATAATTTCATCTCTTAACATTGCTGCATTACCTAACACATGAGTTTTTCAGGGGACATTAAAGATCAGAACCATAACAGATATCTAGTAGGCCTCTCAAGCTTATTATATGCCAAATTGAATTCTTGGTTCCCCCACAACCACCCACTTCTTCAATGTTTTCTGTTTCAGGAAATGGCAACTGTATCATTTCATTGCTCAGACCCCCAAAATTAGTGTCATCCTTTATCACTTTCCTATCCTACGTCCAATCTGTCAGCAAATCTTACTCTACCCTCAAAAATATAAAGTATGACCATTTCTCAAAAATTCTTCTACTCCTTTCCCCTAGCCATATTGTTTCCTTAGTTTTTTTTTTTTAAACCTGCCAACTAAGTTCCTACCTTAGTGTTTTGCTGTTCTCTCTGCCTAGAATAGACTTTTCTGGATGTTCATGTGATTTTCTTTCAGACTCCCTTATATGTTTGCTCAAGTGTTTCACTTTAAATATTTGTCCAAATGTCCAAAAGGGAGGCCTTTTTGACATCTCTACATTAAAACATCCCCAAGACCTTGTATTCAATCTGCCTTACCCTACTGTACCTTTACCAGTAGAATCTAGCCTCTGTTAAAAGTAAGTGTACTTACTTAGTTGTTATCATCAATATCACCTCACTAGAATGTAAAGTCTGTGAGAACAAGGTCTTTATTTCACTGTTGTAGACCCAAGGCCCAGACGAGTACCTGGCATAGAAAGGTACTCAATAATTGTCTTGAATGAAAAATTGAATGAGCAATTCCCATGGGCACTTGGTTTCTCATCAAGTCCTTTAAATGACACTATATGTACTAAGTAAATATATTTTGGATTCCCTACTTTTTATGTTCAATAGCTATTATTGTTTTCCAGGTGATCAATTTCAGAAAGTGGAATTAGCACTGACAGGCTCAGGACTTCCTGTCTTATTACATTTTGATCCAGGAAAAGTCCTTAATTTTACACCTTGTTTCATGGGTGAACGTGCAGACATTCTGTGTGTTGTACAAAATCGATCTAAATCCCTTCCTGTGACATACCGTTTTCAAAAAACTGCACATTTTAAAATTGATCCTGAAAAGGGCAAGATAGATGAAGGATGTATCCAGGTAAGGTAATTTTCTTTACTTTCTTTCCATATTGCTTCGAACATTTTAAGGTCTGTTACAATGCTATGTAGAGGATTAAAAAGCATTTTTGTACCAATGTTTATAAAGTGATCTTTTATTAGTTACTATTATTAGTTATGAATACTTTCATATGTGTAGTCATGGAGAATCTGTCATTATTAAAGTACTTATTACATGTCAGGAAAAGCATTTTATATTCTAGGGAAGTTAAAGAAATACAAAACATAGTTATTGCTTCTAAGATATTTTTTTTTGTAGTGCTGGGGATTTGAACCCAGGGCCTTGTGCTTATAAGGCAAGCACTCTACCAACTGAGCTATATCCCCAGCCCTAAGGTATTTTAATATAGTATAGAATTGTAAGACATATACATGAGAATGTAGAATATGTTAAAATAGAGCTGTGCCACAGTGATATAGAAACTCAGAGAACACAGTGTGATTACTTATAGCCAGATAGAAAGGTCTTCATAGGGGACCTTAAGGACTGAGAAGAATTTGAAATTTGAAAGCAGTGATACTTATTTAGTCTGAGACTTGTACTGCTGATGCAAAGCAGAAAAAGAGAATACCAAGGCATTCCCATGGGCGCCAGGCCAGCTTCTGGATATCAGGGGCTATTTTACTTACAACTGTTAGTCAGACAACTCTTTCCCAGATCCTCTAAGCCAGGGGTTGAATGGCAATGGTCTAAAGGTCAAATCTGACTCAATGTCTGTCTTGGTAAATAGTGTTATTGGAACATAGCCATCATTTTTTCACTTACTGTCTAAAGCTGTTTTTATGCTCCAAAGACAAAGTTGAGTAATCTTGAGAAGACTGTATGGTCTATAAAGTCTATTTTTTTTTTTTTGTGCTGGGGTTTGAATCCAGGGTCTTGCACATGCTAGGAAAGGCTCTACCACTGAGCTATACTCCCAGACTCTCCAAAGCCTAAAATATTTAATGTCTGGTAGTTTACAGCAAAAATTTGCCGAATCCTGCTCTAAGAAACAAACATGAGTGCTTTCAGTTTCACCTTTGTTATGTCATCGTCTTTCCTCCACTGCATAGCTCATAAAGTTATTGATGGACACTTTCTTTTAATTGCAATGAAGAACTATTATATATATGTTTATATTCATGTAACTCCTATTAATCTCTCACTGCTTCATTAGTGTGATTTCCCCCAATCTGGATAGATTTCATCAGTCTTCATAGAATAACAGCAATTGTTAATTATACAAAATATTTTCTTTTGAACTGTTTCCTAGCTTTTAGTCCAAG
Source organism: Sciurus carolinensis (assembly GCF_902686445.1). NCBI lineage: Eukaryota > Metazoa > Chordata > Mammalia > Rodentia > Sciuridae > Sciurus > Sciurus carolinensis. The sequence goes on from NC_062232.1 coordinate 29,589,403, forward strand.
CCTCTTTAATCTACCAAATGATTTTTTCCTCCAACAGGCATGCATATCTTTCAAAATATCTGATAGCTATTTCCCTAATAATATTTTTATTTTTAATCCTCTATGATTCTGGATTTCTCCAGCACATATAATTTTCAAATTAGTAAAAATGTGAATGCAGGAAGTGTGGTAGACACTGGAGAACTGTGATGTGCACGGACCAGTCAAGAGACCTTTGACTATTTAGAAATGTGATAAAATTATTCTTTTTAGAATAACAGGTTTATTGAAATATATTTACATGCCATAAAACTTACACATTTATTTTATTTTTGATCTTTATTTTTTCTTTTTAGTTATACATGACAGACTTACACATTTTAAGTGTACAATTCAGTGATATTAACATTATGAATAATGTGCACTAAATGTTCATGCACAGATTTTCGTGTGGACATATTTTTAATACTCCTGAAATATACCCAGCAGTTGTTGGGTCATATGAAAGCTCTAGGTTTAACTTTTTTGAGAAATTCTCATACCATTTGCCAAAGTGATGCCTTCTTTTATATTCCTCCAGTTTTGAATGAGCATTTCAATTTTTCCGCCTCTGTGCCCACATATGTCAATGTCCTTCTTTGTTATTATAACCATTCTAGTGGATACAAAGCAGCATGTCGTTGTGGTTTTCATCCCCATCTCCCCTGTGACTAGAGATGATGAATGTCTTTCAGGTGCTATTCTCCATTTGTATATTTTCTATGGAGAAATGTTTATTCATACCTATGATGGGCAGAATAATGGGCTCCTAAAAATATCTCTATCTCAATATCAATTTCATGTGTATGTGATGTTCCATGGTAAAGAATTCAGGTTTATGTTGGAGTTAAGATGGGTATCAGTTGACCTTAAAATAGGGAAATGCTAAGGTGGGTCAAAAAATCAGAAGGGTCCTTGGAAGTGGAAAGGGGAGGCAAAACAAATATCAATATTAAAGTGATATGATATAGAAAGAAAGATGTCAGTGACCTTTGCTGGCTTTGAAAATGCCATAAATTAAGGAATAGGATAGAGATAGCCTCTAGAAGCTAGAAATGACAAATAAAAAATAAACAATAAATAAACTATAACAAAACATGTTCTCCACTAGGGCTTCCAGAAGTGAATGAGTTCTGCTGCCACTTGGATTTTAGGCCATTGAGATCTGTCTCAGACTTCCAACTTACACAATTGTTAAATAAGAAATTTTGAGTTGTTTTCACCCAAGGAATTTTAAATAATTTGTTATAGACAATTTAGAAACTGATACAGTATCATCTCCCAATTGTTATTTGAGTGTTCTTTCAGTTGATGAATTAAGAATTCTTCATATATTCTAGATACAAGTCCCTACTGCATATATGAATTACAAATTCTCTATTCTGAGGGTGTCGTTTTACTTCTTGGAGAGTATCCTTTGGAGCACAGAATTTTTAACTTTAAGTCCAGTTTATCTATTTCTTTTTTATGCTTTTAGTATCATATCTAAGTAGTTATGGAGTAACCAAAGTTACTAAGTTTTGTCCTATACTTTCCTCTTAGAATTTTAGCTTAAATATTAAAATCTATTATCCAGTTTGAATTTATTTTTGTATATAGTATGATTTAGAGATTCAAGTACATTCTTCATATATAGATGGCCAGCTACCCCAGAATGTTATCACATTCATCAAAAACCATTTGACCATGAATACAAAGATTCTAGACATACAATTTTGTTTTATATATTTGTTTATCATTATTCTATTACCTTTGAGTATTGATTCCTTAAATTTGTAATTATATTTGAAATCGGAGTGAGTTCTCCAAATTAGGTTTTTTTTTTAAGAGTGGTGTTTTTAATGTTTTTATTAGTGCATTATAATTATATAATACTGGGTTCATTTTAACATAATCATCCATGCATGGAATATAATTTGCCCCAAACAGACCCCTGTCATAAGCGCAACAGGATGAGAAGCAGACCTCAAAAGATTCAGAGAAGCCTTTATTCCTTCGTGGACTTGGGCACTGATGGGGCCCATTTCCAGATGGGAAAATGGCCCTCAGTTATAGAAGAGATTTGGTTTTATAGGGTACAATGAGGATGATGTAATCATTGGAAAGGGTTTATGTGCAGTTTTGACCATCAGGGGCTAGTTGTGCAGGTTAAAACCAGACCCTGAGGGATGAGTACTCAAATCTTGCCATTGTTATTTAGGACTAATTTGCTGTGGGGGAAGGTCAAGGTTTAGGGCCCAGCATTCAGTATCCACCCTTTCCTTTAGGGCCCATTGGTATCAGGAAAGAATGCTCTGGAGAGGTTCAATGTTTGGCCAGTTTTCCCTCCCTCCTCCTGAGCCATACGGTCTCTCATTTTTCTTGGGGAGCTGTCTTATAGAAATATTATTTTCCATAACCCTTCACCTGTATTCATTTTCTTACCTCCCCTGTTCCCTTTCCTCTACTCTACCCATCTTTCTTCTATTTATTTATAGTTTATTTTTGCTTTCAACTTCAGAGTTAACTGGAATCAGAACGAACTGGAACATTCTCTCTCATCTTTGATTTTTGGAATAATTTGTGAAGGGTTAGTGCTAATTCTTCTCTTTAAATGTAATTTGTAAGATCACATGGATGTAACCGAAGGACAGATAGGCCAGATGTAATTAAAAAGAACTTTTTGGGATGGCTCTCGGGTGAAGTTCACCAGTCCGCCAGAGTGAAGGGCTGGGGAAGTCGCATGGGGCTCTGGCTGGGCGGCTCTTTGTAGTTCGGGATAGGCGGGGGAAGACTTGAGAGTTTAGTGTCCCCCTGGGGTTGGCTGGAGACCCTGCTGAAACCCGTGTCCCTCTGGGATTGACTGGGGATCCCATTGACTGGCAGGCGGTTGTGAGGCACCATTAGGGTTTATCTGTCAGCGCCTGATTGGTTGTTTCCCTGCACATGCGTGGGCTGTGTGATGCCCTCCCTCATCCAGCCACCTCTGGCTACCCTAAAGTAATTCACTTTTGAATCCATTGGTTTTGGATTTTCCCTTTTTTTGGGTACTGGGAATCAAACTCAGGGCACTTGACCACTGAGCCACATCCCCAGCCCTATTTTGTAGTTATTTAGAGACAGTCTCACTGAGTTGCTTAACACCTTGCTTTTGCTGAGGCTGGCTTTGAACTCAACAATCCGCCTGCCTTAGCCTCCTGAGTCACTGGGATTATAGGTGTGTGCCACCGCGCCTGCCAGTTCTGGATTTTCTTTGTTAGAATTTTTTTTATTAATTCAATATCTTTACTTTCTGTAAAGTTATTCAAAATTTCTCTTTCTTCTTGGGTCTATTTAAGTAGTTTGTGTTGTTCTAGAATTTGCCTGTGTCATCTAGGTTATCTTACCTATTCTTCTTTTTTATTGATGTCACTAAAGTTGATAGTGATATCCTGTTACCAAAAAACTGGTACCTTGTCCCCGATGCCAATCCAATAATGAAAGCATGGTTTTGAGAAAAAGGAAAAAGAAATTTTATTTTTTACTAGCAAAGGGGACTTTACTAGTACAGGGGACTCCTGCCCTGGAGACTGTGTTCTGTCCATTAGAGGAGGTGATTCAAAGACATTCCCTATGGGTGGTGGGGAGGGTTGTAATTCACTGTTAATTTGGGAGGTAGTCATTTTCTGAGGTCTTCTGGCACCATCCCAAAGTATGAATTACTTAGGTCCTTAGTATCTGTGCTCAAGGACAGATAACTTGGCCTAGGGTGGGAAAGAAAGGTAATCCTATTTCTCCAGAGGTAGGGAGGAGAGGGAAAGGAGAAAAAAAACCCTGTCCATTAAAATATAAGTCACAGTGGCAGAGCAGCAAGGGCTATATTCAAAGTATGAGGTGGATCACTGTTACACTTCTGCATTTCATAATTTTGGTATTATGTTAGTTTTCATTCATCTTAAAATATTCTCAAATTTCCTCTGTGCTTTCTTCTTTGATCACCTGGTCGTTTAGAATGATATGACCGATTTTCAGTATTTGTGAGTTTTTCATGTTTCCCTTATTGATTTCTAATTTCATTGCATTGTGGTTGGAAAAATACTGTGTAGATTTCAGTACTTTTAAATTATTGAAACCTATTTCAAGGCTTAGCATAGCTCTGTCTGCAATGTATTCTGCTATTGTTGTGTTGGATGGTCTATAGATGTATTTTAAGTCTAAGTGGTTTATGCTGGTTTTGATCATATGCCCAGTTTTACTAACCATTAATGAAAGTAGAATAGTAAAGTTTCAAAACTATTACACTTCATCTTGAATGTTCTTACTGTTGTGGGAAGCACCAGGTGACACTTGGAGAGTGGGAATACTTAAGTTTATTATGCTGATGGGCCCAGAAAAGTCTGCTCCAGAGTCTGAGTCCTGATCCAGTTTCTCATAATATTTATAGGCTATTTGGTGTCATAAAATTTCTAATTCACTTGTGACCTATGGCCTTGCCTGCCCGGGTTTCTAACAGGAAGCCTGTTTACAGATGCAGAAGCAATAAGAGTAAACTGCTCTTTTCACAGGCATCTGTTAAACTTCTAGCCTTCCTGTGTGCCTGAAAGCCTTGCACAGGGGTGTTTACATTTCAAAAAGAGTGAAGTCCAGACTCTTAGACTTATTTTACATTCCAAGAGGTTAGAATAAGGACCCATGGTTAATTAGATTTCCTAAAGAAGGGCTTTTAGAGAGGGAGGGGAAATGCTTGTAATTTCACTTTACAAATTGGTCTGGTTTTGCCATCTCATTACCACAAAAAGTATGGATATGTAATTAACTTGATTGAACTATTTCACACATTAAAGTGATATGTTATGTACTACAAATTGTCATTTATACAATTTTGTCAATTATACCTTAATAAAATCTGGGATAATCAAGCTACTGATTTTGTAGCATTTACATCTGCTATTTTCTTTTCATTTTCTATAACTCTTATCTTTCTTTATTCTTTATTGCTTTATTTTTTGTTAAATAGATATTTATTATATGTCATTTTAATTTCTTGTTTCTATTACTATGTTTTTTAATATTTAATTTTTCAGTGGTTGCTCTGGAAGGTATAGTTAACTTCTTCACTTAGCAGGGTATAGATCAAATTAATATTGAAAAAGAATAGATAGTTAATGGTCAGGCAATCATGGTAATGGGCCTCAATTAAGTTTCTTTTTCAAATGTAAAGACCGTTCCATGAGGTTAACCTGTAAAAACTGTTAAATCATTCCAGCCAACTCCTTTATCCTGGAGTGCAGGGACAGCAGAAGTGGGTGGGCCCAAATGAAGATTGCAGGAAAGTTCAAATACAAAGGACACAGCCAATTGAAGGGTTGCAGACCAAGCCAATAGCCTAAACACTTTTCTAGTACGGTTTATCAAGGATTTTGATCAGTGCCCCTACTGAGAAGCTAAAAAGCCCCTAGACTAGTACATTTAGGTGGAAAACTTGCTAGCAGTTCCCCTCTGCCTCGCAAAGAGTTCTCTTTTTTCCTACTTAAATAAATCCTATCTGTTTGCTCTTCCCTTCCATTGTTGTTCATAGATTTTATTCTTCAAATTGTCAAGCCAAAAACCCAGAAAGAAATTGGTGAAATCTAGTTTCATCTCAAACGCCGGTTTCAATATCAGTTTAATTTCAATTATATATAAAAATTTACTTCAATATAATTCTGTTTCCTGTCCTTCCTTTGTGCTCTTACTATCATACAAATTTGTTAGTTTTAAAAGCCCAATAGGGCTGGGGATATAGTTCAGTTGGTAGAGTGCTTACCTTGCAAGCCCAAGGCTCTGGGTTCAATCCCTAGCACTGAAAAAAAAAAAAAGAAAGAAAAAAAGCCTATCAAGTGTCTTTAATAGTTGTTTTTTTGTTGTGTTGTTGTTGTGTCATTTTGTTTTGTTTTGTTTTGTTTTGGTGGTGGTGCCCAGGATTGAACCTAGGGCCTTGTGCATGCTAGGCAAGTACTCTACCAACTGAGATATATCCCCAGCCCTCAATAATTGTTTTATGCATTGCTTTTTAAATTACATGAATAGGAAAGCATTGTAAATAAAAATACATTTGCACTGTCTTTTGTATTTATGTATTTATCCATGCTCCTAATTTCTTTTCTAAATTTACATTATTTTCAAGTGTCTTTTATTCCATCCTGAAGGACTCTCTTTAGTACTGTTCTAATGAGATTTCCTAGTGACATTCTCTCCATTCAAGTTTATATGGAGATGTCCTAATTCATACTTCAGTTTTGACTGAGTTTTGCTAGTTACAGAATTTTGTGTTGACTTGTCTTTTTCATTCAGTATTTCAATGTGTCATCCCCAGTGCCATCTTGCCTCCAGTATTTCTGTTGCAAAGTGCTATTTATGCTTTCGAATTCTTTATAAGTGTGTCATTGTTTACTTGATGTCTACAATTTTCTCTTTGTCATTGGTCATTGACAATTTGCCTCTAATGTGTCTAGGTGTAAATTTCTTTGATTTATTCCATTTGGGTTTTGTTGAGCTTCTTTGTTATACAGATTAATATTTTTCATCTAAGTTTCCGAACTTTCTAGTTATTATTCTTCAAACTCTTCCTGCTCTTTTCTTTCTCTGTCTGTACAGACTTCTATCATTTGTATAGTACTATGCTTGATGGTGTCCCAAAAGTCTGAGACACCTCTTTTTTTCTTCATCTTTATCTCTCTTTCTTAGTCTAGGTAATCTCACATGTCGTTTTCAAGTTTACTGATTATTTCTGGTGTTAGTTCAAATCTCCTATTGAGCCTTTTTACTGAATTTTAAAATTTCATTTTCTGTGCTCACCAGAACATTTATTTTTCTTTTTAAAAATATATTCTATATTTCATTGAAATTTTCTATTTCATTAGACATGGTTCTCAAATTTATTTTAAATCTTTAAACCTGTTTTCCTTTAGTTCTTAGAGTATGTTTATAATAGATGATTTATCATTTTAGTTTAATAGTCTACATTTGAGTTTTCTTAGGGGCATTATCTCTTAACTATATCCTTTGTATTGGCCATACTTTCTTGTTTCTTTTGTTATATCACAATTTTCTGTTGAAAACTGGGCATTTTAAGTAACATCACTTGGCAACTATGAAAATTAATGACTCTAAGGTTTATTGTTGCTGATTATTTTGTTACTATTTAAGGCTTTTTAGACTAATTTTCTATTGGTTGTTTTCTTTATTGTATGCTGCCAATCAAGTCTCCACTCAGTTAAGTGTTCATCTAATGTTTGCTTGAATTAAGTCTCAGCTTATGTCAGAAACCTCTTTGTATCTGTTGACGCAATGTGTCTGTTGACGCATTGTCTTCAATATTTTGGCAGGTAGTTTCCAACCCTTTTTAACTTTAAGTTCCTCCCCTTAAGGAATCTGAGAGTCAACCAGAGGTGAGAGATTAGAGTTTTCTCAAGTTTTCCCTAGGCATATACACAGTCTGCATGTGTGTGGCAATATAGATTCCCAGAGATATGTCAGACATTTCCAAATACAATATGAATACTTTATTCTCAAGAGATTTCTTTTTTATTTATTTGCTTAATCCTTTATTTTCCATTGGTAGACTCTTTTTAAAACTTAATGATATCACCTGATATATATTATACATATATATATATATATTATATTATATATATATATGTATTATAGTGACAAAATCCTGGGGAAAGGGTTGTTCATGGAGAATGATCTCCGATTCACATCAAATTAAGATGTGATCTCATAATAGGCTTTTTAGCCAGCAGCCAGACAGAATTGATACAAGTCACTAAGATGGAACTTCTAAAAATCTCTAAACCCATTCTTCTCCCTTCCTTGGTTGCTAGGCTACCACAGTTGCAATGCTGTTATTTTTCAAGGAGACCACAAAAACTAGGTTTAGGACAATGGAATTATACGAGTAAAAATGCCGCAAAGTCTTCTATTCTTTCATAGATTCAGCAACTTTAAAAAAAGTACTCCCTGGAGTTTTTTATCCCTTTAGATAATTTCTAAATATCTCAAAAGTTGATTTTTGGTAAAATTTTTGCCAGTATTTTCTGTGGAGAAGCAAATATTTGGAGGTCTTCAAATTTTTTTTTTTTTTTTTTTTTTTTTTTGGTCCTGGGTTTTGAACCCAGGGACACTTAACCACTGAGCCACATCCCCAACACTTTTTAATATTTTATTTAGATAGCATCTTTCTAAGTTGCTTTAGAGCCTTGCTAAGTTGCTAAACTGGCTTTGAACTTGCGGTTCTCCTGCCTCAGCCTCCTGAGCCACTGGGATTACAGGCATGAACCATTGTGCCCAGCCTTAATTTGCCATTCTGGAAGCACTTTGGTATTATGTTCTTAATTTTTCTTATATAAATTTCCAAAAAGAGTATCTTAAATGTTTGTCAAATGCTGAATGTTGCTAAAGTGCTTTATGTTACCATGATGAACTAGCATTCCTTGAAACTGAAGTGAACTGTTCTTCTGGATTTGCTTTTTTTTTTATTAACAATAGATATATGATTACTTTTCCTCTTTTTTTTAGAATGTGATGTGCTCATTTATTCCACATCAAATTGGAAACTTCAAAGTGAAGCAGGTGATAGATATTATTGGCCCAGTGGCAGATGAAAATTTGCAGTCTTCATCAATGAAACCGTTTTTTCACCTATATTTAGATTTCAATAGCGTCTGCAAACCTTTCACTAAGAAAGTTGTGATGAAAATTAATCCTGGTATGGTATTATGATTCTCACCTGCTTTTGGTTTAGTTGTTAACGTAAGATTATTTTAATATACTAATTGCTTAGCTCTATAGCAAGTATGGTCTATTGCAATGGTTCTTATCTTTTAGAATGTATCAAATCCTCTAGTAGGCCTATTCAAATACACATCACTGACCTCCATCCCCACACTGATGATTAAGCAGTTCTGTGTTGGGGCCCAAATATTTGCATTTCTACCTTACTCCCAATAGATGTTGTGTTGCTATTCTGAGGAGCACACTTATTGTTCAGTAACTTATATAACTTTTAAATATTTTAATATTTCTTTTTGTTTTTACATTTCATTTTTTCTATTTTTTGCTTGAGTCCATCATATAAACTAGTTTTGACCATTTCATAGATTTTCTTGGTGCTGTTTCATCCAATCCTTTATAATCTTTTATATATTGAAACATGTAACATCACTGATACATAGCTGTCTTTAAGCTTTAAAAATTTCACTTTCATATGGATCAACCTAAATCCCTCAAGTTATCATGTTTTAATTTTATGCATGCATTTTAGTATTTAAGTATTGCTAAATTGTTTTGTGTGGAACAACATATTTGTGTTTTCTGTGTTTCTCTGAGGGTTTAATATTTAAATTAAAGCCAATTCTCTATTAATTTACATTTTTAAAACTAAAAGTCAAAGTATAATATATAAACTTAATATTCAATTCTATAAAAGGTATATCCCCTTTGGTCACTAATCCCACGGGACAGTTTGTGATCAAAGATTTGGCAAAATACAAGGACCATGCACCTGTAGCAATGCTTCAGTCAGCCAAGACACACATTCATGATCATCGCACAAATGACGAGTCAATGAAGGATGCACTAATTGCTTTTCCCAATGACCGAGCTGCAAGTAACAGGTCTGAAGACCAAAATAAACATTTCAGGTAACAGTAATATTAAAAACTGAAATTTTGAAAGACATAATCTCTAACATGATGTGTACAGGTCTGATGAAACCTGATATAAGGAACTAATGATGGCAATAACAATAATAACATCTTATTTCTCATTCTTTTTTACATGGAACGAGGGTTATTGCATACCACTGTATTTTTTATCTAACCTCTTATCACCTCTACTATATATTTGCCACAAAGTGAATGGTATATAAAATAATTCTTTTTTAAAAAATTTATTTATTTTTTACAGACTGCATTTTGATTCATTGTACACAAATGTGGTATATCATTTCATCAAAATAATTCTTAAAATATATCATTGATGACTCTAGAAGAGTGATAGAGATAATCACCTTTGGAATATAAGAAGTCTTCAGAATTGTCATGTTTATAAGGATGGTTAAAAGCTTGAATTTAAGTAAAAAAATTAAAATTGTGTTAAAAACAATTATCCTCATCTTTGTTTTACCCACTCAAAGACATTTCAAGACACATTTGCCCAAACCGAACTAAAACTTTCCCAGTAAGGTTAATAAGGGATGTTAGATCTCACTTTAAATTTATCCAAACCTCAAAGAAATTACTACTTTACCAATGGTTAGTTAGATGTAACCAAGGCATCTTGACATCTTTTTCTGGTCCTGAGCCCAGAAATGTTTTCAACACTTGAGACCGAATTAGTTTTCTTTTGGACCTGTTTATTTGCCATGAGTAGACTACTTAAACTGGAGTTTCTCCATGTGTCTCTTTATCTTAATGGAGTCATTAGGCTCACTTAATTTTGCAGCCATTTTCTTGTAATACCATTTGATTTTAGGGCATACTTTTGAAATCTTCTACACTGGAAAAAGTCTAGGTTTTTCCTATATACTGTCTTAATATTTTAATTTGAAAATTCTATCCACATTTGATAAGTGCTATAGAACACAGAAATGTAAAGATTACTTAGACTTCATTTAAAATAATTATATTTATAATAGAAAAGTGTATCTCCTCCTATCTTTCAGTGGTGGCTTCTGGAAACATTTATGTTTCCTTTTCAACTCTTCCTAAAGCTTATACAATTATGTCTATATAAAGATATAATGCTTTAATATAATAGCATCAGTTTATTTCTAAGTCTATATTAACTAGATTATCTAAAATTGTCAGAATTTTTTAAAAAAAGATTAGCAGTTCATATTTTTTCTATAGTCATGTTTATTTTTCTCAAAGGGGTTTAATGAACATTAATAGAAAAGAAATATAGCCCTATATTTTCTGGCTAGTAATTAGTAATTTTAAGTAAAGAAAGAAATTTTATTATAGTGTGCTTTTTGTTCATTGTAATTGCTATTGTATTTGATAAATTTTACCTTTTTATATTTTGAGAAGAAAATAAAGTAGGAAGTTTTGTGTTATTTTTGTTTACAGCAGTATACCCTGTGCTTAGACCATCATCAGTCATATAGTTGGAACTCAGTAATTTTTTAAATAAATAGGAAAAAATTTTTTTATATATCTTTTTGTTCCCATCTTCTGCATTTTTTAAAAAAGTCACCCACTCCAAGCTGCAAAGATATTTCTAGATGTACATTCTTTAAAGATCTAATGGGGATTTAGATTTAATAGTCAGCTTCTAAGGTATTTACTCCACTACTGCTTTCCATGTCCCTCTCTTTCTCCTTAGAGACCTCAGGACTTTAGATACAGGAATTATTCTAGGTTTTAAAATTGGCAGAGTCTTAGAGTCTAAAAGAAAATTTAAATATCAACAACTATCTTTGAATAACTAAGTACTTTTCCTCTTATTGTATCACTCTGTTGAAAACTAAATTAAAGTCATCTTCATGTAAACATTGAGGAATAGTGAAAAATGAAGAAAACATTAATTTTTATTAATATTCATTTGACCATGAGACTAATAGGTTTGTACTGATGAGCTTATTATTGAGGGTGACACTCTTGATTGAGGATTGAAGTAGACCAATGCCTGAAGGTGTAAATAATTGCATTTTATGTTTTTATTGAAAACGTATGGTGAGTAAAATGAAGAGCATAGAGCCAACTAAGCTAATAGAGATATCATTTAATTTGCAGTTCTTTTATGGTCTGTTTGATCATATATATTTATTATTAATAATTATAAACTCTGAGGTTTTAAGAAAGTAACATGTTTAACAAAAGGATTCAGTATTTTTGTTTTGTAATTTTGATCATAATGATTAAAGGCAACAAACTTTTGGGAAACACTAACCTGATTCAGATCTAGTTTCTTAAAGTTCAATCTATGATCTAGAATTGTCTAAATTTCCTACATGTCTAACTCCTGAAAGATGGGTTTAAAGTAGGTACAATTGCATTTCAATAACCTTAAGAGGGATTTTTCTCTTACTAGGTTAAGGAAAGAAATTAGGTATCCCCCAAATACTACATGTAAAATGTCTTATAGATTAGGATATGAGAAAAAGACTGGAGTCTGTCCTGTTCTCCATTATGTGCTCAACACCTGACACAGAAATTGGTTAATAGGCACTCCATAAATACTGATTGAGCAAATAAATTTTACATGAGTTGCTCATATGTAGGACAATTTTCACAAAGATTCCAAGACATACTTATGTGGATCCTGATTTTGCATATACTGACTTTGAAAAACTCGGAAAGAAAGTGCATCAAAACTACTACAACATTATATTAAATATTTAAGAGGTGTGCGCCTACAGAAAACAGAGAGGTAAAGTTCAATTCCTCAAGCCGTATGCAGCAAATTGTGGTGCCTAAAGAGCCAGAAGTTTTCCTTTTCTTTTCTAAAATTATTAGTAGTACAAAGTTAGGAAGTACAATTTGTTAATTTGATACCTGTAGACAGTATGTAATGATCAAATCAGAATAGTTAGCATTTCCATCTCCTTATTTTAATTTTTTAATTAACATAGTAATTGTACATTTATGAAGTACTGTGGGATGTTTCAGTACATGTGTACAGTGTGTAATGACATATCAGGGCAATTAGCATTCCATCTCCTCATCATTACTTTGTGTTTTAGAGTCTTCAAGTTCCTCTCTTCTAGTTCTTCATAAAATATATAATAGGTTATTGGAACCATAGTCACTCCACTGTGCTGCAGATCACTAAAATGTGTTGTGCCTATCTACCCAACTATGTTTTGGTATCTGTCATTCAGCCTTCCCTATTCTTCTCAGTCTCTAGTAATTATTATCCTACATTCAGATAGATTTTTAGCATCATCATATGAGATAAAACATGTGGTATTTGTCTTTCTGTGTCTGACTCATGTCCTCCAGTTTTGTCTATTTGGTTGCAAATGATATGATATCATTCTTTTTAATGGCCAACAATATTCCACTGTGTGTGTATAGATATATATATATAATATATTATATATATATTATATCACATTCTCTTTATCCATTCTTCTGTTGATGATCACCTAGGCTAATTCCATAACCTAACTATTGTCAATAATGCTACAATATATATTGATCGAGTATGTAAGCCATCTCTTCGCTATGTTGATTTTATTTCCTTTGGATATATACCAGGAGTGGGTAGTTGGATGATATGGTAGATTTATTTTTAGTTTTATGAGGAACCTCCATAATATTCTGAGTCATGGGTATACTAATTTATATTCTCACCAATAGTGTATTTGAATTCCCTTTTCTCCACATCCTTTCCAGCATATTTTTAATAATAGCCATTCTAATTGAGTTGAGATGATATCTCATTGTAGTTTTGATTTGCATTTCCCTGATAAGCAATGATATTGGATTTTTAAAAAAATCTACCATTTGAATTTGTTCTTTGAGAAGTGTCTATTCATATCATTTGCCCAATTTAAGTTGAATTATTTTTGTGGTGATATTAATTTTTGACTTCTTTATATATTTTGGATATTAATCCTTTGTCAGATTAATAGTTTGCAAAATTTTTCGCATTTTGTAGGTTGCCCCTTCACTCTATTGATTGTTTCCTTGCTGTGCAGGAGCTTCTTGGTTGATATAATCTCATTTTTGCTTTTGTCTATTTTTGCTTTTGTTGCTGGTATTTTTCGAATCTTATCAAAAAAAATTATTGTCTATATCAGTGTCTGGAAATGTTTCCCCTTTTTTATCATTTAGTAGTTTTGATAGTTTCAGGTCTTACATGTAGGTTTGTGACTCATTTTTTGTTGATTTTTGTATAGTATAAAAGATAGGGTCATATTTCAGTATTAGTTTCTGTTTTTTTAAAAAAATTTTTAGTGTCAATGAACCTTTATTTTATTTATTATACGTGGTGCTGAGAATCGAACCCAGTGCTTCACACATGCTAGGCAAGTGCTCTTCATTGGGCTACAATCCCAGCCCTCTTTTTCATTTTTAATGATTTAAATAACATTTTAATATATGATAAGAGCAAAATATTAAACCACTTTGTTACCTTTTTATTTGGGGATATCCCATCTAAGTTTTCCTAGAAGCAGATTCTAAAACATGGATTTTAAGTGCATATGATTTATGGAGAGTATGCTCTCAGGAAAAACCTATACAGGATGAAGGAAACAGCATAAGCCAGGGAAAGGAACTGAGATAGGATATGTTTCAAATAAAGTTTAAACAGCCTCCTGCCTAGAGTCTTTTGAGCATATATTTTACCACATAGCAGTTTCTGCCTTGATCCAAAGGGGCTTATCTTTTGTGTTCCATAGGAGACATTGATTGCGGATTGTCCCTGAGTGTGGCAGTGGAGTGGGGGTGGAGCACATAACTTTCTTTGTGAGGTGTTTGAGAAAGAGGAGTGCCCTCAGCAAAGGAAAATTTCTGCAAACTAGTGCACCTATCTGGTTAAGTAGATATTAGTGGGATAGCAATTGCATATACTATGGAAATATTTGAATGTATGGATTATTTTCTAAAAGACTTGACCTCAATTACTTATTGTTATTTTGATAGGAAACGCATGCATCATATGACTCTCAAGACATAGGCATACAGCCAGCATCAGGTCTAAAGTCACCATCACTCTCAGAAATGGAAATAGAAGAGGCCCTGTCTTCAGCTGAGCATCTGATCAAAGCTAATCAATTGTTAAGTACCAAGAAATGGCATCCAAGGAGATAGAATCCCTGGAAAGGAAGGCATGTGCAGTATTTTGCATTTTGTTATGCCATGAGAATTATTAAGTGACTTTTGCTAATATTGAATGATTAATTTTGGGAAAATGTGGTTTTTCTCAGGTTCTCAATGGACTTAAGTCAGTCCCATCCACTCTCCATGAAAAACATGATTGCAGCTTAATATTGACACCAAAGCAAATTCATCAAGTAATTGTTGGTAAGAATATATAGAAATCTACCTACTACAGACCTTGCTTTGTTAAAAAATATTTAATGAATTATAATTTATATTCCATAAAATTCCATAAAATTGGTTTGAAGTATGCAAACCAATACCTTTTGGCAAATTTATGGTTACGCCACCACCGTCATAATTCAATTTTAGAATGCTGCCATCACCTTTATGCTTGAATGTAGTTACTCCCTATTTCTACCCCAACCCCAGGAAGCCATTAATGAACCTTCTATCTCTATAGGTTTGCCTGTTTGGAACAATTCATGTAAATGGAGTCATATAATATGTGATCTCTCATGTTGCTTCCTTCACTTAGCATAATATTTTTGATCCTCATCCACATGGTAGTACTTATCAATATTTTGCTCCTTTTTATTTCTAAATAGCATCCCATTTTATAGCTATATCACATTTTGCTTATTCATTTACCCATTGGTAGACATTGAACAATTTCTAATTTGAGGCTATTGTGAACATTGATGCTGTAATATTCACATAAAATTCTTTGAGTGAACATATGCTTTCAGTGCTTTTGGTTAGATTCCCAGGAATGGAATTGCTGGGTTACATGGAAATTTTGTATATAACTTATTGAGAGACTTCTAAATGCTTTCCAAAGTGACTATACCAAGTGACAATTCCACTAGCAATGTGTAAGGGTTAAAATTTTTTCACATTGTTACTACCATTTGTTATTTTCTGTTTTGAATTATAGTCATTTTAGTGGGTATGAAGTATTACCTCATTATGGATTTGATTAGCATTTCTCTAATGACTAGGTTGATGAATATATTTTCATGTACTTAGAGAAATGCCTATTTACATCATATATGTTATTTGGTGGAATGTCTTTCAAATCCTTTGCCCAGTTTTTAATTTGAATATTTGCTTTCTTATTATAAAGTTATAAGAATTATTTTGGACATCTCAATATAAGACATTTATCATAATCAGATGTATAATTTCCAAAATATTTTTCTAAGTTCATGGATGGTTTTTTTCATTTTCCTTCATGATGTTATTTAAAGCACAAGTTTCAAATGTAGATGAACAACAACCTTTTCCTTTTATAAATTATGATTTTTCTACTCATGCCCAATTATGATTTCCTAGTCATACATTAGTGCCTAATGCAAGGTCACTAATATTTTCCCCTATATTTTCTTCTAAAATTTTTATAAGTTTGAATTTATAATTAAGACTACACCTACTTCAAATTAACTTGTTTGTTCGTGGTGTGAGTTAAAGGTCTCACTTTTTATTTTTATGTGTATATGCAATTGTCTTGGCATCATTTGCTAAAATATTATCCCTCATTGAATTTCTGGCACTTTTGTCCAAAACTAATCAATCCTATGTCTCAAGTTTATTTCTGAATTCTCAATTCCATTCCACTTATCTATATGCCTATCTTTGTAACAGTTCTACATTGTCTTGGATATTATAACTTTATCGTAAGTGTCAAATTGGTCAGTCCTTTAGATTTACTCTTCTTTTTTTTTTTTCAAGAATGCTTTAGCTATACCAGGTACACAGGGTCTTATTATGACCCACTTTGTCTTGAGCCCAGACCTTGATCTTCAGTTCCTGGCATCTTCTATTGCTCTCTTTATTGAGACTTCAGGTCATGATGTTGGCTTTTCTTAATTGTTTGCCATTTGAGAAAATTATTATTTTGACAACACCCATAAGTATGAAAATTTCCAGCTTTGTTCCAAATATAGTTAACTTTCTTCCATTGTTTTGATAGCATTCTGCACCACAAAGCTGGGTGTGGACAACTGGAGCAGTCCTAGACTAAAAATTATAATTTTTAATTAAATTTTAATTATATATTATCATTAACTATAGTCACCATGCTAATAATACTTCTCCAGAACTTATTAACCCATCTAATGAAATTTTGTATCCTTTGAAAAATACTTCCCCTTCTTCCCCATCCCTATTCAACCCTGATAATAATCATTTTATTTTTTGCTTCTAAGAGTTCACATTTTTTTTTAGATTCCACACATAAATGAAATCATGAAGTATTTATCTTTCTCTGCCTGGCTAATTTCACTAAATACAATGACCTCCATGTCTATACATGTTGCTACAGAGAATTTCCTTCACTTTTAAGACTATAATATTCCACTGTGCATATATATGCCACATTTTCTTATTTTATTTTATTTTTTTTGCAAATAAAATAGGAGGGCCAATCTGAGAGGGCAGCCCTGGGCAAGTTCCAGGTTCATACCACAAACAGCCCCATTCCCCTCAACAGTAGCCCTATTGAGACTGGATCTGTCTCAGCTTTAGCACTATTCAGACTGGATCTCATCATCAGGATCTGCTATACATCATGATAATTGTAGTTAACTATATATTGTATACTTAAAGCTTGCCAAGAGTCAGTTTATGTTTTCTTTCCAACTAAAAAACAGAAAAGTATGTGTGGTAATACAATACACATTATTAATTAGCATGATTTAAATATTCCACAATATACATTAATATCAAAACATGACATCATATGGCATAAATATTTGCAAAAAAAATAAATAAAATAAGAAAATGTGGCATATATATGCACAGTGGAATATTATAGTCTTAAAAGTGAAGGAAATTCTCTGTAGCAACATGTATAGACATGGAGGTCATTGTATTTAGTGAAATTAGCCAGGCAGAGAAAGATAAATACTTCATGATTTCATTTATGTGTGGAATCTAAAAAAAAATGTGAACTCTTAGAAGCAAAAAATAAAATGATTATTATCAGGGTTGAATAGGGATGGGGAAGAAGGGGAAGTATTTTTCAAAGGATACAAAGTTTCATTAGATGGGTTTAATAAGTTCTGGAGAAGTATTATTTAGCATGGTGACTATAGTTAATGATAATATAATTAAAAATTGCTGAGAGTTGATCCAAAATGTTTTAACCAGAAAAAAAGTATGCAAGGTGATAGATATGTTACTTAGATTGACTTAATCATATGAATATGTATACATATATTGAAACATTATGGTGTATATTTGAAAACAACATTTTATTTTTGTACCAGGGATCGAACCCAGGACACTTAACTACTTAGTCACATCCCCAGCCCTTTTAATATTTTATTTTTGAGACAGGGCAACACTAAATTGCTTAGGGCCTTACTAAATTGCTGACACTGGCGTTGAACTCAAGATCCTCCTGCATCAGCCTCCCTGAGCTGCTGGGATTACAGGTGTGCACCACCATGCCCAGCTAAAATATGCAATCTTAATTTGTCAATTATATAATAAGAAAACTGGGGGAAAATGGATTATAAACCATGTTTCCTTGCCTGTAGGGGGACTCACAGGAAAAAAAATCTGTGACCTTGGGGAAAGTAAATGTCTTAGATATGACATGAAAAGCAATCAATAAAAGAATAAATAGATAAATTGGAATTGATGAAATTTAAATATGTCTAAATATATCTATGTTCCTTAGATACTAATAGGAGGATAAAACAATACATAGATTAAGAAACTACTTGAAAAT
The DNA here is from genome assembly GCF_902686445.1 of Sciurus carolinensis. NCBI lineage: Eukaryota > Metazoa > Chordata > Mammalia > Rodentia > Sciuridae > Sciurus > Sciurus carolinensis. The sequence continues at coordinate 29,607,928 of NC_062232.1, forward strand.
TTTATGTCAGATAAAGAATTTTTTTTTCAGGGTACGCAGCCACTGAACCACATCCCCAGCCCTATTTCATATTTTATTTAGATACAGGGTCTCACTGAGTTGCTTAGTGTCTCACTTTTGCTGAGGCTGGTTTTGAACTCGAGATCCTCCTACCTCAGCCTCCCGAACATTTGGGATTACAGGCATGCATCTCCACACTAGCAAGATAAAGAACTTTTAGCCACAATATGTAATAAAAGTTTCAAGACTCAATTTTAAGAAAACAACAATGAGTTAAAAACTGGAGAAAAGATTTGAGCAGACAGTTCATCAGAAAAGATATTCAAATGGTAAATAAGCACATAGAAAAATTCATATCATTAGTTCTTAGAGAAACAAAGTAAAGCAATGAGATACTTCCACAATTAATTAGGTGGTTAGACTTAAACAATTAACAAAAATCTATTTAAATTGTTCCCAAAGATGTGAAGAAACTGGAACTCATGCTGTATACAGCTAATGGGAATGTGAAATTATGCAACCATTTAAAAACAGCTTTGAGTTATTAAATTTTTAGACATATGCTTCCTACCATATCATCTATCCATTCCAGTTCTAGATACATATCCAAAAGAAAAATCATATGTTCAAACAAATACTTGTAAATGTTTATAGTAGCTTCAATTTATAGCTGACAACTGATAAAAATCCAAGTGGCAATCAACAGTTGAATAGACAAACGATTGTTGTATATACACACTATGGAATATTCCCAATAAAAAGGAACGGATTATTGACACATGTAACAATATGGATTAAACTCTGGGAAATTCACTGAATGAAGAAACCAGAGAAAAATGTTATATACTATGTGATGACATTCTTATAAAAACTCTAGAAAGAGCAAACTGATCGACAGTGACTTAATGCAGTGAGGTTGTCTAGCAAGTGGTTGTATGGACAAAGAGGGGAGGGAAGGAATATAAAGGACCGCAAGATGTTTTGGAGTGATAATATTCACTCTTTATGTGGTCTCTATTTCACAGGTGTATTCATGTGTAAATATTAATGAAATTCTACACTCTTAAATATAATTGCTTTACATTAGTTAAGAATGAATTCAGCTCTTAAGGGCAGGTTAAAACTTAAACTAATTCAAATTGTTATGATATAAGCCTTTGACACTTGAAGGGGAATACTTAGGCAGTGAATCATGGGAAAATTATCAATTTCTGTAAATTCTGGATAGTGAATAAAATAATTGTATTAAGGGAATAGGGAGGTTGTTGGGATGTTTCAAATTAGTGTGCTGAGTTGTATTGTGCTTATTATTTTGGTCATATAATTCTATAATATGTTCATCTTAAATTTTAGTCAATATTCTCCAAATATCAAATTATAGTTCTTCAGATACAAAGTTTAGGGCTGGGAGATAGCTCAGTTGGTAGAGTGTTTGCCTAGCAAGCACAAGGCCCTGGGTTCGATCCCCAGTACCACCAAAAAAAAAAAAAAGTTTAATAATTTCTGATGCTGTAGTAATTATTTTTCCATGTCATTTTTATACAACTTGATTGATCAAAATAATCTTGAAAACCTAAAAAATAAATGAACATGTTTACCAACATTAAACTTAATAACTAACTTTTCATTATTTCAGGGCCCTCTGTCCTTAACTTTGGTAACATTTCTGTGAACTCTACAAATACTCATCTACTACATGTCGTTAATATGCTACCTATGAATATTTTGATCAAGTTAGACACTAATTTGGAAGAACTTCAGAAAACCAAACAATTTTCATATGTGATTCCACCTACATCTAGTACTTATATTTCAGTGATATTTGAATCTCCTACAATTGGAAAATTTTGGAAGTAAGATTTATTTTGAATTTGTTTTGCTAGAATGATTGGTAGACTATATATTTGTTTACAAAAGTAATTGTAATTTATATTTCATTACAAAACATAGAAACTTTATGTGCATCAGTTTATAGACTGGTAGGTTCAAATTGCAGTGGGTATTTTAATTCTCTTTCATAATTATTTGAAATATTAAATGCTACATATTGTATATGTTAATCTGTGGTTTATGCATTCTTATACATAACTAAATTCTATTATTACAAATAGCTATTATCAGTTACATTGGATGCTTTTGTTGTATTACAGATCTTTTACCTTTACAGTGAACAACACACCTGGAGGGCACATCTTAGTGATGGCAAATATCATTCCAGTAAACTTGAACTATCGCTTAAAGAACTAGTATTGAGACCACAAGGCTTCTTGGTGAAAACATGTTTTCGGGGAACGGTTAGCTTGTATAATCGTCAGAATTGTTCTGCCCAATTTGAATGGCAACCAGTAAACACAATAAAAGGGATGGCATTTTCCATTCGTCCAGCTAAAGGTAATGGTTTATTCTGTTCATTTAGACATTCATGTATTCATTCATTTGTGTATGCAAACATGAACCGTTTATTGTATACTGTGCTCTTGTGCTAAGAGCATGGAAGTAAATTAGCTACTGTCATCAGAGGCATTTATTTCTACATACATAAATATTGTTTGAAAGTATGGATACTGTTTTAGTCAGAATCTCCAGAGAAATAGAACCAATAGGAGATGGATATGAAGAGGAGGATCTTACAGAACTGGCTCTTGCTCACACAGTAGTGTGGCAAATCTGAAGTTTACAGGGCAGGTTGGAGATCAAGCAGAGTTGATTTTGCTGTCTTCAATTCAAAGACATTCTAGAGGCAGAATTAATTATTAATTATTTCTCAAAGGTTTCCAGTCTTTTAAGGCTTTCAACTTATTGGCTGAGATCCACAAGTATTATGAAAGGTAATGTGCATGTTAATTAATTTGGTTGTGACAATCATTACCAATATATATATGTACTAAATCATCACATTATACACTGGAATATGTAGAATCATTGTCAATTAAATGTTTTTGAAAGTCTATTGATTTAAGTATCAATTACATCTAGACTGGAGAGATTATATAGTCCATAAAGATTCAATGTATGAAAACCTTCTATGTTTTACCGAATACATAGGTAGCTCTGTGATTATGAAAATTTTCTTACTGTTTTGACTTTTATTCCCCCTGAAAGTGTCCTCAAAGTAACAGCAACCTATCATGCATCTTATTATCCATCTCTATATCAATTCCTTGCTTCCTTCTTCCCTCTTTTCTTTCCTCCCCTTCTTTCCCTTTACTTTCCCCTTCCCCTCCCTCATTGTCTTTATTTCTAATTTAGGAACAGATCTAAATATACTATATTCAGATCACAGAGGAGCATTGGTTTGTAGAAATCTTGTTTAAATTTCTTTTCTTCTGAATATCAGGATTTTTTAAAATTTATTTTTTAGTTGTAGGTGGGCACAATACCTTTATTTTATTTTCATGTGGTGCTGAGGATCAAACCCAGGGTTTCTTGCATGCCAGGCGGGCACTCTACCACTGAGCCACAACCCCAGCCCCTCAGGATTTTTATATACTTCTGCAAGGGTTTGCAAAAGGAACATGGTGCTATAAAAACAATCTTAAGTATTAAATTAAATTTACTCAATTTTTTATTTAGCTTTTAACTTTTTACAGACTGCATTTTGATTCATTGTACACAAATGGGGTACATCATTTCGTTTCTATGGTTGTGCACATGTAGATTCATACCATTTGTGTAATCATAAATGTACATAGGGTAATGATGTCTGTCGCATTCCACCATTTTTCATACCCCCTCCCTCTCATTTCCTTCTACATATTCTAAGTTCCCCATTATTCTCTCATTCCCACCCCCCACCCCCATTATATAATTCTCCACTTATCAGGGAAAACATTCGGCCTTTGAATTTTTGGACTTGGCTTATTTCACTTAGCATGATATTCTCTAATTCTATCATTTATTTGCAAATGCCATAATATTATTATTCTTTATGGCTGAATAGTATTCCATTGTGTATATATACCAGAGTTTCTTTATCCATTCATCTGTTGAAGGGCATCTAGATTGGTTCCACAATCTAGCTATTGTGAACTGAGCTGCTATAAACATTAATATGGCTGTGTTACTGTAGTTTGCCGATTTTAGGTCAATTTTAATGTGGATTATAGGTAGAGGTGTTGACAAATTTAACCAGTGAAAAGAGTACAGTTGGAGATAATTGATATAACTGTTTAATCTTTTGAATAACCTGGATTTATTTAACACAATCTTACATTATAATTTACTAAGCATCTGAGGTATACTTTCATTAATATTTCTCAAATTCATTTAACCAAGCATGTGTGGTAGCACATGCTTATAATTCCAGCTGAGGCAGGAGGATCACAAGTTCAAGCCAGCTTCAGCAATTCAGTGAGGCCCTAAGCAACTTAGTGACACTCTGTATCAGAATAAAAATAAAAAGGACTGGGGGTGTTGCTCAGTGGTTAAGCACCCCTGAGTCAATCCCTGGTAAACCCCCCTCCCAATATAATACTAATAATACTGGGTTCTGTTGAGATAAAATAATCTGAGAAGAAAGTGTTCATTTTTCTGTATAGTCATAGTTCTATAAATTTAAGAGATTCTAGATAACCCTTCTTCACTTTGTTTGGACAGGTATAGAACAGTGGTAGGTTGCTATCAATATTCCAGTTATAGGTTTTGACCAGCCACCTGATATTGCCCTAAGGGTGTCTTAAAAGCACAGTGCAGGGCTGGGGATATAGCTCAGTTGGTAGAGTGCATGTCTTAAAAACATACGGTCCTGGGTTCAACCTCCAGCAATGCAATAAAAAAAAAAAAGCACAGTGCACTAATACTTTTATTTCTCCATTCTAAACGGGGCTGAATGGATTGAGCTTTTCCTGATAGCCATGGAGATATAATGATGATGCTTAATTTGTGCAAAATACTAGTAGAATTACAATATAACTGGAGCAGCACCAGTTCTCATGGTCTTTATAGAGGTCTTATTTTAAAGGGAGATTTTGGCATTTACTTTTTTTTTTCTTTTGGATTGCCAAGGACCCGTCTTATAATTTTAACCCATAAAATCACCAATGCATTAAAAAAGCACAAAAATGTTTAATTCCAAAGAAAATGTTTGTATGAAAAAGATCATTAGTATGTAAGTTCATTTTCTATTTTAAGAATACAATGATAACAGTACTCAAAACTATTTATATAGCATTGAAGAAAGTATTACTTGTGTCATACACATAGATTTGTTTGTTGTTTTCCTCAGAATACTTAAGTGATAATTACTCAATTTTATGTTGTTTTCCTCTTTGTATGAATAGGAAGTGACTTTTCACTAGATTATTTTTCTTATGCTGTATTGATTTTGCATCCCAGATAATACATTTAATTATATGCTTTTCTGCCTTTTGGGGTAAACTAACATGAATAATTCTAAATTGAAATTATATTTCATTTGTCTTTTCTCCCTGAGATGTGTTATATTTTGGATTTGTGTTTGGGTAGCACATATTGTAAGGGAAGAAAATAAGAGTGCATTAATGTTTTCTGAGGTAGAACTCACTTCTAATTTGATTTTTTTATAGGTATTGTTTATGCTTCTGCTTTTTTTGTTTGTTTGTTTGTTTCTTTTCCATTACTAAAATACCAAGTGAATCCTTGAGCTTGCTTCAGTCATTTCACTCTCATTATCTTTCTAAGTTTTGTAAATCCTTGGTCATATAAAGTACCAGACCCAGACTTGCTCAATCTAGCCATCCAATTTCTTTTGCCTGTCCCCTGTTATATATAATGTTACTGGAGAAAAATATATAAGCATACTGATGGAAGAAAAAAAAATTCTCATCAAATGGACCCTTCAACAGGACTGTATAATACTTTTATTGTCTCTGCTTTTCTTGGGGACTCAGATAGCTTTATTTGTAGCATTGAATATTCATTTTTAAAGGTACTTCCCATCATAGTCTTTCCCACACCCCATCCTCTATTGTACTTTAACGCAAAGACACTTAGGCTTCCTGCAAGTTTTGTCCTGCAAAGATCTAACTCATTCTTCATGTCCCAATTCAAATGCTGTCTCCTTATAATGATGTTCTTCTATTTCATTGAGCTATATAAGGTTCCCCCCATCTTTTCTGCTATTATTATGCATTTGTTTTACCATCTCCAAATATTTGTTTATATCTGTCTCCTGTTGTTGTAGGCATTGCTAAACTCATATCTGATATCCATTCCCCTTCATAACAAGATGTAGGGGTGCGAGGGTAGCTCAGGTGCAGGTAAGGGCTGCGGAGTCAAGACCCCAGACTCTGGGAGTTGGGTAGAAGCAGGCTTGTGGCGAGCAACCTGCAAACTCGTTTATTGCAGGGATAGCCATACCTTTTATAGAATTTTTGCAAATTCACAATGTGCCACGAGGAATCAGACCACCAGGCCTCTATACAGGTTCCCTTGGTAACACTAGGTCAATTTGGGAGCAGTTGTTTACTTTCCTAGGTGGCCAGAGCGGAATGCTTCTCTCTGCAGGTTTTCCTGAGGGCATGAATGTGCGAAGGTTTTCCTTTACGCACTTGAGACGTTCACTGCTGCTAGCCAAGACCTAGGATTTCTCCCAACAACAAGACCCTAATTTCAGGTGTAGGGCAGCAGTGATCTTATCTAGAATGTTCTTTGCTCCAGTTTCCCTTGTCAAAAATGATATGGACAGAAATTTCTTTGGGTTTCATCTTCTTTGTATGTGCTGGCACTATATTGCCTGTACGTACCTATATGTAAAGCCATTACTAATCATAGGGTGTTTGTTTCATTTTAAATTTGTATATTTTTAAATATTGACATATTTTTGTCATGTATTTTTATTCACCTGTTAAAATTGAGAAATATGCCAGGTGTGGTGGTGCATGCCCATAACCCCAGCAAATTGGGAGACTGAGTCAGGATGATTACATGTTCAAAACCAGCCTCAGCAACTTTGTGAGGCCCTAAGCAACTTAACGAGACCCTGTCACAAAAAATAAAAAGGGCTGGGGATGTGGCTCAGTGAGTAAGTGCCCCTGGGTTTAATCCCAGACACAAATATAAATAAATAAATAAATAATTGAGAAATAAGGCTTGCATTTTAGATTTCAATCAAAACCCATACGATAATGCCCATTTGATAATATTCCACTTAGTATTTCCCTATTATTAGAGTTTAATTTTAATAATTTGTTGTATAATGCAATTACATTTTAAGTCAGCTTTTCTTTGAATATTAACAAAAATCAATGTGATAAAAATGTGCTAAATATTTTCTTTTCTTTCTTTATTCTCCATAGGCACTGTTGAAGCATACTCATCACTGGAATGTGAAGTAATGTGGCAGCCAAGTTTCAGTTCTCCAGAAAGGGGGATTTTATTCTTCATGTCTCTGAAGGAAACACGATGACACTAAAATGTGTTGCATATGTAATTATTTCCTTTGAACTGATTTTTATTTTGAGTGCTATAAATTGGTTGGGTATGCATATGTGTACTATATATATGCAACTATATACATATAAATACATTGTATATTATTATGTAAACATACATTACATACATACACACATAAAGTATATGGAAAAACTGACTTTCATGAATACTTCATTAACTCCTTCATGGGCCTCTTGTCTATCATAAATGAAGAATTCGTTTAAAAATGTGTTAGGCTATCTAGAATTAGCTAAAAAAATCCAAGACTTTTATGAAAACAATACTAGACTGTCAGAGTCTCTATAATATATGATACCATCATGGAAGCAACTGGAAATTAAATTATTTCACTAATAGGTACCGAAAAAGAAGAGAGAAAATTATATTTTGCTCTAATGTATTGCATTGTTAATATTCTAGTAGTAGTTAATAATTCAGTATGAAATAGATCATGTAATTTACATAGCAGTAAAATACAGATTTTTACATTTTTACAGAATATACATCTTGTAATAAAAATGTGAGTAAAGTGAAATCTGAAATAGATAAAATTTAAGCTTCTTTCTGTGGTAGAGCCTTTCAGAAGGTCTTAACTTCATGACTTTCTATCTCCAAGAATGCACTTTACTTGTATGTCAAATTTTCCATCCAGTGTTCTTTCTTTTCGGTATTGGAATTGAACCCAGAGGGGCTTGACCACTGAGCTATAATCCCCAGGTTTTTTTTATTTTTTGTTTTTATTTTTAGTTTTTGGTACTAAGGATTGAACCCAGGAATGATTAACCACTTAGCCACATCACCATCCCTTTTTATTATTTATTTTGAGACAGGTTTTACTAAGTTGCTTAGGGCCTAGCTAAGTTGCTGAGGCTAGTCTAGAACTTGAGATCCTCCTGCCTCAGCCTCGCAAATCTCTGGGATTGTAGGCATGTGCCCCTGTGCCTGGCTCAACCCAGCATCCCTAGAAATTTAAAACAAGCCAAAGGCTATTTTACTAAACCCCATCTCTATCTATGGGCATGATGATACTCTTACATATTTTAGTTGTGACAGAACTTATAGCCTAAAAAGATGAGAGATTCACAAACTTGAATTACATTAAGTGGCAGCCAGAACACAGTAGGGTTTTTCCTCTAGTCCAAACTTGAAATAAGCCAAACACTACTGTTTTTTTTTATGTCTAGTTACTTCGTATTCTTTCTTAAACTTTATATTGAAGTATGATATACATTAAAAGGTACACATACTGAAAATTTTTTATCACTCAATCTTCACAAACCAATAACACTTTTGTAACCCACTCCTAGATGAGCTAGATCGAAAAACATCATGTGATTAATTCAACAAAAGAGCCACCCCACCCCAGTTCACATTTTTAAAAAAATATGTATTTTTTTTTTTTTTTTAGTTTTTGATGGACCTTTATTTTATTTATTTTTACATGGTGCTGAGGATTGAACCCAGTGCCTCACACATGCTAGGCAAACGCTTTACCACTGAGCTACAACCACAGCCCTCCTGTTCACATTTTCATTCACTGTATCCATCCCAGGATCATCACTCTCCTTACTTCTAAGAGCATGGATTAATTTTGATTTTGAACTTTATATACATGGAATTAAACCAATATCCTCTTATATATATAACTTCTTTTGTCATCATTAGGTTTGTGGGATTTTCTATGCCAATGATTATGATTGTAGATTTTTCATTCTCATTCCTGAATAGTATCCCATTGTGTGACCATACCATCACTTATCATTTACACAACTGATAGGGATTTGGCTTATTTCAAATGTTTAGCTAATACAGTAATGTTTCTATTGATCACTCTTACTACTGTCTTGTGAATATATGCATACAGGGTTTTAACTGTTTTTTATATAATTGTGCTTAATGATTTTACTATTATAAATCTGCTAACATACCTCGTCTGTATTTTTTGTCTAATAGATAAAAGATGAAAATTTACTAATTTAGATTTAGCATTGCAGATACCATTTATTGAGTAATTACTATGTGCTAGGTGCTGTGCTAAATGTGCTCATGTGTTAGCTAATTTAATCCTTGTAAAAACCCTATGAGGCTCTTACTATTAACTCAGTTGATGGTTGAAGAAAATGGAGGATTAGAATACTTAGGTAACTGATACAAGTTCACATGTACAGTAAACACCTTAGTTGAAATTTATATCCAACTGCTTCCATATCCTTTGTTATTACCCTGTGATAAAATTTACTCTTTGCACTTCCTAGGCCAGCATTGGATAAGAATTATACTCTCAGATATCACAATAATTAATTAGATTATTTTGGAAGCTTCAAAAATTAACTCTTACAAAAGCAAATAGAAAGGAACATTAAATGAATAAATAAGATGTTCATTTGAGGCTTGTCATTTATTTTGTAAGAACTGACTGACGACTATTTCTTCTTCTCTTAATTTAATAATTTATCATTCCAATTGTCCAAATTGTGATTTTCTAATAAACAATTATAAGGATGCATTAAACTTAGGAAATAATATTTATTAGATAAAGACAATATAGTATCTGGTATAAAGTACACTGAACAAGGCATTGGAAAACTATTTCTCCTTGGCTATAGCTTGCTTTCCTATATGATTAGACAGGTACATAATACCAATATTTCCAAAAAATGTTCTCTTCAATTTTTAAAAGAACATTTATTAGTGCTTTATAATTATTTTAAAAAAGTGTTTTATGAAGTGCTTTGTGCAGAATGAGGAGCTGGGGAGACTTGTGTTATCATTCTGTAAGTCATAGTAAACTATGTCCCCATTCTCAAATAAGCAAAGTGTGTATTATCATTATATATTATATTTACAAGGCTTGTAGTAGAAACCTGCCTAGCTAATTTCTTTTGGCAACTTTCTTTCCATACTTGTGGTCCTTCAAATCTTTCTGTTTGCAAAGCACATAGTAACACCCTGTACATGATTGGGTGGATAATAGCTCTAAGTTCCTTTCAATGATGAATCAATGGGTTTATTAGTTCTGAATTCATTTCCTCCATAGAGTGATCTTACTCACTCTGCCTTCTCTAGTTTGGGAGTACATTTTAAATATATCATTCTATTTTGCTTTTCTTTAGCACAACCTAATTATACCTTATATTTTACAAAACTCCATGAAGCTTAAAAATTGAGGTATTTTATAGGGCAAAAGTATATTTTTATTCTTGCTTTTATTACTTTCTCTTCTGTTCTGATGAGTAGTGTTAACGTTGCTTCTTTCTTCATAAGATGGGTTTTTCTTTCATGTAAAGATCACAAGAGCTTGATATATTAGAAAAATTATATATATTTGTTAAAATATATTTATACATATTTTGTGAAGTTGATGAATGTTACTTAACCATTGTATGACTTGGACAAAATACTTGATCCCCCTACATTTGGTTTACTTAGCTGTGAAATTTGGCAGTTTCATTCATTCATCCATTCATTTCACTGTTATTTACTAGAGCCATACTCTGTACCAGGCCCTGTGCAGACTGTGTGTTCAAAGATGAGCAATGCAGACATGGTCTAGCTTTTCCCTAGGTACTTTCTAAACTGGTAGACCATAGTGAAAATATATATATATATATATTTGACTCATACTGGGCACACAGTAATCTTATTACCATTATTATCATCATATTACCACTGAAATACCTAGACATTTTGTCTAAAAATATTTAAATATCTAAATTATAAATATCTAATTGTTAATAGTACAATCAAAATGCTAAATAAAATCTCTCCTATGATATTATTACTCTATCTTAACTGGATTGTCACAGATTTTGTTTGAATTTAGGAAAACAATATAATACCTTGAGTACTTTTTAATTAAAACTACAATGAAATAACCTGATGTGTGATTTGCTTTTTTATGTTAGAACACACTGAATAAATAATATAGAGAAGATTATCATTTTTCTTTCAATAATCATATCTTTGGTTAATAAAACACTTCTTTTTGTGATAAATTATTTTCTTTGCTATTATTTCAGTTACATTTTTTTTTTCCTCTTCTCATTACTAGGTTGGTCACACCAAGGTCACATCTTTGGAGCCAAGAATACTGTTCAGTAATAGTCCTCAAGGCTTAACAACTTGGAGGAAAGCCATATTACACAATGTAGGAAAAAACCATGCTTATTTCAAGGTACTATAGAATTTTGGTCATTTCTTATTTGAATCAGATCATATTATGATCTGATTCAATTTGTTGGTGCCATGAATTCTATCAGAGTAATGCTTTATTACCTATGAATAGATTTATACTAATTTTAGGTGTTATATAAGAATTTTCTGAGTACATTTTATCTCGGTTCATCCTTTTAAATGATTCGTAAGAATCATTTTCTCACTCCCTTATTTAATTATTCCCTTTCTTCTTATCTACTCCAGTTTTTACTTTCAGTTATTGGATTGCATTGAAAAAATGTTTAAATGTTTTAAATATACATTATAATTAATTTTACACTTTATATTTAGTTATGTGCTTTTCCTTTTCTCTTCATTTACAGGACTGTTATAATAGCTACTGGGACCTAGATGGAGGCCATTCTGAAACTAGTCTGTTTATAATTGTTACTCCTTATTTAAATGGAGGGAGGGAATAAGAGGTGATAGAGTTGTTTTGTTTTTGCTAAAACAATACATTAAACACCACCCCAAATAGTGGTATTAGAGGTTAGCATTTAAGATTTTTATTCAAGCTTTATATTAGCATGTCTTTTTGTGCCCAAATTAATTCTTGCCAAAATAAACAAATGAAGAAATCTTTTTCTACTCTGCTGGTTTCATAATTTGTTCTTACCTGGATAGTCTATTGTCCTCTTCCCCAAAATATTTTCACCAATTTGCCTTTAAATTATTCTGACTTTAAGAATGGTAGATAGGTTTAAATTGACCTCTAACAAAGCACAACCAAAAACCTTATGACTTTTTGAAGATGAAAGTAATATCTTAGATATTAGACATTCTGTCAAGGAGATGATAAAGAAGAGATTACTTCAGCATCCTGCATCTCCACTAAATTGCTTATAGTTTTCAGTATCAGGGAAAGGAAAACTATCAAAGCTGTATGTAGAATGTTGTCATGGTATGTATCTCAAAATATATCTCAATCTTCTCAATTTTGCAGTACTAATTAGTCCAACCACTATGGAAAGTTGTACAGAGGTTCCTCAAAAGCCTAGGAATGGTGGACCTATCATGTGATCCAGCTATCCCACTCCTTGGTATTTATCCAAAAGAACTAAAATCAGCATACTATAGTGGTACATGCATATCAATGTTTATAGCAGCAAAATTTAAAACAGCCAAGTTATAGAACCAGTGTAGAGGTCCCTCAATAGAAGATTGGCTAAAGAAAATGTGGTTTCTATACATAGTGGTGTTTTACTTGACCAGAAAGAGGAATGAAATTTTATCATTTGCTGGTAAATGGACAGAACTGGAGAACAATATGCTGAGTGAAATAAGTCAGATATAAAAAAAATCAAGGGTTGAATGTTTTCTTTTATGTGGAAGCTGGAGAAATAAGGAATTTACAAAGGGAGGATCTCATGAAGATAGAAGGGAGAAGAGTTGGGTAGAGGATGGAGAACAAGGAACAGGGAAGAGGGAGGGGAAGGGGCAGAAAGTACAGTATGAAATTAACCAAACTATGCCATGTGTATGTATGAATATATTACAATTAATTTCACTTTTATGTATAACTGCAATTCATCAATTAAAAAAATGGATTTTTAAAAAGAAAAAAATTTGTGGTCTTGAAAGCACTCCATTTTGAATTGGAAGGTGCCACCACTGAACGTTCTTTTTGCTGAATGAGGGCTGCAATTCCTTGTTGTAGTCCAAGATATTTGTGTTTGATATTTTCAGTCAACATTACAATACCTTATTTCCTATGCCCAGTGGTGTGGATACTTTCATGAGAAAGCTTTGAAGCAATAATTTTAGGGATAATGTAGCATTTCTATACATTTTTAATTATAGATTTGTGACCAGAGTCTTTTGCCTCCCATTAATATTATTCCATCACAAGGAATAATTCCATTTGGAGGAATAACTGTTCTTGATATCTCCTATACACCCACTGAGGCAGAAAAATTTGATACAAGAGTAAAGGTATGTTTGTCTATATGTTTCTCTCTCTATATATATATATGTGTGTTTTTGTACCTTTTATATATCTATGTGAGTTTGTTTGGCTCTTTAAAATATGTACAGTACTAGGTTATAGTATGTAAAATGTGTACACATTTACTTTCAGAAAAACTATTTTAAATTTCTTCTATTGGGAATGGAGTTTAAAGTTAACGACACTAAAGGTCAAAATTTAAAATTTCTATGATTATTTTAGAAATTCAATTAGCTCTAAAATGTGTAGTTTTTAGAAATATAAAAAAGCAACCTTACATAAATAATCTAATATAAAGTTGGATAGCAGAACTTGGAGAGAATTTGCAGAAAATATTTCTGATGAAAGTTGTTAATGGAAATTTCTACTTGAAATCAATACCTTCCATTAATATGGGACACTTTCACAGGAAATTGTAATATTTGGCATCTCTTGAGTTTTGACAAATCCTCAGTAGTCATAGAGAAAGGATGGCCTTTTTCATGGCATTACTTGGGTTGCTTAAGGGGGAAAAAAATCAATGATGGGATGCTAATTGATAACTATGAATCGTATGCAAATCCAATGCAATGTTAACATCTGTATTTTATTACACACATAAATTGTTTTACTGCTTTATTTTATAGGAATTATGTAAATGAAGTTATTAACTTAATTTTAAACACTTCTCTAAGTGCTCTTTAGACAAAATATACAGGACCAGTTTATGTAAAATTTTATTCAGTTACAAAACTCAAGGAATAGAATTTTTTTTTACCTTCAATTCAGTTATCAGATGTGTGCATTTACTCACCTTAAAAACATAATATAAGGATGGTGGAATGAGACAGACATTATAACCCTATATACATGTATGATTATACTACTGGTGTGACTCAGCACCATGTACAGTCAAGAGGAATCAGAAGTTGTGGTCTATTGGTGTGCAGTGTGTCAAAATGCATTCTACTGTCACATATACCAATTAGAACAATTCGAAAAAACAATATGTACACTATCATCAGATGGAAAGGAGTAGTTTTAGACACATCTTCCACTTTATCTCTCAATTTACCATAGCAATTTATGACTAAGTATTCTGTAGCCTAAAGTAATGAGCACTGATTTGCCTGACCCTAAAATAAATAACCTAAGAATGTTATCTTATTTTTATAAATAAATGTGTTGAAAGACATTTATAAATTTATATATTGTGATATGTGATCTGAGTCTTGGGAAGAATATTTTTAAATAATATTCTGGCAAAAATAAAAAATAAGAAATTTATTAAAATTCTGCATTTTAGAGGATTATGCTTTTATTTTTAAACAAATCTTACTTTTTTAATATTATGAGTTTTATTTATTCTTCCATTTAACATTCACATTATACATCAGTCTCTTTTGTAGATGCTAAAGATACAATGTTGAACAAGATAATCAGGGTTATTGATTTTGAAGAGTTTACAGTTTGGGGGATGCACAAAGGCAATAATTAAATTATGAATTATGAAAATATATTGTAGCAAATACTGAGATGGAAAAATGCAACAGGAAAAGAGAGACAGGAGAGTATACAGCCCAGGCTTAATATATGCAGCAGGGCTTCTAGGGGAAGATACATCTAAAAGACTCCTAAGTTTGAGAATCAGCCAGATTAAAAGGTTGATAATGGAATAGAGAAGAAGAGGAAAGAATATTTAAGGAACTAGAGATAGCATGTGTTCAGACTTGGGGAAGAGATGGAGCTGCAAGACATATATGAGAAACTTAAAGTTTAGCATGATTGGATTTATAGACTACCTGGATGATAGTAGGTGAAAGACAGACTTAGAGATCTGTGTGAGTTTTAGGTCATACAGGGCCCTTAGCAACATTAAGAAATACAGGCTTCATCTTAAGAGGTAGAGTTTTAACTGTGAGGATTTCACAATGATATTTGCTGATAAGATTGATTGCAGAGTTATTAATCTGATGAACATGTCCACATAAGAAAAATCCAGTGTTCTCGGTTTTTCAGAAAGTGTCAGAAAATCAGATTCTAGACAAATTCTAGTCAAATTAAGGAGATTAATGCTTAGGGCTTGGTGATTGAAAAGGGATCACATAAGTGAGGGGGGTAAATCAAGGGTGAGGCAGATGGTGGCAACATTCAGTTCAAAACAGAATGACAAAATAGTAGCAGATTTTATAGGGAAATGCTTATTTGAGTTTGTGGCAACTTTCAGATCACAGAGATGCCTAATATAATGTCAGTCACACACACTGTCCGTATTAGTCTGAAGGCTAAGGATTAATCTTAGTGACGGCAGAGAATTTCTCTAATGTCTTTGTGAGGATGCAGATGAGTATAAGTGGACCAAATATATATCATTATGTGAGAAGTTAGAATGATAAACTTCAGAAGAAGTTGAATGAGGGGAATATAGAGACAGATGAATTAGGGCTGCTCAAGGGATCATAATCCATCACAGGCTTGAAATTCTCTCTTGATATTCAGAAACTATTGGCTTTGAAAAGGAGTGAGAAAGGGATGAGGGGATTATGAGGAAAAGAAAGATGAATGAATGTATATTTTCAGAGGCTGTGTATTTATGAAGGGTGATATTGTCCAAGGGGAATTTTAAGTCTCTGGAGACGAGAGGGTCAAGGGGCCAGTGGGCTAAGGGTGATGAATGAGTTAAAGCAGTTAGATGAAAAGAATAATGGGGGAAGTGAGTAAAAGGAAGCCATGAATGTTAAGACTTAAAAATGAGGTTAATCAATGAAAAGCATGTCAATTTGTAATTTCCTTTGAATCATTAAGTTATACTACTTATGATTTTAGTGTAATATTATATGTATTGTATACTCTTTCTATGGGAAGAAATATATTTCACTTGGTCTCCTGTTGTTTTTTTTTAAATTTTGAATAATACATTGAGATTAAATTTTAAAAAAGTGTTACAGAGTTACAATAAGATCTAGTTAAATGGGTAAAACTCTATAAAGTCAAATTCACAAGCCATCAACTGATCCCATTTGAGATAGTTTTTAATTATTGAATACTCTTAGGAGTATCAGTTCTGCAAAACAAATATAAGTGCTGGAATAAGTTTGCACATTTATATAATGTCACTATTATTTAAATTATAAACCTTTATGTAAATGCCAGGAAATTCTTCAGCAGTATATGATTATATTTTAATGTGGTTTCTACAATGTGTTATATTTCTCTTAAATAAGGTTGCTATTCACCATGCAAATATGCTAGACCTTAGGATTGGTGGATCTGTTGAGATTGCTAATATTGAAATAAAGCCGGTGAGTATATTGCCCATTTGTGTGATCAGTTTTTAAGTGTGGTGACTTTTATTTGTTATATATCCTAAATCAACTCATTTATGTTTAAAAATATTTTACTCTGAAGTAAGTTGACATATAAAAATTAACTTAGATTATATATGTAAATGATGTAATAAAATATTGAAAGAATTTTTAAGAACTCACCATTGAACTAGGTATTAGAATGTTGCCATTATGGTTAAAATCACCTGTAGTCTTCATTGTGATCCTATCTATCATAACAGATGATCACTTTCCTATAATGATCATGTGTAAATTGCCTTAGCTATTTATTAGTTTGTTCATTTTTGAGCTTTACAAATAAGCCTGTTTGTAGTTGCTATTAATTGAATATTGTATTTAAACATTCATTTAAGTTGTAACTGTATGTTATTCATTGTCATTGCTGCCTAATTGTTCCTTGTGTATATATACTATAGTTTATATACTTGTTCTGTTGTCCATCCAATCAGGTGTTTCTTGTTGTTGTTGTTAATAAAGCTACTGTAGCTGTGACCATTTATATATTATGAAATATGTATACAAGGGCTTCTGTAGGAATAGAGTTCCTGAGACACAGAATTTGTACAGGTTTGGATTCTCAAAATCATTTCTGAAATTTCTTCTTTAGTTGCCATTGCCCCACATTTCATTGCTCTACAAATTGGATTGCCAGATTTAAACTTTTGCCAATCAATTGAGTATAAAATGATATCACATTGTGGTCTCGATTTACATTTTCTGATCTACAGGCAAATTTATTTCTGAAATTATTGTCTGTACATCAATACTGTTTTGTGCTACAGTTGATAGAGTGCACAAACACACACACACACACACACACACACACACACACACACATACACACATCCCTTTTTCTCCTAGCCAGTCCTTCAAGAATATGATCTGGTGTTTTCTAACCAAAGAAGCTTTCTTTGATTCTTCAAAGCAGGCCTGCATGCTCCTCCTTCATTGCGACATTTATTAGATGTTATGAATATAAATATACATATTTATTATATTTTATTAATAGAACTCTGGAAACATCTCCATCATAACTGTTTTCATATTATTCTTGGGTGACCTGTACTTTTTTTTTTTTTTTTTTTTTAGAGTATATTATATTTCTATTTCATTTATTGTTACTGCATTAAAACTGTTTTTTAAACTTTTTAACGCCAAAGATGTTTGTATATCTGACCTAAGTCAAGTACTGATATGATCCCATCAGGACTTTTGCTTCTGTTTCTGTTTTAAGTAAACCTAGGAACATTTGAGACTTTTAAACAAAAAATAAATATCAATTGAAATTTAAAAAAAAACACCTTCAATTTTCAGAAAGTTATTTAGTTTTCTTAAGGTAGAGCTCATCTATTAGGCATGGAGGCAGGAAATTTTTTTTTTTACGTTTACATAGGGCAATGATGTTTATTTTTTTTCCCTTCCCCCCCACCCCTCCCACCCCTCCTACCCCTCTTTTCCCTCTATACAGTCCTTCTTTCCTTCATTCTTACCGCTCTCCTTATCCCTAACCCTAAACCTAACCCTAAACCTAATGCTAACCCCTCCCACCCCCCATTATATGTCCTCATCCGCTTATCAGCGAGATCATTCGTCCTTTAGTTTTTTGAGATTGGCTTATCTCACTTAGCATGATATTCTCCAATTTCGTCCATTTGCCTACAAATGCCATAATTTTATCATTCTTCATTGCGGAGTAATATTCCATTGTATAAATATGCCACAGTTTCTTTATACATTCATCAACTGAAGGGCATCTAGGTTGGTTCCACAATCTGGCTATGGTGAATTGAGCAGCAATGAACATTGATGTGGCTGTATCTCTGTAGTATGCTGATTTTAAGTCCTTTGGGTATAGGCCAAGGAGTGGGATAGCTGGGTCAAATGGTGTTTCCATTCCAAGCTTTCTGAGGAATCTCCACACTGCTTTCCAGAGTGGCTGCACTAATTTGCAACCCCACCAGCAATGTATGAGTGTTCCTTTTTCACCACATCCTCGCCAACACCTATTGTTGCTAGTATTCTTGATAATCGCCATTCTAATTGGGGTGAGATGAAATCTTAGGGTAGTTTTGATTTGCATTTCCCTTATTACTAGGGATGTTGAACATTTCTTCATATATCTGTTGATTACTTGTACATCTTCTTCTGTGAAGTGTCTGTTCATTTCCTTAGACCATTTGTTGATTGGATTATTTGTATTCTTTGTGTAGAGTTTTTTGAGTTCTTTATAGATTCTGGAAATTAGCGCTCTATTTGAGGTATGGTTGGCAAAGATATTCTCCCACTCCGTAGGCGCTCTCTTCACATTTCTGATAGTTTCCTTTGCTGAGAGAAAACTTTTTAGTTTGAATCTATCCCAGTTGTTGATTCTTGCTTTTATTTCTTGTGCTATGGGAGTCCTGTTAAGGAAGTCTGATCCTAAGCCAACAAGTTGAAGATTTGAACCTACTTTTTCTTCTATAAGATGCAGGGTCTCTGGTCTGATTCCGAGGTCCTTGATCCATTTTGAGTTGAGTTTTGTGTAGGGTGAGAGATAGGGGTTTAATTTCATTCTATTGCATATGGTTTTCCAGTTTTCCCAGCACCATTTGTTGAAGAGGCTATCTTTCCTCCATTGCATATTTATGGCACCTTTGTCTAATATGAGAAAATTGTATTTATTTGGGTTTGTGTCCATGTCCTCTATTCTGTACCATTGATCTACCTGTCTATTTTGGTACCAATACCATGCCGTTTTTGTTACTATTGCTTTGTAGTAGAGTTGAAGATCTGGTATTGCAATACCCCCTGCTTCGCTCTTGCTACTGAGGATTGCTTTAGCTATTCTAGGTTTTTTATTCTTCCAGATGAATTTCATAATTGCTTGCTCTATTTCTGCAAGGTACATCATTGGGATTTTAATTGGAATTGCATTGAATCTGTATAGCACTTTAGGTAGTATAGCCATTTTGACAATATTAATTCTGCCTATCCAGGAACATGGGAGATCTTTTCATTTTCTAAGGTTTTCTTGAATTTCTTTCTTTAGTGTTCTGTAGTTCTCATTGTAGAGGTCTTTCACCTCTTTTGTGAGATTGATTCCCAAGTATTTTATTTTTTTTGAGGCTATTGTGAATGGGGTAGTTTTCCTAATTTCTCTTTCTGAAGATTCATCACTTATGTATAAAAATGCATTGGATTTATGAGCATTGATCTTATATCCTGCTATTTTACTGAATTCACTTATGAGTTCTAAAAGTTTTCTGGTGGAATTTCCAGATTCCTCTAAATATATAATCATGTCATCAGTGAACAGGGATAGTTTGAGTTCTTCTTTTCCTATTCGTATCCCTTTAATTTCTTTGGTTTGTCTGATTGCTCTGGCTAGAGTCTCAAGGACGATGTTGAATAGAAGCGGTGAAAGAGGGCATCCCTGCCTTGTTCCAGTTTTTAGGGGGAACGCTTTCAGTTTTTCACCATTTAGAATGATATTAGCCATGGGCTTAGCGTAGATTGCCTTTATAATGTTAAGTAATGTTCCCACTACACCAATTTTTTCTAGTGTTTTGAGCATGAAGGGATGCTGTATTTTATCGAATGCTTTTTCTGCATCTATTGAAATAATCATGTGATTCTTAACTTTAAGTCTGTTGATATGGTGAATGACATTTATTGATTTCCGAATGTTGAACCAACCTTGCATCCCTGGGATAAAACCCACTTGATCGTGGTGCACTATCTTTTTAATATATATTTGTATGCGATTTGCTAAAATTTTGTTGAGAATTTTTGCATCGATGTTCATTAAGGATATTGGTCTGAAATTTTCTTTCCTCGATGTGTCTCTGTCTGGTTTAGGTATCAGGGTGATATTGGCTTCATAGAACGAGTTTGGGAGGGTTCCCTCCTCTTCTATTTCATGGAATAGTTTGAGAAGTATTGGAATGAGCTCTTCTTTAAAGGTTTTGTAGAACTCGGCTGAGAACCCATCTGGTCCTGGACTTTTCTTTGTTGGTAGGCTTTTGATGACCTCTTCTATTTCATTGCTTGAAATTGGTTTATTTAAGTTGTGTATGTCCTCCTCGTTCAGTTTAGGTAATTCATATGTCTCTAGAAATTTGTTGATGTCTTCGAGGTTTTCTGTTTTGTTGGAGTATAGATTTTCGAAATAGCTTCTAATTATATTTTGTATTTCACTCGTGTCTGTTGTGATGTTTCCTTGTTCATTCCGAATTTTAGTAATTTGAGTTTTCTCCCTCTTTCTCTTTGTTAGTGTGGCTAAGGGTTTATCAATTTTGTTTATTTTTTCAAAGAACCAACTATTTATTTTGTTAATTTTTCCAATTGTTTCTTTTGTTTCAATTTTGTTGATTTCGGCTCTGATTTTAACTATTTCCTGTCTTCTACTACTTTTGGTATTGGTCTGCTCTTCTTTTTCTAGCGCTTTGAGCTGTAGTGTTAAGTCGTTTATTTGTTGATTTCTACTTCTTTTTTTGAATGCACCCCATGAAATAAATCTTCCTCTAAGTACTGCTTTCATAGTGTCCCAGAGATTTTGATATGATGTGTCTTTGTTCTCGTTTACTTCTAAGAATTTTTTTATTTCCCTCCTGATGTCTTCTGTTATCCATTCATCATATAATAGTGTATTATTTAATCTCCAGGTATTGGAGAAGTTTCTGTTTTTTATTCTGTCATTTATTTCTAATTTCAATCCATTATGATCTGATAGAGTACAAGGTAGTATCTCTATCTTCTTGTATTTGCTAACAGTAACTTTGTGGCATAAAATATGGTCTATTTTAGAGAAGGATCCATGTGCTGCTGAGAAGAAGGTGTATTCATTCTTTGTTGGATGGTATATTCTATATATGTCCGTTAAGTCTAAATTGTTGATTGTGTTGTTGAGATCTATAGTTTCTTTATTCAATTTTTGTTTGGACGATCTATCCAGTGGTGAGAGAGGTGTGTTAAAATCGCCTAGTATTATTGTGTTGTGGTCTATTTGATTTCTGGAATTGAGAAGGATTTGTTTGACGTACGTGGATGAGCCAATGTTCGGGGCATAGATATTTATGATTGTTAAGTCTTGCTGATTTATGCTTCCCTTAAGCAGCATGTAATGTCCTTCTTTATCCCTTCTGACTAGTTTTGGTTTGAAGTCCACATTATCTGAAATGAGGATGGATACTCCAGCTTTTTTGCTGTGTCCGTGTGCATGGTATGTTTTTCCCCATCCTTTCACCTTTAGTCTATGGGTGTCTCTTTCTATGAGATGAATCTCTTGCAGGCAGCATATTGTTGGATTTTTCTTTTTAATCCAATCTGCCAGTCTGTGTCTTTTGATTGATGAATTCAGGCCATTGACATTCAGGGTTATTATTGTGATATGATTTGTATTCCCAGTCAATTGACTCATATTTGTTTTTGACATGATTTGGTTTCTCCTTTATTTGGCTATTCCTTTAGGCTAGCGCCTCCTGTTGCTGATTTGCATCGTTGTTTTTCATCTCTTCCTCATGGAATATTTTGCTGAGAATGTTCTGTAATGCTGGCTTTCTTTTTGCAAATTCCTTTAGCTTTTGTTTATCATGGAAGGATCTTATTTCATCGTCAAATTTGAAGGTAAGTTTTGCTGGGTATAAGATTCTTGGTTGGCATCCATTTTCTTTCAGGGCTTGGTATATGTTGTTCCAGGCCCTTCTAGCTTTTAGGGTCTGAATTGAAAAATCTGCTGATATTCTTATTGGTTTCCCTCTGAATGTAATTTGATTCTTTTCTCTCGCGGCCTTTAAAATTCTGTCTTTATTTTGTATGTTAGGTATTTTCATAATAATGTGCCTTGGTGTGGGTCTGTTGTAATTTTGTATGTTTGGAGTTCTATAAGCCTCTTGTACTTGGTTTTCCATTTCATTCTTCAGATTTGGGAAATTTTCTGTTATTATTTCATTGAATAGATTGTTCATTCCTTTGGTTTGTTTCTCTAAGCCTTCCTCAATTCCAATAATTCTTAAATTTGGCCTTTTCATGATATCCCATAATTCTTGTAGATTCTGTTCATGATTTCTTACCATCTTTTCTGTTTGGCCAACTTTGCTTTCAAGGTTAAATAATTTGTCTTCAATGTCTGAGGTTCTGTCTTCCAGGTGTTCTATCCTATTGGTTATGCTTTCTATGGAGTTTTTAACTTGGTTTATTGTTTCCTTCATTTCAAGTATTTCAGTTTGTTTTTTTTTTCAGTATCTCTAACTCTTTATTGAAATGATCTCTTGCTTCCCGTATTTGCTCTTTTAACTGTTGATTGGTGTGATCATTTAATGCCTGCATTTGCTCTTTCATCTCCTCCTTCAATGCCTGCATTTGCTCTTTCATCTCCTCATTAGCTTCCCTGATCGTTTTAATTACGTACATTCTGAACTCCCTTTCTGACATTTCTTCTGCTGTGCTGTCATTGGGTTTTATTGATGTAGTATCTAGGTTTGTTTGGGACATTTTCTTCCCTTGTTTTCTCATATTGGTCAGCTCTCAGTGGGACCCTGAGATATTGCAGTTTTCCGCTATTGGCTTATAGTGTCCCGGTAGATTTCCATCAGGCCTTCAGTAGCCTGATGTCTTGGAGGAATCTGATAAAGCAGCGCATCCGAAGAAAACTGCCCCTAGCCCCCTACTGGTTCCACGGTTTGGAACTGGTTCTGTGCGGAAATGCTCTCACTGTGGGCCTGCACCGTGCAGCTGGCCGTGTGGGAGGAGCCCACTGCCGGAATGTGGAAGGCTACCTTGGGAAGACTCTAGCTGTCCTGCCTGGCTCCGATAAGCCACCTCTATCTGGGCCTGCCACCCGGGCCGAACTTTACCCAGTGGGCAGACTCACCTGTGGCTCTATTTCAGTCCGAGTCTCTCAATGCCTCCCCTTCTTAACTCCTGAGTTCTGGAGCGACTGGGGGTGCAGTCACCCTCTAGGCCGCCATCTTGGATCGCCCTGTGAAGAGAGCCTGCGACCGGAGTGGGCAGAGCTGCCTGAAGAGTTCTCTGGCTGCCCTGCCCTGATCCCAGAGGCTGCTTGCGGATCGAAGCTCTCCGTTGGTTCGGGGACTTGTGGCTGGTTCTATGTAGAAAACCTCTCACTGGGCGGTCTGGTCTGAGAAGCTAGACTTGAAAGGCACCTCCCACTGCAGGGGTCCAGGCTACTTGGGGAGGTGTCTGGCTGCCCTATCCTGGTCCCTGGAGCTGCTTGTGTGCCGGAGTACATTGCGCTGCAGTGGCTCCGGGACTCGGAGCTTGTTCTGGTCAGAAAGGCTCTCACTAGCGGGCCAGTTCCGTTCTGAGAACCTGGAGAAGCTGGCTGTGTGGGCGGGGCCCACCGCCGGAGTGCGCAGGGCTGCCTGTGGATGACTCTAGCTGCCCTGCCCGGCTCCGATAAGCCACCTCTATCTGGGCCTGCCACCCAGGCCGAGCTTTACCCAGTGGGCAGACTCACCTGTGGCTCTATTTCAGTCCGAGTCTCTCAATGCCTCCCCTTCTTAACTCCTGGGTTCTGGAGCGACTGGGGGTGCAATCTCCCTCTAGGCCGCCATCTTGGATTGCCCCCGACCTGTACTTTTGATTTTGTGTTCTACTCATACCACAACACTTAGCACTAAACTAAAGCAAGCAGCAGTTGATGATTAAAGAGGTGATGTGGCTGCCTCAGGTAGAGCCTTACTTCTATTCTGTCCTTTAATGGCATCACCAAAATTCTAATGTCTGGTTTTAATTTATAATTTTTTGCCCTCTATTACTTAGTGATGAAGGCATGATAAATCCAGACTGACAGATACTAAGTTAGCTTGTCCAAGGCTGTGGTGGTTCCTGAAGATCAAATCCAGTGGTTTCCAGAGTGTTTTATTCCATTGCTATAATATCCCTTTTTGAAAAATATTAGATAATATTGAGTCTTCTATTTCTTTATTTCTTCATTCTAAAGTCATTTGGTGCATACTTTACATGTTATAGTACAGTTTAATGATTTATGGGACTTTGGATTACTATGTTTATCAAAATGTCCTTAATATTTTGGATTTTAGATGTAGTTGCCTCTTAAAAATTGTATTTTAGCATTACCAGATATTTTCAACAATGCACTAAGGGCTATTTAATTGATATGTGTCTTAATAACAATTTGGAAATTTTATCCAAATTAACATAAAAGCAAGATAAAAATGGGATGAGAGGAGTGATTTTTTTAAAAAATACATACAAAGGATCAAATTTTCATTATCCACTTTGGACTTTATAAATTTTTATATGTAGAATTTTACATGGGTTAACACTTTAATTGAAGTTACTAGTAGCCAATTGACCTTAACATAGTATTCTCCTCAATATTACAGTACTCTTGGCTCAATTTCCTTTTAATGTTCTATGTAATTCTTTTGCTAAAGAATTGTACGGAATCTATAATAATTCTGCCATATGGAGGAATCTTCAGAGTTCTGTGGTATAGGTACATACTTGGTATAAGAGCTGAAGTTCAGATATATTTGATAAGCATTCCTTATCATATTTAAGGTAGGTGTCAGATGCTAAAGATACAAAAATGAATCAGCTCTTCAGTAGGAGATTTGAGTAATATAAAAAGACTATGTGATCTCACAATGTAAGTCAGTATAAGGAACAGAAGTGGTCATGAGCACAGTGTGCTTAATTGTGGTATATCTAACTGGAGTTTGATCAATATATAACATTTTATTAGGCAATTAATAGTTAGGGAAGAACCTTCCTGGCAGAAGAGACACCACAAGTAAGACACAGAAAGGTGAAACATCAGTTGCTGGTTAGAAATGACAAGTCATGTAGCTTGCTGAAATATTAAGTACTAGGGTGAAAGTGGAGCTAGTTGAGGCTATGACATGACTCAGGGAAGGTCAGGAGGAGTTTTATGGCCTTGCTAACGAGTTTATACATTGTCCTGTAGATGGTGGGAGACCATCAGATTTTAAGACAGGCAGTGAAGTGATCAGACTATCAATTAGTTTAATAATGACTTAGTTATATAGAGAAGAATTTGAGAAATTTAAAATCTGGAAACTAAATGAAAAGTGACAAGTTACTCATTTCATCCAGTTAAAATAAGGGTGAGAGGTGAAGAAGGATACAGAATTAATGGAGTGTGGTAATTGATTACATATACAATATGGAAAGAGGAAGAAAAGAGTGACTAATTTTTGTAGAGTTTTACTTTGACGTTAATTTCCTTAATAAATATAAAAACATAATTTTGAGTTTATATTTTTCATAAGCCATTACTATGCTTTCTAATGATTGTTTCTTTTTAAATTTTAGAATGTATTTAATTTCAGTGGCACCTATGTTGGTGCTACCCAAATTATTCCCTTTGTAATAAAAAACAAAAGTATAACACGTGCCACAGTGGACTTTGATCTAAAACACTTTCCAGATTTTTCAGTGGATTTTAAGGAAAAATCAGGTATGCATTTTGTCCTATAGTTGTATTATTGTAAAACAAAATTATTTTAAATTGTCCTAAAGTGCAATTGTTAAATTTTTAAGGCAAGGGCAGTTATTCACACATATTTTTAATGACTCAGTGCTTGCTTTTCTTATACTCTGAGTCACCATTATTGTATTTCTAGAAATATATCAGTTTGAATTGTACAACACTTTGGTGACACATGATATAACTATACTTATTAGTTGACTTAATATAGTAATTTAAGTATTACATATAAGTATTCTATAAATGAAAATAAAACTATTAGTTTTTATTTTTGGTAGTTCTGGGGATTGAACCTAGGGCCTTGAGCATGCTGGGCAAGCACTCTACCACTAAGCTATATCCCCAACCTCTAATTGTTAGTGTTAAATGCTCAAGAATTTTAAGTAAATATCTTTGGAGAGTTCCATCTGTATGTTTATTCATGTAGTAGTTATCTTTATGTTAAATTTGATTTAAACAAAATATGCATTTTTATAAGTGCATTTCATCTGTTTACTCTAGGAGTTGGCAAACGAAGGCCTATGGGCCAAGTCTGGCCTAACACCTGTTTTTTGTAAAGTTTTATTAGAACACAGACACACTCATTTGTATATTTTTAATGACTGCCTTTATGTTATAATGGCAGAGCTGAATACTTGTGATAGAAACCGTATGTCATGTAAAGCCTAAAATATTTACCATCTGGACTCCTACAGAAAGTTTCCTCACCATTGGTTGAATCATTTCTTCTTCAATAAATATTGGTTGAATCCCAATTACAGGCTCCATACTAGACTTTGAGTCTGTGAAGATAAGTGAGACATCTTAAGTGTCCTTAAGAAGTGAACAGTAAGTTTGTGTCAAAATCTCAGCAGTAAACAGATGACTCACTCAGAGGATTTAACTAAAGAGAATTTAATAAAGGAATTATTTATTGAGGTTTGGGAAGGATTAAAAGAAACCAACAAGGGAAGGTAGCTGCAGCCACCTCTAGGCCTGAAGGAGGAAGAAGAAAGCAGATATTATTGTAGTATAGTGGAAGGTGAAACTGTAAGAGGAGCCAATCCAAAGGAGGTACAGTTATAAAGGAATGCAGTCATTGCCAGAACTCCAACCAAGGCAGTGTGGAAGTGGGAGCATAGATATTTGACCTTTCTTTCACCTCCTACCCTGTGATATTTTGCCGGTGCCTTACCAAGATGGAACCCAACTAGGGGCAAAAGAGCAAGGTAGTACATAAATCAGTACATAAGTTGATTTTAATAACAATTAACTATTTACAATAAAATTTATTCTTAAAATGTCCTAAAATTTTTATATTTTTATTTGGTAAATTTTAATAGGTAAATTCTCTTCTTTTACCACTTATTGATTTTCAAAACGATCACTTCAGGATTATTCGGCAGAGTGATTTATGGGAAAGGAAATGTTGAGATACATTTGGGTATGACCTCGCCTTGTCTTTCTGGTCATCTCTTCCATTACAGTAACCATAGGCTGTCTCTGCTGGAGCCATATTGTATTATACATTTCTTTCCACTGAGTTTTCCCTTCTCCTAGGATGATTTCATTCTCTTCTCTTTCTGCTCCCCAAGATGCCACCCTCTTTTATAAACTAGCTTCAACCTCTTGAGTCCTGAGAATCATTAATCCACTCTGCACCCCAGCCAGTTGGTAAAAATAATTTTTTTTTAGCATTGATCCATTAGGACATTGTATAAGTTTTGTTATAGAAATAACCAAATTCTGCCTGGTACCAAAGGAAGCTGTGTACATGTTATCCTATTAGATGGTAAGCTCTATGAAGTTAAAGACCACATTTATAATTTTTGTTTTCTACTAGAGTTGTCCAATATGGTGCTATGGGCTTAATAGTCAATCAGGAAGTATTTATTGAAGCAAGCTTGAATTATTATATTTTATAAGCTGTATGATTATGTATACTCCAAATTTACTTATGAATATTGATTTAAATCATCCATTTAATAGTTTCTGTGTTCTAGATACATATTTGTTCCAGATGGATGTTCTTTGCTATATAATATTTGTATTTTTTACTGTACCACAAATAATACTATTGTTAGTACACACTAAGTGGTTTTTATTTGTTTCTTTGTTTAATAACTTTCCCATCATGCCAGGGGTGAGTGAAATTGAATAGGAACAAGAAAATGAAATAAGTTATTGAATTTTATTTCCAGATAGGGGCAATTGAAATTTGTAGCATTTTAAAATTAATCAGAAAACTTTAGGGAGAAAATACGATTTTTACAGTTGTTTAGATGAGAAGTTCCACCGCAACTTTCATTTGATCATTCAGGAATTTATTTAAGTGGTTATCATTTTTTATCCTGAAGTTTGCATTAGTGTGGTACAATTGTTTCTGTATCATTACCTAATGACTTTTTTCCTGGAATCATTCCATTTTTTAGAAGAAATTTTCTTGTATAAAATTGTCTTTTTAATTATTGATATTATTTAATTGACCTTTCTGAGATCTATTTCAGAGCAGAATGATCATAGTTAACAATAATGTACATTTCATAATAGCTGAGAGTAAATTTCAAATGTCTCATCACAAAAAATAATGAGTAAATGAGGTGATGGATATGTTTTGCTTTGAGGCATCAGAGGAGATCTGAGTCTTGCCTGATCCATCTTCACTGTAAAGGAAGTCTTAGTCTGGGACCTAAGATTCAGTCAATTACTTGATCTTACCCTTTATTCCTTTCCATGTTTATCTGAATATGACTATATTTCTTGAATTTTGGAGGGCCTTTAAATGAATCTATTGTCTCTGATTTTCTGACTGAATGTATGTTGCAAGTCTGGATATCAGTTTTGCTGATTATAATCTTGGCATTAAGAATGATCTTTACCTAGCAACTTCACATAATCCTTCCCAGTTATGTCAGTACTTGCTTATTTTATATGTACTTTTCCTGTCTTATAGGAGAAGTCACAAACCCTACAGTTCCTGGTATGTATTCCTTGGAGTTAGAGGAAAACACATCTATGGAATGTGGCCTAGCATTTTCTCCCAAAGAAGTAAGTTCAGCTTTCTACTACTCATACTACTCAAGAGTAGTGGAATTATAGATAATTCTAGCCAAGAACCTATCAAAGATCACCTAAGTTCTGTGTGTAGTAGCTCTTTTTCTGGTTAGTCAGCATGCCTAGGTATACCACGGAATTCAGTAAAATGATTGCTAGCAGGATCTGAGTATGCTTGCAGAGTCCCTCAAAAGGAACAAAGGACACATACAGGGAGCCTGTGATTGTGTGGTCTTTTGCTATGCTCTCTGGAAAATTCAAGATAATGACACATTGTGCAGGAGAGGAAAAGTTTAAGCTAACCAAAGAAATCCCTTCTACTTAAGCCAGCATGTGCTTTGCACTTATAGTTGAATGGTGTATGCTTAATACTTTACAATCACTACCTGAAATTACCAAAGACATGTTGTAAACATTTGAGAGGGGTTACTATAATATTTGTTTTATATTGTCCCCTTGGTGTTTAGTGATTTTCAAAATAACAAACAAAATCAAAGAAAAACCCAGAAGGAAGGGATACCACTGGCTAAGTTTCAGGAGTAAGCTTTGGTATGCTTTTGCTTCAGAGATTCTAAAATAAAAGTGCCAAGGAGAAAACTTCTCTCTACCCATGCTGTGGAAGGGTATGTTGTTGTATCCTTCCAAAGAAGAATCAAACTTCTATATGATAGTCAGAGTACAAGATGTGTATGTCCAGCTGTTAACAAGTATTCAACAAATCAATGCTTTGTTCTCTAAAAGTGAAAAATAGTGTTGTCAAGGTAATAATAATGATAGTACTTTACTATCTTTAATATTGCATTTTTTTACTAATGTAATTTTTACTGAGATTAAAATGTTATTTTAGGAACAGTGATAGCAATTATTTAGCTCTCAGAAAGAAAAAGTAAAGAGACCTTTAGGACAAGTTCAGGTGTTAGAAAATGTTAAAGATTAAATTTTGTCATTCTTAAGTGTGGTACATCAGTTGGATAAGTTTTGTGGGTTTGTGCACCTGTGATTTACATGAGGTGATATTGTCCTCAAGGTTCATTCTTCTGTTTATTTCAATTTTAGACAAGCACAGTGGAAGACGTAGCAAAGGCTATTTTTCGAACATCAAAACAAATGAAAATCCTTTTATTTTATATTCAACATTAACTATACTCAGATGTATCCTAAACTCTTAATTTTCCATGGGTTTAGTTTAAGGTAATTATTTGTCCTCATTCATGAGTAGTGATATTTAGGTAGATACAATTTTGTAAGGTTGCCTAATTTAGGTTATGAAATATTATCAAAATGTAAATATTATTTAGATTTTTCTTTTATCATTTCAGTGAATGATTTTTTTTGGTACATGAAATATTGTCAAGGTATTTCAATATTTGTTCAGTTAGGCAATATCTTATTGTCTATCTAATTCAGACAAAAAGCTTAATTAACAAAAGTAATGTGGAGAGCTTCAGAGGATATTTATCTTTAAAATTTTATATTTTTTCTGATATCTTCCAAAAGCTACTTTCTTTTTCATGTATCTTAGCCATTTGCATGTTTTGTCAGCATCAACTTATATTTTAATCTCATATATCAATGATGTTCTCTTTCTGATTATTAAAGTTTATTATCACATTTAAATGGGAAATTCATTAGAGCAGAAAGAAAAATAAACAATATTCTGAATTCTAATAATAATGACTACTGGCAATTCTGTGTTCTACTCTTTTGTGGAGGAGTTTTGCATCCATCCTTAGATATTCATCAGTAGCTTTTATTTTGTTTCCCTTTGGTTGTCTTTGTCTGTTTTTGGTGTTCAGGCAATATTAACTCTTTAGAATGAGTTGAAAAGTGGTGTCTGATCTTTCATTTTTGTCATAATTTGTAAGGGATTTGATTAATTCTTCTTTAAATTAGTATATTTCATCATTGAAGTCATCTTTTCCTGGGTTTTTCTTTGTCAGATTTTCAAAAATTCATTCAATGTGTTATCAATTCTATTAGCCTTTTTTAGGTCTACTCAAATTTTCTATTTCTTCTTCAGAAATTTTATCTATGTAATTTCTTGGCATGATGTTATTCTTTTTATTTATCTAAACAAGTAATAATGTCCCTTCTTTCATTCAATATTTTATGAATTTAAGTCATTTCTTTTTATCTTGGTTAGGCTACTTTAAGTTTTGTGAATTTCATTGATATTTTCAAGATCTGACTTCTGATATTGATTTTCTGTATTATTTTTCTTTTTGTTTTATTAATTTTTATTTATTATTTACTTCATTCTATTTGTTTTGGATTTGATTTGCTCTTATGTTTTTATACTTTTAAGTGTAGAATGTTAGGGCATTGACTGGCAATCTTTTTCATTTTTTATATATGCCTATGGCTATTTATTTCCCTCTAAACACTGCTTTACATTTATCTCAAAAGTTTTAATATACTGTTTTCATTTTTATTCATAATAGTGTCCTAAAACTTCTCATATAATTTCTTTTGAACTCATTGATTATTTAGGTGTGCTTAATTTCCACATATCTGTGAATTTATCAAGTTTCATATTGTTACTCCTAATATAATCCTATTGTAGCTAGAAAACACATTGTTACATTTAAGTTAATGTAAAATGATTGTGGGTTGTTTTATTACACTCCATAGATTAATTATGTCAAACCCAAAACAATGAGAGTTGGAAATGATTACATTTGATGTGTTATGTGTTTGTTGGTGCATGTCTGTGTGTGTACATGTGTATGCAATTACTGAAGGAAGGAATTGGTGATTATCTTAAAAATAAACATTGTAGGATGATTTCAAATACATATTGTTATAATTTTTATTTAAAAATCGCTAAATGAAAGGAAACAAAGTAATTTTGCAACATTTAAAATTTTGAAAAATTAAGATACCTCACTCTGCACAATGCTTGCATCTTGTAAGTGCATGGAAGCATTCAGACACACACACACAAAAAGTTCTTAGAACTCATAAATGAATTCAGCGAAGTAGCAGGATATAATATCAACATCCATAAATCAAATGTGTTCTTATACATCAGTGATGAATCAACTGAAAGAGAAATTAGGAAAACTATCCCATTTCACAGTAGCCTCAAAAAATAAAATATTTGAGAATCAATCTAACAAAAGAGGTAAAAGACCTCTACAATGAAAACTACAGAACTCTAAAGAAAGAAATTGAAGACTTCAGAAGATGGAAAGATCTCCCAGGTTCTTGCATAGGCAGAATTAGTATTGTCAAAATGGCCATACTATCAAAAGTGCTATACAGATTTCATGCAATTCCTGTTAAGGTTCCAATGATGTTCTTCAAAGAAATTGAAAAAGCAGTCATGAATTTGATTTGGAAGAGTAAGAGGCCCAGAATAGCCAAATCAATCCTTAGGAAGAAAAGTGAAGCAGGAAGCTTCACAATACCAGACCTTAAATTATACTACAGAGCTAATATAACAAAAATAGCATGGTATTGGCACCAAGACAGCCACAAAAAAACAATGGAACAGAATAGAAGACACAGAGACAAACCGACATAAATACAGTTATCTCATACTAGACAAAGGCACCATGAACATACATTGAAGAAAACATAGCCTCTTCAACAAACGGTGGTAGGAAAACTGGAAATCCATATGTAATACAATGAAATTAAACCCCTATCTCTCACCCTGCACAAAAATCAACTCAAAGTGGATCAAGGGCCTTGGCATTAGACTAGAGACCCTACACCTACTAGAAGAAAAAGTAGACCCAAAGCTCCATCATGTCAACTTAGGAACTGACTTCCTCAACAAGACTTCTAAAACCCAAGAAGTAAAATGAAAAATCAATAAATGGGATGATATCAAACTAAAAAGCTTCTTCATTGCAAAGGAAATGATCAGTAACGTGAAGAGAGAGCCTACAGAATGGGAGAATATCTTTTCCACCTGCCCCTCAGATAGAACATTAATGTCTAGTATATACAAAGAACTCAAAAAACTTAGCACCAAAGGAAAAAAAAAGCAAATAACCCAATCAATAAATGGGCAAAGGAACTGAGAGGTACTTTATAGAAGAAAAAATATGAACCGTCAACAACTATATGAAAAAATGTTCAACATCACTAACAATTAGAGAAATTCAAATTAAAACTGCACAGATTTCATATCATTCCAATCAGAATGGCAATTATCAAGAATACAAGCAACAATAAATGTTAATGAAGATGTGGGAAAAAGGTACATTCATACATTGGTGGTGGGACTGCAAATTGGTGCTACCACTCTGGAAAGCAGTATGGACATTCCTCAGAAAACTTGGAATGGAACCACTATTTGACCTGGTTATCCCACCCCTGGGTATATACCTAAAGGACTTAAAATCAGCCTACTATTGTGACATGGCCACATCAACTTTTATAGCAGTCAATTCACAATAGCTAAACTATGGAACCAACCTAGGCACCCTTCAACAGATGAATGGATAAAGAAAATGTGGTATAATATACACAATGGAATATAACTCAGCCATAAAGAAGAATGAAATTATGGCATTTTTCAGTAAATGGATAGAACTGGAGACTATCAAGCTAAGTGAAATAAGCCAATGCCCCAAAACCAAAGACTGAATGTTCTCTCTGATATGGAATGCTGACTCAAAACAGGTGGTGGGGGGAGTTAAGAGTGAAGTTTCACTGGATTGGGCAGGGAGCATGGGGGAAAGGGAGAGGAGATTTGAATGGAAAATAAAGTGGAATGAATTAGACATAACTTTCCTATGTTTATAAATGAATGCATGACCAGTGTAATTTCACATCATGTACAACCACAAGAATGGGAAATTATACTCCATCTATATATGATATATCAAAATACATTCAACTGTCATGTATAACTAAAAAGAGCAAATAAAAATTTTTAAAAAGTACTGGTGGTCACTTGCCATGGTGTTTGACACAATTGATTGAACTGGTTTATTTACTGTCATTGAAGTTCCTCCTTTCTTTATAGGTCACTCACGTGTCTACTCATCCCATATGTACAGCTATTCATCTATATGTTGGCTACTAGCTACATGTGGCTATTAAAATTAGTTAAGTTGATTAAAATTAACTGACTTGAGCTGGGGTTGTGGCTCAGTGGTAGAGCACTTGCCTAGCATGTGTGAGGCCCCTGGGTTCAATCCTCAATACCACATAAAAAAATATAAATAAATAAATAAATAAATAAATAAATATATATATATATATAATATAATTGTATTGTGTCCATCTACAACAAAAAATATTTTAAAAAAACTAACTGACTTCAAAAAAGTATCTCATTCCTCACAATTTCAACTTCTCATTATCCATATGTGACTTTTGTTAGTGCAGAACATTTTCATTACCACAGAAAATTCTACTAGACAACAGTGCTATAGATCATTGCATATTATTATCTTAAGTTTTCCTGCTACTATGTGGCAGATTCTGCCCTGTGCCATAGGCTGGTTAGTCTTCAGTGGCTTAATTGTTCTGCAGCTTTCAACTCTGCTTTTCTATATTTGCCCTGTAGTTCTTGAATATGAGGTAGAATTGTTAGCTCCTCTTTTTTCTGCCAATCTTTGTCAGCCCTTTAAGAATATGCAATTTTTTATAATTGTTACTCTGGATTTACAACCATTGGATGTGCTGAAGCTAGTACCTCAAAGATATAAAAACAGGACATATGAATGACAACTGCTCCATTTTGGTTCATAAGCAGTTTTGTCTACCAACCCTGGTCTCAGAACTGAAATTCTTCCTTTGTTAGAATATCCTTTTTTAATTTGAGGTATTCCTCTCTTTGAATAACAACATCTGGGAAAGCACTTAGAATGGCATGCATAACAAAACTTTCCAAGTTTTTCTTTTTTGGATACCTCAGTGATTTCATTGTGGTAAGTTTAAAGTTCTTTTCTCTCTATAAGTCACTTAATTTTTCTATAAAAGATAATTCTTGTATTGTTACTGATTTGTGGAGGGGATAAGACTTCCATAAGTGATGAGGTTATAGAACCTCCTAATTTTGCATTCTGTGTAATTGTAGGGCTACCTTGGGGTGTGTTGTGGGGGCACATTTTGTGTAAATTATATGGAAATATGTGAGTTAAGAGAAGGTGAGTTCAGTATGACTTTCCATGTATACACAATTAATTATTAAACCTCAGCCTTATGAATTCAGCACATACTGTTCTAGGAAATGTGCATATGCTGGAAGGAAAAAGCTTCATAAAAAGGCTTTAAATGAAAGAGACTCTTAAGGACTCTGATAAGTACATTGAATTACCTTAGTAATTACAAACATTATCAACATCAGACATTCTTAAATAAAGCCTGAATTCTTGACCTATCTTAAACTTCTCCCATACTCCAGCTATCCACTCTTATCATCTTTGACTTTGGAACCCAGCACTAGACCCAACTACAATCAAGACTCAATAACCAATAACTGTTGGGATGCCATGCATTGTAGCTCAGATCTTTCTTTACTTCAGTCATCCTCCCAAAGTGAAACACCCCTGTGTATAGATTCTCCTCCCTTTCAGTTCTGATTCCCCTCACATATGACTTTTTCTCTTCCCCTCTGCTTTCTAGTATCCCTTTGCTTTTATAGTTCTATGTTTCTCTTTCTCTTCCCTTCATTATTTCTTCTTATTAGGAACATGCCTATCTCAAGGGCACTGTTTTATGTTATTTGTTATTTTTTTTCTAGTAATCTTCCTTATGAATCTTGATATGGATCTGAAAATGATGCTTTCTGGAAGCTTCTATCTGGATTAATTTTTCTAGATAGTGTTTGTTAAAGTTGACCACTTCTTTGAACATTGTGTTGTGTGAGTTTACTAGTCCCTCTGTAGAGAAGTCATTTTTGAACATGTTCTTGGTCACTACCAACTCATAGTGTGTCCTCATTTTGAATGATTGCAGTTTCCTCTGCAATGAATGGTCCATCCAGAACCATTAGTTGCTTGTCTTCACAATTCCAGTAACCACTTCCCCTATTCCAATTATTCCACTGGAAACCCATTTCCAATCAGCAGTCAGAGGAGAATGATAATTTTGGAAACATAATTTCTGATGGTATTTGACTTTAAAATGTAAGTCCATATTATATGAAAAAACATTAAAAATAATGTAGTAGCCTAAAAAATCATACAACTCTCCTTCTGTATCCAAAGTTAAGCATCAGCACATTCAAAGAACCACAGATCAAAATATTTAGGAAAAAATAACCTGTGTTATGAACATATATAGACTTTTTTTGTCATTATTCCCTTAACAATATAGTATAATGACTACTTACATAGCATTTACATTGTATAGGTATTATAATATGATTTAAAATATACATGAAGATGTGTGCCAGCTATACAAAAATACTATGCCATTTATGTAAGGCACTTGAGCATCCATCCTCCAATTTTGGTATTCACAGTGTGGGAAGGGGAGGTGAGGTATGTCCTGGAACCAATGCCCCAGGGGTACTGAAGGACAACTGTACATAATGATAAAACATACATAATAGAAAATGTTAATTTATATTAATAACAAGGTAAGAAAAAAGCAGATGAACCAAAAGAGGAAAAATAGATATGAGACATAAAATGTAATTAGTTACTGAAGAATAAATAATAAGAAATTCCAGAAAAAAATAAGATTAAACAAAATTTTTATTGTATTTTTCTTTGTGAAATATCAAAGCAGGTTGTATTTGTACATGAAGTATTACATCTTTATGCAATTTTCTCTTTGACGTCTGCTAGCTGGTGCTACTGTAGAAATAGATTATTGTGGGAATGAGTTGCTTGCTCTGTTTTGTCAAAGAAATGAAACAGCCATTAAAATAACACATGCTGCAGTACTTTATGCTTCTATAATTCTGTTTGAGAACAGACTGTTTACATAAGAGTGTATGACAGGAGATGGAATTAACAGCTAAAGTTAAATAAAAACAAAATGAAAACCCAAGTGTTTTCCATTGTAGGGCATCACAAATGACTAGAGCTGAAGTATAACCTTTATATTATTTAATTCTTCATTTTATTTAAAACTTTTCTGATTGTCAGCATGGACTTTATAAGTAGGGCTCAGCGCTAAATGTATGTTCCTCTGAAACCCATCATTGTTGTCTTAGTCTTGGAGATTTTTGATATGTCAGAGGACTATTATTCTTACTTCTCTACATTTAAAATATTCTCATTCTTGCCATTTTCCACTGCTTTTCTCTAGAAACTTAGCAAGGAAACATAGGTCAAGTGTTAGTTCATGATTGTGTGTGTGTGTGTGTGTGTGTGTGTGTGTGTGTGGTATTTAGAGTTTTCTACATATGGAATCATGTCATCTGAAAAGAGAGACAATTTTACTTTATGACTTAGATTCCTTTCATTTCTTTTTCTTGCTAAGAAATAATTTTTCTGACTGAACTTGCAGTATATGTTCAGAAGAAGTGGCAAATGGTAAAACTCTAAGACTCTGAAAAAACAGTTAGACCCATTAAATAAATTCAGTAAAGTTGCAGGATATAGAACCTAAGAAAATTAGTTGTGTTATTATTCACTAACAACCATCTAAAATGAAATTAAGAAACAATACCATTTGCAATAATATAAAAAAGAACCTAATCCTTAGGAAATGACTTAACCAAGGAAATGAAATATAACTATAAAATATTGATGAAAGAAATTTGAGGAGATGCAAATATGGAAAGATATCCTGTGTTCAAAGACCTGGGCCTTATGTTAACTATACATGTGTGACTTTCTAATAAAAAGGAAAACTGTTTTCCAAAGTTACTGTAAATTTTTATTCCTGTCAGCAATGTATAAATGTACTAGGTGTTCATATCTTTACCAGCACTTAGTATTGTTAACTTTTATTTAATCAATTTGATAGATGGGAGATGGTATTTCTTGTGATTTCAATTTACATTTCCTTAATGTCAAATGATATTAAACATTTTTTAAAAAGTTTTTATTAGTGTATTATAGTATTATAGTTATGTATAATATTGGAGTTCATTTTGATATAATCATATATGCACGGAATATAGTTTGTTCCCTTTCAGTCCCCAGTACTTCTTCTTTACCTACCTCTACCCCCCAACCCCTACTTCCATTTCCTCTTCTGGTCTTCCTTGTATTTACTTAATGTTTTTTCATACACATAAAGGTGAAATTCACTGTGGTATATTCATATATGTACATAGCATCATTTGGTCAATTTCATTTAACAGCTCCTCCCTTTTCCCATCACTCCCTGCTTCCCCTTGGTCCTCTTCCTCTACTCTACTAATTTCCTTTCTATTTTCATGGGATCCCCTCTCTTTTACCCCCCTTATCTCTATAGCTTCTGCATATCAGAGAAAATTTTGACCCTTTACTTTGAGTCTGGCTTATTTCATTTAGCATGATGTTCTCAGTTCTCTCCATTTACCAGTAAATGTCATAATTGCATGTGCTAACTTGTCATTATGTGCATATCTTCTTTTCTAAATTGTCCTCAAATCTTTCACCTGTTTTTATTAGCTAGATCATTTTTTTTATTGATGTCTGTGTCTTTTTAATGTATTTTGGATACAGTTTGGCTTTGTGTGTTTGTAAAAAAATGTGTTTTGGGCTTATAATTTTATTTCCTTAACAAATGTCTTTAACAGAACAGCTGTTTTAAATTTTATATGATAAAAATTAATCATATTTTCTTTTATAGATGATTCTTTTGATATGGTATTTAAGAAATCTTTGCCTAACCAAGCATTACAAATATTTTCTATTACATTTCTCCCTATTGTTTTATAACTATAAGTTATGTATTTGGATTTGGTTCAATTAGAATGAATAGGAATTGTTTAAATATTTAAATTAGAATGAATAGGAATTGTTTAAATATTTAAATATTTAAATTGTTTAAATATTTAAACAGTTTTTATTTTATTTTCTAGAATTCTTTTTTTTTTTTTTTTGGAAGCCGGGAATTGAACCCAGGGACTTGTGCATGCAAGGCAAGCACTCTACCAACTGAGCTATAACCCCAGCCCCTTCTAGAATCATTTTTGACCTCATGAAAAATAGTCCTACTTTTTCAATAAATGTGGTTTCACTGTCACAGATAATTTTAATTTGAAAACTGCTTTAATTTTTAAACTTGTTTTGCCAAATCAATGATATCACATATTCCTCAACAAAAACAGACACAGTATAATGTATTTTTTTTTTGTCTTTCAGGTGGCCACATTTGACTTTAGCATTCAAATTCAAATTAATTCCTTTAAGGCTTCAGAACTCTACACTGAATATGTGTCAAAGAAAAAATCTGATTTTCCAAAGACCACACCACTTATTGAACCATGTTATGTTCAAGCAACTGGTATGTAATAAGAAACAGGCAACTGATGTGGGTAAACCAAAGATTTATACTTAAGCATCTAAAAGTTTAAAAAATCAGAATGATGTTTACTTTTCAAAGATAGAATTATTAGAAGGTAAGATTATGATATGATTTCCTCATATGTCACTTAAATTATGACT
This sequence comes from Sciurus carolinensis, assembly GCF_902686445.1. Taxonomy (NCBI): domain Eukaryota; kingdom Metazoa; phylum Chordata; class Mammalia; order Rodentia; family Sciuridae; genus Sciurus; species Sciurus carolinensis. The sequence goes on from NC_062232.1 coordinate 29,647,849, forward strand.
ACATAGAATTAAGTGTAAATTAATGCCACAGATATATTTGCAGGTGACTCTTGCTAAAAAAAAATTAGAAAAGAATAAAAACAGATTTAGTACTTTATTGCATGGGAAGTTTTAAATTTATTAAGGCAAATTATAAGTTATTAAAATAAAAGGTATTGAAAATAAAATGAAAAAAACGACAATTTTATTTTAGAAAATGTTTTTATTCCAAAAGAATGGCTTACTAGAGGAGTATTTGTTCATGTAAAATGATTAAGTACAATAAAAATTTGAGTTAGGTTTTTGAATATTTACTTACTATCTCCAGATATTCTAGAATGAACCTGAAGTACTCTGAAAACTTCTTTTAGCAAGCTTTGGCTTTGCTTTTTATCATATGTTCTTGAATATTTTTTTCCTGAAAAGTCAAGAAGTCTATACTTTGTGTTTATAGTTCTGATATTGGGTTAAATTTGTCATTAATTATAGTGATGAGTATCATATCAGTTAATAATTATGCATGGCATTTCATCAGACAGGCCTCACTAAAATAGCATGTGCATGATAGAAATTTATTTCACTCTCATTTAAAATCCCTAATTAGGAATTACACAGCTGGTATGGAAGCTCTAAGTTAAATTTTTTAAAAATCTTGTTGTAAAGTATCTTTAAAAAAATAAAAAGAAAATCAATATTTTCTAATTTTGCTTTCTAAATTAGGTAGATTATCATTCATGATGAGTTCCTTATTCATTTGTATTAGCTTTCTCATATTTTATGTGAAGGTTTCACAAGATTGATTTTTGCCTTTAGTTGTTCATCTTTCAATAAATCTTTTTATTAATTTGATGTTAAATCTAGCTATCTTCCCCCCTTGATTTCTAGCTTTGTTTTAAATATTAGCGGTTTGAGAAATATGATATTGTTTGTCCCCTTTTTAACAGTCTTTAGCAATTTTAAACTAGCAAGAATTTTTAATATTTTCTGATCATTTCTTGTCTTGCTGGTGTGTGTGTGTGTGTGTGTGTGTGTGTGTGTGTATGTGTGTGTGTAAACAGTTCCTTTTATTGCTATTTTATGATTATTTCTTTGACATTCTCTTCTGTTGATTACATTTTATTTTTGGTGGATTTATTTTTCCTTTATGCCTCTGTTTCATGTTGAGTAGTTCCTTTTATTTCTATTGACCTTTACCTGTCCTCTCACGCTTTATTAGTAATTCTCAATAGGCTAACTTCAGCAACAAATACTGTATCTGGCAGTCAGGACACCAGTGAGTCTTTTAATGTGGGGGACTAGGGTGGTCTAAAATGTTAGTTGGTGAGTCATCTGGTGGTTCAGTTTCTCCAGAAAATGATTCTCTAATACTCTATGCTAGGGAGAATATAACTTCCTTGTTTAAATGAATAAGACTTTCTCACTGGTGAAGTAACATGCCAAAACAATTCCCAACTTTTTTAAAGATATAAACAACCTATTATTTTCTGGCCAACCCTTATTGCCAGTTTGTAAATTGGAAGGTCATATTATATGTACTGCTTTTTTTGTATATCTGTCATAATGTTATCTTTTCCAGAATTTCTCATGACAGGTGTTGGGTATGATACAATGGTGACTACCATCTACATTTCTCAGTTATCCCACAGGTCCTGAGCCCCCTGCCAAAACATCCATTAATTCCAGTGATATAATAAAGCATGTGTGAGATACCAACATGTCTGGGATCACAAATTGGTGTATTTCATACACTCATTTTCCTAATTACTTATGAGATCTATTAGTTTCCATTAAAAACTCAAATATCTCAGTCGTGTATTTCAAAAAGTGTAGGTTTTTCTAACAGATAACAATAACTCCTAAGACATTAAGTATTTTTATACCTACCCCATTCCTAATTTTCTATAGAATAAGACATTTACTCTTAGCACTTTCTTGTCTTATCTAGGAAATATTATATGATATGCCATCTATATATTGTCCCTGAATTCTAGTAAATTTTCTTCATTTCTACTCATTTTGTCATTGGTCAAATTTAGTATGGATATCATTTTAATTCTGTGTACATTTTTCTTAGCTCAATATTAAGTATATTTTATTTTTTATTATCTCGATGATAACTTTTAATGGTAACTCATTATTAAATTCATAAAATTGAATGTTGTAAGTATGAAAAGCAAGATATTTTAGAAATATTTTAAAATATAATTTTATTTTCTAGATAGAAATGTAATCACAGAAGCAAGCCTTATTTTCTCACTGTTTCATGTAGACAAATATACTAAGTGCCTATGAGTTTATATCTGTTAATATTTTATCAACATATTTACTTTTCTTTCAAAGTGTTGCAAGCACCATTGAATTTATCCAGTACTGAGTTTGTATTTACTATTCCTTTACATGAGATGGAGGCTAATAAAAAGGTCAACAAAACCCAGGTATGTATAGAGAGTTGATACATTTTATAATTGTTTTTATAATTATGTGTTTTTATTATAATTTTTAGTTTACTAAGTAGATTTTGAGTGGTTTAAAATATTCCCTATGAGCAATATTTTCCATAATATTTATGCTATTTGGAGCAAGAATACTGGCATTTTTAGGGAATGTGTGTGTGGGTGTAGCGCATATATATAGGCACCAATATGCACTACTATATATATGCACTACACACACACACACACACACACACACACACACATATATGTATGTTATGTGTAATTTCTCAAAGTAATTTTCAAAATATGTAGTCACATATAAAGTTATGTACCTTATAAACACATAGATGCATATATTTAATAAGAATACTCAAAATATTTGAATATAATTCTCCTAATACAATTGGAAGCTATGACTTAAATTAATGTGAACTATATTCCATACATGTTAGAAAATTTGTCAAGAAGCAATAATAAAAGTGGAAAAATTGAGGTATATAATTTCTGTGTTGATCTACTCTTTTTTCTTACTGTATATCTCTACCTTTCTTCTAAATAGCAGTTTATCTAGAATGAAAAAAGGGAGACGTATAAGAAAGGAGATCATGTACATGTCATAGGAATTTGTATTTGAATTACCCTTTTTTCTAATACATTATTGTTCCTGTTACCATTTATGAACCTCTGTATTGCTAAAAGATATATAGAGAAGATATTTAATGTTATATCTGAAAAAATAGCAGAATGCTGTATGACATTATAGTTAGAGATCAGTTAAGTATCTTTTGAAATTAAATTGTGATTGTTTAGGGCCTAAAAAGTCAAAACTTTTTCTAATAGAATTTCAAATATACAAAACACCTCTTGTATGTGGGACTAGAAAGGAGACTTTAGTGAACTAAAATGAATTTAATTCCAAATATTAAAAATCCCTTCTTAAATGTGAGATTATTTCATATCATTAAAATTTTATTCTGTTCATGTAAGGAAAAAAGGATCTAGACGCCAACAGCTTTCTCTTTAAGTGGCAAAGGGGTCACACTGGCCCCATGGGGAAGAAAATGTGACTTTAATATACTACTTGTATTCCCTATGAATGATATTTACACAGACCAAATAATATATACAGAGAAAACTTAATACATTTATGGAAAATAATTAAAATATCATCATTTATAACTTGTATGTGAAATGACATGCATATGATATGTACAATACATATGTGAAAGTTAAGTGAACAGAAGAATGGAGAATCCTGGAAGAAAGAATAGTGAAACTCATTTTACACAATGAATAATTAAAGGATAGTAACAAAGTTTGACAGAAGAAGAACTAGAGATATAAATATATTGCTTAAAGCTATGAGATGACTAATAGAAGAGTTAAAATAACATAAATATTCAAAAACAGGAAGTGGGAAGAAGACTGGGTGTAATGTAAATAGACTAAATACTTGTTTTTCTTGGTGGGGCAGTCAAAAGACAATAATCTGAAGCTAATAAAACATGAAATAGCCACATGTCAGACAGAATAATGACTCTCAAAGATGCTCAAATCCTAATCTCCAGAATTCACAGATACATTAACTTGCAAAAATGCTTTGCTGATGTGTTTTAGAACCCTGAGAAGGGGAAACTGTCTTGGCTTATCTAGGTGATTCCATTCTAATCATATGAGCGGTTAAAAGTACAGAACCTTTCCTGACTATATCAGAGGAGAATGTGACAACATTGGAAGAGTCAGAAAGATTTACTGTGTTGCTGGCTTTGAAGACCAGAGGAGGCCAATCCAAGGAATGCAGCTGGCCTCTAGAAACTGAAAAAGGCAATGAAAGGGACTCTTCCATAGAACCTTCAGAAAGGAACATAGTTCCTGCCAACACCTTGATCTTATTTAAGTGATATCTGTGTTGAATTTCTACCCTACAGGGCTGTAATATAATAAATTTTCTGTTCTTTAAGCCACCACGTTTGTGGCAGTATGTTATGGCAGCAATAGAAACCCAAAAGAAACTATATCAACACCACATTTAGAATAAAGCTATTCTAGATGAAAACCCGAATCAGCATGGTTAAAATCAGTTGTAGAACTGTTGATTGGAGATGTTGAGGTGAACGACTATTTTTAATAAGCATTTTTGAGCTTTTTGTGTAAGGTATGTATATATATCATTTGATAAAAATACAAAGAAAAACTAACACAGTACTAAATATACAAAGTAACAAGTGATTCTTTATAGATAACTATCAGTTTCATTCTCTGTACTATGGAAATGAGTGATTAATTTTAGTCCACAGTGAAAGGATATGGGGTTTTGAAGGGGAGCATTAACATATACTATTTGTAATTTTTCTGTAAGAAAGAATATTCTCTCCTCCTGTTTATTTATTTCATTACTAAGCATATCAGTATGAATCCACCTATATAATTTACTTTATGCTTTTAGTTATAATCCAATATGACATCATTTATTTTATTGGTAAAAATTTTCCGGCTTTGGCCTTTAGGAGTTCTTTTAGGTTGGCCCTAAAATTTTTAAACATTTTCTGAATTATTGTCACTACCAGATGTTCCATGCTCATCTATTACTTTACTTGCTCCAGTTCTACCAACATTTTCTTCAAGACACCTCAGAACCTTTTATGGTAGAATGATATTTAGAAACCAAGATTTGGTTATTGAATGTGCTGATTGCTTCTGGTATATGACAGATAATAGGCTTTTTAAGAAATAAAGCCAGGAAAAATTTGTATGTATACTATCTCATGTACAAGCACACATGCGCATGTACACACACACACTCAATACAATTTAATTATAAAATATGTTGTAATTTGGCTATGACACTTTTCACTTATAAAAGTTTAATATCCACTTATATTTTATATGAATTCATACTTCACCTGTTTTATCACAGAATTTTATTTCATTTGTGGATACATTATAGTTTACTTATCTACCCATTAACTGAAGGAAATCTGGTTCTATTTTTTTCTTCCATTGTTTGGTGATTATGAACAAAGCTATGTATGAACATTCACATAAAGTTTTTTGTGTAAACATAAATTTTCAAGTCACTTATGTAAATATTTATACTTGGTATTGAAGAATTTTATGGTAGTTTTGTGGTTAACATCATAAGAAAGTGCCCAGCTGTCTTCCAAACCGACTGTACCATTTTCCTTTCTCACAATCAGTAAATGAGGATTTTTGTTACTTTCATTGCTGCTAGCTAGCATAATTGATTTTTACCTTTTCAATTTATTTTATTTCAGTCTATATCTTTTGTGTACTTTTCATAGTTGTTAAAATACACTCTGAACTAATTTTCATACCCCTTTGTTTGCTTAACATTACTGAAAACATTTTATCTGGTATTATAATTTTTAATCATTGACTTTGTACATAGTCCCATCAACTTGATATCATAATACAACTAAACTTTATGATATATATTACCATTTTTGTCACAAAAAACTTTTGTGTGTGTGAACAGGATCTTCTGTTACATAATATTTCAAAACAAGTTGTACAATGGACTTTGGATCTTAGTGATAATGACAAACCTTTCAAAAATGGCACATTTGAGTTTAGTATACTGACTGGTCATCTGCAACCAGATGAAAAGTGTAGTGTTTCCATAAATTTCTGTCCAAGTAAGTACTTTTCTCCTATATTTTTGATACAATTCCAATTCATTATTCACATGTTAAGTATTTAATACAGTTGCAAAAAATTTAGATTATCTACTATACATTCTTTTTTATTTGAATAACCAAAAATAATGTAATTTTATCTCATTTTTCTCTTTTAAGATATTTAATTGACAAACATTATACATTCAAGGTGTACAACATAATGATTTGATATACTTATATATTGTATAGTTCTTACCATAGATTGACACTACCACCATTATCCATGCTGTGTATTAGATCCCCAGAATCTGTTAACTTTATGATTGAAAATTTAAACCCTTTGATCATTCTTTCCCCATTTTCTTCACCTGAAAGCCCCTGATGAACATCACCTTCTTCTCTGCTTCTATGAATATGACACTTTTTAGATTCTGTATGACTAAGATCATAAAATATTTCACTTAAAGTCTTCTAGGTTCAAGCATTGTGTCCCAATTAGCAGAATTTCCTTCTTTTTTAAGACTGAATGAAATGTCACTAGATATAGTGTGCCGTAATTCATTTTTCATTCATTCATTGATAGAGATATTATCACATTTTGGTTTTGATCTGCATTTCTCTAATTGGTGATATTGAGAATTTTTCTATCCTTGCTGGCAATTTGTATGCAATGTTTGGGAAACTTTGCATACAAATTTATTAAATCTACCAGGTCTTTTGCTGGTAGATTTAATAAAAGCATTTCTGTTTTTGACTATTGAGTTATGTCACTTAATAGTAAACTCAATTTGGACAATTTGCATATTAAACTCTTACTGGATATAAAGCGTGCAAATATTTTCTATCAATTCATGGGTTGCTTTTACTGTTTGCTGATTGTTTCCTTGGCTATGGAGAACCTTTTTAGTTTGACGTAGCCTCACTTGTTCAGCTTTGTTTTCTATGCTTTTGGTGTAATATCCAAAAAAATCATTGCCAAGACCAGTGTCAAGGTTTTCTCCTGTTTTCTTTGAGAGGTTTTAAGGTCTCAGATCTTTCAATTTCTTCTTAAAAGATTTAAGGTTATCTTAATTCTGTAAAAGTTGTTTCTTGTATATGGCATAAGAAAAGGATCAAATTTCATTCTTCTGCATGTGAATATCCAGTTTTGTTAACATTTATTGAAGAGAGTTTCCCAATTGCATATTCTTAGTGCCCTTGTCAAAGATTAATTGACTCTATGTGTAAGGGTTTATTTCTGAACACTTCTTTTTGTTCCATCAGTTTGTGTCTGTTTTTATGATAGGAGCATACCATTTTGAGTATGGCAACTTTCTAATATAGCTTGAGATGAGAGAGTGTGATGCCTCTGCCTTTGTTCTTTCTAAATATTGATTTGCATACTGAGGTCATTTGTGATACCACATGAATTTTAGCATTACTTTTTCTATATCTGTGAAAAATGCCATTGAAATGTTTTCAGAAATCATATCCAATCTGCAGACTGCATTGAATACTATGGATATTTAAGATAATGATTCTTCTGGTCCATGAATGTGAGATATGTTTTCCATTCATTTGTGAGTTTAATTTATTTCATCAATTTCTTAATGTTTTCAATTTACAGAACTTTCAATTCCATGGTTAATTTTATCTTAAGTATGTTATTCTTTTTGATGCTATTGTAAATGGGATCAATTTATTAATTTGTTTTTGGATAGTTTTTAGTATATAGAAAGGTAACTGATTTTTGCATGGTGATTTTGTATTCTACAACTTTATTGAATTCATTAGTTCTGAAAGTTTTTGGTGGATTCTTAAAGATTTTTAGTATGTAGGATCATATCTTCTGCAAACAAAGACAATTGAACTCCTCCTTTCTAACTTGGTTGCTTTTCACTTTTTTTTATCTTAACCTAATTACTCTGGTTAGGACTTCCAGGACTGTGTGGAATAGAAGTTGTTAGAGTTGGTAGGTATTTTTGTCTTGTTCTTCATCTCAGAGGAAAACTCTTCAGCTTTGCAGTTTGGTATATGAGGAGTTATAGGTTTGCCATATCTGGCCTGTCTTTTGTTGAGAACATTTCTTTCTTTCTTTTTTTTTTTTTTGGTACTGGGAATTGAACCCAGGGATGCTTTGCCACTGAGCTACATCCCATCCTTTTGATTTTTTTTTTAATTTTGAGACAGGGCCTCACTAAATTGCATAGGGCCTTGCTAAGTTGCTGAGGCTAGCCTTGAACCTATGATCCTCCTGTCTCAGCCTCCTGAGTCACTGGGATTACAGGCAGGTGTCACCGTGCCCAATGATACATTCCTTTAATACCTTTTATTTTAAATCATAGTCAATGTTGAATTTTGTCAACTGCTGTTTCTGCAGTTATTGAGATGATTGCATATTTTCATCATTCTGTTAACATGATGTATCACATTTTTATTTGTATATATTGAAATATGCTTGCATCACAAGGAGAAATCCCACTCAATCATTATGTATGATTCTTTTGATGTACTGTTGAATTCAGTTTGCTAGTGTTTTGCAGAGGACTTTTGTATCTATGTTTATCAGGAAGATTCACTTGTAATTTTCTTCACTTGTGGTATCTTTGGCTGACATTGGACTCAAGGTAATGCTTGTCTCATAAAATGAGTTTGAAAGTATTCCCTTATCTTCAGTTATTTTGAATGATTGTGAGAAGAATTGGTATGACTTCTTTAAATATTTGGTAGAATTTAGCAGTGAATGTTTTAGGTCTTGGGCTTTTCTTTGGCGGGAAACTTTGCGTTTATTGACTCGATCTCCTTACTTATTTTTGGTCTGTCCAGATTTTCCATTTCTGCATGAGTTAGTCTTGGTAGGCCCAGTTTCTAGGAAATTATCCAGACTAATTGTGAAAGGATGTTGACCACTTTCTGTGATGGAATCTATCCTTAGGAACTAACAACCATTTTGCTATCTTGAGCCCTATTCTCTGATGCAAACTGCCTTTCCTTAAATTAAGCTGCCACATGGGAATTTCTTGTCTTTCCCTAATAGCTGAAATTGGCCAATCTACTACAGCAGCATCTTCCTATCTTAAAACTCTGAGAGAAGGCACATTCCTTCAATCTCAGCACATTCTGTTCTCAGTAGTGTATTAGGTTTCTATGGCAGTCTGACCTCATCTTCATCCTGCACATTGTAAAGGGATTGGGTAGCTTTTAATAAAGTGAGAAAACAATTTTTAAAGGACGTCCTGTTGCAATGCTTTCTCGAGGTATATTTATTTCCCACAGTGAAAATTTACTTTAAGGAGATTGCTCCATTTCTAGAAAAGTTACACTTTAAAATATTTTTCTTTCAATAACACATCATTAGGCATTAAATTCTTCAGCAGGCCAAATCTAGTTTCTGGGTAACCTGGTTTACTTCATTGAGCTGTACATCATAGGGTATTTTAATGTTTTGTAAGTTTTAGCAGGTATTTATAATTTTTTTATTTGTGTCCTAATCTAATACAATTTTAATTTTTTAAAATTAGGTGAGTGTATAAAATATACAGCTAATATTCCTATGCATTTAAATGACAATCCAGTTTGCTATAGAATGTTGTGTCTGACTGGAGAGATGAAATCACCAAAGATATTGTTTGATCCACCATTTATATTTTTTACTCCTGTTCCTTTGGATATAACAACTGGGATGGATGTCAACATTTTACCCCAAAACTATTGCAGGTAAATTCTTAATGTGAATTTACTACATCTTTATGTGCTCTTTTATATGTATCTATTAAATAAGAGTTATATGTAATGTTTCACTTGCTTTTATAGTTGAAAAGAAGTATTAAAATGTTTAATTGTGTATTGAAATTTAAAAATACAAAACAACACCTCATAGTTATCTATAACACTCATCGTGTTTTCTTGTGAAAAGTTTTGATGTCTCTTTGGGAATAAGAAGCTTGAAGCTTCACTAAATTAGTTTTCTATTGCTTTGTGACAAATTAGCACAAACTTAGTGCCTTAAAAACATACACCTGATATCTCACAAAATATGAATTTATTATCTCACACTTTTCTGTGAGTTAGGAGTCCAGGTTGACTTAGCTGCATCCTTTGTTCACTCTCAATCAGCTGAAATCAAGCTGTTGACTGAAGCATCAGTCTCATCTAAGGTTCAGTTGTGCTCTGAGCTATCAGGTTGTTGGCAGAATTAATTTCATTGTAATTTTAGGCCTAATGTGCCTTTTTTGACTGGGGACACTCAGTTCTCAGAGTTCAACCTAAAGTCCTAGCCATGTGGCTATTACTCACAGCATGGTAGCTAACTAACCCAAGGACAACAGTGTACCACCTATCAGACTTTTTTGTCTCTGACCTGCAAGCCTTTTAAGATATCACCTGATTAAGTCAGCTTTGCTCAAAGTCAATCATTAGGAACCTTAATTAAGTCTGTAAATTCCCTTTACAATTGCCATATAATGTAACTTAATCTCAGAAGTGATATCCCATCATATTTAAGGGCTGCACATCCATTCAAAGGATACAATTTATACAAAGTTTGTACACCAAGGGGAAGGACTCTCGGGAGTAGTCTCAGATTTCTGAATGTTACATTTAGATACTATAGTACAATTCAGTTTGTTAGATTTACAAAAAAGTCAAATTTCCAATACAGATGACATTATAATTTAGAGTCAGCACAAATAGCCAGCATGAGATTTAGACTCCTAAGCATTCAGGTATTGGAATTATCTGACACAGAACATAAATAAATTTATTTTAAAAAATTTAAAAATAAGATTAAAAATGGTAATTAGCATATTATACAATAATAGGTTTGAAAACTAATCCAACAAAGGTTTTATAAATTTAAAAAAGTTTTGCAGGGTAAAATTTTAAGGGCATTTGCTAATATTAAGTGTATGTCCAACCATAGAAATGAAAAGTTTTACCCCATTTGTGTACGCTGAATCAAAATGCAGTCTGTAAAAATAGAAATTAAATAAAATAAAAAATATTAAGAGTGTACCTTGCTAACAAAACACTATAGAAACAAACTGATGAACAAAACTTCAGCTAACTTTAAAAATGAAAGGGAGAGAAAAGAATAGTAACAAGAACAGGAGAAAATTAAAACAAAAATTATAGAAACCTCTCTAAATAGAGTAACTGCAATAAAACATAAATGTACTACTCTGAGTAAAGGATAATGTTAGAGTGTATTAGAAAAATGCTCAACTGCCTATTAAAAAATGTGTAGATGAAGCCTAGGGACAAAGAGAAAGAAGTAAAGCCAGAATTTCTCACCCTCAGAACTGTTGACATTTAAGGGAGGATAATTTTTTTTTTTCGTGGAACCCCGTCCTGTGCATTGTAGAATGCTTAGCAGCATATCTAATCTCCTCCCAATAGTATCTTTCCCACATTATGGCAAAAAAAAAATTACACATTGCTATGTGTCCCTAGGGGAATAAAACCACCCTCATTTGAGAAACACTAAAGGGAAATGATGGAAAAAATAAAAGATCATATCCCAAATAAATCTGAGAAGCAGTGTTAATGTCACATGCAAAGAACCTTAATAAGCACATTTTTAATATAATCAGTCATTAATGAATTATAAAAGCTATAATTCACATAGAAGCAATTAGAATTCTAGAATTGTATGCATAATTGCACTAGTCTTAAAATAAATAAACCCTGAATTTAAATAACAGTGAAAATTAACTAGTCCTTAATCATTGTAGGATATTTCAAACCATGTCTCAAATATTGATATATCTAGAAGACAAAATATTTGAACGAGACACTTAAGAAGCTTCATTATTTTACCATGTATAAAGTACTCAACTTTACAATTAGATAGTATACACTTTTCTACATCAAACATGGATTATTTATAAAAATTGACAGTGCATAATTCTATAGTTATAGTGTAAGCCTCAAAAATTTTAGACTTATCTTATAGGCTATTTGCTCTGATAATAAGTATAAAAATGTTCAACATCCCTAGTAATAAGGGAAATGCAAATCAAAACTACCCTAAGATTTCATCTCACCCCAATTAGAATGGCGATTATCAAGAACACAAGCAACAATAGGTGTTGGCGAGGATGTGGTGAAAAAGGAACACTCATACATTGCTGGTGGGGTTGCAAATTAGTGCAGACACTCTGGAAAGCAGTATGGAGATTCCTCAGAAAGCTTGGAATGGAAACGCCATTTGACCCAGCTATCCCACTCCTTGGCCTATACCCAAAGGACTTAACATCAGCATACTACAGAGATACAGCCACATCAATGTTCATTGCTGCTCAATTCACCATAGCCAGATTGTGGAACCAACCTAGATGCCCTTCAGTTGATGAACGGATAAAGAAACTGTGGCATATATATACAATGGAATATTACTCCACAATGAAGAATGATAAAATCATGGCATTTACAGGCAAATGGACGAAATTGGAGAATATCATGCTAAGTGAGATAAGCCAATCTCAAAAAACTAAAGGACGAATGATCTCGCTGATAAGCGGATGAAGACATATAATGGGGGGTGGGAGGGGTTAGCATTAGGTTTAGGGTTAGGTTTAGGGTTAGGGATAAGGAGTGTGGTAAGAATGAAGGAAAGAAGGACTGTGTAGAGGGAAAAGAGGGGTGGGAAGGGTGGGGGGGAAGGGAAAAAAATTAAAAGTGAATGAAGATTAAGATTCCCCCATAAGTAAGGAAATGTTAAAACAAACTTCTATAGGGAGTCAATGAAGAAATCATATCGAATTATAAAAATATATAACAATTAAAATACTATATAACAGTGTAGTATGTAATGTAAATATTTGTCATTTCAATCTTTGGGATAATTCAAAAATCAAAGCAATAAATATTTAAGTCAAATTCCTTGCTGGTATTTTGAGCTTTTTTTTTTTTTTTTTCTTTTTAAACAGAAATTCAACTCTAAATTTCCAGATTCCCACAGAAAGGCTTCATGACAATGATGAGATTCACCCTCTTTCTGTGACGTTTCCAAAAGGCAATATCATAACAGGATCCAACAATGGAATTAATAATGAGCTGTCCTGCCACCTTAGTTTCAAATCCTCTAAACCTGTGTCATTTTTCACTAACCTTCTTTTCTATGATGATGGAGATAACTGGTAAGATATTTAAATGTAGATACTTTTATACTTGACAGTGAAGAATAATAGTTTTATATCCTACACCATTATAAAATGTCAAAAGGAAGGCATTTAATATAATGGCTTTGGGTGTAAAGTGTGTGTGTGCGTGTGTGTGTGTGTGTGTGTGTGTGTGTGTATGTGTGTGTTTTAAAGTGCCACATATGCATTTGGTCTCATGAGAAACAGCAGAGTAGTGGTTTCACTGACATTTACTCTGGAGTTAGGCTGCCTAGGGTTGAATTCTGGATTTGTTAGCTTTACTTCTGGACCTCTTAGTGTCCTCATCTGTAAGCAGTAAAATAGTGCATGAGTATGGTGGTTAAAGTAGCCTCTTGTTTTGCTGTTATTTTTGGTGCTTTGGTTTGATGGATTCTCTTAAAACAGGCCCAGAGATGATGCTGAAGGGTAATAGAATCGTATAGAAATTTTTATTATGAACATACTCTTGAGAGTAGCACTATCACATGTCATATGGACTTTCCAAAGCATAAGAAAAGTTGTTCTCTTTTCTTTCCATCCTGTTCTTTTACTTGTTTCTCTATTTTTCTCCCCTGCCCTGCACACAAAATTAAAATTCCATGTTTGACAAATAGTAATGATAGTTATTAAGGTCTACTCAATAAGGGCAGGAATATTATTCATGTACTTTTATTGATATATAAATTTACTAGTCAAAAATTCATAAATTATCTCCATGGTAATAGCATAAATCAAATGAATATTTATGTATTTGTTAAAAAAAAGTGTTACAACTTCCATCAGCAACTCTTAAATGACTTATTGAAAAATAAATTTATTATGTATGGATACACATAAAATGTCACAAAACTCAAATATTTTAAATTAATAGCTTGTGAAGGACATCAAATAAATATAGTACACTGAAATTCAGTAACAAAACAACTGTTAAAGTTCTGTTTAAGTGCTTTTTGATATTGTACATTTCACATCAATAAAATTTCAAATTGAGCAACATGCATTTCTTGTAAAAATTAAAATATTTTATTATTTTCTACAATACTCAAAGCATGTTTATTAAATAAAATATGTATTATTTTATAAGTTTATAGTTTTATATACAGTTTTGTGTCTATTTTTAAAATATCTTTAAATGCTGATAGGAATAGTTTTTGAGTGAGCCAAGGCATAATATAATTCCTCTCATTGTTGCTTTAAGAATCAACCTCTGCTTTAGATCAACTTATTCTATTCTTTTTGTCCTCATAAATTCAGCCTTTTTCTTCTTGACTTTCTTTTTATTTACTTTTATTAATTAGCAATTTGACATTCTGAATAAACATGGAGACATTTATTCAATTCATTCATTGAACAGATAGATACTGAATGTCTTTCGTGGGCACACACTGTTCTAAGCACTAGAGATTATATCAGGGATCAGAACATGGTCTCTGGTCATGGAGCTTAGAGTCTAAAAGGGGAAACAAATGATAAACACATTAAAATATAATACAATATAAATTGTTTAGTATGTGATAGAATCTATAGGAGAAAGAAAAAGAGCACAGTAGACAGTTGCAAGAAGGAAGCAAATGGATTGTATTATGAAATAGAGTCATCCGGATAAATTCCCTTAAGAGCATGGGATCTGAAAAAGGATTTGAAGGGGGTGGGGTTAGGAAGATAGCTGGGAATATCCTCTCAGGGGACAGAATGGTGGGTGAATGATCATCTGGGTGGTTACATAAAGGTCTATGAGGACCTAAGTGGAATGAGCAAAGGGTGAGGGAGGAATGTAGGAGAAAGGATTGGAGAGGTACTAAATACTCTACCACAGACTATGTGGGGTCTTTGAGGCCATCACAAGGATTTAAGCTTTTACCCTGAATGAAATGAAGAGCCACTGCATAATTCTGAGCTGGTGACAGCATGTAATAGCTATCACTTTTGAAAGATAAGCCATTTTTTTTCCTACCACCCCAAATAACAAAACAAAAGAAAACAAAAACAAAAACTTGTGTTCCTGCTTGTGGTGTATCTCATTCCCTTTATTTATGAAAAAGATTCTTATCATTTTTTTTCTTACTTTTTTATTCATCCATTTGATCTTTACCGAGTGATAACTATATACCTAGCTTTCTTTTGACACTTGGGAAACAATAAACTCCTGTCCTCATAGAGCTTCACTTGTAATGAAGGAGACAAAAATTGATAAATAATATCATAATCTCTCAAGGAAAATAAATTATTTTAATGAGAAAGAAAGTTTTTGTTTTTGTTGTGTTTTGTTTTATTTTGGATAGGGGGGGTCTCACTATGTTATCCAGGCTGGCCTTAAACTCCTGGATTTGAGTGATCCTTCTGCCTCAGCCTCCAGAGTAGTTGAGAGGCTATAACCCTGTACCTCCATACCCAGCTTAATGATAAAGAGTATGGGATAACTCTGTGTATCAGCTAAAGGAAGCATACCAGGAGGTGTAATAATTTGAGCAGATAGTCATTATGAGAACTGAATAAGAACATGCTTATAAAGTGTTTAGAATAATCTAAACACAATCTAAGCAATAACTGAGTAATGTTTTTAGAATTGGCATTAATTTTAGAATTAGTATTCTGGTTTTCTAGAATGATCTCAGTTACTACTATAGATATATGGGCATTCTTCTATTAAGAGAGTGAGTCTATTCTGGGGCAAAAGATTCTCTTCATAAGACAGATTTTCACAAGAAGGGAAGTAGGGACATGGGGAGGAACTTATTTGTCGTGGGAATGAAGATTGCTTTGGATGATCTCCAAATCATTGCATTTCAGAGTTGTTGTTTATTCTTGTCTTTGAAAATGTCTCTGTTCTTGGAATTCACACAGAGATTGGATGTTTTAAGCAGTGCCAGAATGTTGAAATCCCCTATTTTGCACCATGGTTTCCACTCTATGCTGAGAGGAAGTATTATATCCTGTAGAAATGTGTAATTATCAGAATGAAGTAGTGCCACTTGCTCTTGCTTTATAAATTCACAGCCTGACTGGCACTTTAGCTAGACCTCGACAAGAATGAAAGTTATGTTTTGAGTCATTCATTTCACAGGAATCCTAAGAATACCAAAGGAAACTTATTATTTCCCATAATTACCCTCCAACCTAGGGTGTTTTATAGAATCAAGAGTTGATTTCAAATACATGTTTCAGGTAACCAAGGGGTTAACCTGGGTTAGAGTTCCTCATTGAACAAATAACAAACACAAATTGAGGGTTCATAATTAGGAATGAAGCATGAACTGTGAGGTGTTCTAAGCACCTTTTAATCCCCAAAATAGTTAACATGTATCTGTTATTCTCAAAATTGAATATAGCTTTTCTAGGTGTTAGTACTCAAGTTTGAATTGAATAACTTTAGAGCAAAGAGAGAAAAAATAAACTGTTTTATAGGAGAGCTGATATGGGTAGCTAAAAATTAAAATTTAAACCAAAGGAAATAAATCTAAATGATATTCATCAAGTAGATATGGGGGTAATATTTAGATATAGCTGTTTTCCTGTTCTAGAGCAGTAGTTCTCAACATTGGTTAGGCATTAGAATCAAATGGGAGGTTTTAGACTGTAGACATCTTCTTATCACTGAGAAACTCAGATAAATTCACTTGATGATGGACACTGAAAGTTTAAAAGTCCTGCAGGCCAAAGTTGAGAATCCTTTCTGTAGAACAGTGGTTCTCAAATATTACCTTGCATTTGACAAACACTAGGGTCTCAATAAAAACAGGTTCTGAGTCACACCCCAGACGTCATGGTTTAGTGAGTCTACAGTGCAACCTGCAATTGTGTATATCTAACTAGTCCCTATCTGATGCTGAAATTGCTAGTGAGACTGAGCTTGTTTGAGAGGTATATCTAAGAAATCAGTATCTGTACTTCAAAAAGATCCCCAGATTATTTATTTACATGGTAAGGTTTGTGAAGCACTGACCTACAAAAACTGAACATGGAAAAATGCCATCAAGAGAGATTAAATAGTGGAACAGTGGTCAATATTTGCCAGGAAATAGCATTACCACTAGAAAAAGGTGTTGCCTTGGTAGTTTTTAAAATTTTTTTTAAGTTTTTACAGGCTGCATTTTGATTCATTGTACACAAATGGGGTACAACCTTTCATTTCTATGGTTGTGGACAATGTAGATTCATACCATTCATGTAATCATACATGTACATAGGTAATGATGCCTGTCTCATTCCACCATTTTTCATATCCCTTCCCCCTCCTCCCTCTCATTTCCAACTACATAATCTAAAGTTCCTCCACTTTTCTCTTACCCCCATGCCCACACCCCCATTATGTATCATCATCCACTAGCAGGGAAAACATTTGACCTTTGGTTTTTTGGGATTGGCTTATTTCACTTAGCATGATATTCTACAATTCCATCCATTTACCTGCGAATGCCATAATATTAGTCTTCTTTATGACTGAATAATATTCCATTGTGTATATATACCACAGTTTCTTTATCCATTCATCTGTTGAAGGGCATCTAGGTTGGTTCCACAATATAGCTATTGTGAATTGAGCTGCTGTAAACATTGATGTGGCTGCACCACTGTAGTATGCTGACTTTAAGTCCTTCAGGTATAAACTGAGGCGTGGGATAGCTGGGTTAAATGGTGCATCCATTCCAAGTTTTCTGAGGATTCTCCACACTGCTTTCCAGTATGGCTTCACCAATTTGCAACTCCACCAGCAACGTAAAAGTGTGTCTTTTTCCCCACATCCACACCAACATCTATTATTGTTTGTGTTTTTGATAATAGCCATTCTAATTGGAGTAAGATGAAATCTTAGAAATAGATATGTTTTAATATGCATTTCTCTAATTACTAGAGATGTTAAACACTTTTTCATATATTTATTAATCACCTGTATATCTTCTTCTGCAAAGTGTCTGTCCAGTTCCTTGGCTCATTTATTGATTGGATTCTTTGTATTTTTGGTGTAAAGTTTTGTAAGTTCTTTATAAATTTTGGAGATAGGTACTCTATCTGAAGTGCATGTGGAAGAGATTTTCTCCCACTCTGTAGGCTCTCTTCACATTATTGATTGTGTCCTTTGCTGAGAAAAAACTTTTTAGTTTGAATACATCCCATTTATTGATTCTTGCTTTGATTTCTTGTGCTTTGGGAGTCTTGTTAAGGAAGTCTGATCCTAAGCCAACATGATGAAGATTTGGGCCTACTTTGTCTTCTATTTGGTGCATGGTCTCTGATCTAATTCTTAAGTCTTTGATCCATTTTTTGTTGAGTTTTGTGTAGGGTGAGAGACAGAGGTTTAATTTCATTTTACTACATATGTAGGAACATACCTCAACATTGTAAAGGCTATCTATGCTGAGCCCATAGCCAACATCATTCTAATTGGAGAAAAACTGAAAGCATTCCCTCTAAAAACTGAAACAAGATAGGGATGCCCTCTTTCAAAACTTTTATTCAACATCATTCTTGAAACTCTAGCCAGAGCAATCAGACAGACCAAAGAAATTAACAGAATATGAATAGGAAAAGAAGAACTCAAGCTGTCACTATTTACTGATGATATGATTCTATATTTAGAGGATCCAAAAAACTACACTAAAAATTTTTAGAACTAATAAATGAATTCAGCAAAGTAGTAGGATATCAATATACATAAATCTAATGCATTTCCATTCATAAGTGATGAATCCTCTGAATGAGAAATTAGGAAAACCCCTCCATTCACAATAGCCTCAATAAAAATAAAATATTTGGAAATCAGTCTAACAAAATAGGTGGAAGACCTCTACAATGAAAATTACTAAAGAAAGAAATTGAAGAAAACCTTAGAAGATGGAAACATCTCCCATCTTCTTGGATAGACAGAATTAATATTGTCAAAATGGCCATTCTACCAAAGGCTCTATACAGATTCAGTGCAATTCCAATTAAAATTCTAATGGCATTCCTCATAGAAATAGAGAAAGCAATCATGAACTTCATCTGGAAGAATAAGAGACCTCGAATAGCCAAAACAATCCTGAGCAGAAAGAGTGAAGCAGGAGGTATCACAATACCCCAGACCTTAAACTATCTACTATAGAGCAATAGTAGCAAAAATGGCATGGTATTGGCACCAAAACAAACAGACAGATCAATGGTACAGAATAGAAGACACAAACCCACAAAAATACAGTTACCTCATACTAGACAAAGGAACCAAAAACCTACAATGGAGAAAAGATAGCCTGTTCAACAAATGGTGCTGGGAAAACTGGAAATCCATATGCCTTGGTAGTCTTTAGCCGAGATACCCATCTTTCTTTTAGGGATGGTTTTTATTTAGTCTAGTAATACATTATTTAATTTAATCTGTTAAAAAAAATCTATCGTTAAGTAAAATCCCAAATTTACAGCAGATGAATCTGATATACTACCATGTCTGTTATCTTTTGCAGCTTTACCCAGTATAACCTAGATTTGATGTCAAAACTCATTATTTCTATTGTACAATTTTGCTTCTGTTTAACCTTTCAAGTTCTAGAATTTTATTGTTATATCATGATTGGTTTAGTAAGAATATTGAATAAAATTATTTTTAAGATTTTATGGGTCATATGGTATGTAATTCCTTAATTGAATAGGAAGAATTTGATGGTTTAGTAAGCCACACATTATGTACTAAAGGACAAGCACATTAGAAATGTACAGGAAGAATAATAGTACAGGGGTATTTAGTAGATGAAGCTGAACTAAAATCAAGGTTAGTGAACAGCTGACATACAGTGGCATATCTGCACCAGTGGATAGAATCTTGAAATACTTCTTTGTTGAAAAACCAGCCACTGTCCTTACTGTCCACATCCAGATCCTGAACTGCCTCAAAAACTTCCTCTAGACCTTGGACCTGCTTATAGTAAGTCCTAGTAACTAAAGGTTAGTGTCTTGTCATAGCTAGGGTTCTTCAGGATACTGTGCTGTTTTTCTACAGCCCTCTTCTAGATTGTAGTCTTCGTTGAAATTTGAAGATACATCTTCTAAATATCACCCCCTTTTTCCATATAAAATATGATTTTGTCTTCGAAGAAAATAGCTATTTTAGTTCTTATAATATTAAGAACAGTGGTCCTGCACATTTGTGATTGGCAGGTGTTCAGAAGCCCTTGTGTCATTAATAGCTAAGCTGTCATTGAAGTGACTACTCTATGAAATGCTTGGCACACAAACTCCTGAGTAGTGCTAGACTTAGTTATCCCCTCAAAACCAATAAAATTTTGTAATCTTCCTTATCATGAATGGGATATGGCTTAAGAAAATTCTCGGTCTTTTCTTAAAGATGACTAATTCCAATCTTGTTTACTTTTGTAACTTGCTGGTTCTGAGGAACTGGTTTGTATAGATCATACAGATCAATTAATGCATTTGTAGGGTTTTAATGATGAAATAATTCCTACATAATTAATTAATGTGTTAATTCATCTCATTCTAAATTTGTCTTAATTACAAATATACTGAATTTTTTTCTTATGACAAATATATTTTAAAATATGCATTCTGATGTTTAAAACTGAGAATAGACAACCATTAATTTTATTAACAGACAACTATTAATTATATTAATTCTTCCTATATACAGTAGCACATTAAGGACCTTGTTTTGAATTCATAAACACTTTTAATGCATAATAAAGCTTGTTATTCTTCTTCCATGAAAATAGTAGGACATTGACTATCACTTAAATGGGAAACTATATTATTTTTTAAAAACATTCATTACAATAAAAAAGAAGTGAGAAATAATGAAAACTAATTCTGATTATTGTTTTATTCAATGCATAATTTGGTATTTGTGTAGACTACACCTAACACCTTTGGGCCAATTTCTTGTATTTTTAAAAGTGCATTTAGCATGCCTGTTGCAGATACCTTGCTGGTTTTGAATAGATAGGAAACTGCATACACAAAGGATACTATCAGAGGATGAATCAGACCCAGAGTTAAATCGGTTAAAACATTAATGCAATCAGCTGAGTGGGCAATGCCACCCTTGTAACTATAGAATAAAGTAGTATCTGTTTTGTAAGTGCCATTTTAGGGTTTTTGGATATATTTAAAGGTATGTAGATATATATTTAAACATATGTTTAAGTTAATATTTAAAATAAACAGTGAGTCAAGTAGCTCTAAGAGAAACAATCACATAGCTAGAAGCAAAATTTGAGGTACTCAGAACTCTACTTATAGATTAGGAAGAAGTGTTTAGGACATGTTCATCCTTTGGAGACTCCATTCTTAGCACAAACCTGCTGCCCTTTTACAATGAACCTTCTTGAATTTTAGCAATATTGCTGCGAAAAGGCAGGCAATGCAAAATCGCAAGAGAATTTTAATAACCATCTAATTGATTGTAACTGGAGTCAGTGTTGGAATATTGCCTAAAAACACTGTTGTGTTTTAGGGGACTGAGTTAGGCATAATACCATGTACTTGTCCATCTTACTTGGTTTTATATGTGAAATAGAATAGGCAGTGAGGGGTGGGGAATAGAATTCATAAGGACCACACCATATTCTGATAGCATTTTTTGTTCCTTATTCCTTGGCCCAGCCCTGTAAAAAGCTGTTTGTAACAGTAACTTCATTCTTTGACAACATTTTCATTGTAGATCAGTGAAAACAAATCACAGGATTGTAGCACACTTTCTGTCATAAAGTAGAATGTTTCATTTATATTTAAAGAAATTGAATATGAGCATATTATAGTAAACTATAAACACAAAATGATCAGGATTGTAATTTATTCATCATTCACTTGTTGCAAAACAGTGGTGCTTAAAATTCACATATATCGCCTCATAAGCACAAGGCCCTGGGTTCAATCCCCAGCACCACCAAAAAAAAAAAAAAAAAAAAAAAATTCACATATAAATTGCCAAAAGCCCAGAAACTTCAAGGTAACATTTACCACGTCTTGTCAGATTATTAAAATCACAATACATTTAACATCAGATAGTGAAAAAAAAGGGTTAATCATAGATGTGTTTTTTCCAGTTTCCTTTTTCTTTTCTCTACCCCATCCTCTTTGGGGCGGGGGTTGGAGCAGTAAGAATTGGTTTAAGAGCCTCTACCAGGCTTAGAAGAATTTTCATTTTGAAGGAGTGTCCACTGTCTTGTTCTGTATATCTCCCTTATTGGGTACAGATACCTGCATGATTGCTCATCTTCACAGAGTTCTTAAAAGGCAGATACCCATGCAGTCAGTGGCCACCGTAGAACCTGCTAGTATAGCTCTCTCCAATCTCACTTTCCTCAGACCCTGCCTGGCTACCTGATACCCAGCTGATCAGTGAACTGATTAATCAAGATATTATCTTAACAGTTATAATATTTGATTGCCATACTTGCTTTGTATGCAGAAAATCAAGAATTTAAATAAGAAAAAGGAACATGTTTGTTGTGACAATTCAAAAGTGCCAAACTTTATAAAAAATGACATTAACATCATATGTTAAAATGTGTTGTTTTCATAAATTTCCTTCACTTATACAAATATATACAATTGTCTATATGTGCATGTATGTACAGAGGTATATGTCTGTGTGTATATATATGAATTACTTTAAAAATAATGTAATATTATGTCAAGTAATCCTTAATTTTTTCACATATGTCATTACACAGAATATAGTGGGAAGGCAGCCTGGGATTTGTAGGACAGTTCTATGAATTTTAATACATGACTTGGAGGTGACTTTCTGGTGTTATTTCCAACCTAATGGAATAGAAGACAGTGAGTACAGTACAAAAATCTTTAAGGAAATGACATGGAACAGGCATTTATCACCTTTGCTAATATGACCCTGATCCAAGTTTAGTCCCACAGACACACCTAGGTGAAGTTTGTGTACCTGCATGACTATAGGTCCTGCTAACACTAGAGAAAGGGATTCCATTTGTATAAAGAAGAAAAGGTTGGGCTCTGATTCTGCCCAAAATTATAAGGCTTCTTTCTCTGTATTTCCAGTACTTTACTAAATTGTATAAACCCTTCCTGGTGTTCTAATTACCAAACAATCTGGCCATGCAGCCAATGCATATTATTTTTTTCACCAGAAGTTCTATAAGACCCACAAGATCCTGGACTCTGGTACCTAGTCTCTACCAGCAGGGCATTCTTAGTAGTTGTCTCAGCAGGATTTGTATGGGAGTGACATGATTGCATGCTCACTTCAACTTTTCTGGATTTTCCTGATCAGTTGTGTTTATTGTTTTGTGTTTATGTGTAATACTTGGTCTTTTAAAAAATACATCTGGCATTCTGCATTTGATTCTTCCAGACGAGCATATTGATATTGTTGATTTCTTATTGCTAAAGAGAAATTTGTTCAGATACCTCTGCAGACATCTTCCTTTCGAAGGTGATGCCAGATCATCACCTAATTTTCCAAGTCCATATGGTCATTTCAACATGTCTAATAACTGTACCCTTGCTTAGATGTTAATATGTAAGCCTCAAGCTACTAATTTATAAGTAACAAATATACTTCTGGATTGTGTTACTCTAACTGGTGAGAATATATATTTAATGGTAGGATTCTAGGTCTTTAGCCAGATGGTTGGGAAAATATTTTTAACAAGGTTGTTCTATCAGAGCAAGTTTCATGACACACATTTGATAATGACCTCCAACTTGTAAGGCCAGCTCTGACCTTAGCCTGTAACTGTTTATGCATAAAAAATTTCATTCAAATAGATTGATAGCAATGCTTTGAAACAGCTGGAATCACATTTTCATTATGTTTATTTAAAAATACATCCTGAAATATTCTTAAAGATACAGGGAAAATACCTTATAAAATTACTTAGTCTATGATTTAGCAAAATCAAGGCTATCCTCTATAGTAAAATGCCCTCAATAGTCTATTATTTATTTAAAATGAGCTTATTGTTTTATATTTGTTCATATCATCACAGGTAGAAGTTTCAGTGTTTGGTTCTATCTGGTTACAAATGTTAACTCATAAAATCATCTAATAGTGGCTATGCTCTAAATTTTTTGAATTAACAATCAAGTATGTAAGTATATAAAGAGCACAATGGCTTATGATTCACACTACTTAGAAATAATTATTCATCTCAGATTTATTAAATGCTATTGCACTGATTGCATGACAAATCAAGGCACCAAAGTTAGCAATTCTACTCTTTTGGGTGAAGGTAATGCTATTTACTTTGTTGAATTAATGTTTTTTTTCTGACTAAAGTTTAGATTCTTCCTCTGTATTTTTGGAATAAAATAAATTTATATACCTTCTTTGAGAAAACAAACACAAAGTTTATACAGCAGTAGTTTACATAAATATGCATACACACAAATGTCTATACATAAATTATATATAATTATATAAAACATAATATATAATATATGTATATATAATATATATAATATATGTATACATAATTGTTCCAAATATAAATTTATTTCAAAAGCAATAAATTTCAACTTTGCCACAATTCCTTCCTGGTAACCTCATAAAACTGCAATAACAACTATTGTGTTTTTCTATAAGGAACACAAAAAAATAAAACATTTATTGATACATGTCAATCATTTAAAAATGTGAAAAAGGGCCCCAAAGAGAATTTGAGATGTCAAAATGGTTTACATAAATCATAGGATAATTTCCAAATTATTGGACATACAACAAATGAGATGATTCTTGAATTGATGTATACACTTAAAGAATTGCTACATCAATATATATTTCCATACTTGATGACTTTCTATGGATTGCTCATGTGATCTGAAGAATTCTCTGCCCCTAACTTACTTTACTGAGATACAAATCAGTGGATGACATTCATATGTGAAACATACTCCATGAACCTAGACACATTTAGATCAAGTCTAAAATCTATTTAGGGCATTTAATTTGTTAATACATATTTTCTAGAATTATAATGTTCATAAGTAACAGTGCCCTGATGGGCTACAGATAATATGAGTTATTGCACTGCCCAGAAGAATAGCTATAACTTTATTTTTCCCCTCACCCCCATCACCACCAAGAAAGGATACTGGAAATCAAATAAAGGAGAATATTATAATCAGGAATCTTTTCATTCTGATTTGGTCTTTTAAAATTAAATAACTGCAAACACTGTACCTTCTTACTGATTAGCAAAATAATGCATTGTGCCCTTCCTCATTTGTGATATGGAGATTTTTGTGTCTTGCAGCATTGGGAATAAGCTTTATTGTTATATATTATAGCACCAGAATTAAAATTAATTTCAACCATTATTGGCCTAACAAATTACTAATTGTAGTGAGCACTAAACATTTAAATAAACATATTACTGAACATTTTTTGTGTGAATAAGTTTACTTGTAATATATTCTGCTAGCAGTTAATGAATTTAAAAAAAAGGTGAATATATTTAAATAAGCCACTTTAGAAAGTTTACTCAAAGAAGTTGATCCTGTGCAATAAATTTCTTTGAAGTAAATACATTCATCCAATCATTCCAATGACTGAAAGTCTTCATTTAAATACTATAAGCATACTAAGCACTTGTTTTGATGTTGATGTGGATTATAGTGGGTTTCACAATGAAATGCAATTTTTTATTTTTTTGATACCAAAGATCGAACCCAGGGACCCTTTACCACTGCGTCACATTCTCAGTCCTTTTTTATTTTGAGACAGAGTCTTGCTTGGTTGCTTAGGACCACACTAAGTTTTTGAGGCTGGTTTTGAACTCATGATCCTCCTGCCTCAGTTACTGGGATTATGCCTGGCATGTAATGCATTTTTGAAGAACTGACTCAGCATCTTTTCTCCTCCTATTTCTCACTTTATTCAGTCCTATAAATAGCAATATAGTAATCCAAAGTGGTGTTAACAGTTAACCCTTCTTTTATCCCTTTGCAGTCAGTGCCAAATTTGGTAACATGTATTTTTTTCTAGAGGTCTTGTAGCAAAATGTTAGAACAGACAACCATACTAAGATGAGAGATGTGTTTCCCAAACCTGGAGGCTCCCACTTTCTTCATACTCTGCCCTTCTGTGAAGTAAAAGCATATTCAATAGCAATGCTTCTATAATACACAATCAGCCTTGAAATAGTACAGATAGGAGTAGAACATAGTAAAGATGATACATATAAAATAATATCATAATATTTCTCATGATGCTTGACATTTTTTCAGGATATCACAGTATTTCATATGCTATTGGAAAGTGATAAAATATTGTAATTACCAGGCCATTTATCTCAGAAATTGAACATGAAGCTTCACTGTTTCATCCCTGAAAAAGAATGGGGCAGGGAAGGATAAGAGTCTCTTACCTTCACTAATGATGAAGAAATAATTAGAGATGTATGATTAGAGTATTAATTATTCACCAGCTAATGACCATGGAGATGAATGATGAGCCTTTCCACACCTTATTTAATGAACTATATGTGGACATCATGCCATTCAATATCAAAATATGAAAGGTTGGTAAGGGAAGGGATGTTCACACAGTCTCAAAATTTCATCCATAGATTTCTTATTAATTTTCAAAGGAGAAATGTCCAGAGTAAGCAAATCCATAGCGACAAAAATTAGTAGTTTCTAGTGGCTAGGGGGAAGGGCGAATAAGGAGTGACTCTAATTGGCAAGGTATAAAGGTGATGAAAGTATTCTAAAGTTAGATAGCAGTGATGGTTGTGCAATTATGTGAATAAATTAAAAACAGTTGTACACCTTAAAAAGATGGATTTTATGGAATATAAATTGTTTTTTTAAAAAGTTGCTATAAAAAGAAATGAAGCCATATGATAGACACTGCCATAACCAAATGATCAAACTCAGTATCACCAATGGTGGGGAACATTGTCACAAATACTACAAGGCCACTCTCATCACTTTCATCAACATTCCATATCATATCACCAACTTTGTTTTTACCAGGAATATCTATCCTGATTTTTGCCCAATGGAACCATTCTAAATCACTCATGCCTGAAGGTTTCTATTTAAATTCCAGAATGGAATTGAAATTCATAACCTTATTGTGCCTTTCATTTCACTGTACTGTAATGCCGACTAGTTTTAGGGAAATCCTCTACCATTAATGGTTCTTCTCTGTATGTACTGCCATAGGCAGTTCATAAACATTGCCATTGTTTCCTGACATGATTGTATAAATGACTATTTTTCTGCAGATGTTCTTATTAAACTATATAGTATTAGGATTACCAACTATAAGTTCATCTTCAGTTTTGACATATTTTAGTGATAATATCGATGAATGATGTGTCTGTATTCTATTTTCATGCTGCATAACTTATACATTTTTTTTCAATATGAAGTTTTGTTACATGATTTTTTTTGTTGTTTTAGATATGCATGACAGTAGGGTGTATTTTGACATAGTAAACATACATGGGGTGCAACCCATTACAATGTTGATCCCATTCTGTGGTTGAACATGATGTGGAGTTACACTGGTCGTGTATTCATATATAAGCATAGGAAAGTTATGTCTCATTCATTCCACTGTCTTTCCCATTCCCATCCCCCCTCTCTTCCCTTCAATCCCCTTTTTGTAATCCAACGAATTTCTATACTTCCTCTCTCTACCCTTCCTTGTTATGGGTTAGCATCCACATATCAGAGAGAACATTCAGTCTTTGGTTTTTTTGGGACTGGTTTATTTCAGTTAGCATGATGTTCTCTAGTTCCATTTACTGACAAATGCCATAATTTCATTCTTCTTTAAGGCTCTATAATATTCCATTGTGTATATTATACCACATTTTCTTTATCCATTCATCGGTTTGAAGGGCATCTAGTTGGTTCCAAAGCTTGGCTATTGTGAATTGAGCTGCTGTAAACATTGATGTGGCTTCATCACTGTAGTATGCTGATGTTAAGTCCTTTGGGTATAAGCCGAGGAGTGGGATAACTGGGTCAAATGTTGGTTCCATTTCAAGTTTTCTAAGGAATCTCCATACTGCTTTCCAGACTGGTTGGACCAAATTTGCAGCCCCACCAGCAATGTGTAAGTGCACTTCTTCCCCCACATCCTTGCCAACATTTATTGTTCCTTGTATTCTTGACAATTGCCATTCTGACTGGAGTAAGATGAAATCTCAGTGTGGTTTTAATTTGTATTTCTCTAATTGCTAGAGATGTCGAACATTTTTTCATGTATTTTATGACCATTCGTATTTCTTCTTCTGTGAAGTGCCTGTTCAGTGCCTTTGCCCATTTATTGATTTGGTTATTAGTCTTTTTGGTGTTAAGTTTTTTGAGTTCTTTGTATATCCTGGAGATTAATGCTCTATATGAGATACAGGTGGTTAAGATATTCTCCCATCTGTATGTTCTTTGTTCATGTTCTTTTTTTTTTATTGTATACAAATGGGATACATGTTGTTTCTCTATTTGTACATAGTCAAGGCATACCATTTGTGTAATCATATGTTTACATAGGGCAATGATGTTTGATTATTTTTTCCCTTCCCCCCCACCCCTCCCACCCCTCTTTTCCCTCTATACAGTCCTTCTTTCCTTCATTCTTACCACTCTCCTTATCCTCTTGATTGTTTCCTTTCTTGTGAAGTTTTTTAGTTTGATACCATCCCATTTATTGATTCTTGATTTTACTTCTTGTGCTTTAGGAGTTTCATTGAGGAAGTCTTTTCCTGAGTCAATAGGATGGAAATATGGGCCTACTTTTTCTTCTAGTACATGCAGGGTCTCTGGTCTAATGCCAAGGTCCTTGATCCACTTTGAGTTGAGTTTTGTGCAGGGTGTGAGATAGGGGTTCAGTGTCAATCTGCTACATATGGATATCCAGGTTTTCCAGCATCATTTTTTGAAGAGGCTATCTTTTCTCTATATACATATGGCACTTATGTCTAATAAGAGATAACTGTATTTATATGGGTTTGTCTCTATTTGTCCTCTATTCTGTTCCATTGACCTTAAATTCTGTTTTTGTGCCAATATCATGCCGTTTTTGTTGCTATCGCTCTGTGATATAATTTAAGTTCTGGTATTTTGATGCCTCCTGCTTCACTTTTCTTGTGGGGGATTACTTTGTCTATTCTGGGCCTCTTATTTTTCCAAATGAATTTCATGACTGCTTTTTCTATTTCTATAAAGAACATCATTGGAATTTTAATGGGAATTGCATTAAATCTGTATATAGTGCTTTTGGTAGTATGGCCATTTTAACAATATTAATTTCACCTATCCAAGAACATGGAAGATCTTTCTATTTTCTAAGGTCTTCTTCAGTTTCTTTCTTTGGTGTTCTGTAGTTTTCATTGTAGAGGTCTGTCACCACTTTTGTTTGATTGATTCCTAAGTAGTTTTTTTTTTTATTGAGGCTATTGTGAATGGTATTATTTTCCTAATTTCTCTTTCCACTGATTCTTCATTGGTGTATAGGAACACAGTTGATTTATGGGTGTTAATTTTATTTCATGCTACTTTACTGAATTCATTTTATGAGTTCAAGAAGCTTTTTGATGGAGTTTTTTGGGTCTTCTAAATATAGAATCATGTTGTCAGCAAATAGGGATAGTTTTGAACTCTTCTTTTCCTATTTGTACCCCTTTAATTTCTTTCTTTTGTCAAATTGCTCTGGCTAGGGTTTCAAGGACTATGTTGAATAGAAGTGGTGAAAGAGGGCATCCTTGTTTTACTTAGTTTTTTCTGTGCTCTGCAAAAACGACCCAACCAGCACAACTGTAAAGGAGGAAAGGTTTATTTGAGGGCTAATGGTTTCTGAGGTCTTAGTCCATAGAAGGCTGGCTCCATTCTTCAGGGCTCCAGATAAGGATGAACATCATGGCAGGAGCAGTGGTGGAGGGAAGCAGCTTACATCATGGTGATCAGGAAGCAAAGAAGACTCCACTCGCCAAATACAAAATATATACCCCATAACCACTCCCCCAATTAACCATTTCCTCTAGCCACACCCACCTTGCCTCCAATTACTGCCGAATTAATCCCATCAGGGACTAATTCACTGATTAGGTTGATACACTCAAAACCCAATCATTTCTCCTCTGAACCTTCTTGCATTATCTCACATGTGAGCATTTGGGGGACACCTCACATCCAAACCATAACACTTGTGCCAGTTTTTAGAGGGAATGCTTTCAATTTTTCTCCATTTAGAATGATGTTGGCCTAAGTTTTAGCAAATATAGCTTTTACAATGTTGAGGTATGTTCCTACTATCCCTAGTTTTTCTAGTGTTTTGAACATGAATGGATGCTGTGTTTTGTGAAATGCTTTTTCTGCATCTATTGAGATAATCATGTGGTTCTTATTTAGAAGTCTGTTGATGTGGGGAATTACATTTATTGATATCCATATGTAGAACCAACCTTGCATGCCTGAGATGAAACCCCATTGATCATGATGCACTATCTTTTTAATACATTTTTGTATGTAATTTCCTAGTATTTTATAAAGAATTTTTGTGTCTCCATTTATCAGGGACATTGGTGTGAAGTTTTCTTTCTTTGATGTGTCTTGGTCTGGTTTTGGTATCAGTGTGATACTAGTTTCTTAGAATGAGTTTGGAAGTGTTCCCACCTTTTATCATTCATGGAATAATTTGAGGAGGATTGATGTTAATTGTACTTTGAAGGTCTGGTGGAACTTGGCTGAGAATCTATCTGATCATGGGCTTATACTTGTTGATAAGCCTTTGATGGTGTCATCATTTTCATTGCGTGCAAATGATTTGTTTAAATTTTCTGTCCTCCTGATTCAATTTGGATAGGTCATATGTCTCTAGGAATTTGTCAATGTCTTCAAGATTTTCTGTTTCATATATTGGAGTATATATTTTGAAAATAGTTTCTGATTATCATCTGTATTTCAGTAGTGTCCATTATGATATTTCATTTTTTATCATGATTTATTAGAGTTTTCTCTCTCTTTCTCTTTGTTAGCTTGGCTAAGAGTTTATCAGTTTCATTTAGTTTTTCAGAGTACCCAACTTTTTGTTTTGTTGATTTTTTTTAATTGTTCTTTTATTTCAATTTCATTGATTTCAGCTCCTGTCTCCTAATGCTTTTGGTGTTGATTTTTTCTTATTTTTTGAGGGTTGTGAGATGTATAGTTAGATTATTTGTTGAGTTCCTATTATTTTAATGAAAGAGCCCAATGCAGTGAACTTTTCTCTTAGAACTGCCTTCATAGTATCCCAGAGATTTCAATATGTGTGTTGCTATTCTCATTTACCTCTATGTATTTTTTTAATTTCATCCCTGATTTCTTCAGCTATTCATTGGTCATTCAACACATTATTTATTCTCCAGGTATTAGAGTAGTTTCTATTTTTAAATTTATCATTGATTTCTAATTCCATTCCATTATGATCTGATAAAATTCAAGATATCTCTTTTTTTTGTATTTGCTAAGAGTTTCTTTGTGGCCTTAGATATGGCCTATTTTAGAGAAGAATTCATGTGCTCCTTAGAAGAGAGTGTATGCAGTCATCAGTGAATGAATTATTCTATATATTTCTGTTAAGTCTATATTATTAATTGTAATTTTTAGTTCTGTAGCTTCCTTATGTAGTTTTTGTTTGGAAGATCTATCCAGTAGTGAGAGAGGTGTGTTAGTCATCCAGTATTTTTGTGTTGTGATCTATTTGCCTCTTGAAATTGAGAAGGGTTTGTTTCATTTATGTAGATGCTCCACTATTTGGGGCATAAATAGTTATGATTGTTATGTCTTATTGATGTATATTTCCTTTAAGCAGTATGAATTGTCCTCCTTTCTTTCTTCTGATTAACTTTGGCTTGAAGTTCACTTTATCTGATGTGAGGATAGAAACCCCTGGTTGTTTATGAGATCTATGTGAATGATGTGTTTTTTCTTTTCCTATCCTTATGTCTTCAGTCTTCAGACATCTTTGTCTATGAGGTGAGCTTTTGGAGAGAGCATATTGTTGGGTCTTATTTGTAAATCCAAATTCTCTATCTTTTGATTGATGAGTTTGGGCCATTTATATTCAATGTTCTTATTGAGATATGTTTTTTATTCCCTGTAATTTTGAGTTATTCCTGGTTCTTAATTTGAATTAAACTATTAAACTGTTAATCCTTTGATTAACTGTTAATTAAACTGTTAATGCTTTGATTAACTATTCTTCTAATTTAGTTCCTCCCTTTGCTGGTTTTTACTTTCAGTTTTCATTTCTTCCTCACAAAATATTTTATTGAGTATGTTTTGTAGTATAGGCTTTCTAGTTGTGAATCTTTTAACTTCTGTTAAAAGATGGTTTTTATTTCATTGTCAGTTCTGAAGCTCAGTTTTGCTGGGTATAGTCTTCTTGGTTGGCATCCATTTTCTTTCAGAGCTTGGTACATATTATTATTCCTAGCTTCGAGGGTCTGGGTTGAGAAATTAGCTGAGATCTGGATTGGCCTCTTTTTAAATGTGACCAGTTGCTTTTCTCTGGCACTCTTTAAAATTCTAACATTCTTTATGTTTGAAATTTTCATAATAATGTGCATTGGTGTGGGTCTGTTGTAATTTTGTATATTTGAGGCCCTGTAAACCTCTTGTATTTGGTTTTCTATTTTGTTCTTTATGTTTGGGAATTTTCTAATATTATTTCATTGAAATGTTTGTATAGTCCTTTGGTTTGTATCTCTGAGCTTTTATCTAGCCCAATAAATCTTAAGTTTTGTCCTTTCATGTTAAACCAAATTTCTTGGATGGTCTTTTTGTGGTCCCTTAACATCTTTTCTCCATGGTCAACTTTATTGTCAAGATTATATATTTTGTCTTTATTGCCTGAAACTGTCTTCCAAGTCTTGTAATCTATTGGTAACACTTTCAGTTGAATTTTTTATTTGGTTTATTGATTCCTTCATTTTGAGGATTTCTGACTGAATCTTCTTCAAGATCTCTATCTTTTTGTTGAAATTATCTTTCATTTCTTGTATTTTCTTTCTGATTTCATTTCTCCCATCATCTTTTACCTTCTAGATGAGTTTAACCATGAACTTTCTGAATTCTATCTCTGACATTTCCTCCACTGTGGTGTCACTGGAATCTACTACTGAGGTAGTCTGAGTTTTTGGGGGGATGTTTTTTTCTTTGCTTTTTCATATTGTTTTTGTGTCTACCCATCTATCTGGATTGATCTGATGATGTGGAGTTTCTACTTTATAGGTTTATAGTGTCCCTCTATGTTACTAGTACCTCAAAGATTGGGGAGGGGGAGCACCTTTATAGCAACAAATTATGCAAACAATATACAGTAGTAGACTAGGTCATTAGCTACTATTTCAATATCTAGTGTTAATTGGTACAATACATAGGGATAGTGGGATCAGCAAATTCCATCAGTAAAAATAGTACATATTCATATATTATGTCTGACTTCAAATCAGACAATAGGCATTGTGTATGCCTTCTGATGTATTAGTTATTGATGTGATATTGGTGGTAAGGGTAATACCGTCATTTACCCGTGACGAGTTCTGCTCCCTCTAATGTTGAAGTTTGAACACTAGAGAAGCACGCCAAGGCAAGCATATTAAGCAGGTTTTATTTAAAGGTAATAATACAGACTTCTCCCGGGACAGAGAAGGGGGCCATGGCTGATGTTCTAAAGTCCCCAGAAGTGAGTGCACCCTACATCTTTTAGAGGTTAAGGTCTCTTTTGTTCAACAGTCCTCTCCCCCCTTATCTCTCCTTCCCACCTATGTGACTATGCCTGGTTTTGCATAAAGTGAGAAGAGATGGGCAGGGGGAGGGCCAAGGTGGTTCAGGCAGGTAAGGGCCCAGAGGGCATTAATTAGCATCTCCTTGCTTGTAGTCCTTGATAAAGGCAGGTAAATTTGGTAATCCATGGGCTCCGGAGATCTTTGGCATTCCATTCTCTCAGGGGCAGTCTCCAACTTCCAGAGGCAGATGTCTTTCATGGCCTTTGTTTCCTTGATTTGACCTGATCCCCTATTTCTACACTAACTACTGTCCCCAATTCTGGCTTCAAGGGTAGATATTATATACCTGAATTAGTATTAA
This sequence comes from Sciurus carolinensis, assembly GCF_902686445.1. NCBI lineage: Eukaryota > Metazoa > Chordata > Mammalia > Rodentia > Sciuridae > Sciurus > Sciurus carolinensis. The sequence goes on from NC_062232.1 coordinate 29,682,067, forward strand.
AGTGTTAAGAATAGAGTTGAGTATATGTAAAGAATAAGAGATAAGAGGTTAGAAAAGTGTTTGCAGTTTCAAATGGGAAATATGGCACATGCAGTGGTAACTTAGGATATGTTGTTAGTTTGGAAGGGTATGAAAAAATCGAAGAATATAAAGGAGGAGAGAGGGAACGGAATTTGGGTGTCAGGAATGGAGAAATGGGAGATGGGGACAAAGGTGATAGAGTAGTGATAAAGATGATATAAAAATAAATCAAAATAAGCTAATCATAAACCCTTACCTTCAAAATACAGAGCATGGGAATATAACACCTTTGGGGAAGAGAACAGAGAAACGGCAACCAAAAACTACAATAACAATAAAAAAACAAAAAATTGAAAAAATGAAAAAAGAAGAAAAAAGGGGAAAAAAGAAAAACAAGGTTAGAAATGAGGAAAGAGAAACAAATGTGATTATGTGTAGGAATCCTTGAATCAGTTAGTACACATTCAAATAAAACAAGAATACAATATGGAAACCCAAAATCAAAAAGCAAAACAGAACTACTGCCACAATAAACATACCACAACAGCAACAGCAAGAATAAAAAAGAAAAATCTTGGTGAGATGTTAAAAAATTAAGGAGTTTTATCCACTGTGGTGGACAAAATAGTCAGTGAGTGTATGTGTTCCCTGACTGTGCCTACCTGGTTTTCTTTTCCTTTCTTCTTAAGGTATGATCTAAGCTTGCCAGTATGGGCCATGCATGGGTGGTGTGTTCTTCCTTTGTATTGTATTGTTCACTGTGTTGAAGTTTGGGGTTTAAGACTTCCTAATTCCCCTTTTTGGGAGTTTAGCATGGGCAGGCTGTGTTGCAAGCAGATGGCAAAGCCCCTGGCTCCATCTGGGAGGCAGGTGGCTCAGGTCCTAGTGCTGGATCCTGTGGGCCTGTGGGGAGGCTGTGTGCTGGACCAGGAGGGTCTGTCAGCAAAGAGGTGTGTGGGCTCCAGCCAGGTTGAGGGCCCAGCTATTCTGTGCAGGAACTTGCAGGTGGCCAAGAGGCTGCATGCTGGACCAGGTGCATCTGGCAGTGAAGCAACTGGGTAGATGAAGGCCAGGCCCTGGGACCTGCTGACTGACCGCAAAGCTGGGAGTGAAGGGCCAGGTCAGAGGCCAGACAGGGATTGGGAGACTGGGGACTGGGGAGCCAGAAGGCCTTTTATGGTGCCTAACTGATGCAGGACCTGGCAGGTCCCAGGGACTGGTGGATGCTGAACTGGGGAGGGAGTTGGGGACTAGGCTAGTGCTGGAACCTGGCGAGTGTCAGCCTGGATGGGCACTGAGAACCCAGTGGGTGTTGGACGGGCTGGCTGGGTAAGCAGAGAACAAAATGCCCTCTTCTACCCTTCTGACCCACTGTAGCTGGCCCTGTCAGTCCCCACCAGCCTCAAAATTCATGGAGCTGGGAAAAGCCCACTTGTCTTCAGTCTTTCTAAGTTGCATTTCCCCAGGCAAAATACTCCCAGTTTCTGATTTTTCACAGGTTTGTTAGACTCTGACAGGCCCACACAGACCTAGCTGCAAACTCATGGATGTGGGTTTACAGTTTCAGTTTCAGTAAGTTCCACCATGCTGCATCCCAAGATGGCTCCTGGACCTACTCTTGGCAGATGATTGATAAACTCTGGTGGAAAGGTTTTCTTTAAAATCTGATTAATGAGTCAAGCAGTCTCTGGTTTGGCTAGGGTGCACTGCTCTTCCAGTCTCAAGATATTTTACTCTAAGGCTCAGGGAGAGGTGGTACTACAGCTGTTTGAGTTCTGGGTAATCTAGCTAAGAGAAATGCTGCCTCATGCTAACCCACCATCTTGCCCCTCTCCACTTATACATTTTCTATAATATATGCTCCCTGGAAGAACATGGTTGAATAGATTTTGTATATGTTGGTTATTCCTTTTTAACTTTTCTATCAGTGCATTTTAGTTATACATAGTAGCATGGTTTATTTTTTGACATATTCATAAATGTGTAGAGCACAATTTGCTTCATTTCAGCCACCAGTACTCCTTCTTTTTTTTCCTTTCCTCCCTTTTCCTAATCCTCTTCCTCTACTCTTTTGCTCTTCTTTCTATTTATTTCTTGTTTTTCAATTGGAACATTATGGCTATACGTAAAAGTGGAATTCATTGTGATATATTCATACAAGCACATAACATAATTTGGTTAATTTCATTCTTCAGTTTTTCTCCCTTCCCTCTACCACCTTTCTCTATCCTACTGTTCTCCTTTCTGTTTTCATGAGATTTCTTTTATAAATTCCTCATTTCTGGGTGCAGTGGTATGTGTCTATAATCCCAGCAACTGGGGAGACTGAGTGAGGCAGGAGGATTGCCATTTCAAGGCCAACTTCAGCAATTTAGTGAGGCCCTAAGCAACTTAGTGAGACCATATCTCAAAATAAAATAAGTAAATAAAAAAATAAGGCTGGGATGCATCTCAGTGGTAAAGTACCCTTGGGTTCAATCCCAAGTACCTTTAATAAATAAATAAAGTCCTTATTTATTTCTTGCTTACACATATGAGAGAAAACATTCAACCTTCAACTTTCTGCCTCTGGCTTATTTTGCTTAGCATGATATTCTCTAGTTTCATCCATTTACTAGCAAATGACACAATTTCATTCTTCCTTATAACTTCTTATATGTTGATTATTCTTTGCTCTAAAGAACATCTAAAATCAAATGTTATAATCTTTAGCAAACTAGTTTTACAAGAGAATCAAAACAGTTTATTTCTGCTTTCTTTTTCTTGGAAAGAAATTTATTTTCAACTTTTTTTCTTTAATTATTTAGCATTTTACAAATAGGAAGTGATAATGCTTCCTTGTTATTTTGGTAGTTGTCTTTAGTAGTATTGTCCACAAGCTGGCTTTTAAATGAAAAGTCAGGGATATATGATATATTATAGAAATGTTCTCATGAAAACACAAGAGACTAGTCTAAGCAGAACAGAGAATCAATCACCCCAAATAAATGACATTTAAATCAAAATCTTAGGCTCAGCCTGATCCTTTGGTGTTCTGAGGCACTAAGATAACACCAGTTTTTTATTTTTTGTTTTTGTTCCCACCCACCTTTTTTTCCTATTTGAGGCAAGGGAACTGGGATTTGAAAAGCCCATACCACACAGACATTGCTTGTGGGTGACCCTAAGGACCATAAACTTCCAGGCACTTCTGGTTTTGAGCAGCTCCAGTAGCCCAAGGGCAGTTCTCTAAAGAAAGTTGCAGTGTCCAGGTAGAGAATAGGAACATAGCACAAGTATATAATATCTTAAGTGATAGGGGCATAAAGGCAGGGCATCCACAGCATTTGCTTTTATCTTTTATCTTTTATCTCACCCTTCTGTAATCATAGTTAAAAACTAACAGATTTTTCCATAATGACAGTGATAATGGTATGTTTGTGTAAACTATATTATTTAATCTAAACAATTATTACTTTGAATAAATTAACTCTGAGGCCACTTCAACTCTAAAATTACCTGAATCTGTGTATTTGTATCTGCACAATCGATATGCTAGAGCACACTTGACAGTGAAATTTACAATCTTTGTTAAAAGTTTTAAAAATAAATGTTTTCAAGCCTTTAAGATAGAAATAGGTTGTTAACAAAAACAAAGGAGGCAGGAAGAAAAAGATATGAATAATTTGTGTCATCATCATTAAAGGCATCTGGGATACTTAGACATATTTCATTGTATTTATTGAATGTGAAAATTTTATTTTATTGAAATACAATGTTTTCACTTTTAGGTTTTCACTTCCAGTTACAGCAACAGCAGAAAACTGTATTCTTACTATATATCCATATTTGGCAATTCATCTTGATAAGCAAAAAATTATTTTAAAGGATGGTAAGTTGCATATGATTACTTTCTCTCTAACTCATTGTATAGATTCTTGTTATACAGGGCCAACAACTAGAAAGAGAGTGAATTTTAAATTAACTGATGTTTATTAAACAACTGTCATTGCCAGGACCTAAGTTTGGTATCAGTAGTACAATATGACAGTGTCTCTTGATTCCAAAAGTTGACAATTTAATAAAAAATACATACATAAATTATTTACTAAGAATATTTAATTAAGGACTTTATACATGAGTCAATTGAAGTGTTGGGCATGTGGAGGTGGTGCAGAGATTATTGCTGATGTTGGGATTCTGGAATGATTTCTAGAAGAGATGACATTAATGTAGAGCTTGCCTAATGATGATCTTGACCAGGATGGTTCGTGCAAATAGCAAAATAGCAAAAGCATAGGGTTGTAATAGGAGATATAAGGCAGGAGATTAAGGTGCAGGGTCATACTGTTGAACCCTTTAGTCTATAGTACTAGGAACATTCTGTGTGTTTTTGAATATAAGTGATTTAGAAAGGGAGCAGTTGTTGGGATATATTCATATAGAATGAATTAAAGTAGGCTAGAGAATAGTCAGTAGACCAACTGGGATTGCTTCAGGGGAGATAAGAGAAGCTAAGATCAAAAGATACATAATTACAGAAAGAAAAGAGGAATAAATTTCAGGAGATCAGTTGTTCAGCAAGATGACTGTAGTTAATAATTACATATTGTGTTCTTAAAAAATGTGAAGAGAGAGGTGGATATTACGTGTGCTCATCACAAAATTGATGACTGTATGAGATAACGCATTTGTTAATTAGCTAGATACAACCATTTCACAATGTATGCTTCAAAATAACAGGCTGTACACAATAAAAATATAGAATATTATCTGTCAATTAAAAATTAATGAAATGAGCTGAGGTTATAGCTCAGTGTAGAGCACTTGCCTAGCATGTGTGAGAATCTTGGTTTAATCCCCAGGAAAAACACAATCAACAAAGAAAGAAAGAATAATTAATGAATTAATTTAAAAAGAAAATAAGGAAAAGAAAGAAGCAAAAAGTAAAAGAAAAAGAAGTTAGTAAATAGGGAGAAATTGAAATTCAAGACACAGGAGAGAATGAATGATGGAGTAAGTCCTAGAGAAGAGAAAAGATGAAGAGTGAGGGAAAAATCTCCATCAGAGCAGACTCAAGTCCTTAATTTTTAGTGCTGATGTGGAGGCTCTTTCTGTGTTTTAACCAGTTTTCTCATATTCTCCACTTGCTTCTTCAAATATTTTACCACACTTAGGAAATCCATTCAATTCTGTTCTCTCAGTCTCAGGGAATGCCATTTTTCTGATTGTTGAGAAGAGAAAAAGATCATCAAACAATAACACTCTGAAGTTCCAAATACTAAACTTATGGTGGAACCCATCATATCTTTTCCTGTGGTTGGAAGGACAAAAGCCAGTAGGCTCTCCTGCCTTAGCCCATTCCTTTATCTAAATCTCATTACCCAGAAACTCCACTGTATCATATAACCTTGCTTACTCTTGCCTGTCAATTTTTGCCTCCCTCTTAGAGGTGCTTTAGTTGAGTTTCCAGAAAGTCAGCAGGGAGGGGAAAGGAGGCTATACCTTCTTAGGAAAATTCCAAGGAGTAAACAGGGCATATTTAGGCCATGGATTCCTTATTTATTCTCTCCAATTTTACTAGTCACTTAAATTCCCAGAGATAGAAAAGGAGCAGAAGAAAGTAAGGAATTAGAGTACCTCATCTCCCTTTAACAGGAAAGACATTTTAGGACTGAGCAAGAAGCATTATTTGCCTATTGAGCATGCCTAAGACTGTTGATTATTCCCTACTTCTCTTTCTTGAGACTTCTCTGGGCTTCCACATGCCATACTTCTCTGGGTTTCCTCTAACCTCTTTGACTATTCCTTCTAAGCATCTTTCATAAATTCCTCTTCCTCCCTCTGTATTTTTTAATTCTTTAAATCAGTTGGAATTCTGACCCCTCTTCTCTTCTCTTTTCCATGACTTCGATTATAAATCATAGGCTATATCTCCAATGCAACTCCCTTTCAAAGATTCAGGAATTCAGAATTCAGCCGAATTCTGGATACCCTTCATTGGAGTTCCATAGGCATCCACCAACAGCATGACCCAAACTAAACTCTGCTTTCTGGAATTTTCTCATCCTTCTGTATACCCTACTTGTGTACATTTACCTACGACTCAGGTTTGGGACCTCAACAAATCAGGTCCTAATCCAGAAACTCAACTTAATGATGTCATCTCTCTCTCTTACTATACTTCCAGTTCACCAAATCCTATCACTTTGCCATGTAAATGTCTCTCAAATCATCTCACTTCTTTCCCTTTTTAGCGGCAGTACATATATTCAAGTTGCTATAATGTCTTTTTAGGATCAGTGCAGGTTTCTCAATTGTTCTCCTGCTTCCTCTGAAACTCCTCTTTTCCACAAACCATTCTTCACCCTTTGGCTACAGATGTGTGTATGCACACACACCCACACACACACACACACACACACACACACACACACATGTATATAAACTGAAAATTGAAATCTTATAATTTCCATGTATAAAATTTTTCCATGGAATACTGTTACTAGTAATGAAACCGAGAAGACCCAATATTGCATTACCCTAGACCATGACCTTCTTCTCATTTCCAGAGATCTTTCCTTCTATGCTCAAGCCATATTAGACTTCTCTAAGTTCGTCTAGCATGTAGATCTCTACTGATAATCTTTCCTATCTGGAGCATTTTCCTACTAGACCCTACACCATCTGCACACCTGAAAGCATTTCTGCCTCTACAAGCAAGAGTTTTGCATTCGCTAGTGCATGCTCATAGCTCTATGCAATTTCCATCACTGCCCTTACCACATTTTTACTTAATATTCCTATTTTCTATATCCCTTTCTAGATATTGTTATCTATAAGGCCTTAAGAGTGGGAATCATTTCTGTCCTTTTCACTTTTGTGTCCACAGTGCCTCACACAGTGTCTGGTAGATACAAGGTATTTATTCAATATTATAGAATGGGTCATCTGAAATATAGAACATCAGAAAGGCATCTCTTAGCTCTATCATTTTCTTATGAGAATGGCTTATATGTGTAGTAGTGTCTTCTGAGCATTCAAAAAAATCATTTAAAGCAGTTTATGGAATTGTCTAATTGGCAGGATGAAGAGAAAGACAGAGAGATCTCAAAATTTTGACACATTTCAAAATTTAAAAGATTTTTCTGACTAATTCTAAATAATTATGTTATATTTTTATATTCTTCTAATATACCGGGGAAGGAAAGAATTTCTAGAATGTAGTATAAAGGAATAGCAATGAATTAAGACTCACACAACCTGGATGGAAATTCTCTTTTGTGTTCTAAACTCATTACTTTGCCATATGATTTTATTTTTAATTCTCTGGTGCTCAAGTTTATCATCTTTCATTAAACAACATGCATATATAAGAGAATAACAGGATACTAATAATATATGTTTTATCTATTCAAAGGGCTTTTGTAAAACTCACAGACTGTAAATACCTGGAAGGTATTATTTTTACTATGATTTCATTATTATGACTATTATCACTAATTGTGATTGCTTTATTACTTTTGTATTTTCCATATCCTTCCAGAAAATAATGAGTAATTGCTGTATAAAAGGTAATATTGTTACATCCTTAAAAGAAAAAAATGAATAAATTCTTTGTGTTTATTTGATGATTGAACATGAAGTACATGGACTAAAAATAGTACATCCATTTGGGGAAATATTTCTAGAAATATGTATAATAATTTCTAGTATATATTTAATGCTTCCCAGATATACGGTGTTCTGCTAATTTCCTTACATTTGTTATTTCATTTAGTCCTCCTAAAAATTCTAAGTTAGATACCCTTATGGATAACACTTTACAGATTAAGAAGGTGACCAATGGAGAGGTTGAGAAGCTTGTCCCAGGGGATTCTAATCAAGTTTGTGAGACCTCAGAACATACATATTTAGCTACTATGCTCTGTAAGATGGCATGTTCAATAAAGGTGAAATCTTAAATTAAGTAACATAAAGCAAGGCAGTATAATTAATTGGTTATTGCTCACATGCTAAATTTAAAAAGAATGATGTGGCTAAATGGCTAGTTAAAAGGATAGAATTGGGACTTTGCACTCGCTGTGGGAATTTTTAAATCATTTGGTGATAAATTTAAAACATTGCCTAATGCATCTTCAAATATTTTTATCACTGAACTATCTAAAAGTTACTTCTATGTAAACTATTGTGGCATAGCTTTCTGGGGGATACGAACACCTATTATGTGTAAAATAGTTATAAATGTATATAAAATTCTATAAGACACACACACACACACACACACACACACACACGCACGCACGCACACACATACAGTTATATATTTTGATGCCAGGACTTACATCATCATGTACTGGCTTTGATCAGCACTTCTTTGGTTGGTTGAGATTTCTGCTTTATAAACTCTCTCTCTCTATATATATACAAACATATAGTAAATCTAGCTGTAAGATACATTAAACTTTATCAGCTTATAACTAAGCAGTGATTTTACTTGAGTGAATTAACAGGGAAAAAATTGCTTTTGTTAGTGACACTTTTCTTATCTCTTTTTTTGAGCATCATATCCAATAATTCCATTTTAGGGGGGGAGGTTGAAAATTTTAAATGTATTACATATTTTTGTTTATCCTGAAGTTGGATTTTATTTTCCAATAACTTTGATATACTATAATAATTGATTTATCAAATAAATTTCAATTTAGATCGTCATTATTAACATTAACTTTTTATTTGTTATCTTATTTGAGGCATAATACATATTTAGACTTTTTTTCTGTTGTTTTCATATAAATATGAAATTCAGGTTAAGTAATTTGCTGGTGAATTCCATTAATGTTTGTTTTACTTACTTGCCCAATGTGTCATTTGTAGATAAAGATGCAAGTCCTATGAAGTCTAGAGGCAGTTTTATGTTTCCCTGCCAGGATGTCGGATTATCCTCTTCTACTTCAATAAATATGACATCTGCTGCTACTAAATTTAATGATGCTGAACTTACAAGGGGAAACTTATTTGTTGGTATGTGGCAAATATAGTGTATTTCTCAAATCCAGTCCTTGATGTGGTCTGCTTAATAGCTTTTAATTTAAAAGTTAGGTCTTTTCTAGTAAGAAATACATGAATTTGTCAGTAGTCTTAAGTGGGGCATCTGCTTCAAGAGTTCTCTCCAATGAGCAAAGGAAGAAACTCTCTTGATTTGCAACATGCCTAGTATTTCAATATGTTTCTCTAGGCTGCCTAGTATTTCAATATGTTTCTCTAGGCCAAAATGAGAAAAAATAGTTGCATTTATTAACTGGTTTAATACAAAAACCTGAGAGTAGTTGCTTAAGTATGCTGCCTAACAGATATTTCAGTAATATTTAACAAACATGTAATATATCCAGTGGATCCTCTGTAAATTTTTGTGACATTACAGGAACCCTCTGTACACAGTTTGGAAACTGGGTTTTGTCATTATTATCTAGCTGGATCCATGGTTAAACATCTTTTTAAAAGTGAACACAGATACATATGTATTTGATATTATTTGCAATTAACTAAGCAAATATTCCTTTCCCTAGATATGGGTAATATTGAAAGTTTTCCTTTTATTGAATGAACTAAAACAGCTTAAATATTGTGAGGATTGTTTCCAATTAGTTTGTGCTTTTGTATTATGAAATAGGTGGATATTTTTGAAAAAAATTGATATCATTCTAATTTTAAAAATTTTCCATAATTCAAAAATATTTTATTTTATTAAAATGCTTAATTTAGAAAGTCATTTTGAATCTGAAGGCAATATTTTTGTTTCTATAATTCAGCTGAAGTTTAATTTTGTCTAATAACCAAAGCTAAAGAATTGTCAAGACCTTTTTCTTATGTAGTTAAAAGTGAAATCTTCCACTTTGGGGAAAGTTTTCACATACCATTATGGCAAAAAGAAAATATAATTGTTTCCTTTATTGAAATTCATAAATTTAAAAAAACATTATTTGAGTATTTGAATGCAAGCATATTCTCATTATTTATTTTACAATACAGTAAATTGACTCATAGGAATAGCAATAGCTGTAAGAATATTTTACTCTGTTGTCAAGTAATCATTTTTATAAACAAATGTGAATTTTAGGAATGGAAATATTACATGAAGATTTGAACTTGGATGAAAGTGAAACACCAAAAAGGGCAGATGATGGAAAGGAGGAGAAAAATGAGCAATTCTTTTCTCTGGAAGAAGGATCAAAGGCATATAACTTCTTTCAGAGCGTTGTAAATGCAGTTCAAACATGGTTCAGTCTCTTTGGCTGGCCTGAAGGACCCCATTTCCTTTCCATTCCAGAAACTATAAGAAGGTGACAGTTATGTTTCTCTAATTTTTTTTTTCATATCGTATTCTGAAATACTATCTACTTATTGTGATAATTTTAAGTGAAATGGAATATTAAATAATACATTATTAAAAAGTGATAAATTATAAGGAGACTAGTAAGAAGAGTAAATGGAAATAAAAATTCTTTAGGCTACATATACTTTTAAATTTCTTCTAAATATCTGATAATTTTAGATAAGCACTGAAAAACCATTGGACCTCAGTTTCCTCATTTGTGAATTAAGAAGGGTGAACTATGAGTAGGAAAAATTCTTTTAAATGTGAAAAACTGGGAAACTATATACTTCATTATGAATAAGCTATCAGTTCTAGATCCAGAGTATAATTCAGTATGCGTGGTAGTATTTTTTGTAAAAAGTTGTTTTAGTTGTAGATGGACACAATACCTTTATTTTATTTATTTTTATGTGGTGCTAGGAATTGAACCCAGTTCCTCACATGTGCCAAGCAAATGCTCTACCACTGAACCACATGCCTAACCCCCAAATGGTAGTACTAGTGGCCCACTTTTCTTTAACGATGTCTCCTCTTTGACAATACATTTACATCCCTCAAGTGTTTTATTACTCAATATGTCTAAAATTGTTAAACTTCTTCAGTTTTATCAAATCACTTACTTCTATTGTTCATTTAAACAAGAATTTGGGTACCTCCCTTGTTTTAATGTTGCTGATATAGTGGAACCTCAGAACTTTTTGCCTCCTATCTCAGCTCTTGCTGGTTAAGATAAATCTATAATAATTTTCCAATATGTTATTGCTTTTTTAAATGGACAATTTCAATTTCACTTATTTAATTGACTAATATTTCTTCTTTATCTATGTTGTGGGGAAATTAATGTAATAGAAACTGAAAATTTCTGTATTTGATCATAAAATCATCTGGCTAAAGGAAATTTTTCAGAAAAGTTATTTCTTATAATATTTCAGTTTTTTGTTTTGGTGTTTGTTTCACTAAACATTTTATCTAATTTGAGTTTAAAATTTAAAGTCATTATACTTTAATGATTTATTTTCATTTTGGGGAAAAGCATATATTGAGCATTTAAAAATTATTATTCATCATTTGTGACTAGCATTCCTGTTTTTAAATTCTCCTTTATGAAGTTAGTTTGATCTTCATTTAAAATTGTGATTATATGTTTTCTTTATTTTAGGTTTTAGCAGTTTATGTTTTCTTTGCCTCATATAACATATAAGTTCTTAGAGAAATTTATCCATTTCTGTGTTTCTTAAATTATGTAATGCTGTTTTTTCTTTATAATTCACATTTCTTTAAATTCAAGTTGTGTTTTTAATTATTTTCAAGTATATAAATTTCTCTTTAATCTACTTTGACTGCATTACAGAAATTTTGCTACTGGGCATTCTTATTTTTGTTGTTTTTATAGGGCTTAGGATTTTAGTTTTAGTTTTCTGTATCCTTGTACTATTGTAGTGATTGGTAATATGTTTTATAATATGTTATTATAAACATACATCATTGTTTACTTGCTGGTATGGTTTGGATATGAGGTGTCCCCTAAAAGCTCATGTGTGAGACAATGTAAGAAGGTTCAGAGGAGAAATGATTGGGTTATGACAGCCTTAACCCAATCAGTGACTTGATCCCTGATGGAATTAACTGAAGTGGTAGGGCATGGTTGGAGGAGGTAGGAATTGTGGTATGGCTATGGTGTATATGTTTTGTATCTGGAGAGTGGAGTTTCTCCCTCTGCTTTCTGATCACTGTGATGTGAGCTGCTTCCCTCTGCCACCCTCTCCTGCCACAACATTCAGCCTCACCTTGAGCCCTGAGGAATGGAGCCAGTCATCTATGGACTAAGAGTAAGACCTCTGAAACTGTGAGCCCTCAAATAAACCTTTTCTCCTCTACAATCGTGCTGACCAAATCTTTTCACAGCAGCAAAAAAGCTGACTAAAACACTTGCCAATTCACATTAATTTGGGAGCATTTACTTATGCTATTTCATTATATTTTGTTTGTATAAATAATAGAGATGAATATACTTGTTTATAAATAGTAGCAGACATTTTTGGATATTAAATAGAAAGTGTGTCAGAGGTGGGATCATGAGGCCAAAGAACACAAACTTGTAAAAGTCTCTTTAATACATTCTGGGTTGATTATTCTATTAAACATTGTATATTATTGACCTCACCAATGAGACACATTGAAAGACTGGCTGTTTCAGTTAAGGATGTTAACTGCTGTTACAGTTTAAAATCTTTACTGTACTATTTTGATAAGTGAGAAACAGACCTCATCATTGGGTACTGCCTAGAAAAAGACTGTTCTTGATGAGTATGGAACCTTCCTATTCCTGGGAAGAAAAGCTGCCCCCAACTAAAAACAATGAATAACAATTAACTTTGTCCAAGCAACAAAGTTATTCAAAGCTATTTCTTGATTTGGAATTTTTGGATTATGGGCACTCAGGCTAAGAAGAGTTCTCCAAGGTCATGTATTGTTGCCAATATTTGAAACCCCTCTTCAATGTCTCCTGTATTACTCCATCATGGGGAAACTTTCAGTGTTTCTGATGAGAAGTTTAATGTCATATTTTGGGAATAATATGTTTATTCTCTTAGAACTCTTGCATAGTTCCTATTTCTCTGTTATTCTCCTGTTTTGTAATTTATTAGATTAAAATGTCAGCATAGTTATATTCATCATCATTCAATATCCTTGGCATTCAGTAAACCTTGTATATTGAAAAGTAATCATTTAACTCTCATTTTCTGCCTCCTTTTCTATTTGCTTCCCTCTGTTTTCTCTATTATCTCAATCTCCTGTTACAAGGATAGTGGAACTATTTTACTGATCCTTCATGTTGCTCTCATGACTTTTGATTTTCCTCTTTTGTGTATTTTAATTTCTTATACTTGTAGCTTTCCACTTCTGTAAACATTTTAATTAGTATTTATAGTTTTGTTTGCCAAAAATTCTGTTTTTCCTTAATTATTTCCTTTATCCCTCACTCATCCCTTATCCTTTTCTCTGTACTCCTGCCCCTCTTTCCTTTTTCTTTCTTCTTTCTGTCTTTTTCATAATACCATTCCATTTTTGAATTATGGATACATGTTTTTTCAAGTAGCTCCCTTGTAGTATGAGCTTTTCATCAGTTTTAATTTTCATCGAATTGTGTCATCTCTCCCGAGTTCTTCATTCTTTTGTATTTTTAATTTGATTTTCATTTTAGTTATTAATGGTTTTCCTTAAATATTTCTAGTTTTGATTATCATGTATTAGTAGATATGAATGAAAGACTTGATTTTTCCTATAAGCAGAAGACAAGGGTTTCCCCTCTGAAAGTCTGTTTTTCCATGAACTATTTTCCCAAGTTAAAAGTTAGACAAAAGTTTTAGCCAGTTGCCAATTCATGGAAACATATGTGCTTTACTTTAGGATACTGACCAGACAGAATGCAAAAGTAAGGGGGAATTTAGAACATGGACATCCACTGTAGGTGCCCTAAATCTCCCAGGTATCTGGGTGTTGAATTTATTTTGAGAGATCTCTAATTTTTCCTGGAGGCAAAGACTACTTTTGTCAGTGTCTTTGTATGAGTTTTGTGGGATAGTAGATCAATCCTGGCTTTTCCACATATAGTAGTTCTATTAACCATAATGATCACTGTACCATGCATGACTTTCTTCCTCTCTGTCAACACTAAAGCTGGAGCCTCTATTATATTCTTCTAGTAAAAGGATTTACCCTTTCCCCTACAGCGTATTGTTGTATGGTGTATCATTTTTATTTATCCCTCAATTCAATTCTATCTATTCTTTGTCTAATAGATACCTTTCAAATTTTCTGTTATACTTACGGTCCCTTTTCCAATTTCAGTGTCATTACGGGTTTATTCCCTTTATCAGTCTTTCTGACATGTTGGAAATATTTTGAGAGGGAGAGAAAATAAGCACATATGATCAGTTTATTTTTCCTGAACAGGGACTTCCTCTTCTCAGACATTTCTAGTTTCACATTTCCTATTGTGTTCTTATAGTTCCATCATAATGATTCATCATTTCAGTTATTGCTTTCATTACTGCAGTCTAAGGATCCATGCTCGATTGAATTTAGTTTGAAAATCTGTCTTAACTTTATTCCTTTAAAATATTTTTGTGATAGTTTACTACTAATAATGATTAATATAGATTAGACAAAGCATCATTATACATGCTTTATGGGTATTAATTCTTTTTATTTGTCCTTTTTAGTTATACATGATAGTAGAATGTATTTTAACATATCATATATACATAGAGTGTAACTGCATTTTTGTGGTTGTACATGATGGAGTTGCACTGGTCATATATTCATATATGAACATAGGAAAGTTATGTCTGATTCATTCTACTGTCTTTCCCATTCCCAACCCCTTCCAGTTCCCCAACTCTACCCTGTCTGATCTGGTGAACCAATCCCTTGACCTACCCCTGCCTGCTTGCTCTCCCCTGTAGGCCTATTGTGAGTCAGCATCTGCATCAGAGAGAAAATTTGGCCTTTCCTCTTTTGGGATTGGCTTATTCCACTTAGCATGATAGTCTCCAGGTCCATTCGTTTACTAGAAAATGCCATAGTTTCATTTTTTTTTAAGACCAAGTAGTATTCCATTGTGTATGTGTACCAAATTTTCTTTACCCATTCATCTGTTGAAGGGCACCTCGGTTGGTGCATAGCTTAGGTATTGTGAATTGAGCAGCTATAAACATTGATGTGACTGTGTCACTGTAGTATGATGTTTGTTAAGTCCTTTGGGTATATACCCAGGAGTGGGATAACTGGGTCAAATGCTGGTTCCATTCCAAGTTTTCTGAGGACTCTCCATGCTGTTTTCCATAGGGTTAGCACTAATTTGCAGTCACACCAGCAATGTATAAGTGTAGCTTTTCCCCCCATCCTTGCCAACATTCATTGTTCCTTGTACTCCTGAAAATTGCCATTCTGATTGGAGTGAGATGGAATCTCAGTGTGATTTCAATTTGCATTTCTCTAATTGCTAGAGGTGTTGAACACTTTTTCTTATATTTGTTGACCATTTGTATTTCTTCTTCTGTGAAGTGCTTATTTAGTTTCATTGCCCATTTATTCATTGGGTTATTTGTTTTTTGGTGTTAAGTTTTTTGAGTTCTTTGTATGTCCTGGAGATTAATGCTCTATCTAAGTGTAGGTTGAAAAGATTTTCTCCCATTCCATTGGGTATCTCTTCACCTTATTGATCGTTTCCTTTTCTGAGAAGAAGCTTTTTAGTTTTACTATCCATTTATTGATTCTTGATTTTACTTTTTGTTCTGTAGGAGTCTTGTTGAGGAAGTCAGTTTCTAAACTGACTTGAAATGATGGAGAGTGGGGCCTATTTTTTCTTTAGTAGGCATAAGGTCTCTTGGGTAATGCCTAGGTCCTTGACCCTCCTTGGGTTAAGTTTTGTACAGGGTGAGAGAGCAAGGGGTTCAATTTCATTCTACTACATATGGATTTCCAGTTTTCCCAGCACCATTTGGTGAAGAGGCTATCTTTTTTCTAGTGTCTGTTTTTGGCACTTTTGTCTAGTATGAGATCACTGTATTTATGTAGGTTTGTCTCTGTTTCTTCTATTCTGTACTGTTGGTCTTCATGTCTGTTTTAGTGCTGTTTGGTTACTTTAGCTCTGTAGTATAATTTAAGGTCTGGTATTGTGATGCCTCCTGCTTCACTTCTCTCACTAAGGATTTCTTTGGGTCTTATGGGCCTCTTATTCTTACAAATGAATTTTATAACTACTTTTTCAATTTCTATGAAGAATATCATTGGAATTTTAATAGGAATTGAGTTAAATCTGTACAGTACTTTTGGCAGTATTGGCCATTTTGACAATATTAATTCTGCCTATTCAAGAACATGGGAGATCTTTCCATCTTCAAAGCCTTCTTCAATTTCTTTCTTTAGAGTTCTGCAGTTTTCATTGTAGAGGTCTTTCACCCTTTTGCTTAGATTGATTTCCACTTTTTTTTCCTTTGAGGCTATTGTGAATGGGATAGTTTTCCTAATTTCTCTTTTAGCTGATTCATCACTGTTGTATAGGAATGCAATTGATTTATGGGTGTTGATTTTATATACTGCTACTTTGCTGAATTAATTTATAAATTCTAGAAGGTTTCTGGTGGCATTTTTGGGTGTTCTAAATTACAATCATGTTGTTGGCAAATAGGTATAGTTTGAGTTCTTCTTTTCCTATTTGTATCTCCTTAATCTCTTTCTTTTGTCTAAGTGCAATGGCTAGGGTTTCAGACTATGTTGAACCAAAGTGGTGAGTAAGGGCATCCTTGTCTTGTTCCACTTTTCAGAGGGAATGCTTTCAATTTTTTCTCCATTGACAATGATGTTGGCCTTAGGTTTAGAATATATAGCTTTTACAATGTTGAGGTATGTTCCTCTTTTCCCTAGTTTTTCTAGTGCTTGGAGCATGAATGGATGTTGTGTTTTGTGAAAAGACTTTTTCTTCATCTATTGAGATATTCATGTGATTCTTGTCTTTAAGTCTATTGATGTGATGAATTATATTTTTTCATTTACATGTTAAACCAACCTTGCATCCCTGGGATGAACCCACTTGATCATGGTAACTATCTTTTAAATACATATTTTATGCAATTTTCCAGTGTTTCATTAAGAATTTTTGTCAGGGATATTGGTCTGAAGTTTTCTTTCCTTGATGTGTCTTGGTTTAGTTTTGGTACCAGGGTGATACGAACTTCATAGAATGGGGGCATAGAAGAATTCATACCTTTTCTATTTCATGGAACAATTTGAAGAAGATTGATGTTAATTCTTCTTTGAAGTTCTGGTAGAACTTGGCTGAGAATCGATCTGGTCCTGGGCTTTTATTTGTTGGTGGGCTTTTGACAGTGTCATCGATTTTATTGCTTGAAATTAATCTGCTTAAATTTTCTACGTTCTTCTGATTCAATTTGGATAGATTGTTTGTCTCTATGAATTTGTCAGTGTCTTCAAGATTTTCTGTTTCATTGGAGTATATATTTTGAAAATAATTTCTGATTATCATCTGTATTTCAGTAGTGTCCATCATGATATTTCATTTTTCATCACATATTTTATTAATCTTGGTTTTCTCTCTCTTTGTTAGCTTGGCTAAGAGTTTATCAGTTTCATTTAGTTTTTCAAAGAACCCAACTTTTTGTTTCATTGATTTTTTTGAATTGTTCTTTTGTTTCAATTTCATTGATTTCAGCTGATTTTAATTATTTCCTGTCTCCTAATGCTTTTGGTGTTGATTTTTCTCTTATTTTCTGAGGGTTTTGAGATGTATATTTAGATTATTTGTTGAGTTTCTATTATTTTAATGAAAGAGCCCAATGCAGTGAACTTTTCTCTTAGAACTGCCTTCATAGTATCCCAGAGATTTCAATATGTGTGTTGCTACTCTCATTTACCTCTAAGTATTTTTTATTTCATCCCTGATTTCTTCAACTAGCTATTGGTTATTCAACAGCATATTATTTATTTTCCAGGTGTTAGAGTAGCTTCTATTTTTAAATTTATCATTGATTTCTGATTCCATTCCATTATGATCTGATAGAATTCAAGATATCTCTATTATTCTGTATTTAGTAGGAGTTTCTTTGTGGCCTTAGATATGACCTATTTTAGAGAAGGATTCTTGTGCTCCTTAGAAGAGAGTGTATGCAGTCATCAGTGAATGAATTATTCTATATATTTCTGTTAAGTCTATATTATTAATTGTAAATTTTAGTTCTGTAGCTTCCTTATGTAGTTTTGTTTGGAAGATCTATCCAGTAGTGAGAGAGGTGTGTTAGTCACCCAGTATTTTTGTGTTGTGGTCTATTTGCCTCTTGAAATTGAGAAGGGTTTGTTTCATTTATGTAGATGCTCCACTATTTGGGGCATAAATAGTTATGATTGTTATGTCTTATTGATGTATATTTCCTTTAAGCAGTATGAATTGTCCTTTCTTTCTTCTGATTAACTTTGGCTTGAAGTTCACTTTATCTGATGTGAGGATAGAAACCCCTGGTTGTTTATGAGATCTATGTGAATGATGTGTTTTTTCTTTTCCTATCCTTATGTCTTCAGTCTTCAGACATCTTTGTCTATGAGGTGAGTCTTTTGGAGAGAGCATATTGTTGGGTTTTGTTTGTAAATCCAAATTCTCTATCTTTTGATTGATGAGTTTGGGACGTTTATATTCAATGTTCTTATCTTCCCTGCAATTTTGAGTTATTCCTAGTTTTTAATTTGAATTAAACTATTAAACTGTTAATGCTTTGATTAACTATTCTTCTAATTTAGTTCCTCCCTTTGCTGGTTTTTACTTTCAGTTTTCATTTCTTCCTCATGAAATATTTTATTGAGTATGTTTTGTAGTATAGGCTTTCTAGTTGTGAATCTTTTAATTCTGTTTATCATGGATGGTTTTTATTTCATTGTCAGTTCTGAAGCTCATTTTGCTGGGTATAGTCTTCTTGGTTGGCATCTATTTTCTTTCAGAGCTTGGTACATATTATTATTCCAAGACCTCCTAGCTTTGAGGGTCTGGGTTGGGAAATCAGCTGAGATCTAGATTGGCCTCCTTTTAAATATGACCTATTGCTTTACTCTGGCAACCTTTAAAATTCTATAATTTTTTAAATTCATTTTTATTGTAAAAGAATGGGATACATCTTGTTTCTCTGTACATGAAGTAGAGGCATACCATTTGTGTAATCATACATTCAACTAGGATAATAGTTTTTGATTCATTGTTTTTTTTTCTTGCCCCACCACTCCCACCGTTCTTATCCCTCTATAGAATCCCTCTTTCCTACATTCCTGCCCCCTTCCCACTCCCTATCTGTGTCATCATCTGCTTATCAGTGAGATCATTTGTTCTTTGGTTTTTTGAGATTGGCTAATCTCACTTAGCATGATATTCTCCAACTGCATCCATTTGCCTGCAAATGCCATAATTTTATTATTCTTGATGACTGAGTAACATTCCATGGTATATGTATACAACAGTTTCTTTATACATTCATCAATTGAAGGACATCTAGGTTGGTTCCACAATCTGGCTATTGTGAATTGAGCAGCTATGAACATTGTTGTGGCTGTTTCTCTGTAGTACACTGATTTTAAGTCCTTTGAGTATAGGCCAAGGAGTGGGATAGCTGGGTCAAATGGTGGTTCCATTCCACGTTTTCTAAGGAATCTCCACACTGCTTTCCAGAGTGGCTGCACTAATTTGCAGCCCCACCAGCAATGCATGAGTGTACCTTTTCCTCCACATCCTCTCCAACACCTATTGTTGCTGTATTCTTGATAATCGCCATTCTAATTGGGGTGAGATGGAATCTTAGGGTAGTTTTGATTTGCATTTCTCTTATTACTAAAGATGTTGAACATTTCTTCATATGATTGTTGATTGCTTGTAGATCTTCTTCTGTGAAGTGTATGTTCATTTCCTTAGCCCATTTGTTGATTGGGTTATTTGTATTCTTGGTGTAGAGTTTTTTGAGTTCTTTAAATATTATGGAAATTAGTGCTCTACCTGAAATATGAGTGGCAAAGATTTCCTCCCACTCTGTAGGCTCTCTCTTTGCATTGCTGAGAGTTTCCTTTGCTGAGAGAAAGCTGTTTAGTTTGAATCTGTCCCAGTTATTGATTCTTGCTTTTATTTCTTGAGCTATGGGGTTCCTGTTAAGGAAGTCTGACCCTAAGCCAACAAGTTGAGGATTTGGACCTACTTTTTCTTCTATAAGATGCAGGGTCTCTGGTCTGATTTCAAGGTCCTTGATCCATTGTGAGTTGAGTTTTGTGCAGGCTGAGAGATAGGGGTTTAATTTCTTTCTATTGCATATGGATTTCCAGTTTTCCCAGCACCATTTGTTGAAGAGGCTATCTTTTCTCCATTGCATATTTTTGGCACCTTTGTCTACTATAAGAAAATTGTATTTGTTTGGGTTTGTGTCTGTGTCCTCTATTCTGTACCATTGATCTATCTGTCTATTTTGCTGCCAATATCATGCCGTTTTTGTTACTATTGCTTTGTAGTATATTTGAAGGTCTGGTATTGCGATACCTCCTGCTTCACTCTTCCTGCTAAGGATTGCTTTAGCTATTCTGGGTTTCTTATTCTTTCAGATGAATTTCATGATTGCTTGCTCTATTTCTGTAAGGTACATCTTTGGGATTTTAATTGGAATTGCATTGAATCAGTATAGCACTTTTAGTTGTATGACCATTTTGACAATATTAATTCTTCCTATCCAAGAACATGGGAGATCTTTCCATGACCTAAGGTTTTCTTTAATTTCTTTCTTTAGTGTTCTGTAGTTCTCATTGTAGAGGTCTTTCACCTCTTTTGTGAGATTGATTCCCAAGTATTTTATTTTTTTCGAGCATTTTGTGAATGGAGTAGTTTTCCTAACTTCTCTTTCTGAAGATTCATCACTTATGTATAAAAATGCATTGGATTTATGAGCATTGATCTTATATCCTGCTACTTTACTGAATTCACTTATGAGTTCTAAAAGTTTTCTGGTGGAATTTTCTGGTTCCTCTCTATATATTATCATGTCATCAGCAAATATGGATAGTTTGAGTTCTTCTTTTCCTATTCGTATCCCTTTAATTTCCTTGAGGCCAAGAAAATTGGTCTGTCTAATTGCTCTGGCTAGAGTTTCGAGGACAATGTGGAATAGAAGTGGTGAAAGAGGGCATCCCTGCCTTGTTCCAGTTTTTAGGGGGAATGCTTTCAGTTTTTCATCATTTAGAATGATATTGGCCATGGGCTTAGCATAGATGGCCTTTACAATATTAAGGAATGTTCCCACTATCCCTATTTTTTCCAGTGTTTTGAGCATGAAGGGATGCTGTATTTTATCAAATGCTTTTTCTGCATCTATTGAAATAATCATGTGATTCTTGACTTTAAGTCTACTGATATGGTGAATGACATTTATTGATTTCCTGATGTTGAACCAACCTTGCATCCCTGGGATAAAACCCACTTGATCGTGGTGCACTATCTTTTTAATATTTTTGTATGTGATTTGCTAAGATTTTGTTGAGAATTTTTGCATCAATGTTCATTAAGGATATTGGTCTGAAATTTTCTTTCCTCGATGTGTCTCTGTCTGGTTTAGGTATCAGGGTGATATTGGCTTCATAGAATGAGTTTGGGAGGGTTCCCTCCTCTACTATTTCATGAAATACTTTGAGAAGTATTGGAATAAGCTCTTCTTTAAAGGTTTTGTAGAACTCGGCTGAGAACCCATCTCGTCCCAGACTTTTCTTTGTTGGTAGCCTTTTGATGACCCCTGCTCTTTCATTATTTGAAATTGGTCTATTTAAATTGTGTATGTCCTCGTCGTTCAGTTTAGGTAATTCATATGTCTCTAGAAACCTGCTGATGTCTTCAAGATTTTCTATTTGTTGGAGTATAGATTTTCAAAGTAACTTCTAATTATGTTTTGTATTTCAATCGTGTCTGTTGTGATATTTCCTTGTTCATTCTGAATTGTAGTAATTTGGGTTTTGTTTCTTCTTCTCTTTGTTAGTGTGCCTAAGAGTTTATCAATTTTGTTTATTTTTTCAAAGAACCAACTTTTTATTTTGTCATTTTTTTCAATTGTTTCTTTTGTTTCAATTTCATTGATTTCAGCTCTGATTTTAACTATTTCCTGTCTTCTACTACTTTTGGTGTTGCTCTGTTCTTCTTTTTCTAGGGCTTTGTGCTGTTAGTTTATTTGTTGATTTTTTTCTTCTTTATTGAATGTGCTCCATGAAATAAATTTTCCTCTAAAAACTGCTTTCATAGTGTCCCAGAGATTTTGATATGTTGTTTCTTTGTTCTCATTTACCTCTAAGAATTTTTTAATTTCCTTCCTGATATCTTCTGTTATCCATTCATCATACAATAGTGTATTATTTAATCTCCAGGTGTTGGAGTAGTTTCTGTTTTTTACTCTGTCATTTATTTCTAATTTCAAACCATTATGATTTGATAGAATACAAGGTACTATCTCTGTCTTCTTGTATTTGCTAACAGTAGCTTTGTGGCATAATAAATGGTCTATTTTACAGAAGCATCCATGTGCTGCTGTGAAGAAAGTGTATCACTCTTTGTTGGATGGTATATTCTATAAATGTCCGTTAAGTCTAAATTGTTGATTGTGTGTTTCAGATCTATGATTTCTTTGTTCAATTTTTGTTTGGAGAATCTGTCCAGTGGTGAGAGAAGTGTGTTAAAATCACCTAGTATTATTGTGTTGTGACCTATTTCATTTCTGGCATTGAGAACGATTTTTTGACATATATGGATGAGCCACTATTTGGGGCATAGATATTTATGATTGTTATGTCTTGCTGATATATGCTTCCCTTAAGCAGTATGAAATGTCCTTCTTTATCTCTTCTGACTAACTTTGGCTTGAAGTCCACATTATCTGATATGAGGATGGAAATCCTACTTATTTATGTAGTCTGTGTGTGTAATATGTTTTTTCCCATCCTTTCACCTTTATTCTGTGGGAATCTCTTTCTATGAGATGAGTCTCTTGCAGGCAGCAAATTGTTGGATCTTTCTTTTTAATCCAATCTGCCAGTCTATGTCTTTTGATTGATAAGTTCAGGCCATTAACATTCAGGGTTATTATTGAGATATGATTTGTATTCCCAGTCATTTGGCTGATTTTTTTTTTTTACATGACTTGATTTCTCCTTTGTTTGCTTGTTCCTTTAGGATAATTCCTCCCTTTGCTGATATACATCATTGTTTTTCATCTCTTCCTCATGGAATATTTTGTGTGAATGTTCTGTAATGCTGGCTTTCTTTTTGTAAATTCCTTTAGCTTTTGTTTATCATGGAAGGATCTTATTTCATCGTCAAATTTGAAGGTAAGTTTTGCTGGGTATAAGATTCTTGGTTGGCATCCATTTTCTTTCAGAGCTTGAAAAATGTTGTTCCAGGCCCTTCTTGCTTTTAGTGTCTGGATTGAAAAATCTGCTGATATCCGTATTGGTTTCCCCCTGATTGTAATTTGATTCTTTTCTCTCGCAGCCTTTAAAATTCTGTCTTTATTTTGTATGTTAGGTATTTTCATTATAATGTGCCTTGGTGTGGATCTATTGTAATTTTGTGTATTTGGAGTCCTATAAGCTTCTTGTACCTGTTTTTCCATTTCATTCTTGAGATTTGGGAAATTTTATGATATTATTTCATTGAATAGATTGTTCATTCCTTTGGTTTGTTTCTCTAAGCCTTCCTCAATTCCGATAATTCTTAAATTTGGCCTTTTCATGATATCCCATAATTCTTGTAGATTCTGTTCATGATTTCTTACTGTCTTCTCTGTTTGGTCAACTTTGTTTTCAAGATTAAATATTTTTTCTTCAATGTCTGAGGTTCTGTCTTCCAGGTGTTCTCTCCTATTGGTTATACTTTCTATGGAGTTTTTAATTTGGTTTATTGTTTCCTTCATTTCAAGGATTTCTGTTTTTTTTTTCAATATCTCTAACTCTTTATTTAAATGATATTTTGCTTCCTATATTTGCTCTTTTTACTGTCGATTGGTGCAATCATTCAATTCCTGCATTTGCCCTTTCATCTCTTCCTTCAATGCCTGCATTTGCTCTTTCATCTCTTCATTTGCCTCCCTGATCATTTTGATTATGTACATTCTGCACTCCCTTTCTGACATATCTTCTGCCATGCTGTCATTGGATTTTATTGATGTAGCATCTAGGTTTGTTTGGTACATTTTCTTCCCTTGTTTTCTCATATTGTTCAGGTATCTATCCCTCTAGTAGTGAAACTCTGGGATATTGCAGATTTCCTCTATTGACTAATATTGTCTCTGTAGATTTCCAATAACTCACCTCTTAGCCTTCAGTAGCCTGAAGTCTTGGAGGAACTTGATAATGCGGTGCTCCACTTGGAAGCTGGTCTTCTACGGGTGGTGGCCTTCAAATGGGGTATAGTCCTTGGTGGCTCTGAATTGATCCCAAGTCTCTTAATACCTCCTCTTTTTGGCTCCTGGGTCTTGTCAAACATCTTCTAGCCTCCTGTAGGTGTCTCAGGAAGGGAGTTGCCCTTCCAATGATGATGGCCACGCCCTCAGGTGTAATTCAAAATGCCTGCAGCAGCCTATAAAGAATCCTCTGGCTAACTCTGTGATGGCGACGTACCTCGGCGTAGTTGGCAGGGTGGGTTGTTCAGTGATGGTCTCTGTATTTGATCTGGTGTTTGGGCTGGTTGGTGCCCTCCTGCTACCTCCGTGATGCAAGGGGCCTGACTCACCCGTCAGCTCGCTCCACAACTATGATAAACCAGTGATGGCACCAACCTAAGTGCAGGGGTCAGGTGGGGTCGCTCAGTTTTGACATCTGTCCTTGGCCTGCTGGCTGGTCAGGTTAGCTGCTCGCCGCTTACCTCCGCGATGTAGGTGGCCTGACTGAGCCTCCAGCTTGCTCCACGACTGCGACCAACCAGTGATCTCTATCATTCTTTATGCTAGGCATTTTCATAATACTGTATGTTGGTGTGGATCTGTTGTAATTTTGTATATTTGAGGTCCTGTAAGCCTCAAATATACAAATTTATTTGGATTTCCATTTCTCTTTTAAGATTTGGGAAATTTTCTGAGAATGTTTCATTTAAATGATTGCATATTCCTTTGGTTTGTATCTCTGAGTCTTCATCTAGTCTAATAATTTTTAAGTTTTGTCTCTTCATGTTATCCCAAATTTCTTGGAAATTTGGTTTGTGGTCTCTTAACAACTTTTATCCATGGTCAACTTTATATTTAAGATTATATATTCTTTTTAGCCTTTTCCCATCCCCCAAAGATGGGAATAGGTATTGAAAAAGATAAGGTAGAGATGACACACTAAATATTACAAGCTGCTCACTTTAGTTTTGGTGAATTGTGGGAATTAGTATTTTCTCCCAACACAACTGGGGAGATGTCTAAGAACTGATCATGGAATCATTTAAATCATATTGGTTATCCCACTTTATCTGAGATGAGTAATTATAGAATACATTAATGCTGTTCCAGGATTTCACTCTGACACCTCCCTACAGCTTCCATATGCCAATAGCACATCCTTCAATACTAGTCAGGAAACATAGGAGGAAGAGTTTAAATTGTTCCATCTCAGAGTCTCTCACTTAGTGTAAGCATACATATTCTTATAAAAAATCAAATCCACCAGTGAAATGTTTTATCATTCACAATAAGAGCATCCAAAATGAGGAAAATGTGTTTTTATGCTTTCTGTTACTTCATCTGCAAAATGGAGATAATGATAATGCCTACTTTATAGGGCTACTGTAACATTTAAAAGATGTAGTACCTTAAAGTCATATTATGCAACTTTTTAATTTTATTTTACTTTTTGTGGTGCTAGACATCAAATCCTGGACACAGCATGCTTGGTAAATGCTCTACCACTGAGCTACATTCCCAGCCTCCTTAAAGTCATATTAGAATAGAGCTTCAGGTCTAGTAAGTGTTCAGTAAATGTTATCTATTATTAATAAATTTTATTAGGCTTATGTTGATCATGTTTTGTATTTCTGATTTCATTAATCACTTTTGACAACTCTTCTTCTATTTGGCAGTAGAGAGTTGGTTTAAAACTCATCATTGATATTTGTTCAAATTATATATTTCATTAATATTTTACCATCCCTTAGGATTTTTCCCAAGCTTGATATAGGAACTTACTAACTCTAATTCTTTATTTGTAGATTTTTAATAATCTTTAAATTTTATGTGTGTGTGTATATTATACACGTGCACACACATATATGAAGAGGGAGGAAGTGAGGAGAGAGAAAGCATTGCTTTTTGCAGCTTTGGTCTGGCAAGCTCATTGATAGATTTAATAATACAGCAATAAAATGTCACTGTCATTTCTGGGCATTTTGCCCATTCATACTGCCAGTAGTACCCAACAAAGTTATAGAAACTTGATTTTGGATTTAAACTAAAAAGTAAAATGAAAGTGGTTGTAATAACTGATTAGAGTTGAGTTCTTTGAGTTCTTTCCACTTCTGCACATTATTACAGAGTAATGAAACATTTAAAAATTTTTATTTTCAAAATAGTTTCCTTCTTTAACCATATTGTGGCTATCTTGCTGGCTATAGTGGTACATAATAGATTACTTTAATGGAAAAGATAGATAATGCATACACTGAGCCTTTTGCTTGAGTACATTTTCCATCTCCAAAGTAGATGAATTCTCATAATTGAATAGAAGCTTAAATTCTTTTAATATTGTAATCCTTAAACAGGAGGAGAAAGAATGCAGTTACAATTATTAGGCTTTTACTTAATACAGTCTTAATTTGTGGAATATGCAGAAAAGAGTGTGTAGTTTTTAAATCATAATTTGTTCTTCCAATGAGCAGTAAGCTATATGACTGATGATAGTCTTTTCTACTAACAGACTTCTGGGCACTAATTTTAACTTATCAATTTAAGTTAATTTTCATGTGCTAGAGGAAATTTGAAGGTTCAGTTTGTTTCCTCTTGACTTTTAAATCAAGAAATAAGACACACATGGATAGAGGCCCACATAGTCCCACATATGTATCCATGTATACCAAGTATACACCCGTGTAGCCACCACTAGAAATAGAACAATAAAATAGCATCCCAGAGTCCTATCCTTCTCTTTACCTTCCAAGAAGACAACCATTATCCTAAATTATAACATCATAGTTTGGTTTTGCATGTTTCTGAACTTTGTATAGGGAGAATTTTACAGTTTACATTTCTTTGTGATGAATCATTTTGATCAATATTATGTTCATGGGATTCATACTTATTTGCATGTAGGCAGTTATTTTATTTTAATTTCCATTTCATTTTTTTGATACCAGGATTGAACCTAGGGACACTTAACTACTAAGCTAAATCCCCAGTCCTTTTTATTTTTCAGTCTTGAGACAGGATCCCAATAATTTGCTTAGGGCCTCACTAAATTGCTGAGGCTGGCTTTGAGCTTACAGTCCTCCTTCCTCAGCCTCCTGAGCTGCTGGGATTATAGGAGTGGGCCACTGCACCTGGCTGGCATAGTTATTTTTAATGCTTTATACTAGGTCATTGTATGAGTATACAATTGCGTATCCATTCTACTGTTAAAAGATACTTGCATGTTTCCTAGATTTTTCTATTATGGATAATGCTGCTATGAAAATTTTGTCTTTTGGTTTGTATTTCTGAAATACATATATGTAAGAGTAACACTACTAGATCAAAAGATAGAAATGCAATCCGTTTTAAGATATATTTCCAATTTGTGAAGGCATGTTTGTCAATTTCCACAAGCAGTACCCAAATGGTTCAGTTCTTTACATCTAAAAATATATATATAATCAATCTTTTCAGTATTGACTCCTCCATTGGATATGGTATGAATTGGCATTTTGTTCCTATGTCTGCCATATCTTGTTTTTTTTTCATCAAGAATTTTCTTTAATGGCAAGTATTGTAAACTATGATGCATGAACTTTAAGATTCTTTACAAGTGCTTAAGGGATTCCACAGATATTTGATTTAATTTTCTACTAAAAATACACATTGAAATACATATTTTTAAATGCAATAAATTAAATTTTAAAGTATATAATAGATAAGAATTAATATATAGGTTATGCTTCCAATTATGCTTCCATTTGACTTATTTTTGTGCAAAACATATAGTGAAGCTACTTGACCTTCTTAAGTAAAGTATCTTACAAGATGAACTGTTAAAATTGTCAACATTTGAACTACTTATCTGTAAGTAAGAATTCTTTCAATACTCTACAACCAAGGTAAAAACATAATTGGATGCTAATATAACACTTTAGTTCCCTAGTCCTTGATTTCAGAGTTTTGTATTTTTCAAGAGTCTAACTTTTCCTCACTGATTGA
This sequence comes from Sciurus carolinensis, assembly GCF_902686445.1. Classification (NCBI taxonomy): domain Eukaryota; kingdom Metazoa; phylum Chordata; class Mammalia; order Rodentia; family Sciuridae; genus Sciurus; species Sciurus carolinensis. The sequence goes on from NC_062232.1 coordinate 29,710,381, forward strand.
TTTTATGATACATAAATGTAATGATTTTTAACTTACAAAATGAATTCATGCTGATGAAATATTTTTATCCAGTTTTTTTTTAAATTTTTAAAAATTATTTATTTATTTTTAAATTTTTTACAGACTGCATTTTGATTCATTGTACACAAATTGGGTACATCATTTCATTTCTATGGTTGTACACGATATAGATTCATACCATTTGTGTAATCATACATGTACATAGGGTAATGATGTCTGTCTCATTCCACCATTTTTCATACCCCTCCTCTGAAGAATGGGGGAACTTTAGATTATGTCTGCTGTATCTTTTTTTTTTTTTTTTTTGGTGCTGGGGATCGAACCCACAGTCTTGTGCTTACAAGGCAAGCACTCTTCCAACTGAGCTATCTCCCCAGCCCCTGCTGTATCTTTTAAAAGAATGTTTGTATGTACTTGTTCATTTGGATTGCTGTTTTATAAGTATCTGTTTATTTTTCATACTTTTAAAAAATTCGATTTTTAAAAATTATTCGTAAGTATTTTGTGTATTTTGTATGTGAATTCTTTGTTGGCTATGTGTATTACAAATATACTCTCCCTAATTTGAGTGTGCTCCAATTTATGAATATTTACCTTAATGTTATGTTGTCTTTTTCTTCCTTATGCATGACAATATCCTCCTTTGTTATTTGTGGGACCTGTGTGTATGCATGTGTATGTGTGTGTGTGCGTGTTTTGTCTTTTACTTTTGATGTTTGATTCTCCTTGAATCTACTTGTGTGTAGATATGAGAAAAAGGTCATGAGATATTCTATTTTTCCCTATTTTTTCAATACTAATCTTCTCCATTCCTCTTTTGGTGTTTTTCCAAATGACTCCATACTATTGTGGGTTTAACCCTATTGATTCAATGCCATTTGTGGAAAATAGCATTCCTCCTATTCCTTCTCTGCTCTATAATGCCTCTTTTCTCTTAAGTCAAATATTCATATTTTTGAGAATTTGTATGGTTTATTCCTTTGATGCATTTGTATTCTGTTGCATCTAAACCAAATTGTCTTAAGTACTATTATTTTATAGTTCTTGATATGTAGTTAGTATAAGCACTCAAAGTTTGTTGCTTTTCTCTAATGTTTTCTTATGACTTCTATTTTTATTTCTACATAAATGTTAGAGTATTTCCACCAAAAAGAAAAGCAAAAGCACCTTTCTGATATTTTGATTGTGATTCATCTTTGATCAAATTTTTAAAAATGACATCTTAACAATATTCCTCCTTTTACTAAAGTCTTCTCAAGTTTATCTTAGTGATATTTCAGTTTTCTGCATATAAATTTTACACATATTTTTGTAGATTCATCCCTGTGTATTTACTGTCTTTTGAAGGTATTGTTAATGGCATTTTTCAATTTTATTTTCTTTATTTTTATATGCCATATAAAAATAAAGGTGATTATCATATGCAGATATTTATCAGACAATTTGTTGATAAGGCAATTTACTAATTCTATTTGTACTGGATTTTAAAAATAATTTTGAATAATATGTCATCTTTAAATAATGACTGTTTCTCTCCCTTTCCAATGTTTACATGTTTGATTTTTATTTATTTACTTATTTTTTGCAGTGCTGGGTATTAAACCCCAGGCCTTGTGCTTGACAGGCAAGCACTCTTCCAACTGAGCTATATCCCTTGGATTTTCTTTTTTTGCCTTACTATCTTTATATGGATCTTCAGTTAAATATAGAATAGCATGCATCCTATTGGTCAGTCTTATGGGAAAACCTTTCAACATTTTATCATTGGGTTCAAGTTTTGCTTTATTCTTTTTATGAAAACTTGACTAGGTTATGAACTTAATTTTTATTTCTACTACATATGTGTTTTCAAGTTGGAGAGATATTTAATTTTTAAACAATAGATTTCCTTGTGACTTTGACCTAAGCAACATATTTTCCATTTTCCAATGTGATTTACTTTACAAATATTATTTAGAAATTTCCACGAGGTCATTATACTGTTGCTATTCAATGTAATTTCATTAAGGTCAAAGATAATTCCCTTTGAAATTTTTTGACATTTGTTTATCGGCCAGCATTTAATTAGTTTTTATAAGAATTTCAGCTTGAAAATATTGTATATTTTATCTGTATCAAATGTTATTTTCCATGTAATTATATTAAAACATGTTTGATTATTGTGCTCAAGTAGTATGTTTATTTATTCTTAAATTGTTTACCAATTACTATGCTGAATTTTTAAAAATATTTACTTATATTTGTATACTCTAACTATTTAGTCAGTGTTACTTCATACATTATTGAGGTTGTTACCATGAGCCTTCACATGTGCAATTAAAACATCTTCATGGTATATTGAAACTTTTATGCCTATGAAATTACTTTTATACCTAGTGGTACCTTGTGCTCTAAATGCTACTTTGCTTCCAGGAATATAGGTCTATTCATTTTCTTCTAGTTAATATTTACAGAACATTTTTAACTGATATAAAAAGCATAAAAGTAGTACATATTAGTAGGTACCATGTAATGTTTGATACATGTATACATGGTGTAATGTTTAAGTCAGGTAAAACAATCTACTCAAACACTTTTCACTTTTTTGTGTTGAAAACTTTTCAAATCATTTCTTCTAGTTTTTTGAGTTTTATGGTACAAAATTGTTATCTATGGTCACCATACTACACAATAGTGTCCTGGAGCTTCTTGCTCCAACTATAATTTAGTACCCAGTGTTTAATCTTTCCTCACCCCTCACCCTGCTTTCCTTGGCCTCTGGTAACCACTATTCTACTCTCAACTTCTATGAGATCAGCATTTTTAAATTTTTCATACAAGTGAGATCATGCCATACTTATCTTTCTGTACCTGACTTATTTCACTTAATATAATTATCTCCAATTATATCCATGTTTATATAATCTCCCGTTATACCCAATGACAGGGTTTTGTTCATTTTATGCCTGAATAGATTGTGTATATGTACCACAATTTCATTATTCATTCACCTATCAGTTGATTGACATTTAAGTTGTTTCCATTTCCTGGCTATTATAAATAGTGCTGCAAAGAACCTGGGAGTGTAGATGTCTCTTCAACATTCTGATTCCATTTCTTTGGATTTATCTTCAGGAATGGGATTAACCTATATTTCAGTGCATTAACTCTCTATTTACTTGCTTTAATCTACTATTCAACTGAACCATTCATTTCTCAACGTTATTAATTCCATTTTTTATTTCTAAATTTTACACTTGGTTAATTTTTAGGTAATTTATAACTCAGTGAAATTCTCAATCTGGAACATAGTACATGTAGTTAATTTAAAATCCATGTTTTGCACTTATAATATCTGGCACTCCTATGTGTCTTGTCTTATGTATTATTTCTTTTTAGTTGGCATTCATCTTAGTCTATGATGGTGTTAATTTTCTCTAGAAAGTATTTGCTTCTTTGCTGGTAATTGCTAAGATACACTAGCTTTATTCTATTTAATACTTTTGAGGAAGCTGAAGATCAAAAATGTCAAGTAACAATTGCAAGGTCACACAGTAAGTGACAGAGCTGGGTTTTGAGCTTAGTAATATTAATCGTATCAATTCAATGTGCTTTCTCCCATATTATGCTACACAGAACTATAGAACTGCTATTCAAAATCGCCCCTTGGGCACTTGCTATTTGCAAAAATAGATTGAAATTTTATTTACTCCATTTAAAAATTAGAATGCCTCACAACCTGAAGTTGAGATTACAGTATCTTATTTAAACAAGAGAGGGATATGTGGATCAATAGATCTCTCAAATATATATTTTAAATGAGAATCCCTACTCATTTGGATTATGTACAGGCTGTGCCCTTCTAAGCATTAAAACACAAATATCAAGAAAAGGTGTGTAAATTATTTTTGTATATGCATGCATTGTGAATGTTTGAAATCTTCCCTGGCAACTATTATAGAACTTGTGTCTATAGCATATACAATTGAGCTTAATTAGTTTAAATCACAGCTAGAAGGCTATGAATCCAGGAATCAATCTCTATTCTCTTTCTCAAATTCAGTTTATTCACAATCCAATAATTCTGACTTGACATTTGCAATATTCAGTAGTAATGTGTGTTCGAGCAAGATCCTAGAAATCTATGGGAATGTTTAAAACTCAAATTGCAACTAATAAACAGTAACTGACTGAAGTGTGTTTTGGAATTTCTTTTCTTTTTTTTAGATATTTGAACATTTTTATGTTAATTTATTTTTAATATTATCTTTTTAGATATATTTGACAGTAGAGTGTATTTTGACATATTATACATACATGGAGTATAACTCATTCTAATTAGCAATTTCTTATGTAGTTGATTTTAATAGGATTTTATTTAGTCATTGAGCATGTTTTTGTTTCACAGTGTAAAATTTCAAAACCAATTTTAACTTAAAGTCTTTTCCCCATAGGGATGTACAAAAAATACAATTCTACTCATCAACCTCATCATCCAAGAAATTTGCCAGACACAATGATTTTACCAAATATAATAAGACTATTTATGATGTGCTGCTCCACTTGAGTGGAAGAATGCCACCTGGAATTAATTTAAGTCAATCTTTACCCGTGGATAACACTGAAAGGGTGATTCAACTTCATTCACAACATTCCTCACTTCTGGAATTTCTCAAGTAAGAGCATGGTTGTGCTTAATTTAAGCATCTAATTATGACTTAGGTGGATGGATAGATAAATAGGCAGATAGACTGATAGACTGACTTTGAAATTATTTGTATTTTAACCAAATATTTATTGTTATACACCCTGTAATATACATCATAGAAAAAGACATACTAGTTAATAGAAAATAATCATTCCATGATCTTTTGCATTTATAATCTAAGGCAGTCATTCTCAAATTTTATCATGCATCCAAATCACTGGTAGGACTCGTTAAAACAATTTGCTGGCCCTTACCTATGGAGTTTATGATGCTATTTGGCATTTATAACAAGTTACAAGATAATGCTGATAGTTCTGGTTTATGACCGTCTTTTTAAAATTCTGATCTATTGCACATATATCATATACAAGCACTGAACAAAAAAGGGATGAAACCAATAATCTTTGTTCCTCAGATAAGTGTTAATATATTATAGATACTGTGAACTTTTCATTTCCATTAATGGAATCTTGAATATTATAATAGTAGCAGGTGAAAAGTTTCACAAATGGTTAGTATAAAACTATGGGAGAAAATACTTGTCATCATAATGTCTACATTCCTCTACAGGGATTGAATGGCAAATGGCCAAGAAATAGAAAAGTGGCATACATTAAAAGTCTGAGAGGAGGGCTGCTGAATTTATATTGCTTCTTTTGCCTGCATTTATAGCACCCTTGTTCACTAAAATGCCCTATATCCATAGGCAGTGTTATTACTTTCATATTCTTTCATCACCAAAATAGTATTGGTTACTCATAATTATTTATATTATAGTGTTAATTTATTTTGAAATATATTAACATACTTCTGCATCTTTGTTTATGGAATCTGTCCCACAGTTGGTCAGGGATATTCATCTGTCTTATTGAGGAATAGCAATGAAGGTCAAGTAGACTCTTAGAGCTTGAATGCAAATGAAAGATTTGACATTCAGTTCTTTTATTTACAAATCAGGATTTTGAGTCTCTCGCAGTACTATGTATTGGACATAGTACTGAACAAAATATTTTTTCATTTATTAGACTCTCACTGTCATAGTAATAGTTCAAACTGGCTTAGGTTCCTTTTGACTTGGAATGGAGCCAGAAGTTTCTAAGTCACTCAAAATGACTTAAGACCCAGGCAGCTTGTCATGGAAATTTCTGTGATAGAACACTAGAAGGACCTGCCCCACCAAAGAGGAAGAAGAGTGACTGATGCCTGGCCCTGTAGTTACAATATGAATGACAAATGTTTGAGAACAGGAAGTGACAGGAGTCAGTTATGGGGAACCTCTTGATCCTAGGTGGGGTTAAGACATACGAGATCCTCATCTCAGACATCAGCAGCATATGATCACATGACAAATAGGTTCCCAGCAGAAAGGGGACATTTTTTAAGAGATCAAGATCAAGAAAAGCAGTAACAGACCTCTGTATGTACAGATACATATATCCCTCTCTGCTCTCATATGTTAACCAATTGCATAGCTGATACATGTTCTGAGAGGGCTTGTACAATTTGGGGCCCTCTTTTATAAAATAATAAAAAGTTGAAAGTACAAAAATAGATTCAGGGCTTTAGAAGGTATCACGAATGTAAAGAAGCCTGGAGTTGAAGCTTTATTTACTTGGCAGTGAATCTACGTTTTCCCAAATGTCTTCTTGAATTAGAGATGTGATGCTGAAAGTTTGAGTATTTATGCAAAGAACAGAATTACCTTAACAAGACTGCAGCAGTTATAAGACCAAAAAAAGCCAAAGACACATGAAGATAAAGTTTCCATTTTCTTTCTATTCCTCTACACCTAATCTAGGTGAGAGAATGAGAAAGATTATATCAGTTATAGAAAAATAGCCCAACTAGAATTATGTAAATAAGTTTTAACTTCACTGCCTTATCATTTGGTCAGTTAATCTCATTAATTTATGAGCATCTTAAGAGCAGGAAATCACATCTGATTCATCTAGTATCTTTAAAGCCCAAGATCAAAATGAGGTCAATATCCACTAAATTTCTTTCTTTCTTTCTGCTTTTTTTTTAAAGGTACATCTTTTTTTTTAAAGAGCATTATAGTCATACATAGTAGTTGGGTTCATTTTGACACAATCATACATGCGTTGAATTTAGTTTACTTCATTTCAGTCCCCATTCCCACCACCAAAGGCCAAGATCAAAGTTTTGCCAGGTTGTTTCTTCAGAGAGCAGTCTGCTTACTTTGCCAAGGATCTCTTCTTACTGTATCATCAAATGTTTCTTGTGTACACATGAACCTAGTGTTTCTGTGTGTTCAAACTTCATCTTCTTATTAGGACAGTAACCATATTGGATCAGATCTCACTCTACTGATCTGTTTTTACATTTGTCGCCTTCTTTAAAGACCCTAACCTAAGTAGAGTCACATTGGGAGGTACTGGGGTTTATGGTTTCAACATATGAATTTTGGGGAAGGAAATAATTCAGACAACTACAATATCATATGTGTTGTACTCTAAAAATATTATATAATCAGATGTTATATTTTATAATAGATTTCATATGAGTATATTTGTAATAATCTTAATTTTTCTTGTAATCTGTGCCTTTATGGACTAAATTATACCCTATTCCAAATGCACATCTGGAACCCCTAACCCCCAATATGACTGCATTTGGAGATAAGGTCTTTAAAGAAGTTATTAAGGTTAAATTATGTTATAAGAGTGGGGCCCTAATCTGGTAGGAATGATATCCTTATAAAAAGAGGAAGAGAGTGTCTTTCTCAAAAACCTTTTGTAAAGACACATTGAAAAGGTGGCCATTTATAAAGAAAATAAATTTCTACTATTTTAGCCACTCTGCCTATAGTATTTTGTTAGGGCAGACCACCACAAAGATTAATATCTTTTGATATAATTTTGCTTATTTGTGATCAATAATTTTATAATGTGATTAATTTTAGAGAAAATAAATTTTATTTATAATTTGCATACTCTGAAACTAAAACAGAAGCATAATATGAATAAAATGTACCCCACACTCAAACTATAAAGACATTTATAAGAATGTAAAATTACTATAACTTATTTTTAATTCCATTGAACTTTAAATAAATAGTTCATTCACCAAAAATAAATACATTGAGAAAAAGTAACTTACATCGCCTTATATATAACTTTAAATTAACTTGTGGTTTTTATTTCCATTTTCTTTAAAAACTTCATACCCTTCTTACTAATGTATAAGCATTAAGGAATATTATTTAATAGAATTGCATCAAAGAATGAATATAATTCAAAGCAACAATCTAATATGCGATTCTGCAACAGTGCACTGAAGTGATCTAAAAGAACATGGTTTTTTAATCAAGTAGATGCAGGCTTATATTCTAGCTCTTTTGTGCTAATGTGACCCTATATAAGGTCAAACACTATAAAGTCAAGGATGATAATTCCCAAAGTTATGGGATTGATAAAACAGTTGGAAATAATCAAATGTGCATTACATGACATAGTATATTATAATTCTTGTTGATTTAAAGGCAATGCAGTATGCTCTAAGGTTGTATTCTTACATTATTCCAATATAATTAGCCATTAGTGATATTGTCAAAACTGTCTCTTGTGATATCATTGTTGCTAAAATAGCTTTTTACTTAAAATAATATTTTTCTATTAGAAATGAATATCCTGCTGACATGAAAATGCCAGAGAACCAGTATTTATAAGCTATGTCCTCATGTTCAATAGATAGGATGGGAACTTTGTGAAATTTTTATAACTTTAAAATATAAGGCACAAAACTTTTCTTTCGATTTGCCACTTCCTACTTTTGATCCTTAAACATTGACTGAATGAGGTAAGCTCAGTAATTCAATAAGGCAAAAATTTAGATGCATTAATTTCAGCAAGTTATGTGTGCTTAAAACTTAATAAAATATAAATCAAAAGCAAAAAGTTTAAATACTCATGTAAATCCTTACGATTTGTATGGTTTTGAAACTAAACAATTTTGTGATAGCATCATTATACTCCATGGTACTTGTGATTATTGTGTTATTTTGTTGTGCTCTTGTTGGCATATCTGCCAGTAGTGTTGACATTAACATGGGTTGTTTCTGTTTTGACATTTTATGATGTGAGGATGCAAGTGTGGAAGAATGATTTTGACATTAAAGCTAAGCCATTCAGATTTATTTGCTCTTTATCAGCAAATACATGCCTATCAGGATATGTTGAGTGTGATAAAATTACTTAACATTTAGAAAGTGGCAGTATAGTTAATAAAATTTGGTCATTAATTCAAGATATGTATATATGTTTTATTTTGGAAATAAATATATTAAAATTCAAAATAATCATAAATGCTATTAGCTTCCTAATTAAATTTGATGACACAGTGGGTGAAGACTTTTATACAAGTGAAACATCACTTTATGCAATATATAGAAATTCATTTTCAGAGAGTGATAGAATTTTTTAAAGAGCTAATTTTTGAAGATTAAGTTTCAAATTTATAACTCATGGCATGTGAGTTTATTTTGAACACTGTAAATGTGGAAATACATTAGAAAAGCCTAGTGTGTAAAAGTGTAACCAAATAAATTATTAAAGACAATTCTCTATTAAAAGCTACTAACCAGATATAAAATCTTCTGAAAAACCTAAATGTATTGTCTTATGGATTCATGAAATTAGACCTTGAGATAGATTCAAAATAAAAAAGAAAGCAAGTATTGATAACATAATCAACCTTTAAAATGTATATTTTTCATGCTGACCCTTTACCAAGGTCTACTTTCTGCTAGACACTATATAATACTCAAATGAATGACATATGGTCCCGCTTCTCAAGAAACTCCTGTTTTAATGGTTCCCTCATCATTTTCCTTAAGCTCTCAGTAGCTTTTGATGGAAGTGATCACTTCCTTCTGAAAGCCTGTCTTAGAGGTTTGGGAATGTTGCTCAGCCATTGAACATTTGCCTAGCATGTGCAAGGCACTGGGTTCAATCCCTAGCACCACACACTGCACGCACAAACATACATGTACACAGACAAAACGACAACAACAACAAAAACAACAACCTTCATGTGAAATCTTATCTTGGCTTTGGTTACAAGAAAGTATTCAGGGCTGGGGAGATAGCTCAGTTGGTAGAGTGCTTGCCTCACAAGCACAAGGCCCTGGGTTCAATCCCCAGCACCAAAAAAAAAAAAAGTATTCAGTTTCTTCCTATGTCTCTGAGTGGTCTGCCTTTGTTGCACTGTGCAGGGTTTCTAGCTAATAAGAACATTTCCTCATTGCATTCTTACATGGGCTTTAGGTTGACAGTACCTGCTGAGAAGCAGCGTTACATTAAAATGAAATTTTGTGTACTAATCCAGTAATTCAAATATAATGATTTGTCCATGAGGATAGGAATTGTGTGAAAATTAAAGAGAAAGGATGATCGATTTCCAAACAAAGGAGTTTCTTGTGGGCAGTATTTCCTCCACTAGCTTAGACTGACCCAGTGACACATCACACTGAACAGCTGCAGAACTCTGCCCCCTGCTTCCATGCCCACAAAAGTTTCCTTCGTAATAGCTCTCATCTCATTCATCTTTCTATCTTCAAAATTTGAGCTTTCAGCATCATCTTTAAGCCTCCTTTCTCCTTTTTCTTTCCCTCACTTCTCAGTAATCAACGGTAAAGTACTGAAAGTGCCTTCTGAATTAAGCATTAGATCCATTCTTCTCTGTGAGATCCCTTATTGATGAGTGGATTTCTATGCCAGTAAATGAGCTGGATCTAAACTCCTGAATCTCTATTTGGAAATAGTTTTGACAAAACTGTACTGGGTTTCTGTAGTGGCTCTGGTGATTGATTATAGACATAATATGAAGAGTTTGCATAAAATTATTTTTAAAACTTTACAGTGAAAAAGCATATATACATATATAAATCTTAATGTGGTAAATTATATACATATATGCATTCATTATTTTAACTGTATTACATAATATAAATATCTACTGCTTCAGATATACATCACACATTTCCATAATAAAAGATTTCCCAATTTTTGCATACTTCTTTTTGAGAAAAATAGGTGATGGATTACCTTATATTGGAGTTTTCTATATTCATTCTTGTGTTCTGATTGGCATTCAACAAATATTATATGACTAATGATCTATTATTAGCTTCATTGAATTCAAACTTTTTCCAGCTTTTTCTTCAATATTGTAATGTTACAATGACAATAAAATGGTTACTGCACTGAGTACAAGGATCAAGTCATGATGTAATATTCAGTTAGCTTATAAGAATGGACAAGTATGATTATAGATACTTCATAAGTTCTTACTCGTTAATTCAGTTTCTTTAAAGGAAACATCATGTGTACATTTCATTATTAAGGGAAGTTTTAAAAATTAATAATTTAAATTTGAAAATTAAAATTCAACAAATATAAAATGCGTGACATTAAAATAATTTAATTGAAAGTACAAATGTGTATTATAATATCATAACTTGGGTTTTTCTTTTGTAATTTTAGTGCTCAAGGGGGATGTATTTCTCATGTACTGCCAGAATTTCTGCTTGAACCCCAAGATTATAAGAAGTGGCTTGAAATTTCAGTAAGAGAATATAATTTCTAGGCCAATCTACATTTATTATTAAATGTATGAATATTTGGGTTTTTTTTTTAAGATTTCACTTTAGAGTTCAGATTTTTATGTGTGAAATATACTAAGGTTTAAGTCTCTTTGGAGAGATCATATTTTTGTATGTCTCTGTGCATTGCTCTAAAAATCTCTATGTGATTCCTATGCAAAAATTATTACATGACTTTTCAGTGCTTTGGGGGGATTTACAAATAAAAAATGGTGTGAACTTATGTAACTCGTGTTCTTAAAATAAATTTTTATATCTTCCAAATAAAGTATTTCAAGTGCCAATTTCATCACCACTTCCCACTTCCTTTCTTCTGTTTTAGGGGAGAATAGCGAGAAGTTAAGCAATAATGTGTAGTTTTCTTAAAGTATACAATTCACTTTATGAAAACCTATTGAGAAGGGGAATAGATTTTGAGGATTCTGAAGGCTTTTAGGTAAATGTGCTTTATTGTGGAACTGTCACTATGCTTACCACATGACATGAGAGGAAAGCAGGTACCTGTTATTTAGCGCCATGCTGAGTTCCTATAGCTAATCCAAAGGGTGTGATTTCACCTGCACTCAGGTTTCAGGAGAATTTTGCATCTTGTTCTGCTGCTTCTACTACAGAGTGAGCTAATAAATGCATTGAGCGAATAAATCTGTCACTTAAATAAGGGGCTCTATGCTCTGGAAAGTTACCTGTGTTGATAGTTTCTAATATTGGCACATGGGAAACAAGCACTCTTGGTAAATGTATAAAAAGGGCAAGAAAATTTGCTGTTAAAAAAAAGACTACTATGCTGAATGGTTAAAATTTTAGACATACATTGCCTTGCATTTTTATTTATCTTGTAACATTTTATTTCTTAAAGTCTTCCAGTAATACTATGCCTCTGAGTTCCTGTACATCTAAGGAAAAGAGTTCTGTTATTATAGATATGGATAAGTTTGAAGACTGGAGTAAACATGCATGGACAGATGTATTTCTTCAAATATACAAGGTAACACTTCCACTCTTATTTGCTGCTCTTTTTCCAGTTAATCCACATGAATACTGTTAAATAGTGTTAAAGTATAAGTAATGCTGTTATAAAAGATTTAAAAACACAGTGACTTAAATAAGATTTTTTTTTCTTCCGTATGAAAATATCGAGAATGAATTGTTCAGTGCTAGGAATTTTCCTTCCATTCTCACTACTAGGCTTTTATCTATGAGTCTAATTTCTCAGAACAAAGAAGAGTAGGTAAAGGAATAATAGAGGGTAAGGAGATACCCTTAAAGGATGTCACCTGAAAAATATGTCATTTTCCTTTCGCATACCATTGGGAATTTAGTCATATTATCATGGCTATCTTCAAAGAAAGTTGAGAAATATAATCTGAGAATGGGCAGCTACAAGAATACTCTGGTACTAACTGGAAGAACTAAATGGACAGTACTGAAAATTATATTCTCTACCTCTAATACACTGTAGACTGTAAAGTTTTTCTGGAGTGATTCTCATTAGGATTCACACAGTTATAGGCAAGTCCAGTTTTGATGAGATTCTCAAAATTTACTTCTAGCAAAATTACACTTGCCAGTAGATGAACATGCATAAATTATGTCTTCCCACTCTGTTTTAGTCAGCTTTTTTGCTGCTGTGACTAAAGATCTGACCAGAACAATTTTAGGAGGAAAAGTTTATTTGGGGGCTCATGGTTTCAAAGGTCTCAATCCACAGACGACAGTCTCCATTCCTCAGGGCTCAAGGCAAGGCTCAACATCATGGCAGAAGAGTGTGGCTCACCTAGGAAGCAGAGAGACTCCAGTCTCCAGATACAAAATATAAATACCCCATAGCCACACCCCCAATAAACCACTTCTTCCAGCCACACCCCACCTGCCTCCAGTTACCACTCAGTTAATCCCATCAGGGATCAATCCATCCATTAGGTTCAAGACTATAATTCAATCATTTCTTCTCCGAAACTTCTTGCATTGTCTCACATGTGAGGTTTTGGGGGACATCTCATCTAAACCATAACACACTCCTTCTAATTAAAGGATAAACAAGTCTTGATTTCAGCACAAGAATCATTACTTAGTTTCCCAATGTAGCACTATGGATCTTGTCCACTAGGACCCACGGAGGTTTTCGTTGTCTTCTCCTTTGTAACCACAAACAGGTGACCTACAGGATGGGAGATAGAACAAGAAAAGAGTTAAATTGAAAAAATAATGAGACACTCAAAGGAAAGGACAAAATTAAGAGTCAAATAGTGAGTAGTATGTGTAAGACTCTGCCATTTATTCCTTTTAATCTTGAATTTATTTAATCCTCACAACCAGTAATTCCCAGTTCATAGATGAGGAAGCTGAAGCTCACAGGCACATATATTTTCTTCTAATATCACATAGATTTGACCATATACAGCAATTTCACATAAGAAATACTTATTTCTTCCTTGCTTTCTGCTTGGGCTTAGCAGCCCAGGGTTCATATTCTGCCCTCTGAGAATCTAAAGCCTCCAGTGCTTTTACCCAGTCAGACTCATCCTCTGGATAGTTCTTTCTTCTGATTCCCACTTTCTCCTGTCATTCTCCTCTTTTTCTTTCTGAATGTCAAGGTGAGAAGTCCTGCCTTTTTTGGGATAATTCCTAGAAGAGTATATGAGGGTATTGTGACTTTTAGCTTTGGAAAAAAGTCACTTTCTTCTTTTACTAATTAACTCCAGGCTACATCATTTATAATATTGCCCACTGATGGAGAAAATCTAAAGCAAAGAGTGGAAAATGCACTACTTTTTGGGAAAAGTAGACATAATGTTGGCTTATGAATTTTATTTACTTATTCATTCATTCACACAATCATTTGTATACTTAATTTGTTTAATCCATCTTGCCCAATCAATACTCTATGTGGATTTAGATACCAGGCATCACTTGTAAATGTAGAACTTAATAGAATATCAGGTGCATAGTATATGCTCAATAAATATTTGTTGAGTGAATTTATTCAGCAACTACTGTGGCCTAGGCTTTATACCAGGCTCAGGGAATGTATGAGTAAACTTGATATAATTTTTCTCCTCAATGGGTTTAAACCTTGGAGAAGGTTATAAGATGCTAAATATATAATTACAAGGAAGTTGAACAAATGCCGAGGCAGGGCAAGACAAAGAAACTACAAATGAGTTCACATAGAGAGGAGCATAAATTTGGGGGTGCTGAACTCTTAAATATGACTCAGAATTTGCTAAGCAACTTGCTTCGCAAGTTGAGGCATACTTGGAGAGAGAAGTAATATAATTGTGTGAGGGAAATGGTAATGGCACGATTTAAGCAAGGAAAGGTGAACTTTATTTGGAACCAGTAGGATATGGACAAGGACCACTGCAATGTGATTTTCTAATAGGAGAGAAAGATTGGGCTCAATTTTGAATACAGCATGAGAAAGTGGAAATTCATAGTCAGGGAACAAGATGGGGTCAGTGAGTGAATAAAGAGTATGAGGAAGAATCAGGAGCAAGGGGGGATTCTGGCTAAACCAGCCTAACAGGATTCTTGTTTAAAATAGGCCACAGTGATTAAACATCTCCTGGGGCATAGTGAAGGATGTGGAACCAAATCAGATGTCAACAGTGCTCAGATATTGAGGGTGGGAGATTTGTCCTAAGTTGATTTAGCAGGGGTGTTACTAAAACTGGATTTTACCAGATAGTCACAAATTGGCCTAAAAGAAGGTTCAGGAGCCCTACTAAAGTTTGATCAGAGAAAGAATTTTTGCCTTTACATAAGCCAATCTAAGGAATCTGGAATTTTTAGATATTATCCTGAGATTATACAAAACTATCGAAGGGTTGTAAACACAAGGGTAACATGATAGACTTTGCCTTCTAGAAAATATTGGAATATTTTCTGCTGAAGGTAGACAAGACAACAAATCTACAGTCATTATCCAGAATTGCACTTGAATTTCCTAGGTATCTAGTACAATGATAACCACAGGACTCATTTTTATTTTTTTAATTTTTAATAGATTTTCTTCATTCTCTTGGCATATGATTATTGCCTCTCTACTTTTCATCGCTGTTATCAATGTGCCTACTTACAGTAGTTCATTTTCCTATTTTATTTTGTTGTGGTCTAAGAAACTAGATATCCATACTTATTAAACTTTTCTATAAAATAAAAGCAAATACACTCTGACTTAAAGTGCACACATTTTTATAAATTAAGAAAGAAGTTAACTTATGGACTTTGATACCCAGGATTGTAGCTCAGAGTATTTATATATGCAAGAACCATAGTTTTAAATCACATATTTTCTGTCTTGCTTCCATGAGGTTTTGTCCATATAGTTGAGATTTGAATAGAGGAGTGTTCCTGCATGCGCTCTGATTTTCATCTTTATTGTAACAGTACAAGTCCATATTACACATGATATTTTAAAATCCACTTTGCCCAGCCATAATTGAACATGCCAAAGTCCTTTAAATCTTCAAGAAAATTTCCCTCTTATGGGCACAAAGATGATGGGAAAACTCAATCTAATGCTGATTGGTCACTAGTTCCTAAATTATCTTTGCCCATAGACAAGCATATGTTGGGAATATTATCTTTTGCATCATCAGTTGCATAAGGCCTATTCTGCTTTACCACCTACATGGTCTTAGGTTTGTTTGGTTAATCAAAAGTATGAAATACTGTAGACCTCATATTGTGACACATTAACTTACCTTAAGGAAGTACACAAGATAGGTAAATAAATACACAGCAACAGCAAAGTAGGGGTCTTGTGACTCAGGGCATAGCTTTAGTGTTACACTCATTCTACACCCAAGTCTGAAATGTTCACAAAAGTTGGGGTCTTGTGGGCCTGGATCATTTCAATGCAGGGAAACATTTAGGTGTGAGGACCTTTCAATTTTCTAGTATTGGCAGCACCCTCATTACTCAATTCAGTATCTTGACACTAATTTATGAGTTCTTGATTCAGCATATAATCCTCATCTGGACCCTCAATTAACTTGGATCTCCTGTAAATTTACTCTTGTCAATTCCTTGAGCTCATGATGTAAAAAGATTTCAACCCCATGTTAAGCTTAGTAGGCACTTCTAAGTCTAAAAGAAAGGTCATGAACTGGCCATTGATTCTTTCCTTCTAGTCAACCTAGGTATATTCAAGATGATTCTTCAGGAGAAATCCAACTATGAATATTGTCTAAAATATCTAGAGATTTATGGACAAAATAAATATGAAAATTTTCATCTGTTTTCTATGCCAATACATGAAAGACAATTTTTTAAAAAATAGTCATTAAGAAAAATAAGGCAAATAGAATACCAAAGTTCATGTGGAAATGGAAGAGCATATGGCAGTGGTGGGGAAGCAATATATATATATATAAATATATATATATATAAATAATTATATATATATAAATAATAATTTTGTCATTTTATTTTTGTCTTCAATATGCTCTATTGTGACATAGACAAGGACTCTATTCTATCACATGGCCAAACTACTGCCAATCACATTTCTTGAATCAGACCTTTACAAAAATGGGTACGTAAACAATGTTTTGTGACAGCAGGAAAGCATTTCCTGAGTATAGATCACTAAAACTGATTTACATAAACTTCATGGATTAGCAGAGAGCTAACAAGGAATTCTGTCCTCTGTAATCCTCATTCCATTCTTTAGCTCATCCATTATGTGGTTTGGATTTTAAGTAACAAATAATAATGCTTTCTCATGATATATTTGGTTTGCTTGAGATGAGGTCTTGTACTTTCTACATATATTTATTCTTCATTTTGTTTTTCTAGCAATTTATTTTTAGAGTATTTGATAGAACTATCATTTTGTGGCAAAGTCAAAACTAACAGATCTTTCACTACTAATGTTTTCAAAAACTCTCCTGTAGAAGTAAGTACTCAGGATGGTGGCTCTTTCTGTATTAAAGGTTACATCTATGCTCCATGTGGATCCATCATTAAATCTGTGTTCTTAGTCAAGGGTCACTTGCAGATCTTGTCTCATTTGCAGAGTAGAGGTGACAGATGACAGCTGAGTCCTGTGCCAGCTCAGGTTATTAGCCTAAAACATTTATTTCATCAGCTGGACTGAGATAATTCATCATTTGATATTCCCTAGAAAGGGATGGGAGTCCTTTTCAAAGGCATTTAGTTATATTTTTATAGTACATGACATTTGAAACTTAAGAGTTCTAGATCACATAACTGCCAGAATAAAAGAAAGAGGTAATTCTGTTACACTTCTATTAAAAGTGCCAAAATGGTGCAATTCACATTTGTGGATGGCCATTCTCTCTAGACATGTGCCAGATAAAAAATATTCAACACTCAGTAATGGATTTTTGATGAAATTTTAAAATATTTCCCATATAAGAAAGAAAAGAACAGTTTTAGAACTGTCATAACTTAATAATTTTTAAACTGTAGCTATTTGAGATATGACATGGCATAGATATGTACTACATAAAGAAATGAGCACTTTATTCCAAAGTTACAATTAACATTCTTGACTATGAAAATGCTTATATTAGGTTGGATTCTCCTAAAAGCAGACTCTGAGGCAAATATTTGAGTTCATTTAGTTTGTTTCAGAAGTGATGTCACGAAGCAAGGATAGTAGAATAGGGAACTGAAACAGAGAATATAATGAAGCTAATTACATGTGGTTTCAATCAGATTTCATTGTGGGCAATTGAGACTCAGTCCCACTAGAGTTTTATGGGAGACATTATAGAACACATCTGAGATTTATCCCAATATGGTAATGAGGAAGCCGGAGTATTTAACTACCAGTTCCCTGACCATTTTTTGTAGGGTCTGCTTCTGGGTTCATTATCCTCTGGTTCCCTTGGCTTGCTTTCTGCTGGCTGCATGTGCACCCTCATGCCAGAAAAAAAAAATCCTTCCAGAAGGAATTTGAAGGTGTTCATAATAAGCAGTCTTCAGAATGTGGAAGTAAATGCTAGGTGAATATGAGCAAGATACCTCCAAATATCTATAGCATAGGTCACTCAAATTGTGGTCTTCATATCCTTGTCACTGGAGAAGTATCTATTAAATATTTGGTCTGAAGCAATAAGCTGAGCTTCTAATGTGTACTGTAATGTAAACCACACTCTGATTCCTTCATTCACAATGTGTGTGTGTGTGTGTGTGTGTGTGTATGTGTGTGTGTGGGTGTGTGTGGAGTGAGAAAGAGAGAGAGTGTATGTGTGTGTGTTAGGGTTAGATAGTAGTTTACAAATCCTTCATCTCACATAGAACCTGTGCCCAATGGCTAGTTAAAGTGTAACTTTAAAACTTTAAAGGGTGTCTATTTAGTTCCTTTGCCCATTTATTAATCAGGATATTTGGGGATTTTTTGGTGTTAAGTTTTATGAGTTCTTTGTATATCCTGGTCATTAATGCCCTATCTGAGGTACAGATGGCAAAGATTTTCTCCCATTCTGTAGGCTTTCTCTTCAGGTTCTTTATTGTTTACTTTGCCATGAAGAAGTTTTTTTAGTCTGATGTCATCCCATTTATTGATTTTTAATTTTACTTCATGCACTTTAGGACTTTTGTTAAGGAAGTCATTTCCTAAGGCAGCATGTTGGAGTGTTGGGCCTACATTTCCTTCTAGTAAGTGCAGGGTTTCTGGTCTAATTCCGACCCCAAAAAACCAAATTACTCAATCAATAAATGGACAAAGAAACTAAACAGACACTTCTCAAAAGAAGAAATATGAACATTCAACAAATATATGAAAAAATGTTCAATATATGAAAAAATGTTCAACATCTCTAGCAATTAGAGAAATGCAGATTAAAACTGAACTGAGATTTCATTTCACTCTAGCCAGAATGGCAATTATCAAGAATACAGGAACAATAAATGTTGGTGAGGATGTGGGGAAAGGGTCCAATCATACATTGCTGGTGGGACTGCAAATGGTGCAACCATTCTGGAAAGCAATATGGAGATTCCTCTAAAAACTAGGAATGGAACCACCATTTGACCCAGTTATCCCACTCCTCAGTATATATCCAAAGATTTAAAATTGGCCTACTACATTGATGCAGCCACATCAATATTTATAGCAGCACAATTTACAATAGCTAAGCTATCGAACTAACCTAGGTGCCCTTCAACAGATAGATGAATAAAGAAATTGTGGTACATATACACAATGGAGTATTAGTCATAAAGAAGAAATGACTTCATGACACTTGCCAGTAAATGGATGGATCTTGGGACTATCATGCTAAGTGAAATAAGCCAATCCCAAAAACCAGAGGTCTAATGTTTTCTCTGATATGTGGAAGCTCACCCACAGTTAGTGGGGGAGGGAAAGAATAGAAGTTCAGTAGATTAGACAAAGGGGAATGAAGGGCATAGAGGGGGATAGGAAAAGGAAAGACAGTGGAATGAATCTGACATAACTTTCCTATGTACATGTATGAATACACCACAGTGAATCTCATCACCGTATACATTTATAAGACTGGAGTCTTAATTAGATTAAGATATATTCCATGCTTGTATAAATATGTCAAAATAGACTTTACTGTCATATGTAACTGAAAAGAACCAATAAGAAAATGTAACTTTGAGTGTATCTTTGCTGTAGTACTCTACTAATCAGACACAGAACCCTTTACTTAATATTATTTATTTATATACAAATAAATTGCTTCATGATAATGTGTGCATGTCATGAATGGTGGTATGATATAAATATGCCAGTCTTTGTGGCATAGGATGAAAATATGTCAAATTATAAAATTTTATGCACTTTATCATCTTAAAAGCAACCTCTTCAATAAATATCAATGTGATAATCAGTTTTGACTGAATAACTTACTACTTTGATTTTCAATTTTTTTTTTGATGCTGGAGATCAAACCCAGGGACACTTGGCCCTGAGCTATATCTCCACCTCTTTTTATTTTTATTTTGAATTAGGGTCTCACTAAGTTGCCAAGGCTGGATCAAACTCGTAATCCTCCTCCTTCAGTCTCCTGAGATGTTGGGATTTCAAGTGTTTCTCCACACCTGGTTCAAATTTTCATTTTTTTAAGTTTCATGCACTAGTAAAGAAATAAGAAAAGCATTTCAAATTCTTGTGCTTTAAATGAATTGTCATTCTAACAGATCTGTCATCAAAGGTAGTTATTTTTTAATTAGTAAAAAGCTTTTTCTTTTAAATCACATAGTGTGGTGCCTTATTGACTAAATGCTATAAAACAAAAAAGTTGGGGATTTAAAATGATCATTAGTGACATACATCTTTTACTCCTCGATGGATAAATTTGGTTGGAAAATACTGGTACATTCATTTATCTACCATACTTTTATTACTCATCAAATATTATTTTGTTATTATTCCATTTGATTCTAATAAAAGTTGTCTCTTTCTTTCCAATTTCAGGTTCTGGTTCTATCCCGAGTTGCACCATATTCCTGCAGTACTGCACCCCCCACAAGTGTGCGAAACATGTCAAAAATAAATCCTCCTTTCATATCTAGTAACATATATTCTAATTCTGAGAGGATTCTGCTGAGTTGGCTAAATACAAATTATGAGAATACTCGACATATTATTTGGGGAAACTGTAAGAAAGGTGAGAAGTTATTTTTTTCTTTAAATAAAATATTGCCAATTGTTGTGTGACAATGTAAAAGGAGCCATGAAGCCACACTTAGAATCCAGGGATTCTAGAGCTAACTCCAGCATTTATTCTTTGTTCTGCAAAATGGATGTCTTTTCAACATCTTCAAGATGAAATAATAAAAGATGCTTCTTTTTAAGAATAAATGATAAAATGTATATAGAAATGTTCTGAAAATGAAAGATAGCTCAAATATTGTTGCTAGCATTTTCAGCTATATAAAGTATTAAATTTAGGTGACAGTGTTGAAATCTTGTACATAATTAGTTGAGATCATGCAAAATTTGATGAGGAATCATCTTGCATGTCAGATGAGGATTATACTGGACATCACCTAAGAGCAGTAATGCTTCATTAATTTTTTGGAGGGTGGGTCACATTAGATCCATACGTTGAGATATGTAAGTGTTCATAGATGGGCCAGCCTCAGTATTCTGGTGAGAACTCTCTAATTCTACCCTTGTAGGATGATGCTCTATCAGTTTCTATCTCAGGAGCCTTAAACTCTTTTTGAAAAGTCCAAATTGCTAATATATCTGTGCATTTCTTCTTAGTCATAAGCATTGATTGTAGTATTCACACTGTTCATGGTCATTGTTTCTTTAGCTTGAATTCAAATCTTCTCTTCCAAATACATGCAAACCTGTTGTGTTTAGAGTAGGCATCATTTTAAATTCTAGTACTTTTTTCTATATTCAACCTTCAGACTTTAATCCAAACTTTATAATTAAGGCAAAGATTAAGAGGTTGGTTTCAAATGAGATTTAAAATTATAGTTGCTCTTAAGTTGAAGGTATTATTTTTATAAATATAGTGACATGAAGATTGAAAGAGATATATCAATATATTGGTATTTAGGAACAATAAACATAGAATGTTTTCTTTTCTAATTGAAATACTGAAACTATCAAGGTCCACGTTTTACAAAATGGATTTTCCTGTTTAAAAATATGAAGAATGATGTGCAAACAGTGGTAAGGAGTATACTTCAGTGATACAGTGCTTGTCTGCCATGTGCAAAGTCCTGGGTTCAATTCCCATCACCACACACACACACACACACACACACACACACACACAAAGAATAAGAAAGAATAAGGTATAAATGTATAGTATTAGGTGGCCTGTGCAAACACAATCAAAAATTAGTTTGGTTACTGTGGAATAACACTTTTAATCAGAATGTTACAAAATATGTACATATATTGAAAATAATAGCCTAATTTGTTATAAAATATATTTTTACCAACAGAATAGTCCATGAAAGTTAGTTTTAAAGAACTTGATGCATTTTTTTAGATAACATATTGTAGGCATTTGTTCCTTTCTTGTTTGTTAACACGTGAGTCTTATGCCTTTACAAGCTTTTGTTCTTCCTGTTCCTTCTACCCAGAGCATTATTTTCCCAGATTCTTCATGGTTTCCTTTCTCATTTCATTCATGTCCCTGCTGAAATATCAACTTATCTGAGAGGTTTTCCCAACACACTATCTAAAATGGCATATACTTTAGTCCTTCTCTTTCCTGTTCTGTTTTTCTCAATAGCACTTTTACAACATAACATATATGTATCTATTTATTGTCTCTTTCAGTAGAATATAGGCTCCTTTACAGGTGATATCTATTTTGTTCAGTGCTATATTCCCAGAGCCTACAGTTGTTACTGGAAAATAGCAAACAACTACTATCTTGGTTTTGTACTTCTATAACAGAATACCTGAGAGTGGGTAATTTACAAAAAACATTAATTTATTTCTCAAAGTTATGGGCAGTACTACGTTGAGATCAAGACACCATCATATTCTGTATCTTGTTAAGCTGTTCTGTGCTTCCAAGATGGCAATTTGATACCGTACTTTCAAAAGAGGAATGTTGTGTCCTTATATGGCAGAAAGCAGAAGGGCAAAAGGGACAATCCCCATCCACTAAGCCCATTATAGCAACATTAATCCATTCAAGAAGGTGGAGTTGTCATGACCTAAACACCTCCCAAAAGACCCCACCTCCCTACACTGTAGCATTTCAGATTGTTTCCAGCACATATATTCTGAAAGACATATTCAGATTATAGCAACTAACAATATTGGTTGAAAAAGTAAATGAATGAGAAGAAACATGCAGGTCTTATACAATTTCTATCTTATTCCTGATAGTTGAGTATTCATTAGCTTATTAGTTTATAGTTTATTCTTACTTGTATACTCTTAAGAGATCCATCCCATGTTTGAAACTCCATGGCATATGGTGATTTTTTTCTAAATGTTGGTAAAACCAAAAAGCATCTTTCATGTAGTATATGAGTACCTGTTTCATGTAAATAGGGGATAGTAATTTCCAGGAGATAAATTTGTTCATATATACCCAACCTTTTGTTTCTAGTAGCTCATTGTATTGTGTGAAGTTAAGCTATTTTATCATTAACACTGTACTATAGTTAACTTTTTCACCAATAAACCAGTTTTTTTCAAACCTTAGTGACAATGTTTTCTTCAGTAGGTTATGCCTGTGATAAAGTATCCTCTATCTTATTCCATTGGGTCCTTTGCTTCAATTGCTATATTGAATTGCTAATGGAAATTTTATCATCCTGTAATCAGCTGGTGACTGAGAGCAGCAAATACTATACTGTAGTCTAAAGTGGAATTTCTTTTTTAAAATTTATTTTATTTTATTCTAATTAGTTGTACCTGACAGTAGAATGCATTTATACATTTTGATAAGATCATATATAAATGGAATGTAATCTCTCATTTTTCTGATTATACATATTGCATGATCACATCAGTCATGCATTCATACATGTACATGAGGTAATAATGTCTGTTTCACTCTGCTATCATTACTTCCCCCATATCTTTTCCTCTCCTTTCACTGCCCTCTACCTAATATAAAGTACTTCTATTCTTCCCCTACCCACCTTATTGTGAATTAGCTTCTGCATATCAGAGAAAACATTTGGCCTTTGGTTTTTTGGGTTGGACTTATTTCACTTAGCATGATATTCTCTAACTCCATCCATATATTATCAAATTCCAGAATTTCATTCTTCTTTAAAGCTGAATAATATTCCATTGTGTGTGTGTGTGTGTGTGTGTGTGTGTGTGTGTGTGTGTGTATCTCATTTTCTTTATCCTTTCATCTGTTGAAGGGCATCTAGGGTGGTTCCATAGTTTAGCTATTGTGGTAAAGTGAAATTTCTGACAGGACCAAAAACCTTCATTTAACTGTACTCCTCACAAAATCCTAAAGTTGGAGCATTTTGAACTGTCTATTCAAAGGAGTACTGCCATACTATTTGACTTACACTGACTTCAGCAGTTTTTCATTGTGACAGTTATAGTTATTATAAATGAAAAACACTTTTGCAGTTACAAGTATTTTCATAACATTTATATGTTATGCACAATTTAAAGTTGTCCCTGATTTCTGAGTAAAAATTTAAATGTTCATTTTATAGTACTTGGTTAAAGTAAATAATGTTCAGTATATGTCTGGGAGACTGTGATGACCTATTAGCAATTTTTTTAAACTTTTTTTTTATAATTAGTTATGCATGACAGTAGAATGCATTTTGACACAATATACATAAATGGAATATAACTGCTTATACTTCTGGTTATACATGATGTAGAATCATACCAGTCATGTAATCATATATGTATACAGGGTAATATTGTCCAATTCATTCTACTATCATTCCTAACCCCATACCCCCTCCTCTCCCTTAACTCTCCTCTGTCTAATCCAAAGTACCTCTATTCTTCCCTAGTTACCCCCCACCTCTGCCGTTACTGTGAATTAGTCTCTGCATATCAGAGAAAACATTTGGCCTTTAGTTTTTAAGGATTGGCTTATTTTGCTTAGCATGATATTCTCCAGCTGCATCCATTTACCAGAAAATGCCATAATTTCATTTTTCTTTAAAGATGAGTAATATTTCATTATGTATATATACTACAACTTCTTTATCCATTCATCTATGGATAGGTTGGTACCATAGTTTAGCTATTATGAATTGAGCTGCTATAAACATTGATGTGGCTGCATCGCTGTAGGATGCTGATGTTAAGTCCTTTGGGTATAGACCAAGGTGTGGGATAGCTGGATAAAATGGTGGTTCTATTCCAAGTTTTCTGAGGAATCTTCATATTGATTTCCATAGTGGTTACACCAATTTTCAGTCCCACCAGCAATGTATGAGTGTACCCTTTTTCCCACATCCCGACCAACATCTCTCGTTGCTTATATTCTTGATAACTGTCATTCTGACTGGAGTGAGATGGAATCTCTGTATAGTAATGATTTGCATTTCTTTAATTGCTAGAGATGTTGAACAATTTTTCATATATTTGTTGATCGATTGTATTTCTTCTTCTGTGAAGTGTCTGTTCAGTTCGTTGGCCCATTTGTTGATTGGGTTATTTGTTTTTTTGGTGTTAAGTTTTTTGAGTTCTTTATCTATCCTGGAAATTAGTGCTCTATCTGAGGTGTGTGTGGTAAAGATTTTTCTCCCATTCTGTAGGTTCTCTCTTCATGTTACTGTTTCCTTTGCTGTGAAGAAGGTTTGTAGTTTGATTCCATCACATTTATTCTTGATTTTTCTTCTTGTGCTTTAGGAGTCCTGTTAAGGAAGTCAGTTCCTAAGCCAACATAATGAAGATTTAGGCCTACTTTTTTTTTTTTCCAGGTTGGAAGACTTTACAGGAGGGATTTCCCTTGGGTTCCACTTGTGTGGTGGGGAACCCAATTCTTAGTACCCTCTGTCACCTGAGGACCCCATGTTTCCTGATCTCAGGTTCAGTTGCCAATCTCTTCTGTCCCTGCCCTTCCTAGTTCCTGGCCAGATATGTCTCTCCCAGTAGGTCCTGAAAACAATCAAATTGAGGGGGGAGATGTAGAGCCAGGTGGGTTTCTCCGACCAGTTGTCTCCTGTGTAAACCTCTGTCCATGTTTGATTTTCTCCTGATCACTTAAGCATACTCTATGCCATACAGTGTGTGTTTACTGGGCCTGTATTTCCAGTCAATTCAGGTTTGCCAGGAATTGGCTCCTTCAGCTGCCGCCCACCCCCACATGCCATGGCTACAAAATGGTTCCTTCCTTTGACTTCTGCACACTTCCTGGAGAGATGGCAGCTTCTTTTCCCATACACAGATATTGTGCAGTGTATCTTTCAAATTTGTTGGGAATGTCCTTGGTCTCTAAATGTTCTGTACCCAGACATGCCTCAGGCCTCCCCAAAATGTAGATTCCTTTAATTCAAGTTTCTTAGGAAAATAAGCATTAAACATAGAAAGAAAACCTTTCTTTCTTTTGTTGATCTTGAATTTGGTGATTTTGCTGAATGTTCCCAAATTTATTATGTATATTCCACAATTTCCTTTATTCCATAACTGTTTGATAGACAATCATGTTATTTGTATTTTGTTGCTGTCATGAATAAAACCATGATGAACATTTATATATGTCTTTTATAGCTATATATTTCCATTTCTGTGAGGTAAATACCTAGAAGTGAAACTGCTGAGTCACATGCTAGGTGGTTTTTAATTTAGTTTATTGGTATGTAATTCCAATAACACAAAATTCTCTCATTTAAAGTATATGATCTAATGATTTTCAATATATTGTTAGAATTGTGAAAATAACATCACAATCTAATTTCAAATCACTTTCATCATCTCCCAATAGAAATGACATGTACCTATTAGCAATTACTTATTTGCCAACGCCAGGAAAACTCTAATCTACTTCTTGTCTGTATGAATTTGCCTATTCCACACATTTCATAAATATTGAATCTTTGTAACTGATTTGTTTTACTTACTATTGAATTTTAGTATTATTCCATGTTGTAGCATATATCAGTACTTCATTTTCTCATTGTCAAACGGTATTCCTTATGTCACATTTTGTTAATTCACTAATCAGTTCATGAACAATTGGGTTGTTTCCACTTTTGGGTGATTGTAAATAATGCTGATGGGAGCATTTATGTAATATTTTGTGAGCATATGTTTTAATTTTACCTGAGTATTTTGTATTAGAATTGGAAGTAGTGAGGCATTTGATAAGTGAATGAGAAAATTTGAGAAATATCCAAATTCTTTTCCAAAGTGACTGAACCATTTTACATTTACATGATCTAATTTCTATACTCCTCACCTACACTTATGGTTATCTTTATTAGAGCCATTAGATGATATGAAGTGGTATTTTATGTGGGTACAAAGTGCATTTCTTTAATGACTGATGATGCTATCATTCAAAGTTTTCAGTTTGTAGTATTTTTATTTAACTTTTTATATTTTCATATTTTACTATGTGAAAATGTAAAACTCTCTCCCCCTAATCTACTACTAAGTTTTCTGCAATTGACTTTATTCATCTGCTAAGTATCCAGAGTTGACATTGTTTTAATAAAAAAATTTGGAAAATTTTATGTAGAGAAAAAGAGGTTATTACAAATGAAAATATGTTTTAAGTTGTAAAATACAAGAGGTAACTCAGGACAGTGAAGGTACACAACAGAATTTAGTATGATGAATGTAACATTTCAAAATCCCAAACAAATAGTCATTCATTTGGTAAATAGTGCTAGGTTAATTGGCTGACATTTTGGAATTAAGATAAAGTTAACTCTATACTACACACTAAAAATGAATTCTAACTTCATGAAAAACTATGAAATATAAAAAATAAGACCATAAAATGATGTGAAGAAAAATATAATTAAATATCTGTCTTATCTTTGTATGATAATCTATTTTAAATAATTCTAACAAGGAGAGCAGCCACTAAAATGTCATTTTTAAATAAACACTGAACACCAATTTATATGCCCAGCACTGCTGTAAGGATTAGACAAGGGGTAATGAACAAAAAGCCAAAATCCTTTTCATCCTGTCAGTTAAATTCTAATAGGAAGAAGGAAGTAAGCTGCATGGGCCTTGGCAATGAGTTTGGTCTCTAGAGTGGCAGGTAATAATTATTATCACTCAACATCTTCATACGTTGATAAAATAAAATTCCATTATCTATGTTTTTGGAACATTTAGTTGCTTATTGAACTGAAAAAAAATGATAAATATGCATAGGTAAGGGAATAGTTAGATATGTACACACACATATATTTTGTATTTTTAAATATAGAACAAACACATAAATAAATATACGTTGATTTGCCATCTGATTTTTTTTGCCTGACTCCAGTATTTTGTTTGTTTAATATGCAAAGTAAGCAATTTTGTCAGGTAAATATTAATATTATTTAACAGGAAAACTAAAACAGAATAGTTTATTAATTTTCCCAGGAAAGGGTGTGACTGGAAATTGAGCCAAGCAGTTTACTTCAAGGTTCATATTAAGTATCATTGTATAAGACTGCTCCCTCAAAATATAAATCATAGGCTTCTTTAATGTAAATGTGAGGAATTGTTATAATTCTTTCCTGATAGCCCTAGAGGTGTTTCATTTTCTTTTAGATCCATAGTACTGATTTTTCAAGTCTGAATGTACATTGGAATCACCTGGGGAATAAGAAACAAATATGGGACCCCACAACAGTCAATTAAAACCAAATATTTAGAATGTACCCTGTACATGTGAAGCTTTTAGAAGATTTCTAGTTGATTCTGAAGCACTGTGAAGGTAAAAAAAAACCCTAAAGTGGGTAGATTTAGAAATAATAGATAAGATTAGTCAGTGTAGAGACTCTATATAAGATAAATGTTTGTACTGTAAGAAATACTATTTCCTGAAATATGTCTTTAATTTAAAAAGAAAAGTAATGAATAACATTATGAATCCTGAGATTTTTTTTTAATATTGCCATGTTTTGATTTTACACAGTATTGATAGTCATTGCCTTGACAGGTGAGATAGATTACTCTCATTTCCTCTCACTTACCTTCCTTGTGTAATCATTTTTGTTCTTTATTATACATATTGTCAATACCTGTAGCACTTATATTCTGTTGTCATCTTGCAAGTGTAATGTTATCTGAAGTCGTTTTTATTTTTTATTCAACTATTAGATGGTTGAATTCCAAAATTATCTTCTTTTCCTAATTATCACTTCAGGGGTCTCTAGTCTCTTAGTTCTTTTTGTAAACATCTTAGTTTTATTTATATGTGAATGACATCTTAACTAAATATAAAATTTGATGATCATTCCTTATTGTTCTCTGAATCCTGAAGTGTGCTCCATTGTATTACATCTGCAAAATAGCTTTGAAAATCCGATATCAGCCTGATCACTCCTCTCCTGTAAATGAATTGCTTTACTTGACTCTAAACATTTTTATGTTCTCAAAGTGAGTGAGATGTTGAAAATTTTGAAAGCTGTTCTAAATTATTCCCTTTGTAAATTTGGCATATGAGTCTCAGATACTTGTTGAAACTGACAAAGTAACATTTTCTAACTTTTTACTACTATAGATGATCTTGTATTACATCTGATCTTTTTCATATTCATATTAAGAGTGCATTCAATAATATTTACTGTAGGATTATTTTGTGGATTATTTTCATAATGTTCCAAAAATTCTCTCCTTAGTTTTCTAGGAATTTTATAAGGAATGATATTAAATATATATAATCTTAATTTGCAAAATTAAAATTGAATTTAAATGTTAACTAACCTTGGAAATTTAATTTTTCCTGATAGTCTCCTTTTACACCTTGCTGGTACCTTCCTGCACATTGGAATGACCTTGGGAATAAAATACAAATATGGGACCCCATATGATAATTCATCTCTAATTTTTTTCTGCACATTTTTTTTTGCAGATCATGTAAATCTCAACCAATGAAAGAGTTTCTGTAAAAGTAACATTTACTTATTTCTTGAATTTTGTAGAATTCTTTAGTAAAATTATTGGGACTTTTGTTTCCTTTGTGGGATTATTTGAAGTAACAAACCAATTATTTCATTGCTATGTAATTATTCTTATTTTCAGTTTCCCCTTTAGTGAGATTTGGTAACATATTTTATGAAATCAATGACTGATAAATTAAAAATATTAGCACAATATTATTTGTAAAGTTTTGTATATGTTATAACATTTGTGACTTCTAAATTATTTTATTTTCAATACTGTTTTCTTATGCCTTTTTTTATTTATTCTTTCTCCATATTAATTATCATCTTGGTTTTAAAGATTTTTTTACTTTTTTTCCAGTTTAATGGTCATTTATGTGGAAATTCTATGAAGTATCATATGCATTATTTAACTTTCACTTGACTGATCTGATCTTGTATCTGTTGTACAGAACTTAACTTATAAATATTGAGTTTGCATATTTTCATAATTTAACTGCCTCCAGAAGGTGATTTATTTTTGCATTGAAGCATATATTATATTGCATTTTATGTGTTTTAAAACAAAAAGTGTACTGTTATCTTTCATGGTACATATTCAAAAATCCTCAAAATTACTAGCAAACAGAATCCAGGAACATATACAAAGAGTTAAACAGAATTACCAGATGAAATTTATCCCAGGTGTGCAAAGTTGATTGCGCATAAATGCCAATTAATGTAATACAGAATATTACCGTAAAAAGGAGGCAAATGAATATTTCAGTGGACATAGAAAAAAAATCATATATATGGCAAAACACTTGTATTGAGAATATATACAAAGCTCACATTAAGATAACACAAAATAAAAATAACCCAATTGAAAAATGGGCAAAGGATTTCAAAAAACATTTCTAAAGTGAAGATAAGTAAATAGTTCATAAGTACATGAAAAGACACTCAACATAATTAGTCATTAGGGAAATGCTAAGCAAATCAGCAATGAGATGGCACTTGACACCAACTTGGATAACTAAAATTTTAAAAAAGAAAGAATTCAGTCCCTGGCACTGCAGAAAAGGACGGAAAGAAGGAAGGAATAATATAGTAAGTATTGGCAGAGATTTATAGAAATTGGAACTCCCCCCATACATTGCTAAATGGATTGTAAAATGATAGAACCACTTTGGAAAATAGTTTGGCTGTTTATCAAAATGTTAAAAAAATAGATTAACCAATAAGAGTGAGGATATGCATGTGTTAGGGCACAGAATATGTGGGAAATCACTGTACTTTCTAGTGAGTTTTGCTTAGACCTTAAATGTT
Organism: Sciurus carolinensis; assembly: GCF_902686445.1. Classification (NCBI taxonomy): domain Eukaryota; kingdom Metazoa; phylum Chordata; class Mammalia; order Rodentia; family Sciuridae; genus Sciurus; species Sciurus carolinensis. Next base: position 29,741,502 of record NC_062232.1, read on the forward strand.
ATCTTAAAAAACAGTCTTTAAAAAATTAGATTAGTGATACAATACAGCAATTCTATTCATTAGTTTTTTTACTCAAGATAATAGAAAACATATGGCCACACAGAAACCTTGTATGAATGTCCATAAAATCATTATTCATAATAACTGAAAATTAGAAACAAATGCCCATAAACTCATAAAGGGATAAACAAACAATTTTATTTGTGTGTGCATATATTCTACTTTATTAATTTATATAATGATAACATTCCATCACATGAATATATGCATTAAATATATATGCATCTTAATATATGTATTAATATGCGTTCATAAAGTCTAATATTATCAAGCCATAAAAAGTAGTGAAGTATCGATATATGCTACAACATAGATGAAAATATGCTGAGTGAAAAACACTGGAATACAAGATAGCACATGTTTTATGATTCCATTTTCATGACATGCCCAGACTAGCAAATTCATAGCAATAGCAGACTTTTTTCTGGGATATAGAGAAAGCAAGAAGTGGGAAGCAACAGCTAAGGAGTATGGAATTTCTTTGTGTTGATAAAAATAATTTCTGTGGCACAATAGGGTGACTATAGTTAATAATTTACTGTATATTTCAAAATTGCTAGAAGAGAGGATTTTGAATGTTCTCAACACAAAGAAATGATAAATGTTTGAGATGATGGATATGCTCATTATCCTGATTTGATTATCACACATTGTATTCATGTATTGAAACTTCTCACTCTTACCTGTTAAATATATATAATTATTTTGTCAATAAAATATTAATTAAAATATTTAAACAGTAGCAATGATTGTACAACTGTGAATATACTAAACAGCAATAAATCGAACAATTAAACTGGATAAAATTTGTTATGTAAATTATTATAAAAATCTAGTTATAATGAGCTAAAATAGAATTTACTTAGCAATTATGATTTTAAAAAATAAGTGAGTGCATTTGTTCAATGATTCAATTTTATGTTTAACATCAATATCTCTAATTCTTAATACTATTTAGCATGAGCAGTTTATTACTATTTTGATATATCTGTATATTTGAAGTAAAGTCAAGTACAAATGGACAAAAAAATGTAACTTCCAAGATAAAATTTTAAAATATGTGTCAAGCATCACTTGAATTTTCTGGTTTCTGACAAATGGTGACTAGAGTAGATTGCTGGTTCCCTCTCGAAAAACAAACAACAAACAAACAAACAAACAAAACAACCTAGTCTGACCCTTCTCAGATGGTAATGTGAATACAAATCACCTAGAGAGATTTTATTATGCTATTTTTATAATTTAGTAAATGCTGGATTGGACCTGAAATTCTGCATTTTCAGCAAGTTTCCATTTGATGTTGGTACTGCTGATTCACCTAGCTCACATTGGGTAGCAAAACCTTAGAGGGAGTATACAAGAAAGAATATGCTGTATCAAAAGAACTATCATGAAAGCAGAGAAGATCTTTGACATACATAAAGCTGTGGTAACTGTAGTGAGGGCTTGGCAGCAGCCTTGGATATAAAAGACAAGATACAGGCATGGGATGTGAGATTAAAGAAGATCTTTAAAGTTTTGTTTTACTTCTTCCCAGCATTGTCCTGAAATACCACTGCCATTCTATTCTTACTGAAAGCTGTGTTTGAGCATCAACAGCTTATGACTACTGGTGTGTGATAAGTAATATCAAAGCAACTCCAAAGTTGTGATGGGTTGAACAAAAATAGGTGCCTCTGGTTTCCGCTCAGGAAAATAGAGAACTAGGAAAAACTTTGCATCCGCCCTTATAATAACAGAAAAATTCAGACAAACAACAAAGCCTGGATTTTTCTTAAATTCTCCAGAAAACTAGGCTTGCAAGGCAAAAACGTGGTCCAAAATCCATGGAGGAATAGATCCTTACAAGAACAAATGAGATGTTAGCCATGGTCTACTTGTGGTAAATACAACTAGAAGAATTGAGTTGGTTGGTTAATTGGTTGAGATCAGTATAAACTAGTGAGAGAGTATTAAGTCCCAAGGGTTCACACTTAATGTATTCTGCATTCTCTTGCAAGTTTTACTCCCCAAACTTCACCCACTGGTGGTTCACAGAGATAACTGGCTTGATTCTGTAGATCATGTCCCTCATAGTGCAGACATGGTATAGGGACAAGCAAGACTCCTATGTACCCTTGCCAAGGTTGTATTGCACTGAGGACATTGGTGGGCATTGATGGGACTGAAAAAAAGTTCCAGACAATAAAGACTGTACTCTTTCAAAGGAATTTCTATCCTTTCTTTAGTGTCTGTATAAGATGTGCATTTGATATCTGGTAGATATCATTTATATACATTGCTGACTGATTGATTACAATCAATGTAAAAGGCTAGTAAACTGAGTTTTTCAGATGAAAGGATATTATTTCATCTCCTCTGTAGAAAAATAAATAGTGATAACAAAAGTACAAATCTTTGTTTTATTGAAAGCCATGGATGGCAAATTAAAAGAAACATATTTAGAATTGCTAAGAGTAGCTTTTAAATGATATCACCCCCCCATACACACACACACACACACGTACAATGGTAACTGTGAAGTGACAGGCATATTAATTAGCTTAAATCATATGGGACTGATTACAGAAGATATGCCTATTTCAGAACAACACATATGCCTTAAAGACATACAACTTTTATTTGTCAATTATGCTTCAAGGCTAGAAAAGAGGAGAAGCACATTTAGGTTATCGTTATTGAGCCAACCAGCAATCTGTGTTTAAAATAATTGCTTTGATGACACTATAACTGTTGTCACATAAAATCATAAGTTTCCATCAGAAAAAATATTTTGAAGCATTTCAGATGAGAAATTTCCAAGAACTTTCTGTGAAGTACCAGGAATATCTACAGTTCAAGAGAAAAACTGAAGTCTTCCCCTTGTAGATATAAACCAATCCCAGTTTGTGAAATTAAAATATACATCACGAATATATCCTGTTTTGGGTTTTTCTCACAGAAAATGGGATTCAAGGAATTGGGGACAGATTTATGATGATCACCATTTTTTTCCCTTTGATTTCTGACTGGAAATTATCTCAAACCAGGAAGAATCTAAGCCTTTTGGAAACTTTTTTTTTATGTTGCACTCAATCTAGCAATTATTTCCACCCCTCTGCCCAATTTAGAAAAGTTTTTAAGATACTGTCTTAATATATAGAGACTTTAACTTTTTATTCTAGTCTTGGCATAGTGATCATTTCTGTATTTGAGAATTCTTTTCATTATTCCTCCATCTTATATTCTGTTTGTTTGATTGTTTTTTGCAGTTCAGGGGATAGAAATTAGGGCCTCATGCACGGTAGACAAGTGCTCTACCACTGTGGAACATACCCAGCCCCTTGTATTGTCTTTTATAGGTCAGTTCTGATTTGTTTAAGCCATAAATCTCCAACCTCTTCCACATATTCTACATGTGTAAGAATACAACAAATAGAAAAATCTGACACTATAACTCTAGAGATTCAAGTAACACCATGTCTTTTGAACCTCCTTACCCATGCATGTTCATGATTGTTGATTAAACATTGGAAACTCAAGGTAGTCAACAAAATGAATAATTTTAAATATTGGATTTCTCTTTATTAGTACATGATAGTGTATTTTTCAAAGAGGTTCACATTGAAATGAAGGAGACAGCTTCTCTTCTAAGCCTTACAGATAGACATATTTCATAGCACTACACTTGCTTTGAAGTTTATTTTTCTTAGCAAAATAATATGCTTTTTGTTCTCTAAACAGAGGCAAAATTTTCTCTCATCATAGCTCAATTTTCCATAAGATATTTTTTAACAAAGTAAAACTACTATTGTTTACTCTTTTTCTTTGAAATAGATGCTGTTCCCTCTGAGAGATGGATAATAAATTTTGACAAAGACCTTTTAGATGGCCTTGTTTTGGCAACACAGTTGGCAGCCTATTGCCCATTTTTGGTAAGAGTCATTTGACAGAAATTGGTGATTAAAGGCTGAAGCATAATATTCTGCAAATTTATTATTTTAAATGTCTTAGTTTTAATTCAAAACAATGAATCTAAATGACTATCATTGCCCTTTTGCTTATTTGTGCATTTTATTGCAATAATGTTACTTACAAATGTTAATATTTAAATGAGTCCTTGCTGAACTACAGAAAACACTTGAATTGCACCAGTTTTATTCCATTAATAAGGATTGTTTCCTTTTCCAGATCAAGTCTCATTTTGTAAATATGTACACACGACCAAAATGTCCTGAACAGTATCTTCACAATTGTCTGATTATTATTAATGGTCTTTATGAAATTGGCTTTGACTTGAACATACAGGTGGGTACCTTTATATCACTCATTCTATATATATTTTATGAGTTTCCTTTTTTGTTTACTTCTTTATAATCTTTCTTTGTTCACAAATTTTAAATCTGAATTGAAACAATTCATATGTTATTTTTGAAATTTGGAAATTGAAACATGATTACAAAAGTGTACTGGATATTAAAAGTTATAATATTTAATTATTTGATGTTACATATAATATAATGATTAGGGACATTCAACTATACATAATAAAAAGAACTTCTAGTGTTTGAAACCATAAGAATAAAGCTTAGGTGCATTATTAAGATTACCCCGATCTAAAAATGAATTAAAAGGAGAGTAACTATTGTAATATAGATGTTGGATTATCTTGTAATTTAGTATCAGATAATGAAAGTTTTTACTTTTGGTTTGAAATAAATATCTGTGTAGAGGGCACAATGGCAATATATATTTTCATTATATGTTGAATTGCAAGTAATAATTCCATTTGACCTTTCACACCAAGTTTTCAGTGGCAATTATCAAAAATATATTATGTACTTACCATTTTATGACCCCTTTGTTACTTAGGAATAATGAAACAATATAATAGATGATTCCTAACTTTGAAAAATATATAAATCTATTGAGTTATCATGATGCATATCTGTTAAAAGATGTTTTGCTTATTTAATCAAATGTCAATAGGAATATTTGCAAAAAATATAATTAGAATTCAGATGAAGGAAGAGATCAGTGTAATGTAGTCTGTTTCACCAAAGACATTGTGGAGGAGGGATGACTAATTTGGGATCATAAAGGGTAGATTGGATTTGGGTTTGTAGGGGTGAAAGAAGTTGTTTGCTCAGAGGAAATAGCATAAGCAGACTGATAGTGTGGGAAAATGACATCCATTAAGGATATTGTATGAACAGGTTTCCCTAGTTGAAGTTTGGTGTTAGAGACATAAACATAGGTATATATTGGGATTCTTGGATACCAGCAGAAAAAGTTAGGAGTTTACTGTGTACATTATGGAAATAAAGTCTTTTACTTTTACAACAATGATCAGGATGGACTGAGAGAAAAAATGCTGTCCACAGGGAACACAGATCAATCAGAATGTAATTTTGATTAGTCTAAGATCACAGTAATTACTTTTTCTACTCATAACATTTTAAATGGTGACTTATAATAATAAGTGGATGTAGGAGAAATCTTGAGGTTGTCTAGATCTGGTGGCCAGCTACAAAAGAAGAGCAAAGAGAAAGGACCATTATAACTAACTATGAGTTTTTCATTCTATCTTCCAGAAAGATTAATGCTCAGGTTCAAATATGGTCTGGTATAAAGTAGCTCTTTATACTCACTGGAGAAATGAGCTTCACAATTGCTTACTTTCTTCTTTGTGTTTAAGTAAATTGCATGTTAAAGTTATTTTGCACCAAGCCTGAAAATTAATTTTTTTCCTATTGGTAGAGTTGTAAAGAGAAAGTATAATAAAATTTTTTGGTCAGAGAGTTCTTTTATAATAGTACAGTTTTGAAGACAAAGTCTAAGTAAGGACTTTGGTTTTGAAGAAAAAAATTTTTACAATTTCTATCAATTCAACAAATTATTGAATCTTCCCCATGAATGACACAAGATAGACCCTACAGAGGTACAGATATAGCTAAACTATACCTACATCTTCAAAGGTGTGTTAGTCAGCTTTGTGTAGCTGTGACAAAAATCCCTAACTAGAATAATTTAGAGGAGGAAAATTTTATTTGGGGATTATGGTTTCAGAGGTTCAGTCCATGGTCATCTGACACCATGGCTTTGGACCTGAGATGAGTCCGAACAGTATGACAGAAGTGTGTAGTGGAGAAAACTGCTCAGCTCAGGCAGCCAGGAAGTAGAGAGGGAGAATAAGCAGGGCATCAAGAACAAAACATAAACCCCAAAGGCCTGCCCCCAGTGACCTACTTACTTCAGCCATACTCAACCTGCCTACAATTATCATCCAGTACTAAAGTCCTTTCAAAATATTGATATATCAAGTGAATTAATCCTTTACAACTCTCAATAATCGAATCACAAGCTTTGGGAAGACATTTCATATATAAACCATAATGAAAGATTTTTTACACTAATAATAAGCAAATGAGAAAAGACTGATACAAAGAAGACAGTTACTGTGATAATAGAGAAACAATGTACTATGAGACTCAAAGAGGCAAGAAATCATTCTAATAAAGAAACCATAAAAAGTTACATGGAGTACTTAGTGTTTAAGCTGACTCTTGAGACTGGTAGTAGTTCACAAGAAACTAAATAAAAATAAAAATAAGTGTGGACTCATTTCCAAGATTTGATGAATGAGAAAACTAACAGTTAACATAGAAGATAATTACCAAGCCTTTATTAGCCAGGTGCAATGCCCTAACTTTTTATCAACCCAAATTTACCAACTAGGTCAAAGGGCAGATTTAGAAATGTTATCCTTAAATTAACTCATTAGGTATTTAATACTGGCCCACATTCAATTCCTGTGATATTTAGCATTGGACTTATTTATTAATGTTTAAGTTTCTTTTTCATTATTTTGTATATTGTAACCAGAAAATCAACTGGGTAAGTTGTTGTGCATATATTATATCCTCTTATAGAATCCTGCTAACAGGAATATACAGCTATTAAGTATTCTCCTTTTCAATTACATGGTTTTTATTTAAAGCAGAAATATTGTAGAAATCATTTGATCTCAGGATAGTATGCATGTTTTATTCCCTCATGCAAAAGTGGACATAAGAAAATAAATATAATAAATAATTTATATAGGTTGTATATAATTCAGTGAGTAATGATGGGAGCTAAGGATGAATATATAATCTATGTTCTTAAAATTTATTGTCTGCTTTTGTTTTGTTACCTAGGATACAAATTCTTGAGTATAAAAGTAGCTTTAAAATAAGGAAATTGAATATTTTGCATCAGATTAAGTCAGGCAATAAAATTCTAGGAATTCAAGTTGCTCAATAAAGTCATGAAGGATTCTTTTTGTTCAGCCATTCTTAGCCTCCTGGCTTCCTTTAGGCATATACACTAAGCACTCCAAAATTCCTGCTGAAATTTTCACATAGCACCTTCATTCATATAACTAGATCTGAGACTGAGCAGCACTTTCATTGTGCTTTTCTTTTTGCAGAAAAGTAATCCTCTTCCAATGGCCTTACAGCATATTTTTAATTGCATATCAGTGATAAGAATTGTGTGCCATGTTTGTGACTTAACCAGTGGTGGATAAAAGGAATAGAACTCTTACGAAAAGTGGGATTCTTAGTAAAGATAAAAGGAGGAAGTGGCTGTTGGGAAGTCAATCAACAATGGTGTCTGTAGGATTACAGTATGTCATTGGGCACTGTTAGTCATGGCATGTTAAATCCATCATGAAGTCAGGACCATATAACCCCTTCTAGCTATTGATGATGAAACTGAGGCTGAGAAAATCCAGTTCCATTAATCAAGAGCATGGCACTGTATAGAAATAGAACTTGAATCTAGTTTACCAGATTCTACTTTGGCATTTTTTTCTATTATTATTTTGTTTGCTTATTTGTATAATTGTCAACTTTTCATTACTACAATGAAATATCTGAGATAATTAAATTGTAAATATAGAAGAGTTATTTTGCCTCATGTTTCTGGAAGTTCTAGTCTAAAATCAAGAGCCCCATTGCTTTTGACAAGTGTAGCACATTACAGCAGTAGTATGTGAAAGAATAAAATGGTTATCTCATGGTTTAGAAATAAAAGAGAAAGTGGAAGAGACCAGTGTACCACTATCCCCTTCAAGGGTACAGCCACAATGACCTAAGTCCTCTAGTACTTTCCAATAGTGCCATGCTGGGCACCAAGATTTTAACATCACATGGATTTTGGAGGGATACTCAACTTTCAAATTATAACAGTTTACTTCCCTGTCTTTTGTTAATGCTATAGAAAAATGCTATCTTTCGGGGAGAAAGTACTAATATGATTGATGTTATAGAGGGTTGGGCCTACATAGGAAAAGTTATGTTTTTAAAAGCAATTTCACATAAAAATATTTTTAAAAGAAATGTAACTCGACTTCATTCCCCTTTGTCCAATCCACTGAGGGGAGATGGGAATAGGAAAAAGATAGTAGAATGAATCAGACATAACATTCCTATGTTCATATATGAATATAGCTCCAGTGAAACTCCACATCATGTACAACCACAAGAAAGGGAAATTATACTCCATGTATGTATAATATGTCAAAATACATTCTACTGTCATGTATAGCTAAAAAGAACAAATAAAAAAATTTGAAAAGAAATATAACATATCATTTACCCTTTTTAAAAGCCTAGGATTAAATTGCTTTAGGTAATTTTCAGTTAACTGTATCATAAAGATGATAATATTCTTTTATTTGCTTTCTAAGTATAATGTCTTATGTTTTTCCATTAAGAGAAATATTTTTGATTTACCAAATTCCTGGATTTTCATATTTTCGAAGATGCACTTTTATATAATTTTTGTATTTCTACTAATGTCATTTTGTATCATGGATACTAAAGTGGGTTCAAAAGATTTTACTGACCCCATATCTGAGTCCAGAGTGTTTTGTCTCTAGTTCTTCCTTTTTTTCCAACAAACACATTTCCCCTCACTCTAGATAGTCCTCTTGGGATCACATCTTACATCAGCTGGTTCAATACATAGGGTCCAACCAGGACATATTCTTCAGTTTGCAGTTTACCTTCTTAGACTTCAAAGATGAATGTGAGACTTATATTTTGTCTTTAATTTTGTTCTTAAACAATTTCCTTTTGTCTGTTGTCTAATATTATCTTTATTGAGGGATGTGAGGTCATAGAATACTGATGAGAAACTTGGAAAACTTGGTATACTTCCAAGTTGTTCTCAAATCATACAGTTGGTCATCTTTCTACCCTGCTAAGGCAGGCAGGCTACTTCCTTTTTTTTTTCAATCAGTTTCCTCCCTAGGCACCTTCATTGGCAAGCCTTACTAGTAATTGGAAAAACAAGAAAGAACAAATCCTTACTTCTTCCAAAGGACAAGAGTGTATTAGAAATGTGAACTACAGATGACCACAGGACTTATCATTATTCTCTGGAAACCGCTACCAAAGTTCAGAATCAATTGCATAATACATTAGAGTCTGGCTCACACTATTTGCATTTCCAGACCAGGCCCAGATCATTTTCAGTTACTAACTTGACTGTGTGCCATTAAGTCATAGTAGATCTTCATTTCCAACTCATGGAACTGCTGAGAGCCCCCTTTACATTGACAATGACAGAGATGCTCATTTATTAGTGGTCTTTAAGGTCTTTGAATGCCTGCCTCTCACCAATCCCAATACCTCTTTTCTGTGAATAATCTTTCCCTCTACATTCACCTTTTTCTAAGAGATCACATGCACTACATAAACTGAAAGAGCCCTTCCTTCAACTGCGCCTGATTATACTTTTTATCTTCAGACTCATGTTTTGGATATGTTTATTGCCCCAGCTATTATTCCTCTTTAATTTTGGATTTTATCTTAAATCAATTCTAAAAGCCATCACTAATTTATCTTGCTTATCAGTATAGTTACATTTTCTGCATTATACTTGTTCTGGTTAAGACACTTTCCCAACCACTCTATGCCTATCTGCCTGAATTGTTGCTTCTTATCACATAAGTCCTTGTTCAAAAACCAAATCCTGCCAGGCATGGTGGCACATGCCTGTAATTGCAGTGACTCTGGAGGCTGAGGTATGAGGACCATAAGTTTAAGGATGGCATCTTTAATTTAGAAAGGCTCTAAGCAGCTTAGTGAGTCCCTGTGTCAAAATAAAAAATAAAAAAGGCTAGGGATGTAGCTCAGTGGTAAAACATCCCTGTGTTCAATCCTCAGTACCAAACAAACAGATCAACTCAAATCCCTCACCCTGTCATCCAGAATCTCCAGAACGTAACCCGAAACTCTTTCTTTTCTTCCACTCCTTATCCCTTCTAACTTTATGCATGATCCAAATTGTCCTTTCCTGAACAAACACTACGTTTCTCTATATCCTTGCTCCATGGTGCTTTGCCTTTCTGATAGAATATACCTTCTCTCTCCTACCAGATACAAACTATTTAAAGTCCAAGAATTCTTTTTTCCTAATACTAGTTACTGAACCCAGGTGTGGTGAATGCTAGGCAAGTACTCTGCCATTGAATTGTATCCCCTGTCCTTTTTTAAAACACTTTATTTTGAGACTGGGTCTTGCTAAGTTGCCCAGTCTGACCTTGAAATTGTGACCCTCTGCCTGAACTTCTTGAGGAGCTGAAATTACAGGTGCCAATCATTGTTTATGACACATTTCATGTGCCATTTACTCCTATAGACTTTTATTTGAAACTCTCTTCTTTTACTTCTGTAGTTTGTCTACTTGTCATTTTTCTTTTACTGTACTATATGATACTTTAAATCAAGAATGGCATCTTAGTCACTTCGGTCATTATTTCTAGGGTATGGTATTATTCTGAGCTCTGACCAGATTTTACAGTATCTTTGTGATATGAAGTCACTTTTCTGATTAGAATATGTGTAATTCATCTTTAACACTTAGGTCAAGCTCTTCTGAGTCAGAATAATGTTCTGTTTTCTGTATCTATATTTCAGTGTCATTGTCCATCAAAAGCATGTGAAAATTTTTTAAATAATTCAATATTGGTATATTACACCTATTCTGTCTTTGTGTTTTTTGTCAGTATATCCTCTAATTTATGTTTCTCTTCTTTGGAACTAGGCCACTGACATCTGTGATCCAAATCCAATCCTGATGCTCATGCTTTGTGTCTATATGTATGAAAGACTCCCTACATACCTTCCCAAGAAGGTGGTGCCATTTCATTGTACTCTCTATGACACTGTGATGAGACAGGTAAGGATATCTGTGGGGCATGAGACATATGGAGTTAAACACTTAAGTGAGATTTTGGATGTTTCTTTCCCAAAATAAACTTTATTACAGTTAACTATTATTACCCATTCTCTAAATCTATTTATATTTCTTTATATCATCTTCATATTTCTTTATAGCACTTAATTGCTTTCATTTTTAAAATATTGTTTATGTTGGGTTGCAGATGTTTTTAAGTGTTTAAGTGTATGCTTAGCATGCACCAGGCCTTCTTTTGGTCCCCAGCACCATAAAAAGGGAAAGGTAACACTAACACTAGCTAATACTTAAACATAAACATTAATTATGATGTTTATATATTCAGTTTTTTTGTCACTATGACCAAAATACCTTATAACAACTTGGAGGAGAAAAAGGTTATTTGGATTTATGGTTTCAGAGGTTCAGTCCATGGTCAGCCAACTCTTGTTCAGGGCCTGAAGTAAGGTAGAACCTCATGGTGGAAGGGCATGGTGGTGGAAAGCTGCTCAGCTCATGGCACCAAGAAACAAAGAGAAAGGAATGGACCATGGACTGATATAGTCCAAACCATGTACCCTGTGACCTACTTCCTCTACCCATTCCACACTTGCCTACAGTTATCACCCAGTTGTCCATCTCTGACCATTCCTGCATTGCCTAACACATGAGCTTTTCAGGGGATACCTCATAGCCAAACCATAACAATGTTAAAAAGCAAATGAAAACACATTTAAATGAAAACATGATTTCTTTCCTCATTTATCTCTTTACTAGAAGTAATCTTCATACCTTAAGATTATGCATTAAATACAAAGATGCAGATTTTATTTTTCACACATATCAGATAAGTTTTTGAGGAAACAAAAACAAAACAAAAATTGAATGTAAATGCAATGTAAAACTTAAATTACAACAAGCTTTGATTTTGACTTTCATTTAAGAAAATCGGTGACCTGGAAATTGCTGAGAATCTTTGACATATTTTGCTCTTATGAATCAACCCCATAAATGGTAGCGACTAAGTCAGAGAACATCATTATTACCAACCCTATCAATCCTCCTGAATATAGATAAAACTCATGAAATGGCTTCTCAAATTGAAAAAGTATCTCTATACCTATGTGTCAGTAAGAGAAACATAGAATGATAGAACCAGTAAAAATAATATAGTGATCATTAAACAAATAAACAAACAAACAACATACAGTGATTTTCTGAGACTTTCAAAAGCACTTGAACTTTTCTTTTTGTGGAATAAATTTCACACTGAGATGGCTGGAATAGTCTTACCTCAGATGAGTCTAATACCTTTGTTTCATATATCTAATATGACAAAAGGATAATAAGTGACTTCCTTAAGATATAAGGAATAGCTATGGAAGTCCAGGACTGTAAGTCAATAATATTCCACAGTGAATCTACTATGACTTTCAACATTTTCCAAAAAGAAAATGGAAATGAGCTCTCTGGGACTTAAAAGTCATTTGTTCCATTAATGAATATTTGAAATACAGACATATATACATGCAAATAGTGTGCATAAGTATGTACATACATAAAAAATACTACATTAGAATGGTCTTGTTCTCATTAGAAATGATATCTTTAATTGTTAAGTAACATGAAATCCCAATATCCTTGGAGGTGGGGGGAATGGACAAATTCTCCAGCAACAACACTCTTGCTCTAGTAGTCACCAAAATTTTCATTGAATAAGAAATTATGTAATTTAATCTTTCACCAAATATCCACCATATTCCTTATGATTTACTATAACTACATATACTACCACTTTTTCATTTTTCAAATATCTGAGATCATAGCTCCTGGACTACTTAAGTTGTAGTCACCTTTTTCACCCTAATTTTCACAATCATCACTTTTGCCAAGTTTTCTCTCTCTTCTAGGTCAGTAATTTTCATAGTATCCTTGCATCTTGGTAAAAAATTATTCATGAAAATTGTTAAAATGATAAGTCCAGAATTTATTTAGGACTATCCCAATAGGGACTACTACAGTGCCATTTTGCAGTAGAAGAGAGAGATTGAACTCAACTCTAAATAAAAGAAGGTTAAGTTAGAATTTATAGCCAAGAAAGGAATAGAGAATTACTAAGAGGAAACATTAGGGTCAAAGGAAAATTCTGACTAATCCAACCTAACAAGATTCTTGCTGCAGTGAGGCCAGGATGATCAGAGGACACCTACAGGGGAGATAGTGGAGGATGAAGAATTTGGTCCAATAGGAAGGATAATCAGATATTAAAGGAAGAGGATTCTGACTAAACTGACTTAGCAAAATCCTGTTAAAATTGAACTGTTGCCAGGCTTGGTGGCACATGTATATAATCCCAGCACTGAATGAAAATTAAGGAAGGAGGATCGCAAGCTTGAAGTCAGCCTCAGCAACTTAATGAGACCCTGACTCAAAATAAAAAATAAAAAGGACTGGGGATACAGCTCAATGGTAGTGTGCCCCTTTTTCAATAACCAGTGCTAGATAGAAAGATAAATAGATAGGTAGATAGATAGACAGACAGACAGGTAATAGGTCTCTTGAGGATGTGCCCAAAGATGGGGCCTAGTGAAACAGCTCAAAGGAGCCTAATGAGTTTCATCAAAGAGAAAATTTTTGTCAATTTCTTAATGTTTGTTTCTTTGTTCATTTATTTTTTGAATCCTCAACATATTCTACATAAACACTTTGTGTATTTATATTTTTCAAAAAATATTCTCACTAATAATAATCACTAATGATTGTCTGATACTTTATCTGTCTGGTTCAGGAAGAAAGGGACAGCCAATACTAACGAAACTGTTGCTTTTTGACCAGGTCATGATCATTTCTAGACTGGAGCTATATTTTTAAACTTATATCCTTATAATACTTTCTGAAATGAGCAGTCAGATTATCCTTTTTGTAAATTGGATTAGGCAAGGTCTCTGTTTAAAATACTCCAATGATTTCCCTTTGTAATAACAGTTAAATATAAATTGTTAATTTTGGTCTTCAAGTCCTTGATGATCAACTGATTTTCCATCTCTCATTTCCTTTGTTGAAAGATCCTTACTGCCTACTTCAGATAAACCACATGGGTGGATAGATAGATGGATGAATGGATGGATAGATACATACATACATAGGTACATAGAGGTGCTATATTTAAACACGAAGTCTGCCTTACCCCAGTTAGTGTGCAATAAATATTTTTATCATTAGAATGTAAAACTTTCTGGTTAAAATAAGAGATGTTACAGTTATATAGTTTTTAAATTCATTATCTTATTCATACCCTTTTTACTTCTACATAGATTGTACTGAAAAATTCAAGCATGAAAACATTAGTGTATAATGCTACAATTGTTGGAAGAGATGCTGCTGACTTCTCTCTTGCCCAAGCAGGGAATATTGTGACAATTTCTCCAAAGTGAGTGTTTTTTTTTTATTTTACTTTATTGAACATAACAATTGCAGTCATTTAATATTTGTTGTAATTATAAAAAGATGACTTGGATTTTTTAAATTGATATATATATATATAAAGTAAAAGAATATCACTGATACATAAAATATTCATGTTTCTGAGATTCCTCACTAATTTTGTAAAAATAATTCTAATAATATAAGACAGCTGTTCTTATGCATGCATTTAATTTTATTTTGCATGTGTATGAACCATAGAGATGAGATTATAAGTTGTTTATTTATGTATGCACTTCTGTTTCCTGTAGGAAGTTAGAAAGAAATACTAAAATTATATAAATATAGATATATAACCTTGTAGGCTATATGATATTTATAATCATTTTATTTCAAAAACATATGTGGTTTTTATAGAAAATTTAGATACTATGAAAGAACAAGGAACAAAATTCTACTTCAAAGAAGTTCCAATTTTGCCATTTTTCTCTATCCCCAAGATTTTGAGTAACTCAGTCACTGTCGCAGTTCTGTGCCTGAGCCCTGTCCTCATGGCAGTTTTCTATGATAGCTTCATCTCTGTGGTGTTGCTATGCCTGGATCCTGTGCTCATGATCATCCAAAGCTGAAGACTTGCTTCCGTGGCTTTACTGGACTGGTATCTTGGGGAGACTCTGACCTCACATCTCTGCTGTGCATACCTTAGTTGGGGCTCTCTATGGTAGTCCTATACAATGGAAGTTCTATATCTGAGTCCTAGGGCTCTCCAGGACACCATTAGAAATATAGGTAGAGGCATGCACGTTCTGTGGTACGGGTGGCTCCTGGAATCTGTGCCTGTGGAGATAATACCACATGAAGGCCTTCAAGATTTATGGCCTATTCCTTCCAGAGCGGCAGCCACCATGTACCAGATAAGACCTTGGGTCACTGAAGAGCTGCCGCAGAGTAGCATGACACTGGAATGTGGAGAGCAGAGCCTAGAAACACTGCTGGGAAGCAAGCACTAAAGTCCCATGGAGATCGTTGTGTGCACCACCCCCAACCCCAAAATTGTTATGTCCTCCAGGACCTGACCATCTGGGCTTATGATGGGAGAGGTGGCACTGATGATCTCTGAAATTCCTTTGGAGTCCGTTTTCCCTTTATGTTAAAAATAGCATCTGGAACTGGGGTTGTGGCTCAATGGTGGAGAGCTTGCCTGGCATGTGTGAGGCACTGCGTTCGATTCTCAGTACCACATATAAATAAATTAATAAAATAAAGGTCCATTAACAACTGAAATATTTTAAAAAGGTTTGATTTAAAAAAAAAAAAGAATAGCATCTGGCTTCTGTAAACATGGTCACACTAATTTTCTTATTAAATAGTCACTTTGCCATATCTTTGTTCTCCCTCTGAATGTATTTTTTCCTTCTTTCAATATAGATAAGCTGATAATTTCCAAAATTTTGAGATTTGCTTCTTTTTTATTAAAAATTTTTTCTTTAAGTCATTTCCTTCTTCTTTAATTTTATTGTAAGTATTCAAGAGGAAGTCACACTTTTAACATTTTCCTTTGAAAATTCTTCAACCAAATATCCTATTTCATCACTCATAACTTCTGTCTTCCACAAACACTAGGGCACAAGCACATTAAGCCAAGTTCTTTGCAAATTTTTAACAAGGATCTCCTTTCTTCCATTGTTCAATAGTGTATTCCTTATTTTCATCTGAAAACTCATCAAAATGCCCTTTTCTGTCTGTATTTCCTCCTGTATTCTGTCCATACCCTCTCAGATAATCTCTAAGAAGTTTCGAGCTTTCTCTCCAGCTTTCTTCTTCTGAGCTTTCACGACAGTCACCCTTTATAGTTTATGCAGAGCAGTGTAGGCTTTTTCTAGCATGCACCTCAAAATTTTTATAGCCCAACTTTAGTTCCAAAACCATTTCCACCTTTTTAGATATTTGTTACAGAGATATCTACATCTTATTACCAATTTTCCATCTTAGTCCATTTGGGATGTTATGACAAAATCCTGTAAACTGGGTAGATTACCATCAGAAATTCGTTTTTCACAGTTCTGAAGTCTGGGAAGTTGAGGGATGCCAACAGATTCAGTATCTGGCAAAGACCCAAGTTCTGCTCCATACATAGTCCCTTCTTCTTCCTGTGCCCTTATTATGGTAAAAGGGGCCATTTATATGAGGATATTAATTTCATTCATGAGGTCTCTGCCCTCCTGTTGTATCTACTTCCAAAATATCATTACAAAGGGGATTTAAGTTTTTGACATAAGAATTCAGCCCATAGAAAACTGTATTTTGTTTCTCCAAGAATGGTTTGTGAAAAGCTAAACCTAACAGTCTCCCGTAAACTTTTCATGAGTGCTTTCTTTTTCCCCCTTTTTCATTATTGCACTATTTATGATGCTTCTGGAGCTTTTAACACTTGAAAAGTATACATTAATTGAGCATGTATATATGTATATTTACTCACATATGTAGTAATTTGTGCATGTAGCATTTTGATCATATTGTACACATACATATATCTTCTCATTTTCCCCTAATTTAAAATTTATTTTTCAATATTTAACTTGCACATGCTTAACTATTTTAAACATGCAGAAGAGTTTAAAATAAGCAAACTCCTGTCTCCTGAGATCCTGTCCCTGAGGCACTTACTTTTAATTCTTTCAGTTATGCATAATTTTAGTTTTTCAAATGGTCACCTCCATAAATGTAAGTAATTCATTTATCTTTGTGACTATTTTTGTTAATTCCACCTCAGAAATAGTCTACTGACATTTTGATATTTGATGATCTAGCTCATTTATTTCCTTATATCACTTTTCCCCAAAATATCACTAATTTTATCTTTTATTCATTACTTTTCCTATAATAAAAATATATTTTATTCCTATTTCTTTTTTTCCCTTGGTGCTAGGCATTGAACCCAGGGCTTCACACATGCTAATATTCTCTACCACTAAGGTACATTCATAGTCTCCTTATTTCTTATACTATTAATATATACCATTATTTTAAGCTGAAAAAATTAGTAAATTCTAAAGAAGTGCATAAAATCTTTGAAGTACTTTTTCTTCCAATACAACACACTTTAGAGCACTTCGCTTTTTTCTCTTATTTGAACTGATTATTTTGGGGCCTATGGGAGCAATGTCAATTTTAAGTATTATTTCTCTTTGGATGGAAAATAACATAGTTTTCTTTATTAATTGACTCACTTCATCCTTATGAACTCACCTTTATGAAAACTTCTAAGACAAAGTATAGATTGGTAAATTTCCCAAGATTTTTCACTTTTGAGCATGTCTTTATATTACTTCTATACTTGATTTATATTTTGCTAAGGATATTATTCTAAATTTTAATTATTTTTCCTCATAACTCAAAATAAAGCTCCACTGCCCTGCAGCATTCATTATTTGTTATGAGAAATTCTACTATACATCTATTCCTCCCTACGCTAGAAGTTTTTACCATCTTCCATCATAACCTGGTATTCTAGAATATATCAAGGGGGTGTCTTTTATTCACTGTGCTGGATAAACAGTGATGCTTTAATTGTGAAGTTGTTTTCATAAACCCTGGAATGTTCTGTTATTTACTTGATAACTTTCTTTCCTGAGATTTTGCAACCTTTATTTGTCTTACATTGAACCTGATAGTTGGATCCTCTATAGACCTACATTATCACTAGAACTTTTAATCTCATTGCTTTCGCCTCTTTTTACCAGCAAACCTTCTTTTCCAATTTATTTTCATAAGTATATATGTATGTATGTATATATACATATATACTTTTGTATTATTTGCATATCCTTATTTTATAGTGTTGTGTTCTTAAATTGGGAGTACAGTATCTTCTTAAATATCTCTGACTTTTAAGTTCTTGTCTATTACCTGAATTATCTCTTATTTTCTCTGAGGTCATTTGCATATTTTTTACCTTGGTCTCAATTTTTCATGTTAAAGGATTTATTCTAATGTCTGATAAGACTTGGTTACCCATTCATATGTAATAACAGTGATACAAAAAATAAATCATGATTCTGTATGTGCTTGGGTTTGTCAGTTGGTAGGCTTCATTTTAGGGTTAAAAATATTCTGTTTTTATGCTCAATTGTTTGGCATTCTGTAATGGCACTGGAGAGATTGAGGTTGTCTGAACCCTATCGTGCCCCTTATACAATGATGGCTTCCTCTAACTAGATGCCTTTTTAAATTCCTTTATTATAATTTTGATGAGATTTCTTTTAGGGAAAGAGATTATGAATCTGGGTTTCAAACACGATTGTGATTTAGAATTTCTCCTGTGTCATTTAAAAATTAAATACTGGGTTTCAGTCCTGACATTTACAGGCTGTGTGATTCAGCCTCATTTGGAAAACGTGGATCAGAATATTTACCCACAGTGTTGTCAGTAGTAAACATAATTATGTAAGGAAAACACCCTGGCTCTATAACTGGAACTTATAGGAAACAACCAGTAAATTTCTCCTCTTACACAATTTAAAGTACTGGTGACTCATAGTTGAAAATATATCAATGTTACAAGTGTTTAAAATCTAGTAGAATGTCAGATAAGCAAATATACAATGAAGGTGTGATTCAATAATTATTTTATTTGTGATATGTGTATAGACCTATAGGAAAAAAGGAGAACAAGGCAAATGAGTACTCATAGGGAAACCAAAGAATGGTTCCCAGAAGAGGTAATGCTTGATTCTGAATACATATGGAAAACAATTATTCCTGTGTCAAACTGCATTTTATTTTATAGGCTTGAATATAGTTACATGGTAGTTTTTAAAGTATATTTTTAGCTAGACTAAATTTCATAGTAATTGGTTTTTACAAATAAGACTCAGAAAATATTTTCTTCAACAAAAATGCATAGCTTTGTAATTACAAGAGATTATATAATATCTATACCACATCTTGTCTTAGATTCTGTTGCAATCAAATAACAGCTCTTTCTGCCAACTGTGAATTGAAATTCCCAGAGATATAATTTATATACAAAAGATTAAGAGCTATACCATCATATAAACAAACATTTATTTCTGCGTATAATTTGATGACTAGGTGTAGCTATAACCACAGAGGGACTATAAATAAAAGTGAAAGTACAATTTTAGAAAACCATTCTGTTTCTTTTTTTCCTTATTATTCTCATTGAGCCATATGCACACTGACATTGATGTATTATATATTTATTTTCCATGTCTCCCAAAAGTCAGTTTGAAGTCACTTACAAGGTACATGTAATATTAAGGAGTTTTTTTTTTCTTTTTAATGAGGAGAGGCAATTAGAGCAAAAAGAAAATAAACAATATGAAAATTAAGATGAAACCTACAATTACGATACACTGACTGGAGACCTGGAACCCTTACTTGAAGTTAACTACGTATTTGATTCTGACACCTCTAATAAATTCAAAAAGGAATCTTGATCATTTACATTCTTCTATATGACCAAAAAATTTTAAAAAGGATTACATATATTCAAGAGAAACTCAAATCTTCCTGGTCCAGAAACAAGCCATTTACCTCATTAAAAGGGTAAATGAGTTTGATTGGACTTAAGTATATGTCCATGAGATCTTTCATTATGTCCATGTTAATTAGATTATGATAATTTTTGAACCACTTTTTTTCTTTTGTCAATTTTTTGAATTCTCTTGTTTCAATTTCATTGATTTCAGCTCTAATTTTAATTATTTCCTGCCTTCTACTACTTTTGGTGTTTATCTGTTCTTTTTCTAGGGCTTTGAGATCTAATATTAGGTCATTTAGTTGTTGACTTTTTATTCCTTTAATGTATGAGCTCAATGCAATGAACTTTCCTCTTAGTACTGCTTTCAGAGTGTTCATCATTGTTCTCATTTACCTCTAAGAAATTTTTAATTTCCTCCCTGTTGTCTTCTGTTAACATTGCATCATTCAATAGCATATTATTTACTCTCCAGGTATTGGAGTAGTTTTTGTTTTTTATTTTGTCATTGATTTCTAATTGTATTCCCTTACGATCTGATAGAATACAAGGTAGTATCTCTATTTTTTTAATTTACTAATGGCTGTTTTGTGGCATAGCATATGGTCTATTTTGGAGGAGGTCCATGAACTGCTAAGAAGAAAGGGTATTTGCTCAATGACAGATGAAATACTCTATATATGTCCATTTAGTCTAAATCATTGATTGTATTATTTAATTATATAGTTTCTTAGTTCAGTTTTTGTTTGGAAGATCTCCAGTAGTGAGAGCAGTGTGTTTAAAGTCACCCAGTATTATTTTGTTGTGGTCTGTTTTTCCCTGGAATTGAGAAGGATTTGTTTGATGTTCATGGGTGTGCCATTGTTTGGGGCATAAATATTTACAATCCTTATGTCTTGCTGGTTTATGGTTCCCTTAAACAGTATGAAATGTCCTTCTTTATTCCTTCTGACTAACTTAGGTTTGAAGTTCACTTTATCTGGTATGAGGATGGAGACCCCTGCTTTTTTACTGAGTCCATGTGCATGGTATGTTTTTCCCCATCCTTTCACCTTTAGTCTGTGAGTATCTTTTTCTATGAGATGAGTCTCTTGACGGCAGCATAGTGTTGGGTCTTTCTTTTGAATTCAATCTGCCAATCTATGTCTTTTGATTAATGAGTTTAGGCCATTAACATTCAGGGTTATTACTGAGATGTTATTTGTATTCCCGGTCATTTTGGCATATTTTTGGTTTTTAGCTTGACTTGGTTTCTCCTTTGATTGGCTTTTCCGTTAGGGTAGTTCTTCCCTTTGCTGACTTGCATTGTTGTTTTTCACTTCCTCCTCATGAAATTTTTTGCTGAGAATGTTCTGTAATGCAGGCATTCTTTTTGTAAATTCTTTTAACTTTTGTTTATCATGGACAGATTTTATTTCATCATCAAATCTGAAGGTTAGTTTTGCTGGGTATAAGATTCTTGATTGGCATCTATGTTCTTTCAGAGCTTGATATATATTGTTCCAGGCCCTTCTAGGTTTTAGAGTCTGGGCTCTAAATCTGCTGATATCCGTATTGGTTTCCCCTTATATGTAATCTGATGCTTTTCTCTCCCAGCCTTTAAAATTCTATCTTTATTTTGTATGTGAGACATTTTCATTATAATGTGCCTTGGTGTGGATCTGTTGTAATTTTGTTCATTTGGTGTTCTGTAAGCCTCTTGTATTTGATTTTCCATTTATTTCTTCAGCTTTGGGAAATTCTCTGATATTATTTTGTTGAACAGGTTGTTAATTCCTTTGGTTTGTATCTCTGCACCTTCCTCAATCTCAATAATTCTTAAATTTGGTCTTTTCATGATATTCCATAATTCTTGGAGGTTCTGTTCATGATTTCTTACCATCTTCTCATTTTGGACAACTTTATTTTCAAAATTAAGTATTTTGTGTTCATTTTCTGAGATTCTGTCTCAGAATCTCAGACAGAATCTCTCTGAGATTCTAATAGATCTATTCTGTTGGTGATGCTTTCTATTGAGTTTTTTATTTGGTTTATTGTTTCTTTCCTTTCAAGGATTTCTGTTTTTTTTTTTTTTTCAGAATCTCTATCTCTTCATTGAAATACTCTTTTACTTCCTGTATTTTCTCTTTTAACTGTTTATTGGAGTGATCATGCATTGCCTGCATTTGCTCTCTTATCTCATCCTTTGCTTCAGAGATCATTTTAATCATGTACATTCTAAACTCCTTTTCTGTCATTTCTACTTCCATGCTGTCATTGGATTCTATCAAAATAACATCTTGGTTTCTTCTTGGTTTCTTCCCATGTTTTTTCATATCGTTCCTGTATCTTCCCCTTTAGCAATGAAGATCTGAGGTATTGCAGCTTCCCCCATGCCCCCATAGGCTTATTGTGACCCTGAAGGTTTCCAGTACCTGCCCTTTGAGAGGGAAATCAATATTAGCAGCACCCAAATCAAACAATATGCAGCCCTCAACCAGATAGCCCCTATAAAGACGTTAGCAGTATTGTAATAAACACGATGAATTCGATTATTATCTACAGTATAACCAATAGGCTTGCAGTGAGCTCTACAATTTCTAATGGTGGACAAAGAGTATAGTGAGGAGATAAGAAGTGAGTATATAGAGGTACTAGATCAAGGGAAGAGTGAGAGTGGGATCAAAAGAAGTTGGTCTTTAGCATGAGAAAAGGTAGAAAGAGACTCCAAGGAAATGGGTAAATAAAAGGAAAATAGAGTGAGAAAAAAAGAAGAAGTATAAAATTAAAAATTAAAACAAAAATCTATGGTACACAGTCATCCACCACTCAAACCCTCAGTCCTTAGTATCCCAATGCAAGGGAGGTACCTGTCAACGGACCTCTAGTCTCCTGCACGCATCTCAGGACGGTAGCCACCCTACCCAAAGATGGTGGCCACATCCTCAGGGATAATTCAAGATGTCTGCATCAGTCTCCAAACATGCTGGGAGTCACAATGTGGGGCACTGAATCTGCCCAGAGTGTGGGTGATAGGGTCCAGAAGTGGTGGGTATGGACAGTCCAGGTGAACCTCCTTTTTAAAAAATAAACTTCTATGAGGATCCAATCCATTACCAGGTCCTACTGAGTTTACCAATTTTATTTTAAAATTAGTATCTTTCCTTCTTCTACATATCTTCCACCCTAAATTAATATAACACCATTTTAGTGCTAGACAACCATGACAGACTCCTAAATGGTTTCTCTGCAACTCATTCAGTATATTTGAATGGCAAATATTTTAATGTAAATTTATTCATGATACTCTTTGCTTAAAATAGACCTAATATATCAGTAGATCCAAGGAATACTTTCATTTTTTTGTGATTCTGAGTATTGGAACCCAGGGCCTCTTGAGTGCTAGGCAAGTACTCTACCACTGAGCTACAACCCTAGCCCATTTAAAAAAATTTTTTTTTTTTTGGTGGCAGTGCTGGGGATTGAACCCAGGGCCTTGTACATGTGAGGCAAGCACTCTATCAATTGAGCTATATCCCCAACCCTAAAAAATTTTTTTGAGGAAGGGTCTCATTAAGTTCTTCAAAGCTATCCTTGAATTTGGGATCATTCTGCCTTAGCTTCCCTTAGCTTCATGACTTGCTCTTGTCTACAACTTTTATCACTATTCTCCTTGCTCCTTATGCTTTAGCACTACTGGTCTTTGATTAGTTCCTCAAATACATTATAATTCTGCCTTCTTTCCTCCATTCTTCAATATAGCTAATTCAATCTCATTGTTCTTATCCCACCTTACATATCTCCTCTTCTGATGCTGCAGACTGTATCTCACTCCCCACTGCATGCTGTCATTCCACTTTGTGGCACATATGCAATTTGTAACTTTCAAATTTATTTTGTGATGTGGCAACATCATCCATGTACTCTAGAATATATGATCCAGGAAATCAGGAATAGTATGTTTTTTTCTAAATACTCTATCCAATAAAACC
This sequence comes from Sciurus carolinensis, assembly GCF_902686445.1. Classification (NCBI taxonomy): domain Eukaryota; kingdom Metazoa; phylum Chordata; class Mammalia; order Rodentia; family Sciuridae; genus Sciurus; species Sciurus carolinensis. The sequence goes on from NC_062232.1 coordinate 29,765,667, forward strand.
TAAAACAATGCCTGGAACATTATAAATTATCTATGGTTATCAACCAAGTGAATCAATTATTGAACTTTATCTAATGATAATTTTTAGAATATCTAGAAAATTCCTAAGTCACTCACAGGAATCCTAACATGAAATTTGAGCCTGCACACACCCAGAAAAAGATTTCAACATTAGATGTTCTTTGTTCTCAATTAAATTCAAGCCCATGGGCCTTTTATACTAGTCCTTTTGCCCAAAAGTAAGGAGATTGGTGAGGATACCTATCTGAATAAAAATCCCCCTTACTGCTGCTAGATGTGAGTTGTAATTTTCCCTACAAAGTAAATTTTTAAACATTTCTATTTATTTTGAAAGTTCCTCTTTCACGAAAACCATACTCTTTGCTGCTTCCCAATCTCACCTATTCAATAGCAATTGCATAAAGGTTCTAGAGAAGTTAGTACGAGGTTTGACACTAAAGGAATCTATTCCCCACTCCATTCTACAATAAATATACCATAAGAGAGTATAATAGGTGGTAGTTTGTAAAAAGAATGAATGTCATATGATGTATAATGCTAACCATGCTAAAAGCCTCAGTAAAATCAATGGTAAAATTTCCCCAAGATTCATCACCCACAGCTGTACCAAGGTGAGCCAACCCAAAAGACTGAGCCAATACAGAAACAGTGAGCTCATTCTTGATTGAGGGAGTTCATTGTTTACATATACAGTGAATGCAAGAATATTCAAAGGTGCCCTATCTTCAACGTCCCCTGTGCAGAGTAACACCAAGACAAAAGTAGCCCGACGACTACATCATGGATGGTAGGGCCCCCTGTTGCTGAGAACCCAATTTCATGGGGCCACTAAGCAGTTTCATAGCCTGTAACTCTACTGGAAAGGGAGTGATGTAGCAAGACCCAACACCTCATCAGAATCCAGGAGGCAAGGAGAATCTGACTGGTGACAGTTTCTTTGGGAAGTTAGGAGGCTGTTGAGAAATGTTCTAACAACATCTCTCATGAGCCTCCACACTGTTATGTTGTAGCAAGTTCATGAGGCTTTCTCCCAAGTCTTCTGTCAGCTGCAGTTAGGCCACACATATGTGTCCAATGTGGAGTCATGCAAGTTTGTTAGAGCGCCATGGTATAATAATTTTCCTACAAAATGATAAATGGAATCTTCTCTAAATCCATAGGATCTTTGCATTATGCCATATTTTATCCTATAAAGGTAAAGATTAAGGGGAATTGGTATATTTTGTTTATTCTTTCTTTAAATTGAATATTTCTCTCACACAACAAGGATATTACTATTTATCTACCATCATGCCAATTTGAACTTCAAATTTTATTTTCAACCATGGTTTTAGGTATTTTTATAAATTGGTATTTTTTCTCCATGTGACCAAAACCAAATGACATGACTATAAATTTGCCTAAATACTAGCAAACAATATACTATGAATTTAGTACAAAAATGCATATATGATTTTCTGTGGCTCACTGTTAGAAAATCCAGTATTTGGCATATTCCACATACATTTGGGAGGTAAATTTAGATTTTAGAGGCTGAATCAAGACTTCAACAGTCTTTATATTTTTTGTAAAAGTAAATACAGTTCAGAGTCTAGGGGTATAGGCACATGTTCTACACTGAATAAAATACTTGTCTTTTTCAATAAATTATTTTCTCTTTTATCTTTTATTAAATAGAAACCAAGTTAATATCACTCTGAAATTTACCAGTCGTTTCCTCCATCCTGCTGAAGCTTCACTGCTCTTAATTTCTAAACCCATGTGTGGAATAGGAGGTATTACAATGACTTTTGCTCTAAAAGGTGAAGTCCTTGATTTTAAAGCACTTGTAAGTAAATTTTACTTATTTTTTATATTTTTGCTTTTATTATTCAACCCCAGCATGTCATGGCCATTGGGTGTTCTTCCATGTTTTATTTCTATGTAGCTCTTGACCCTTGAGATAATCCTTTAGCTCTGAAGATTTGTGATTTAAGTTGAAACAGTCTGGGCGTGTGTTTATGTTTTTGTTTGGACTAAGGGTTGAAAGTTTATGCATCAAAAAAGAATTTTTCCTTTGTCTGACAGGAATGCTATCAATTTTTCTGGAGTGTCTTGTGGAACAAATTCATTATAAAAATTAATGCTAATGCTGGCATTTATTGAAAGGTGATGATGTTCTTAATAGAGTTCAAAGTGTTTATATCTCAAAGGATGGGGGAGAATGGTTTTTTAAATCTTTATAATATGGCTGGGACATTGTTATGATTGCCTTTTATAGTCATTATCTTCTCTAAACATTATTTTCTACCTTGGATATATGGTAAAGAACAAGCAAATTTATTATTGCCAGACTGCCATATGGATTATAAAGAATTTAGGGCATACAAAATAAGATTGAGAAAAAGACACTTACTCTAGGAGACTCAATTAGTGGCAAGTTGTGTGTGGACAACAAGAAAATGCTCACATGGACAGACAGACTCGTTAGACAGGGATGCCCAGAGCAGGAAGTAAGAATTTGTCACCAAGATATGTGTTTTTGCCTTCTGATTTCCTTTTAAATAATGAATGCTTAACAATTCCCAACTTTCTCATGTAAATTCTCTGAAACCAACATAATGCTTTGCCATATATAGTTAAAACATGTGGCTAGTTTTAGACTGTCATTAATGTGACCCCAGGGGAGAAAAACTGACACTTGAAGGTCATGAAACTCTGGTTATTTCCCCATCTGTTCTTAGAAAAGTAAAAAGTAAATTACATAATAATGGAGAAATAAAATAGATTAAGAACATAATCTGCTTAAAAATGTGAAATTTCCAGAAAATTCTACTCCATGGAATTCCCTTGGATAATTTGAAGTTTTTATTTTGTATCTGTGCTTTTATTACAATATGAATGTCAGTGTAGCCAACACATTATAAATACTGATGTGGCACAGTCTTATACACAGATATTTATACACACATGCACACACACAGCACTCCTGTGTCTCTGTCTCTAATATATATATGTGACTAATTATTTGAAAATAGAAACCATGTCCAGTCATTAACAAGCTAATTTTAAAGAGATCATTTTGAGAAACACTGTTTTGACAAATGGTTTAATTATTAGCATAGTACTATGAATCAATGTTGAGATTAAATACATTTTTATCCTTTCCTACCCAGATTTTAGCACTGTAATATTTATGGGATAAGGAGAATTAGATAAATTATGGTCAGTGTAATATTTAAATGGACAATTTGTAGAATTTTAAGTTTACATTGTATATAATTAAAGATATTCTTTGTTGTTATTATCACATAGTATCATTTCTTTCTTTCTTTCTTTTTTAATTTAGGAAATTGTGAAATGCAAAACTCCATGTTATCAATGGAAGGAAGTTACTATAAATGTGAAAAACCCCTTCCCAACTGCTGGAGACTTTAGGTAAGTTATTGGTTAGTGTAAGTTTATTGCAATTAGCTATTTTCACTCTTAAAAGAACTATGTAGTTTCTTTACCTCTCCAACATGAACTATTTTGAGGAGAAATTAAATGTGTTTACATTCCTGTAAACTTATAAGCATCATCAGATAAAATAGAACAAATAATGAAAGTAAATAATTTTTTTCTTGTACTAGTACTTGATCATATCAAATTTAAAAATTTTACCTATAAGCATTCTGTTTATTTAAATTTGGTGTTCTTTCAATTTTTTAAAAAAATTTTTGAATTGATAGACTTTTTAAATTCATTTTTATTGAATTAAATTTTAATTTTTTTATTCATTTTATTGAATTGATCGATTTTATAATCAATCAATCTTTAAGTTTGTTAATTACTTTTTTCTGCCAGGTCAAATCTACTGTTGAGCTTACCAGTGAATTTACCATATCAATTATTGTGGTTTCTAACTCCAGAATTTCTATTTGGTGCCTTTTCATAGTGTCAGTCTTTATTGGTATTTTCTCTTTGGTGCTATGTTGTAATCACATCTTCCTTTACTTCTTTTATCATAGTTTCCTTTAGTCCTTTGAAGATATTTATAATGACTATTTTAAATTTGTTTTCTGTTAAGTATGATATCTTTCTCATTCTAACAGCAGTTTCTGTTGCCTGCTTCTTTTTCTGTTTCTTTGCATATTTCATATATTTTATGAAGAAATCTGGACATTTTAGAAAATACATTGTATCAAATTTGGGTACTGAATCTATCTCCCCAAGGCTTGTTAATATTTATTCTTCTAAATTTTTACTGACTGGCTAGGTTATTTTAGTGATGCATATCTCTTCCTGCCCAAACTATTAAACTTCATTAATTCGAATGCCCAAGGGGAACATAAATTGCTCTTCAGACTAATCCAATCAAATTCATGTTCTTTTGACCTACAGGCCTACAATTAAGCTGATATTTTTATTGAGTCTATCTTATCCCCAATGCCTTTCACCATAACCCACACTGTCTTAAAAGCATGCTTTGGCTTGAACTTCTACTTACTTTCTTGAAAATGAAATTAGCTCCTTGGGGAAGAGATTAGGAATTATCTGCTTTAAAACTTACTTCTCTCCTGAGGTAAAATATCTGATCCTAGCATAGAACGAGCACTTTACAAGCTGAGGTAAGGGCAATTGTGGGGTTCTTATTATTATGAGCAGTGCCACATCTGTTGTAAAGCCTCAGTTCCATGAATAGAAGCTCAGTGTAAGATGGGAGACCCTTATCTTCACGCAGCTGCACTTGCCCAGATCCTGGTTTCAGCAATACATAATGGGAGAAGTATAAGAAATTTTGGAGTTTTACCCCTGCCAGAAAGATAGAAGACTGGGGAGGAGGAAGCCCTGTGTTCTTGGCATTAGTGGTCTTACCAAACTGTGAGGGAGGGAGAAGGTTTTCTTGATTCAAATACCAGAGACTACAGGTTTAGGTTTTCTTACTGAATTTTAGTAGATGTTGTTGAATAGTCTTTTCTCCATTAGTTGTATGCCCTTGAAACCATTTCCAGAGAGCTTGAACAGTTGTTCTTTGTAGTTATCACCCACTGCTCTGGGTATGGGTTCGTGGAGTTCTCTATTTTTTTATTATTTAATGATATGCTTTTTTTAAATCCTTTTTAAGCTCAATCTGTTTGTGTCTTTGAATCCAGTCTTTGTCTATTTTCTTTTATCTGTTTTGTCAATTTCTGCCTTTTGATTAAGTGTTTTATCCATTTATATTTAATAGAATCTCTGATATAGTAGAATTTGTCTGCCACTTTTATATTTATTTTCTTTATGTCTTATATTTTTGTTTACCTATTTCTCCATTATTACCTGATTTTGTTTAAAAAAAATTAAGTGTGCCAATTTTATTCCATTTGTTTCTTTTACTTTGTTTTTCAAGTTATTTTCTTAGTACTTATTCTGAATGTTATAATTAACATTCTAAGTTAAAACAATCTAAAACAAATTAATACCAATTTAATTTCAATATAATTCAAAAATTGTGCTGTAATATATCTTTTTTCCTAACTCTTCTTTAATGTTGTTATTGTTATAATGATTACATCTTTATGTATTATAAACCCATAAAATAGTTTTATATTTATTGTCATACTCCAGTCTCTTTTAAATGGGAAAGCACAATAAAAAGTTGTAATTTTTTAAATGTATTTACCTATGTAATTACCTTTGCTGGTGGATTTTATTTATTCATGTAGTTTTTATTCAACATCTAATGTCCTTTTCTTTCAAGCTGAAGGAGTCCCTTTAGTACTTCATATGTGATATTTCTGTTATCAATGAATTATTTCAGTGTTTGCTTGTTGGAAATGTCTTAATTTATTTTTCACTTTTGAAGGACAGTTTTGCTTCATTGATAGTCTTTTTAGTCTAGCACACTAAAAGTATAATCCCAACATGATTTTTAATGACATCTTTAACCTAATGCTATAGTATTATTTTAATGCTGTCTTCCTGTACAATGTGGGCAGCCTAAGGAATGGAGGATAACATACTCATTTTTGTGTTTTCCAGCACTCTGTCTCACACTAACACCTAATACACAAAAGGAATATCTTTAACTTTCTTGACTAAATGAGCATTAGCATTATGTTAGTCAGCTTTGCATCACTGGGACCAAAATACTCAACAAGAACAATTTAGAGGAGGAAAAGTTCATTTGGGGTTTATGGTTTCAGAGGTCTGTGTCCATAGACAGCTGACTCCATTGCTCTGGGCCCAAGGGAAGGCAGAACATCACAGCCAAAGCAGGTAGTGGAGGAAAGCTGCTCAATTCACGGTAAAGCCAGGAAACAGAGAGAGAGAGAACAGTGGGGAAGGGGCCACAGGGAAGATGTGCCCTTCCAGGATATGCCCCCAGTGACTCACCTCCTTCAGCCATGCCACACCTGCCTAACCTCCCAGTTAGTTCTTCAAACAAGAATGAATGATTAGCTTACAGCTCTCTTGGGCCAATCATTTCACCTTCTAACATTCCTGCATTAACATAGGAGTTTGTGGGGGATACCTCATATTCAAACTGTAACAGTCATACCAAAAAAGGCTGCATTGCTTTGTGATTTCAAAAGATGGTATGATCAATAATATTCTGTGATTTTTTTTCCTTCTTATTTTTTGCAGTGCTGGGCATGGAACCCAGGGCCTTGTACATGCTGGGCAAGAGCTCTATCAGTGAACCTACATCTTGATAATGTAGTGATTAATTAGCTACCCATATCTCATGTCTATTTCTAAAGTATATATTTCTCCTTTTTTTTTAGAAATAAGATTATGAAATGTATATAGTTCTGACTATGCCTTAAGACCAGTTTGTGATTTCCGGATTATTTCTGGAATATAATTTGGGCAGTGATTTATGTTCTGAATTTCCTTGCTATGAAAACTCAGTGTTGCCTTACCATATAAAAGAATATCATATTTATTTTCCATATAAAGTACTATTTCACGTATTTCCATTCCAGATCTTTACCTTTCTAACATATATGCTTTCAGTTGCAGAACAAGAAAACATGAACATTTCTAACTGTGGTTTATTCTGATCCTAATTGTGTTTTATGAATGGTAGAAAGAAAGTAAAAGAGTGTTTTATGGTCATCTACATTTTTTGCAATACATTTGAAAATAATTGTTTAATTGTTTATTTTTTTTTCAGCGTCATTTTGGTGGAATCCACAACATTTGTCTATTTGCCATCACAATTAACTGATTCTGGACAACACATGAATTATGAGTAAATGTCTATATATTTTATACTCAAAAGTATCTGAGGAAAAGTTCTGAGAAATTAGCACTCAAGGAAACTTGCTATATATACAGTTTTATCATAGTTTTCATTTATTCAAAATGTTTATTTAACATTATTTACACTCTTATTTAAATATATGTTAGGTGTTACTAGGATCATGTACAAGAAAATTGTACAGTTGATTAAATACAGTAGATTTTCATTATTCATGGAGTTATGTTCTACAAATTTGTCAAAATACTCATTGTGAATACTGAACCATTGCTCCTAGAAGAAAGATAGAGTTGCATAGATTATAATCTTAAATCTTAGAAATAACCCATATTCATAGATTCTGTTTTCCTTATTTCATAAATTACTTGCCTGATGGCAGCCCAACTAATAGATGGCAAGGAAATGATTCAAACCCTGTCTACCTGGTCCTAGAACTTGGCCTTAATTGGGAATTGGAGCAATCACTGATTAGAACTCTGCATGTGTCCTTGAACACTGTGAAAATACCATGAGTGTTGATTTTAGGGTTACAAATAAATTTTGCAGATGAGTAAATTTGGAAACAATTTATGTATAATTATGATCAACTGTGTTTAAACTTATTCTGCCTGCATCATGAGGTCTGTATGTAGATTAAAAAGGAACTTTCAGTCCTGAATAGAGAAGCATAATTTTTTAAAAGTTAAGATTATTTTTTATTTCCCACCTATTTTAAGCTACAGAATAACTGTTTAAAGTGAAGTATGTTTAAAAACAATATTACCTAGATTAAAGAATGATGGAAAGAAAATAACGTAGTTTTCTATGAATGAAATGCATGCATATGTTGACCATTAATATTATGATGTTAGTGTATTTTATACCTTTGTTCATCTCTGTGTAATTCTTGACAGTATCAATGTTATTTTTTAGATGCGAAAATTATCAGGAGGCAAGACTTTGGCAGTTTTGACAACATAAGAACTCCCAGTGTTAAAGTCATCAGAAACTGTTAAAGTGCTTTTGCAAATCTTAATAAGATTAAAGCGAGTATAGTTCATTTTCCAATGGTGAATTATATTTAAATATATTAAATCAATACTTCTGGGAGAGCAAAAGTGTTTTATCTATTTTAGATATTTGATTTCTTCAATGGCTAGTCTATGAGAAAAGTTGTTAAAGAAGAAAACAATTTTTGTCTCATTGCATTGTTTTATTGAATGCTAATTTCATGCTTAAGTAGGACATTCAAAGTTTTGCTTACACATTTTGCTTTAGTGAACAATGAAACATGAATTAATGCATTGATCTGTAAGGCAGCACTAGAGATACCATAAGAATAAGAGGATTAAGATATTTTCTTTTAATTTCTTCATAGATATGAAATACTAATATTGCTGAAAACATTTCAGTTAACAGTTCTCCTAGATTTTTTTATCTTTTTAGTCTCTTGCTTCTTCTTGATTAAGTGGCTGTTTTATTATCATAGATTTTGCCTGAATGCCCTTGAAATAATTTATTCACATTACTTATGAAAAATGTATCATATCATATATTAAATTAGAGTTAGATCCTAAATCAATGTTGTAGCAATCTGTGAGCATAAATAGCTCAAAATCAAATCAGTGCAATGAATAGCAAAATTGAATCTACTTTCATGATTTGCAGAACACAATAGGAATTCTGCATCTCAAATTTTAACATGCTTACTTTATATAATATTCTATAATAGCTTTTATTATATCCAAAGTTCTAGAATTGTTGAAACCATGGACTCTGAAGTTACAAGAAACTTTCTTTTTTATAGTTTCTTATCTTTTTAAAAATAAACTTAATTTCATTTAATTTAATTTTTTTGGTTCCAGGATTTGAACCCAGGGCACTCAACCACTGAGACATATCCCTAGCTCTTTTTATTTTTTATTTTGAGACAGAATCTCGCTGGATTGCTTAGGGTCTTACTAAGTTGCTGAGACTGACTTTGGTTATAAGTTAGTGGAAATCAAGATGGATTTTTCACCATTCAAATTCCCAGATCCACTGTACCCTTAGACCTCAGGTTAGGGCCCCTTCTTTAGACATTTTTCAACCATCTAGAGACCAAAATAGTAAAAAAAATAGCAAACATACCATTGTTATGACTCTCTACAGGGCCACTGAGTCCCTTCCCCTTTTTTTAAGGTGCTACAATAAAGAGCTTCCATTTTGGTAAAGGCTTAAGTAGGAAATCACCTTTAGGGCTATTTATTCATGCCTGGAAGCTAACCAACCTAATGACATTTTAATTATTTTAACTTGAAAAGAGCTACATACCACTACTGCATAGGAAAAAGAAATGTCACCCCTTTACATCTCAAAAATAGCTTCCACTCCCTGACTCTCACTCCCTGAATTACCAGGAAATATTCCATTGTTTGATCACAGTATTTTATATAATTTTAGCCTCTTTTGATGCTATTTTTCCCTGAAACCAGAAAGAATTTAAACAGGTTCCCTCTACTATAGTTTCAACCGTAATTTATGAATATATAGAAAAATTGTTGCATAGACTTAAGTGTAGGGAGTAACAAAAAGGTAAATGAGTTGTTTTCCATTTTGTTTGTAGGACATCCAAGATAATGGTTTGATGAATATATTAGGTATATCATTGAATTTCTAGACTCAGGAACATTAATCAAGTATAATAGAATTTTCACAAGCTAGTAATTTTAACAAAATTATTTTCTGATGTCTTTAACAATCATGATAATCATTCGTTTCATTGAAAAGCCAGGACAAATTTCTAAATCCCCAAAGTTTTCTGTCTTTCGTTACCACAAGGAATATTAGTATCTTAATTTATTGGAGTTTGAGACATTTCTTTGAAACGAGGCAATTCTTGACTTCTTCAAAGGCACTCTCATTACTTGTTTCTGACAAAATAGGCAAGGGGAAAAAAAAGGTTATGAATCCCAGATTGGTGTGCTTTTCTACACACTATGATAAAAATGATTGAAGGATTAGAAATTACAAGTATTGAACTAAATGTGGATTTTAATCAGTCTTTCTACCCTAAGCTCCATTATCAAAGAGATGACAATGGAGCCATATATGGAGAAATAATAAGCACTCTTTGTTATTCTTTCCACTCTGTATGATCTTCATTATGAATGTGAAATGTCCATCTATTATTATTAAGTCTATGGCAGCCTTAAATTAAAGTGCCTATCAAATGCTCAAATTACATAAAATATTAAATGCATTTTACTTTTTTAAAAAAGGCCTTACAGTACTTAAGCTGCTAGCCAGAATGCCTATGAATAGAAAAAAAGCACTGAACAATTAGAAGTGGTAAATAACATCATTAAGAGTATGATGTAATGAAAAGATAATTATTCATAAAATTAAAATAAGAAAAAAGTAATGGAGGTATTTAGGGTAACATTACTTGAAAAGTCTGTATATTTTTAGAGCATCTGACTCAGGTAAAAGCAAATGGCAAAGTGAGTAATTATGAAATTTTTGTAATCTCAGGAAAAAAAATAAGGTAATTAATGTGTTTGACCCCAAATATTAGTTGACAGCTTGTTGAGCAAAGTGGTCCTAATATTAAAGAAGTGCAATATGGGGGAAATTGATGGGTTTTAGAAGACATGGAAACTGTCAAAGAAAACAGTTGCTTCAGGCTGTGATTTGCTACTTCATTTCTAGAAATGTAACCAATTATTAAAAAGAAACAAATTATATATATGTAATTTTATATGTATAAAATATACAGATATAGATATAGATTTATTTTTTTGGTACCAGGTATTGAACCACTGAACTACATCCCTAGTCCTTTTCATTTTTTTTTTCTGAGGCAAGGTCTTTCTTAATTGCTTAGGGCCTTGCTAAGTTGCTCAGTCTGGCTTTGAACTCATGATCCTCCTGCCCTAGCCTCCCAAGCCAAATGTGGAAATAATAAACTTAGAAAAGATCATTTTTTTTCAAGTAATCAAGCTATAGAACTGCTTTTGGAGAGTGTATTTATTTATTAATTTATTTTTAACTAAGACCATCTTCTCCTTAAGTCTCTGGATTAGGGTTATTATTATCAAATTTATACTTCTCTACAAGGATAAAAGGGTATCTTTTTATCAAAAATTTTATAAGAGTTAAAATATGGTTAATTGGTATTTTCCTTATTTTTTTCATTTCATTGTTTTTACTTTCTCAAACAATATAAATATCAAATGATATGTGAAATATATCTGTGGTCTTTGCATGTCATATTGTAGGTAGTTATAATTTTTAGGGTTCTATAAGATTTAATTAAAATAGATAATTTTTAAAAAATTGTTTTGTATTTGCTGTTGATGTTATTTTCCTATTTTCTTGTGATGGTGATGGTGTGATTAGCAATGGATGTGATGGCGCTGAGGGCTCTTCCTATACCAAAAGTGTCTTAAAAACCTGTAAGTATCTTAAATAAGTTTTTATGTGTTTTCATGTCTGACTTTTATACACAAAGCATAATATGAAATGAAATATTCATCAAGAGGTGTTTGCAACTATAGTCAGAATGGCAAACCCTGGGGATCTCAGGTAGGATTAGAGGCTAAGTGTTGGTTTTCTGCCTTTTCTGCTGTTAACCCTTTAAAGGATTCTGCCCACATCTCTCCTTTAACTACTAAGTCTTAGTTCCCTCTACTGCACAAGGACTGTGTTTAGATATGTGGCTTTTTGTCTCTTGGATTATTTTGAACTGTTTAAACCTACTCAACTGACAAATATTACTATGTTTAGAATTGTAAGGATAATACAGATTTACTTTGTTTTATGAAAAAACTGTAGGTCTAGAAACGACGGATAGGAAAATCAATATAGGAAAGTTCTGGTTATCCCTAGCTGCAGAACAGACTACCCCAAATGTAATGTAACAATAAAAATAAATTATAGTGATTATCTCTCATATTTTGGGGGTGACTGGGTTCAACCGAATGATTCTAGCTTAAGGTCTCTCAAGCTGTGCCATCAGATGGATACTAGGACTTGACTGATCTCAAAGGCTTTGTCATTCGTATGTCTGATGCCTTTTGTCCTGGACCTCAACTGGGGTCTTTTGCCTGGACATTTATAGGTGGCTTCTCCTTGTGACCCAGGCTTCTTCACAGAATGGCAACTGGATTCTAAAGGCAATTGATCCAAGAAAGTGAGAGAAATAGGCAGAAATTGTGTTATATTATCTGTTCTAGTGTCAGAAATCCCATTGCTTCAATACTGCCACATTTTAGCATACTGTTTGTTGGGATGATGTCACTAAGACAGGTGCACCATATCCCCAATGTATAAATGCATTCTACTGTCAAGTACAACTAATTAGAACAAATAAAATTTTAAAATTTTATAAAAATAAAATAAATACAATTTTAAAAAATTATAAAAGAAAAAAAATACATGGACCTGTTTTAAAACTACTAAAATCAGAAGTGTGTGTACATTTGAGTATATAAAATAGACCTTCATTTCCCGTTCAAATTGTCCATTATACTTTGTAATATAAACTATCACCTAATCCACAAAAAGTTGGAGATTCAAGAATGATTCTTTTACTATGGGTATTCAGGTTAATTTTAAATAGTAGTGAAGTTCCTTTTGGAAAGAAATTTTTATCACAGGGGGTCATCCCTATGCATTTTTTTTTTTTTTTTTTTTTTTTTTTTTTGCGGTGCTGGGGATTGAACCCAGGGCTTTGTGCTTGCAAAGCAGCCACTCTACCAACTGAGCCATATCTCCAGCCCATCCCTATGCATTTTGTTATAACTAGCCTGACCTGGGGTCACCCATACTTTCATTTTAAAATATAGTGTATCATCTTCTAATCCTGTGTTCTAATGCTATAAATTTATAGATCCCAAAATGTGTACAAATTAGAGCAACTCCTTTATTTGAATAGTACTTATTATATATCAACTAGCTCTGTGTCGTGTTTTGGTAGCAATTAAATCCAATTTCATCAGAGAGTTTTTCTGCTCTGTACACAATCTTACCCTGGAAGGAAGAGGATCTTCAAGCCTGGAGCTCTACTATCTTCCATTTGACGTCCACATACGCTACTGTGCCATCCTCTTGCAAAATAAAGAGGTGAGAACACAACTGGTTTATGCTTCTATTGTGGCCTACCACCATAATGAGGTTACTAGTACAGGCCACTTAAAGGCAGTTGGATACTATAGAAGTGTAGATAATTTCAGTATCCAGTTTGCTAGGCAGGGAGCTTATCCTCAAAAATATTCAGAGTTCTACTAGTTGTGGGTAAATTTTATGGTAGATGCACAGGGAAATATCATGGGAGCAGAGTGGTGCGTGCCTAACCTTGCTGTGGCTCCATTTGTACCTAAGTTATTATAGAGTTACCCCCTTTCAGAAAGCACTGCTGTGTGCTAACAAGAGGAGGAAATTTATAATCCCCATGATATAGCCCCCAATGTATCCATTATGTATACAGTATGTTGAGTACATATGCAATGAAAATTACTATTTGGTAATTGATAAGAGGTATTGTACTTTTCTGTTATCTATAGAATTATTTACAGATGAAAACTCATACAACTTATTAAACATGTAAAATACATTTCAATTTTACACACAAATTGCCACTTTTTAAAAATCCCTTTTTATAACAATGCTAAAACTTGACTTTATTTCCTTAAAAGAAGTTTAGGGGCTGGGGATGTAACTCAGTGGTAGAGTGCTGGTCTGTTATGCACAAGGCCCTGGTTTCCATCTCCAGAACCACAAACAACATCATCAAAAAGTAGTGCAGGATTTAATCACATTCTTTCCTGTATAAAATTTGTGAAAAAATAATAGCAACCAGTAGTTTTATCAGGTGCTTTAAAATCCCTTTTTCAATTAATTTATTATATAACCTTAGAAAATACTAGGACTAATTCTCAATAGCCTAGTAATAAGGTTGATAATTTTCTTTGAAATAGACTAATAGATAACACAATTACATTGTTTACACAAATCTAATCTAAATTAATCAAAGTATAATTACACTTAATTTGATATTTCAATTTATTAAAACATGATTTAGATTACCTATATTTCGTCCTTGTCAGAGAAACAAGAAAAATAATAATCTTGGAAATATATTGCTATCTATTGAGAAACAATGCTCCAATTTAAAGGATTGTATTTAATTATGATGACTTATATGGGGAAACACATCTATTAATTTACACACTCAATTATATTGCTAATTACATAGAAAAATGTAATTACATGCTTAACTAGATAATCAAATATCCGAGCCCACCTAGTTAGCTCCAGTATCTTATTAAGTGTGTTATAACTCCTTTGTCATTGAGACTTACCTGTTGAAACCTATAAAATACTTAGTCTTTCCATGTTTACAATAAAAAACATTTCTACTAAGAGTGCTATCAAGGAAAGGCTGTGTGTTTCATTTTGGCTGTTGCATTTGAACTTTCAAAGAAGCGAAGTGATTTATGTATTTAACAACTGTTTGAAAGTAGAAATAGTTTTATAAAACTTCTATCAATGTTCACAAAAATTCTTAGCTTAGGGGAAAGCCCTAAAAATTTATGTTATTCATTGCCAGAAACCCAAACTAATTTCTGCTGTAATGTGGAATGGGCATATTAAATGGAGGAACCTCAGTGGAATCAGGACTCAGTCCCTGAGGAATTGTATCTCTGGGGAGGAGAGATCAACAGACCACTTTACAAAGCACACACTGTAAAGCACACAGCAGTATATTGACACATTTCTTGGTTTTCACTGTGTTACCCAGCATATGAACATCTGCTCTCTCAAGTAAGAAATCACTGACATTGCTAAACTCAGCTGTTTGGGGGAGATGGGGAAATCAAGCAGAGATCCTTCTCTTGGGAGCTGGATTAAGAGTGACTTCCAGTTCTGCTACTTGCTGTGATACACCAACTCTCCCAACCCTTGAGCTTTTTCAATAAGCCAATCTAGCACCTACCTTCCCTGGTAGATTTATCTTTCAGGCCTTTGTTGTCTTCTTCTCTTTACAAACCTTGATCAGAAGAAATTGAGACCAAATGCAAGTATTGTTGACATGTGGAAGTCAGGATGGGAGTCAACCTCCCTGAGCAACTTATCCAAATCAGTCCAGAGACACAGCAGGGTTCCATATATCAATGCAACTTTTAGCCTCCCCAAGTTAAGCTAAAAATTATCAGGTTAAGTATGCCTACTTCCAAATAAAAGACCCTGCAAGACCTTCTTTTGGATTTATGGTCTACAATAATTTAGTTTACAGCTACTCCTTATAGTTAAAAATATTGAATGTCACTCTGGTCGTCTCCCATATATATGCATAAATATATGGGGCCACTTCTCTGACTCTTTTTTTTTATTGTAAACAAATGGGATACATGTTGTTTCTCTGTTTGTACTCTGACTATTTATACTATGCATCAGTTCATTCTTCTTTAGTCTGTTATACTTTCTGTCTGTGCTAATGCTCAGATTAAGTTGGCAATCTTTATTTCATTTATTTTTAAATATCCTACAGCAAATGTAAAACTTTTTTCAATCATAATTAATGTACAGAACTTAGTAATACTGACTTATGATTCAATTTATCAAATGTGAAAGTAAAAACATGAAATCATATTATACTGAAATCTTATAGAATTTTAAATTTAGTCTAACTGGAGTTTTATTAAAGATTCATTTATAACTTGAGGGACTGAGTATTATTTGAGGGTGATTTTTTTTATTTTTAATGGCAAGGCAAATTTCATTCGCTTCTTTAAATATTTAATTCAATTTGTTACAACTGCTTTTCTTTTTTGGAGGAGACAGAGGGATCAGGGATTAAACCCAGGGGTGCTTAATCATTGAGCCTCAACCCCAGCCCTTTTTGTTTTATTGTTTTAATTTTGAGACAGGGCCTTGCTAAGTTGCTGAGGCTGCCTCAAACTTGCAATCCTTCTGCCTCAGCCTCCCTAGTCACTGGGATTACAGGCATGTGCCACCACACCCAGCTACTTTTCTTTTTTATGGGAAAAGGTAACCTACACTCTTCCCCAAAAAGCACACCCCTAAATTCCTGAGAAAAAAGGTAAGATGAAATATTTTCCATCTCATAAATACTCTGAAACATTTAATTACCTCATAATGCCCCCCTGGAAATTTGGAATTAAGTCTCAATCTATGTGGTAAATACACACAAAGTTATGCAGAGTTTCAGACTTCTCCCCACTGCAAGGCCATTTCCTAGTTCAGTCACCTTCCTTTCTTCTATCAACTGTAAAATTTTTGTCTTACACTAAGCAGTGTAGCCTTTTCCAAGTAAATATGAGGAGAAAATCTGATGATGAAAATCTGTACCTGATGCATACTTACTCTTGAGGATACCCTTATCAAAGGTAACACCAACTAGTTTATAAAAATCCCACATCCCTGGGGTATCAACATTTTAACTCTAGGGGACATTATCTCAAATGACATGTAGCAGATGAAAGAACAATACTTTTTGTTTTCCCAAATTGTTGTTACTTTTATGAACCCTCCCAATCTCCTTTTTTTTCTCTTCTTTTCTTTTTTCTTTCAATGCTGTGGATCAAACCCAGGACTTTCTACATGGTAGGCTAGTGTTCTAGTACTGAGCTACACCCCCAGGCCCACAAACCCTCTTATTCTTGAAGGAAACTGTTGAATACAGAGAATGATTATAGAAAGTTTTAAATTTACCAAACTGGATTTCAGTAATTTTCTTTTACTAATCTTGTCACTCCTCCCCAATTAAATTTAATTTGCCAACATATAAAGCCAATTTTCTAGGCACAAAAGTATAATCACACAAAAGAATATGATCCCTGCACTCAAGGGAATCACATTCCACTGGGGAAGGCAAACTTGTGAAGATCTGGCCCAGCTCACACAGAAACCTGCCTCTCCAGGTTGATGAGAAAAGATTGCTGAACATACAGCACATTCATATAAAAAAAAATACATATGTACTTAATTTAATGAATGCAGCCTTGTGCTGTAACAACCTAGCCCTTAACAAGATGCCCCCTTGCGGAGCTGGGGCTGTAGCTCAGTGGCAGAGTAGTTGCCTAGCACTTGTGAGGCACTGGGTTCAATCCTTAGCACCACATAAAAATAAATAAATACAATAAAGGCATGCTGTCCATCTATGACTACAAAAAAGTTTTTAAAAAAAGATGCTCCCTTGCAAGGCAAAATATTTGCTAATGTGCATGGTACCCTGGAACATGTCTATTAATTTCTATAAAACAAACAGACTTGACAATTTCTACAATAGAGGAAGAATGTATCTCTATGTGATAGTAGAGACAGATATAATTGACATATAGAGGAATTTGTTCAAGATGGATGAGTAGAAACTTTTCAGTTAAAAAGAAAAGTTGGACGGGGAGAAGTGTTTTCTGGAAAAACTGCTAAGAACATGAGGCAAACAGGCTATTCATGAAATTCCATGGATGCTTTAAATATGAATTGTGAGATTGGTTTGTTGTAAGTGGCAGAAAATTATTTGACTGGGTAGATCAGACATATTAAGGAGAGGAATGAGTTTTAAGTTCAATAACTTAGTTGTTGTTGTTGTTATTATTATTATTATTATTATTATTATTGAAAGCAAGTACCAAATGGAAACAGATGGGGCCTGATTTCATTTTTGTTTCAGAAAACATTTATGGTGGCAAAACAGAATAGATTAAGACTTGGAGACAGAAGGTAGAAGCAGGAAGATTGGTTGTGAGAGTCTTGCAAACTATTATATGAGTTTACACACCAGTGTTCTATATTATTCTCTGTTTTTCTGCTCTGTATATCTGATATCAGATGACAAGGACCACAGTTTGATCACTAGCAGTAGAGAAACAGAGGAATATGGGACTCAATGTTGAGAGAAGAAACTATACTGGGGGAAGAAAAAGGAAAAAGGAAGTGGGGGACAAGAAAGAACTGTAAATATTCTACTGCTATAAGTATCAATCTTTTAAAAAATTTTGTTTATTTAAATTAGTACATAGTAATTGTACACATGTATGGAGTATAGTGTGTTGTTTCAATATATGTATATTTTGTGTAATGATCAAGTCAGTAATTAGCATATCCATCACATTAAACATTTATCTTTTCTTCATGGTAAAAACATTCAAAATTCTTCCTTCATGCTATTTTGAAATCAATAATTATTAACTATATTCACTCTACTGCACCATAGAGCAATAAAATTTATCCTTCTTTTCTAACTGTAAATTCATATCTTTTGACCAACTTCTCTTCATCCTCCCATGCTCCTGTCCTTCCTAGCCTCTTTCAATAACTATTTTACTTTATACTTCTATGAGATCAACTATTTTACATTCCACATGAGTGAGAGAGAATTTCTGTGCCTGGCTTTTTGCACTTAACATAATGTCACTCAGGTTCATTCATGTTGTGGCAGGATTTAGACAGGATTCCCTTCTCCTCTAAGACTGAAATATTATCCCACCATAAATATCTACCATGTTTTTGAAGTTCCTCCATTCATTGATGGATACTTGGGTTGATTCCATATCTTGACTTTTGGGAATTATGTTGCAGTTAAACAAGAGAGTTCATATATGTCTTCAAAATACTGATTTCATTTCCTTTGGACATATATCTAGTAGGGATATCTGGATCACATAGTAGTTCTATTATTAACTTTTTGAGGAACTTCCGTACTATTATCCACAATGGCTGTAGTAATTTACACTCCAATAGTGCTATAATAGTTCCTCTTCCCAACATCTTTGCCACTTACTTTTTGGCTTTTTGATAATTGGTATTCTAACTGGGCTAAGGTGATACAACTTTGTGGTCTTGTTTTGCATTGTCCTGGTAAATAGCGATGTTGACCATTTTGTCATACACCTATTGGCCATTTGTATGCTTTGTGTTGAGAAATGTCTATTCAGGTCACTAGCCCATTTTTTAAAATTTGATTATTTTTTCTTTTCTCTTTCTCCCCCCTCCCTTTCTTTCCTTTTTGTTGTTGTTTTTTGTTCCTTGTATATTCCAGATATTAACTTCTTGCCAAATGCAGTTCACAAATATTTTCTCCCAATCTCTAAGTTGTCTCTTCACTCTGTGTGCAGGGGCTTTTTTGTTTAATATAATTCCATTCATCGTTTTTGTTTTTGTTTTTGTTTTTTTTTTACTTTCTAAACTTACACTTTTGAGGTCTTTTCCAAAATAATTGTTATTCAGACCAATGTCGTGAAGTGTTTCACCAATGTTTTCTTCTAGTACTTGCATAGTTTTGATTCTTACATGTAAGTCTTAATACATTTATATTTGATTTTTGTGTATAGTGAGAAATAGGACTCTAGCTTTATTCTTCAGCATACAGTTATCCAGTTTCCGCAGCACCATTTGTTGAAGTGACTGTCCTTTCATCAGTGTGTATTATTGGCACCTTAGTTGAAAAGCACTTAGCTGTAGACATGTGGGTTGATTTTTGGTTCTCTATTCTGTTCCACTAGTCTGTGTGTGTGTGTGTGTGTGTGTGTGTGTGTGTGTGTATCTTTGTAGTATATTTTGAAGTTAGCTAGGGTGTTATGTCTAGCTTTGTTCCTTTTTCTCAAGATTGCTTAGGCTGTTCAAGTTTTTTATGGTTCTGTATCAATTTGATGATTTTATTTTTCTATTTCTGTGAAAAATATCATTGGTATTTTCACAGGGATTGCACTGATTGCTTTTGAATGTATAGATATTTTAACTATTAATTTTTCCAATCAATCAACATGTGACATCTTTTCATTTATTTGTGTTTTTTTCAATTTTTTCTTCAGTATTTTATAGATTTTGTAGAGATCTTTCACGATTTTGTAGAGATCTTTCACCTTTCATCTTTCTAGGTGTTTTGCTTTTATACCTATTTTAAAATGGGTTGTTTTCTTAGTTTCTTTTCCAGATAGTAGTTCACTGCTACCACATGGAAACACTATTGATTTTTATGTTGATTGTTTTTTCTTTTGAGATAGGATCTTGCTAAATTGCTAAGATTGACCTCAAACTCACCATCCACATGCCTCAGCCTCCTGAGAAGCTGGGATTACTGGCACACAGCACTATACTTAGCTCTAGCTCTTTATGTTGATTTTTTTATCCTGCAACTTTATAAGACTTGTTTATTAGTTCTAGTTGTTTGGGGGCGAGTAATTAGAGTTTTCTCTATATAAAACTATGTTATTCGCAAGCAGGCACAATTTGACATACCGTTTCCAACTTGGATGCTCTTTATTTCTTTTTCCTATCTTAATTGCATTGGCTAAGGCTTCCAGTATTATGTTGAATAGAATTGCTGAAAGTGGGTATCCCTTTATTGTCCTGGATCTTAGGGGGAAAACTTTCAACTTTTCCCTGTTCAGTATAATTAGCTGTGAATTTGTCATATATGGTTTTCTTTGGGTTAAGGTACATTCCCTTTATACCTATTATTTTGAGAGTTTTAATGATGAAAGCATTTGAATTTTATCAAATGCTTTTTCTTTTTCTATTGAAATAATTTCATGTTTTTGTCCTTTGTTCTGATAATATGATGTATCACATTTGTTGATTTGTGTGTGTTGAACCAAACTTGCATTCCAGGGATGAATCTCCCTTTATCATGGTGAGTGATCTTTTCAAAGTGCTGTTGAGTTTGGTTTGCTAGTATTTTGGTGATAATTTTTGCATCTGTGTTCATCGTTGTTATTGGCATATAGTTGCCTTTCTTGTTGGTTTTGATATCAGAATAATGGTGGCCTGAAAGAATGGGTTTGGAGGAATCCCATCTCCTTCAGTTTGGGGGATTAGTTTGAGCATTGATATTAGCTCTTTAAATGTTTGGTTTCTACGAAACAACAGTGAAGTCATGGGATCCTGGCTTTTTTGCTTGTTTAGTTTTTGTTTGTTTTATTTTGTTTCGATGAGAGACTTTTTATTACTGATTCAATTTTGTTACTTGTTATTGGTCTCTTCAGGTTTTCTGTTTCTTCATGATCCAATCTTGGCATGTTGTATATATCCAGGAATGTATTAATTTCTTCTAGGTTTTTCAATTTGTTGTTGTATAGTTGTTCCTAATAGTCTCCTGTGCTCTTTTGTATTTCTTTGGTATCATTTGTAATGTCTTTGTTTTCATCTCTTGCTTATATTTATTTTGGCCATTTTTTTCCTTAGTCTAGCTAATGGCCTGTCAATTTATTTTTTATCTTTGTAAGAAACCAACTCTATTTCATTGATCTTTTGTACCATTTTTGTGGTCTCTATTTTACTTACTTCTGATCCTTCTCTATTGATTTCTAGTTTTATTGGATTGTGGTCAGCAAAGATGCTTGATGTTCTTTTGATTTTTAAAAATTGTTTTGTGGACTAACATATGTATCCAGGAGAATGTCACATATGTTGTTGAGAAGAATGTGTATCTGCAGCTGTTGTGTGGAAATGTTCTGTAAATGTCTGTTAGGTCCATTTGCTTTAGAGTGCAATTTCATTTTGGTGTTTCTTTGTTTATTTTCTGTCTGGATGATCTGTCCCTTGCAGAAAGTGGGTGTTGAAACCCCCTACTATTGTTGCAATGCAGCCCATGTCTCCTTTTCAATCTATTAATGTTTCCCATTTTGTTAGGGAGAACTGGACAGGTACCCAGGTTCATAAGCCTGTGCTTTGGGTCCACATGCATACTTCCTGGAAGTTTCCTGTATAGGCCTAATAGTGCCTCAACTTCAGCAACAGGAACTAGAGCTGAGAATGGACCCCCACTGAATCTGCTGTGGGATAGAGGCTGATGAACCTGTTGTAGTGGCCCAGATATATACATTTACTAGCAATTTCCTCCACAGTAGAACGGTTTCCCAGCTGCAACAAGAGAATCTGGGCTGACTGTGCTCTCTTAAGATCTTCAGTGAAATGGAGGCTAAAATGCACTCTTTGGTGACATAGGAGACTGTGTATCCCTTGGAAGTTCTCTGTACAGGGAGGAACATTCCCTGAGTGCAAATAGAAGGACCAGGGCTAAGACAGGGCCACTTCAGACTGCTGTGGTACAGAGGCTAGGAACATGTCCTGTGTCTCAGACAAATGAGTAATTCCAAGGCTATCAGACAGAAGGGCAGTTCTCCTTCTGGGTCTCTGTATGAATAGTAACAGGCTAAAACCACAAGATTGCAGGGTGGGAGGGGGTGGGGGAAGTGGTGTACTGGAGTCAATTACAGGGTAACTTTCAGGTTCATTGTCAAGACATATCTGTGAACATATGTACTTTCCTCCTGAGGCACTAGTAGGTATAATTCCTTCTAGACCCCTTGGTCCATGGTTTGGCCTCTAGGCTCAAGTCCAGGCAAGTCTATAGCCACGTCCTTTGAGGAATGGGGCCATTCCCAAGTTTAAACCTGGGAGTACAATCTATGGTTCAACCACCTGGGTGATGGTCTACAGTCTCAACATGGCCTTCTTAAATCTTGAGCTCCAGTAGGGATTCACAACCTCTTATCTGAATCTCAATGTTCCCAGAGAACCTTTTATCTAAGGATGGGTGTAGAATTCTTGTGGTGATGGTAGGATATGAGTAGGTATCCTCTTGTTTAATCATCTTGTTGATGTCTAAAGATCAATCCTGATTAGAGTTTGGATAATGTTCACACTCGAAGGGAAATGAGTTTTCATTGACTTGAAGGGAAATTGGTGGCAATCTTTAAAATAGAGATGGTTCTGAAAAATGTGATGATAGGAGCTGGGGATGTAGATCAATGTTAGAGCTCTTGCTTAGTACACATGAGGCCTAGGATTCAGTCCCCAGCACCACACGAAAATGTGATATTAAAGGAAAAGAGTGATTGTTGATTTCATTACCACAATGATTTCTAAAGTCCATGTATCGTTCCCTTGTATTAGATGAAATGATGTCTTATAATGTACCATGTATTTCTATCAAACAATCCATTCATATTTTGTCATTTAAATATATTTTTGCCTTCTCAAAATGTGGAAGAAATTTTCAGGGATTTTATTAGGATTATGTTAAAATTTTGTTAAGAAAGTTAAGTTTTTAGCGCAGGCCTACAAATCCTGTTATCAGTCTTATTCTTATGCTCACGGTATGTTTTAGCTCATCTCTCTGACGTAATTATTATAAATTATTCTGTAAAATATTATTTTAAAATAGCAGTGATTACTCTTACTGGTCAGGTTCACATTATAATTATGGCAAAGTCAAATAGTCACCTGTAATGATTAATGGTCTCATGCTAGAATATTTAGTTTAACATTTTAGAATTTTAGCTACCTGTGTGCCTGTTTGGCCATTGAAATAATGTAATAGTGCTCAATCAGTTCAAACAACTAAGTTTAAATACCTGTAAAGATCTAGACCTAAGTTAAGAGAATAGATAGAATTTAAGATCTATGAAAAAATCTGGAGGCATTTTGTCTAGGTCAATGATGTTTTTTTAATTTTCTTTTTTATTTTTTTAAAGATTTTTAGTTGTAGATGGACATAATACCTTTTTTTCATTTGTTTATTTTTATGTGGTTCTGAGGATTCAACCCAGTGCCTCACTTGTGCTAAGCAAGCGCTCTACCACTGAGCCACAACCCCAGCCCTCATTTTATTTTCCTTATAAGATTGAATTTATATGTATCTGAAGGGGATCCATGACTTGTCCAAGGTTACCCAGCTAATTAGTGGAAAAGCTGGGTTCAAAACTTTCTGACAATTCAGTGTTTGTTTTCCTCCCTCCCAGGTAATTAATAGCTGATCTTCTTATAAAGTTCCATGTAACTGTAACTAGATAACAGAAGAGGAACAAAATATCTTCTATGAGGGTTTCTTATTGTTGTCAATGGGACTTAGCATCTTTCTGGGAAATAAATATAATTCTAATTAAGCATGCCAACTGAAAGATATGAAATTAAGAGCAGGGTGGAACTTGTATACGTAACTATTAGAATAGCTCACAATGACAAGTGTGAGATAATTTCATTTCTCTTATTCCAGCCTTTAGATTTGGAACATAAGGGACATCACTTTAAATCAGTTCTTATTACATTTATGTTGCTTTCCTGGTCTAATTTTATTCCAAGAAAAATAATTACTGAACACTGTGGATTGTAGCTCTTCTGAATAATATTCTACACAGACAAGACAGTCATAATTTTCAGTTACATCAGGTGATTATTTTTAAATAAAAAGAACATACTGAAAATGAATGAGGTAAAATAAGTTTTGAGAGATCATAACATACTGTGTATATAAGATGTAGAAATGTGGAATTGAATTAGTCCCAGTTAATATATGATTGTCTAATTAATGACTAGAAAGCTGTTTATAATTTATGTTTGAGAAAAATACTCTGGAAAATCAAATTGATTACTATGGCTTGGTATGCATTTTCAAGAGGTAGACAAGCTATAATTCAGGTTTCATTCAGGCTCATATTAAAACAAACAATTATGATAACTACTTATTGAGTTTAATTTCTTATAAAAGCTATATTTTGAGTAAAACAATTTAGGTTTAGATAAAAATAAGGGTGAAAGAAAAGTTAAAGAGAAATAAACAAAATAATATTTTCTTTTCTCCAGTCTCTACTGCATTGAATGACATATTTGTCATCTACTTCAATTATTATTATAAATTTTACATTTTTAGTATTGATCAGGTTGCATTTGTAGTGAAACATATGCACACAAGAAGAAAGAAATTACATTTCAAATAGCTGGCTTGGATTTTTGTTTGCAAAGTACATGGCTGCATAGCAAAAGTACTAAATTATATGTATATATGTATATACATATACATATATAAATGTATATTACATAGTACTACTCATTAACAGAAATATGTGGATTTAAATGCTAAACAATTTAAAGCATTCAGAGTTTTCCATTTTCCTTTTCTCAGCATGAAATTTAGATAATTGTGGATCTTTTTAAAATATTTTTTAGTTGTAAATGGACACAATATCTTTTTTTAATGTACTTAATTTTATGTGGTACTGAGGATTGAACCCAATGCCTCACACGTGTGAGACAAGCATTCTATTACTGAACTACAACCCCAGCCCAATTGTGAATCTCAATCAATGAAATTTTGTAGAATATTATCATATGAAAATAGACCAACAAATGAATTATAAATAAATCCCAGTGGGGAGATAATAAAGTTAAATACAAATTGACGTGAAGATCAGAAATTGTTCAGTCTTAATACTGTTTACAGATTAATTTTCAATTTTTTACCATTTTACTTATCTATGATATTTTTATTTTAGAATATGTATTTCTATTATTTGGTAAATTTATATAATTTGCATAGATATTGCCTATTTAAAGATATCTTTAGAATAGTCTCTTTGTAATACAGATAATATTGTTATAAGATCATGGAACACTACCAGGCACACATGCCTGTAATCCCAGCAACTCATGAGGCTGGGGCATGAGGATCGCACATTCGAAGCCAGCCTCAGCAATTTAGGGAGGCTGTAAGCAATTCAGCAAGACCTTGTCTCAAAAGAAAAATAAAAAGGACTGCAAATGTGGCTTAGCCATTAAGTACCCATGACTTCAATCACTAGAGCCTGCCCCCCACCACAAAAAAAGATTGTGAAACACTTCAAACTAGTAAACTAGTTACCATCCTAGATTCAAAACTAGGTTTATTTCATTTTGATTTTTCAGGTAGTTGAATGCCTATCACAAGCCAGTTCTGATATAAGATTCTCCATTGTATCTAAATTTGCCAGCCTTCATTTTCATAGATCCTTGCTAGTCTTGGTCCCACCCTTGATCTTTTGAGTAAGGTCTTAATTTTCACATCTGCAGTTGATTTATATGCACATAAAAATTTATGAACCCCTGTTCTCATAGAATGGATATATTCTGTTTAAATGCATTCTTTTAAGTGCCTGGTAAACATCAGGTTAAGGGCTGTGTTTCTAATCTGTATGACCTCATAGTCCTCACCACCTTTTGTCATTCTACTTCCTACAATATAGAGGTTTCTCGAAATATTTTATTATGGTTCTTCAACATGCCACTCAAGATCCTGGTGTCACCATGGGCCGCTGCCCCATCCATTGTTTCCAGTATTGTAAAAACAAGCCCTACCCAAAGTCTCATTTCTGCCGGGATGTCCCTGATGATAAAATCTGTATCTTTGACCTTGGGCAGAAAAAGGCAAAAGTGGATGAGTTCCCACTCTGTGGCCACATAGTGTCTGATGAATATGGGCAGCTATCCTCTGAAGCCTTGGAGGCTGCCCATATTTGTGCCAGCAAGTACTTGGTAAAAAGTTTTGGCAAAGATGGCTTTTATATCTGAGTGCAACTCCACTCTTTTCATGTCATCTGTATCAACAAGATATTGTCTTGTGCTGGAGCTGACAGGCTCCAGACAGTTATGCAGGATGCCTTTGGGAAACTACAGGACACAGTGGCCAGGGTTCACTTTGGCCAAGTCATCATGTCCATCTGCACCAAGCTATAGAACAAGGAACATGTGATTGAGGCCCTACACAGAGCCAAGTTCAAGTTCCCTGGCCGCCAGAAGATGTGCTTCTCAAAGTGGGGTTTTACCAAGTTTAATGCTGATGAATTTTAAGACATAGTGACTGAGAAGTGACTCATTCCTGATGGTTGTGGGGTCAGATATATCTCCAATCATGGTCTCCAGGACAAGTGGCGGACCCTGCACTTATGAGGGCTTCCACTGTGCTGTCCCCTTCTTCATCTCACACATACCAATAAATATTGAATCCAATATATATATATATATATATATATATATATATATATATATATATCTTATGGAAAGCACAAAATACATACAGTAGGAAGGAAAAATCATTTTCTCTCTACCCTTCACAGTTCTTAACTAGGACACATTCATAACAAAAGACAAGAAAAAAAGTTGATTAACATATATATTTCATATATACATGGTAGATACCAAAGGAAAGAGTAAATCTCAAAGGGGTGACTTAAAAATTCCCAAAACGTAACATCTTCAGCAAAGAATGTAATTTTTTAATAGAATTTGATCTTCATTTTGTTTGTTTGTTTGCTTATCTCATGGTGCTGAGGATTGAACCCAGTACCTCACCCATGCTAAACAAGCGCTCTACCACTGAGCTACAACCCCATCCCAAGAATGTAAATTTTTAGAGAAGTGATGAAATAAAGGAAAAGGACTTTGAATCTGTAGGAAAGGCAGATTGTAGGAAGTCAAATGAATGGGAGTGTTATGTAGATTAATCTAGTGTCATCTCCAGGCAGATGGGGGTTTAAAATTGTAAATACCTTTGTAAATTTATATCCTGCTTTTATGCAAATAGGTGAGGTGGGTGAGGGCTGAGAGTTTTTCTTATATCTGCTGCTTCTCAATTGCCTTCAGGTCAAAATAATCCCTGTACAAATGAATAATAATTTTGGTTGTCATATCCTGGTTTCCTACACATAGTACTGTAGAGATAAAGCTACAATAAATCTCCCCTATTCCTTTCACTTATTTTCATAGTAGCTAGCCAAACGTGTTTTATTATTGTAATGGAGTAAATCCCAATCACTACATCATTTTATTCATAAATAGTTCAGTACGTGTCACTATAACACTCACTTTTTTGACATGGCCAATGATACCATTACTACTAAAATATTTTAAGTCTTTTTCTTAATGCCACCAAACCATCCAGATAGTGTTCAAATTCCTTGAATGTCGCATGGCTGTTTATGTTTTTTTCTCCCATTTTATTTTAAGTGTCTTTGTTTGAATCAAGATCTAAATAAAATCTATTGTGATTGTATGCAAGATGTATCTTTTGAGACTTCTCTCTCCAAATACTTTCCGTTTAAACTCTAAACTTCCAAAATAAAGGTGTTGTTCATCCCATTTTATAGAGGAGGAAACTGGAACTCAGAGATTTAGTAAATCTGCTTGAGTCTTAATAGCTAATAAATGGCAGTACCAATTAAAATCAGACATGCCCACTTCCATTGATCTCTCACTGAATCGTGTTGCTGCCCTGCATTGCTCACACTTTTATTTTTGCTTTCTCTGTTTAACCCTTTGTATTTCCTGCCTAAATAGTTGTTCTAAAATATTTTAAGGCCCTCACATGCTCATTTCAAAAGCCCACACTTTAAAATATAGACTCTTAGGGACTCAGACACCTTGCAAAAATAATGCACCCCTTCCAATAATATGTTGAAAGAAATATGAAGGAAAAATTTTCTTGATTGCTTGTTTGACCACCCAAGGATATGTGTAGGTATAAAGATGATCTGGAACTTTCTTAATCAATCCTCCTGTCTGACTAATGTAAAACTTCTCCCATCATATGATAAGGCTGTATTTAAACCTTACTTTGTCTACCCATTTAGAGTCTTTGTTGCTTAGGAAAACCCATATGAAGTTCTTAGAGCATACAGATTTTCCTTGTAGCATAAAGATTCATCATATTTTTATGAGCTCTTAAAATTTAGTACTATTGTGTGCTTGTATTTTAGATTGGAGAATTAATATACATTGTGGAAGGAAAAGGATTGATCCCCTTGCCTTCCAATTTCCTTCCAATGAAGCTTCCAACTACCATTGACTATAACAATTATCCAGAAGAAGGTATAGTATACGTATATCTGATTTCGTTTATAATATTGAAATGGGACTATTCATCCTTCAGCCATGTAAGCATACTCATAGTACATTTCTTCAGTATGTAATTTGATCTGGGAAGACCTCCTTTTAACTTTATATCAGGATCCATGAAATAGGGCACCATTTTACCAATTTAAAAACATCAGATGATTCTTTTCAACAGCTCTTTTTCAGTCTTCAGATAAATATTAGAATTTGACATACAAAATAGTACTCAACAGACTCTCCATTTCTCAAATAATTTGGAAATCACTGTACTCTCAAAAATCCACATATCGTTTTATGACCTGGAATTCTACCTTACTCTCTAGCTCTTGATCATTAACCCTGAAAGAATTAAGATGTAAGGTTGTTAATGAAAGAAAATGACTTTTCTTGCCAGTCCTCAGGTGTGTGTGTGTGTGTGTGTGTGTGTGTGTGTGTGTCTGTGACATTTATTTCTGCTTCCCTTACCTTCTTAATACCAATAGGAGCACAATGGTTATCAAATTTTTGAGTATATTAATGATTTTATGAAAGGACAATTTATTGGAACTCTTCTTGAAGAAAACCAATAAACTATCTTTAATTCCCAAAGACTTTCTCTTGAAGCACTAAATTATTCCTAATTGAAATGTGTTGCCCATTATTTTTACTCTGTTTAATGAAGACCATAACTGCGGTTTCATATTTTTTAAATAATTTATTCATTTTGATTCATTATAAACAAATGGGGTACAACTTGTTTCTCCGGTTGTACATGAAGTAGAATCATACCATTTGTGTAATCATATATGTACATAGGGTAATGATGTTTGTCTCATTCTATTATTTAATATATATTTCTTTAATTTTTAAAATATGATAGGCCATCCCAAGTCCATCCTGGATAACAGTATCACAGGCACAAATGTTCATTACATTCATGAATATTTTTGCTTTCCCTAGAGTATAATAGGGAAGATCCAGTTCTGTATTTGAAATGTGAACTTCGTCAAATCCTAGATGTGGACCTTAAATTGCCACTGACTAATGAAGCCAAGGAAAAGGCTTTGGCTTTTGCAGCACAACAACAGATGTCAACTATTGAGCATGAGCGAAGGTTGATCACAGGCACTCTGGAGAGCAGTAGCGTCCGTGTGGCCGTCGCCCTTCTGGGGTTGACCAAGATTGAGGTATTTGCTAACTCTTAAAATATGCACAACTGTTACTACTTCATCATGACAACATTTTTGCACAGCAGCATTTTTAAGCTCATTAAATAATAAATTTCAAACTAAGCATTCTAAGGTATCATGTTGTACATTGTACATTGTAGTCTTTAATTCAAGTATTTGTCAATTCTGGCTGGACAATAGACTGCTCTGGAGAACTTTAAATAACACCAGCACTTTGGCCCTACTCCAGAACAATTAAATATGAATTTCTGGAAGGAAACGAATGGAGACATGTTCTACAAGTTGCCAAGAATATTACACTGCAAATCCAAAGAGGATCATCTCTGATGTTGGAATACCAGGCTAAAAATCCAGATTTTAAAACTGCCAGCTGTGTAACTATGGCCTGGTTATTTAAACCTCTCAAATCTTCATTTTTATATTTTTAATATAGAGATGTTGATAATTTATAAAAACTGAGATAGATATATATGTAAAATGCTTAGTATGGTAAGTGTTCTCTTTATGAATATTATTGTGATGATTATGATTATTATCACTACTATTAGTATGATTATTATACTACTATTACTATAGACTCTATTCTTATAGCTTGAAATATGGTACAATCTATTGTTATGATTGAAATAAGGTATAATCAGTCTATTCTCAAAGGGAAGCTAAAGTAATTCTTCTAAATACAAACCTGCTTATATTGCTCCTCTCTGACATTCTAGTTCCTGTCAGATAAAAACCAACATCCTCAGGATGGTCTATATGATCCTCCTGGCAGAAGGTTCTGCCTTCTCTGATTTAAACTCCTCCATGGAGCACATTGACCCGTGGGCATTCTCTCAGCACAGGCCTCCTTGCTCCAAATGTACCAGGCATGCTCCCCATAGCCTTTGAACTTCCTCTATTACTTTTCCCTAGACATCAGAGGGCAGCCTCCCTCCATTACTTCTGGTCTCTGTTAAAATGAGTGAGATTCTGCTTTAACAAATTATATACATTTTTATATTTTTCATCCTTGTTGTTTAAGCTTTATGCCTACAATTACATATGTTATAACAGAATGCATGACATTGTATTAATGATTTATTTGGCAGAATGCCAGAATCAATGCAGCCTAACCACAAATTTCTAATAATTAATGATGATATTTTAAATATGACCTGGATTTTAAGGTCTGAATAGGCTCAGAAGTATTAAAGACTGAGGCTTTGGCATTCTCTTAATTAACCTATCTGCTCTATGTTTCCAAGAATTTGGTGATTTTCTTCAACTTAAGCCAAAATGTTTACTTCTATATAATAGTGAATTTGGGAAGATTTATTTAGTTATCAGTACATTATTAGGATAAATATTTTTAGTGAGTAATCATTTCCAACTTTCAGACTATCACAGTGCTCTGTGTCTTTCTCCCTTTTTATCTTTTATTTGTTTCATTATTAATTCTTCTAAAAACTATTTATTTAAATAAAAAATGGTTTAGGGAGGAGGATTTTGATCATGGCATCCCTTTCCACTATGTATACATCTCTATAGTTTCTATCTTTCTCCTTCCTTTCTCCCTAAAACCCAGCAAAGTTTTTATATTTATAATTCCATTTATATTTATATTTATAATAAATTATCCTTCATATTAGATTTGTTTTTATTTTTCCTCTTTCTCCTGTCAGATTATGAAATCCTAGAAATAAAAATAACTTTTCTAATGTATTTTTGGCTATCCTTTGGCATGTACTGCATGATATGTATCCTGTTGTTTTTTAACTTAATTAAAAGTGTCACTTGTAACCTACTTCACTTACATTGTGAGAGCTGGGTTTATCTTCACTGTTATATTGTAAGAAAGAAATTATTGTGTCTAGAGAAGATATGCATAAAAGTGAATTGCCGTAACCCACATTATATGAGTAAAGGCTGAAGGAACTAAAAATATCAAACCTAGATATAAAGGATATTTGCATATCTTTAGAGGGGGTAGACCTAAATGTTTTCACATGATCACAAAACTATCATTAATGAAGGAGGATGGCTCAGTTTCTACTGCTAATAAGAACTATATCTGATGGGAAGATGTGAAAGAGCATAGCTTCTAACTGAAGGAGGGAAGCACTTTTTCATTACTATTCACTTTTAAAATAGTTTCCTCCCCAGGCAATTAATTCCTCAACACTAAAAGCATTAGAGCAGGGTACCTTGACCATCTCAATAAGGGATAACTACATTGGTTCTGTGAAATTTGTTAGTGCTGCCTTCTACCAATTACATAATAATATCTCTAAAGAAATAAAAATTCTGTCCTTTGGTTTGTTTTTCCCAAATGTATTGTCTAAATACATAATAGTATTTTTTTGTGTTTTGGAAGTAAAAGTTAAGAAACTTAATTCCAACTTGACCATTTATTTGCAGTCTCTTATGCTCTTTAACATGTCAAAGTTGAAGAAGCCTAAGTCCATTTTATATAAAACAGAACTGAGTCTTCCAGAACATTTCGATATCCCCAGGAAAATCTTCATTCCTCAGATTCCAGAAACTCAAGCTAAGTTGACTCAGCCTCAAGGAATTAAACCTCCAGGTACAACAGGTAATCAACAATGTCTTGAGTGGATTATCTAGCACTGTTCCAGGAATGTTGATGGCAAGGACATACAAAAAGTGAACAATGTGTCATTTATGAGTAATTTATCTTTGAGCCATGGTCTTTATTACTTAAGTATTTACTGTTTGTTTCCTGGTGCCCTTTTATTCTGTTCTGGTGATCAAGAATGTATAAGCAAAATTTAATATGAATATGGATATAGTGACATTCATTGCAAGTGATAAAATGCAAAAAATGAGACTAAATATTTTTAACTATTTAAAATTACCTTTCATTTTCATTTTAGTTTTTTTCAAGTTGCTAGATAATAAGAATGTAATTTCTTACTAGAGCAAATATTAGAATGTACCATAACTCCTGTATTATAGGTTCCAAAATTGGCTACAGTTTTATCTGGGGCAGGGAATTCAGTGGGAGAGCACTTGCCTAGCATATGGGATTGTGGGAGACCCTAGGTTCAATTCCTAACATCAAAAAAATTATTTTTCTGTGCATTTACTCTGACTATAAAATATCTCTACATCTGAAAGGGTGGTTATAAATTGTAAATTATAAAATAATCTATTCACTTTACCTTCCTAGGAGAACTGAGATCCCAGATGCAAACACCAAGTAGCCAACCAGGTAACAATAATTTAAGGGTTATGTCTGGTCTAAGGCAATAGGAATGATGAATCCTATGTGGCCTAGAGTGAAGATGCCTTGTCTAAACATTCAACTTCAAAAAATAAAAGTAAAAATAAAATCCCGAGTCAGTTACACAGCTGTAAGGGTAAATTTGGCTTCCCAATAGTCAGTTTGAGACCACTTGCCATATGTTACATTTTTATCTTTAATAACTACAACTTTCCAATGTACTATTAAAATTTTAAATGATTAACTTATTTTCATAACTTTTAAATCCCTTTTGAGAGAACTAGATAAATCTGAGACTATTTTAAAATACAACTAAAATGGTCAGTCTGAGTCATTTATTTATTCAGCCATTAATCCAATGATAGCACTGAACATCAATTGCTTTGGGAAAAATGATCAAAATTGTCATATTCTTCCCTTTGAAGGACTCATTAATAAGAAACTGTTATGAATAAATAATAAAAATTAGGACTACAATATGCAATATGGATTGTAGGTATGCATATAAAAGAGAAAAAACTTCAAGCAGTATGCCCAGGTATATAAAATAAGAGGAAGGATATATGTCCCACCATGTGAAATGATAAAGATTATCATTTGATTTTGCTTGGACTCATCTGAAATAATTTCCATCATGGTAATCTGAGAGTGGAGAGGATTGGGGGCACCTCTTGGTACAAATACTACAGATTCTCTCTTTTTAATCAAGTTTTCATAGATTTCCTTGAATAAATGAAGGACCATTAGCTATGTTCCTTTAAGATCATTTCCAGAAACATAAAATGTGTTCTTTTTTCAATTTTATTTTTTATAATTTTCTCCACTTTGCTGGGGAGTGGGTTCATGGAGCTCTTAATGCTGTAATGTTGGAATTAAAACTCTTTCTTATTCTTTTTTACCACATCTTTTATAACTACAATCATTCAGAGGCTGTGTATAGAATTTTTGGTTATTTCTGTAGAATGATATAGAACACATTTGCAAGTTCTTTTAGTCATAGTGATTTAATGGCTAAAATTTGGAGGATGATTTTAATAACCATAGAAGATATATCAATAATATCAATACTTAGGCAATTTAGTTTTTTTCCCTATCATAGTTTGCTGAAGCCAGCATGCCATAATTTGACTGGAAATTCTTAAGTTTTCCCAATATTTTATAATTCAGTTTGTATCTACTTAAATTTACCTGGAATTATTTATGAAGTCATTGTATGGTTTGGATATGAGGTATCCCCTAAAAGCTCACGTGTGAGACAATGTGTGAAGATTCAGAGGAGAAATGATCGGGTTGTGAGTCTTAACCCAATCAGTGAATTAATCCCCTTGCCAGGGATTAACTGAGTGGTAACTGGAGGCAGGTGAGGTGTGGCTGGAGGAGATGGGGAATTGGGGGAGTGGCTTTGGGGTATATATTTTGTATCTGGCGAGTGGAGATTCTCCCTCTGCTTTCTGATCATCATGTGAACTGCTTACCTCTGCCACACTCTTCTGCCATGGTGATCAGTCTCACCTGGAACCCTGGAGAATGGAGCTGGCTATATATGGACTGAGAACTCTGAAACTGTGAGCCCTCAAGTAAACTTTTCCTCCTCCCTCTACAATTTGTCTGGTTGGGTCTTTTTGTCACAGCATTGAAAAAGCTGACTAAAACAGTCATAAACATAGAAATCCTAAAATATGGAGGTTATAAGGCTATTATGGACCCTCAGAAATTACGTCATGCTGTGTTTGAGAGTATGTCTGGACATGTGCATTTGATATTTTGGGAGGTAAGCTCAAACATTATGAAATATTCAGTTTATGAATTAGATAAATGTAAAATGTATCTGTTCAAAACTAGAGAAATCCTTTAGGAGTCCATCTACTAATGCCCTCTAACCCCTGTTGTATCCTCAATAGGGGTTCATAAAGCAGACTCTCATAGGGCCAGGGTTCTAATGAACATACATTGAAAGCCATTGATCTAGTTCAACCTCTATATTTCAGAGAGATTAAATATCTAGAACATTTATCTAAGATATTAGATGACAGCATATTTCATTCAAGAAGTATTTGAGACTTTATCATGTACAGGTGATGTTTAGGCACCAGAGATAAAGCAGTGAACACAGTAGGGAAGGCTTTTGCCTTTTGAGAACTTTGATAAAGAAAGGTATTCCCAGTGTTCACCATCTTTGGGTCATATACTTTGAATGGCATTTTCAGTATTGGTTACCACTCTTATGTGGTTCATTCTCACTCCATTTAGGTAACTAGCTAATGAATTTTATTGACAATAACCATACATAGAGAAATTTGATTAGCCATATGAGAATTTACTCAATTTTGACTTTGGGAATATCGGTTCAATAAAAAGTGTTTGCTCCTCTGGTTTTCAAGTTGAAGTGGTATCTCATAAATGATTAGTGCTATTTTGATATCTTAGATGCATATATTTGTTAATTGTCTTCATAATTTTCAGTCACTTATATTTCTACCTAATTTCTGATTAACAATTATTTTATGATATTCTTTCTCTCTGACACTTGAAGGTTCTAGTATAATTCACTATTTTTATTTTCATAAGCACATTTGTATTTTCATAGAGATTCAAAAGGCATCTATTGATTGAGTGATTAGTTAATTAAATTATTTTTCACTTGACAGTTTTATAGGCTGTGGGACAAATTGTTTCAGATAAAACAATTCCCATAACACCTTGTTTTTTTATTATTGTTTTTTAAAATAAACCTCTTATATATCCCTTTCTTTTCCCCTTCTCAGTTTCAAATGAGTTTAGGAGTTAACACTTAGATGTTTGCATTTTAGCTAAGACTGGCTAAAACAACAAACTTCCAAGTAACCTTGAATAATCAACAGATTTAAGATAGGCAGAAAATAGATGAGAGTTAAAAGTCCTTACATGTTAACTCTGTAACTGCAGTCTAAGAATCATCTTAAATGTATTTATAAGAAATTTTTAATTAGGCATGAAGATCAAATAAAATAATAAACTAGGTGGGCAGAACTGAAAGCAAACACACCAAAAAAAAGCCATAAGGTATTACCATCAGCTCAATTATGTTAAAAAGTAGAGGAGAAACCCCTGCAAAGAATAGGGTTGCAGTTGCAGGAAATTCCACCAAAACAATTCCTCAGAATTCTGGGGGAAGTTTTACTTTGATGGGTTTGAACTAAATTCTGCCCAATGCCATCTTTAAGACCCATTTTGTAGAAGTCTTATCTGGTGGTCAGAGCAAGAATTGGTGCTTAGGAAATGTTTTGGGTCAGCTATATGCTGCTTATGGGGATTCCTTTCCAGAGAGTGACCAGTGAGCTAAAGATCCCCTTTTATGTGCCTCACAAAACCCCAAACATCAAGGGTTGTGGGGCTGCTCAGGGTGTAATGTGATCCATCACTCACTCCCTTCTGTGTACCTCTGGGTTTAGCTGCTAGAGTTCCCCCCAACCCAGAAACAGGTAGGTTCTTCTGAAATGGTTCCCTATAAAATCACATCACTTCATGGGTATGTTACCATGAAAGCTCTGTCAAGACTTCATTCACCTAGGGGTGCCCAGATTGAGCCACAGGGAGCATTTTTCTGCTTTCTTTGGAGGCCAAAAGATCTTTATACCGAAAAATTTCAAATGCTCTGTTGCCACAGCCACCGAATACCTTAGTCTATCAAGTCAATTATCACACACACAGACTAATAAAACAAAGAGTACCAAACACACTAACAAGCAGAAGGATACAATTAGCAATTGCATTAAACCAGAGTGCATTTTCAGACC
The DNA here is from genome assembly GCF_902686445.1 of Sciurus carolinensis. Classification (NCBI taxonomy): domain Eukaryota; kingdom Metazoa; phylum Chordata; class Mammalia; order Rodentia; family Sciuridae; genus Sciurus; species Sciurus carolinensis. Next base: position 29,802,692 of record NC_062232.1, read on the forward strand.
AGACCAGAACAGTCCAGGTGATTAAACTAGACTATGACTCCCAAAAGCATTATTTCACCCTACTTGTAGAACTAATTCTCTGTTAGTCAGCTTTTTGTTGCTAACAAAATACCTAAGAAAATCAGCTTAGAGGATGAAACATTTATTTTGTCTCACAGTTTCAGAGGTTTCAGTTCATGTCCACTTGGCTCTCTTGTTTCTAGACCTGTGGTGAGATAGTACATCCTGGTGAAAGGGCGTAACAGAGCAAATCTTCTCACCTAATGGTAGTGGCCAGGAGAGAAGGAGGAAGAAAAAGGGGGAAGGGGGGAGGCAGAGGGAGAGAAAGAGAGGAAGAGACCAAGAACTAGATAATCTCTTCCAGGGCATGTTCCCAATGACCTACTACCTCCACCTAGGACCCACCATAATCCCAATGGTTCATACAATTATTAATCTGTTAATCAATTAATCCACTGATGAGGTTTAGAGCCCTCGTGATCCAATCACTTCTCAAAAGTCCCATTTTGAAACATTGCTGCATTAGGAACCAAGACTTTAGCACACGAGTCTTTGGGGAACATTCCAGATCTAAACTATAACAACACGCAAAAATCAAAACCAAACCGGCACAGTGGTACATGCCTATAATCCCAGTGATTTGGGAGACTGAGGCAGGAGGATTGCAAGTTTAAAACCAGCCTCAGTAAGACTTAGTGAGACTTAGTGAGACTGTCTCAAAATAAAAAGTAAAAAGGGCTGAGGATGTGGCTCAGTGGTTAAGTGCCCATGGGTTCCATTCCTGGTACCAAAAAAAAAAAAGTCAAAACCAGAGGTGCAGTTTATGCCTCTAAACTAGAAAGGCAGTTCAAAGTACAGTTGTGTTTAGTAGGCTTACCCACCTGGAGATAGCTTCTTCCAGGAAGTTTCTTTTTTGCAAAAGTGAGGTTGGTACTGAGGGCTAACAGTGGCATGGTGGGAAAACAAATTCAGGCAGCTGATGCTTCCAGACTGATATCAGTCCAGCTGGCCCCTGCAGGTCATAGCCACAGCCACACCCTATCGAGGGGCCACAGAATCTAGGGCAGGCAGTTGAAGGACTCAGAGTCCTATCTGGGTTACCAGAAATTGATACTGAGCAAGGGATTACTGCCCCATGCATATAGAAACCAATACGATGGCACTGAATTTTTGCATTATTGCACAGTCCACCAGCAAAGAGGTCAGGAGCTAAAAGGAAGCTCAAATCTGTCTCCCCAATCAGCTGATAGGAGGAAAATTTATAAGAAGAAAGAAGGAGACATATTCCCAGCCATGCTGAAGGCTGAGGCAGGAGGATTTTTGAGTTCAAAGCCAGCCTCAGCAATTTAGCAAGATTATATCTCAAAATAAAAAATAAAAAAGGCTAGGGATGTGGCTCATTGGTTAAGCATCCCTGGGTTCAATCCCTGATGCCAAAAAAAAAAAAAAAAAAAGAAGAAGAAGAAGAAGAAGTAGAAAAAGAAAGAAGGAAAAAGTTGCTTTTTGATTGGATGGTTAAAGGAGGGTGATTTAGTGTTCTTTTACATAGGTATAAATGGTCATCATGCCTACTCCCACATCTCATGATTCTACCCAGGGGGAGTTATTATGTTCTGTTGGTGGGTATTTTTGAGCTCGTACCATCAGATGGTCGTAGGCATGATGAGCTGGCTCATCAAGTAGCACATGTCAGTTCTTGTAGAGCAGGTTTCAGTCATCCTTAAGCAGATCTAGAAACTTTTCCTGAAAGACACTTTGAGCACTTTGCTACTTAAGGAATTTATATTTGGGTATATTCAGGTCTTACCCAATTCCAAAATCTCCTGAGTAAGCACCCAAGACTACTGAGTAATTAGAGTAAATCTACTGAGTAAGGCTACTATTGCTATTTCCATTATTCTATGCTATACAAAATAATGTCACATTGCCATTTATTCTTAAGTTAGCAATTAGTTTAAGTCCCTTAGAAGTGAAGCTTGAAGCAAGAATTAGGTCATGATGCTGTACATGGATGGGGTGAACTCAGGGTACTGAGAATGGGAAAATAAGAGTAAGAGGAAGGGAAAAACAGGAAATAAAAAAATGCTTGATACATGAGCTGTTACCATAATGTCCATTACTTACTTCCATGAATATATGCAGCAGGTCACTCAGGATGCATCTCTAGAAAAGCTATATGAAAAGTGTGCCTGAGCAATCAATATGAGAAAGGGAGGAAAGGAATTTTATCGGTATGTTTATATCCTGTCTTCTATTCCCATTTGCCAAATTTTACTCCATGGAGAGTTAATAAATTGCTCTAGACTTCAAGGTGGCACTTCCTGGCCCCATGGAGTGTCAGGTTTCATGCCTTACCATGGTAGAAGGAACCTGAAACTGCATACAGGGCTGATCTTCCTGACTGTAAAGCAGCAGTAACCAAGGCTTGTTTTTGTAACTTCTGATGCAAGATATAGGTCATCTCCAGGTGGAGGAACATGGAAGTAGGACAAGTGACTGAGGTTGCTAGAATCAAGGGAATCTGAGAAAACACATAAAATGTATCCTGTCAATGCAAAATAATGACTATGCTTTAATGGAAAATAAGAGCATAATATTCTGAGCCAAATATGAGTGACCTAGACCTGGAAACACAAATTGAAGTTGCTTTGAAGAATGTTCCAGAAGGTGTTACATGAACTTTTTAGCCACAGACCAAAGATGTTATGAATCAATACATTTCATAAATACATTGCATTAGGTAAGTGGGCAATACAACAAGATGGGGAAATCTTTTCCATAGGTTTCAGATGTTCTAACATTCTTAGCTTTAGGGCTGGTGGAGGCTAGAGTTGGCTATGCTTAGTGATACATTCCAAGAGTTTTACAGATACAGAGGTTGAAAGCAAATACCTATTAAAGGGAATAAGATAGCCCAAGGTAATTTTGACTCCTGACCTATAATATTCTATCTCTTCCCAGTCACAATGTTCTCATCAGTCAAGTTCAGTCTGCAGCATCTTTAATATAGATGAGGCTGCTTTAGAGAACTTCAATTCACAGTCCTTTATAGTAATATTTTCTTATTAATATTTTAAAGAAGTCCACTAGATACGCTTTCAGTAGCATTAAATATAGAAAATTTCCATTTTCTTTCCCTTCCTGCTACCATCCCTATTGAGATGTTCCATCCCAATCCCCAAGTCGATTTTCATCTCAAGAATGGAATCTAGAGCGCTATCTGTGCTTAGAACCAGTCTTCAGTCATATTTGAGGGTTAGTGTGTACCATTCTGATGCTAGATTCCATCCTTGTAATGCATATCTCTCTCTCTCTCTCTCTCTCTCTCTCTCTCTCTCTCTCTCTCTCTCTCTCTCTCTCTTTCTCTCTCTGTCTTGTTTCCCAGCATCCCAGAATAAGTTTCTACTTTATTTCATAAATCCTGGTTTGTTCCTGCCAGGCTTCTTCCCAGATTTTGGTTTATTATTCCTGCCAACCCTAGACCCACTCACCCACTCAAATAGGAGTCTCTTCCCTGGATTTGAAATCCTAGGTCTTTCTTAACTATGAAACTGGCTTGACATCAGTTGGATCCATTTTCCCTTTTCTCTGTGCAACTTGCGTGATTATAAGTTACTTCCCACTTTTGACTATCCCAGTGAAAATTGATGTTTCTCTCTTGGTTGCCTTCCCATATCTGGGTAGGGACAAAAGAAAATTTTCCCTTTACCCTCTCCAGGTACATTGGAATAAATTGACAAAGATTAAGTAGGAGAAAAGGCATACAAATTTATTAGCATGCAAATGGGGGGAAAAAATCACAGGAGTATGATTACCCACTCTTAATTTTATTCACAAATTTCTATACCCTTTTTCTATTGGGGAAGAGAAGAATGGGGAATGAATAATCCCAAAGACAGAGATAAGCTTGTAAAAGATTATCTTTAGAATTTGAATGAGCCTAAGGGACAGATATTACCTTGTAATGGAAGTCCATCCAGCTCCAGGTGTGGTTATATTTGTCTTCTTTTTGAGACAGATAATGGGATTTCAGTGGGGGGTGGAAGGAAATTGCGTCCCCTTTGTAGTCTTCTCTTAATGCAAATGAGAATTCCAGAGAGATCCTTTCCCTGCTTATGGGATGAGAGGAGCAAAAGTGCTTTTAAGGCCTTTTAATTTTCTTTAGATCTAGATGCTCAACATGCTATAAAAAAGTCCTATTTTGGTAGTATTATTCTCAGAGCCCCAACATCCGTCCTCTCACATTCAGTCTATAGTTTATTTATTCAGTTGCCAGTTTGTATCATGTTCTAACATTTGGATTTTCTACCCACTCCAGCCTCTTACTTCATCCCATGCCATCAGTAAAACAACATGGTGTCCTGTATATTAAAATGATATTTTTTAAGGCAAATAATATAACTCTTTAAATGTAATTGTTGTTTCTAAGACTGAATATATTCTTTATCCTTTCAGCTTTACTGTAAGATATTTTCAGTCTGATAAATGACTCATTTTGACTTTTCTTGTTTTTCATTTTTAATCTCTGGATACAGAGCCCACAAGTAAAATAAATGTGAACTTTAAAAAAGTTTTTCTTTCTATTAGGTCTTCAACAGTGAACATACGCTCTGCAATAATACATTTAGAGAAGCATTTAATCAGAAATTTTATAAGCCTTTTCCCCTAGTTTAAGTCCTAGAGAACATGCTGTTTATTGGCTTGCTCACAGCTCATTCAAACTAATTTGCACACTTAGTAAATCAATCAGCAAGAACTTAAAAACCAACTCTGTTCAAAAAATCAACTCTGTTTGTTGATTTTTAATACAAGACAATTAGAGAAAGTTTATGGTATTCAGAAATGAAAATGCAAAGCACAAAGTTAATTTGCTGTCAGCAATCCCTTGCTTCTATCCCCATGGAGGGGTTAATTAGAAAGTGAAATCTTATTTCAGTTCTTTTCTTTCGGAAATTTTGTCTTCTTAGAAAATTACATATGAAAAAGAAAACAACTTTTTCGCTAAAATACTGGCAAGCTAGGGTTCCTTGATAGGCCCTCTCTTAATTTTCCATTAAATGATCCATGAAGACATATAGAAATTCAAAAATTAAATGGCAATGGAAAGGAAAGATAGCAGTCAGCTATTTATATGAATCCTGTGAGGAATTCCACCTAATTACTAAGCTGATGTGGTCAGATTGAAAAACATATTTAATGGCCTCTGTCGGCTCAAGCCCAATTAAAACATAATTTAGGTATAAGGAGGAAACAATCTAGCCCCCAATCTTCTTTTTCCTCAAAAATGTATTATTTGCACCTATTAGAAAGTCAGAAATCTACCTTCTCATTGCATACCTCCTGGCACATAGTAGGTATTTAAAACCATTTTTTCTAATGAATGCATGTGACATGCTTTTGAATGTGGCCAGTCTTGTTTTATGTATTGCTGTGGCACTCTATGATCATTTCTCTTTTGCATTCCTCCTGAACAAACACCCCCCCCAGACTTAATAAGTACAACAATAAGAGGAAAAAGGTAGAGCAACATTATCCTGTCAAGGATGTATAGATTCTTACATGTAGATCTGGTAGTGATGGTAGTAGCAGAGGATGAGTAGCATCCAGGTGAGTTATGGTGCATGTTATTGGTAGAAATAAAGTTTGTCAATTAACCAGAAGATAAAGAGACTTTCTATGATGGAAATTTTCCTCTGAATTGTTGGAAAATTGCAACTGGATGTATCTGATCTACATTTAATAGATGGATGCTTTTTTGATAGAGGAAATTGGTCCAAGGACTATACATTCAGCTATCTCCACATTTAGGTCTAAGATTACTGCAAAATGAAAGGGGAATAAGTCATGTAGGAGTGAGCATTTAGGAAGGACAAATCTCTATTTCTAGAAGCGAAAGAGAAAAGAAATGGCAGAAATATTTTTATAATGCTAGAAGATAATAGAGTGACACCTAAATTCATACAGATAAGGGTGTATAGTGAGATAATAGAATAGCAAAGGCAAGAGAAAATCTGAGACGTAATGGGAGGAAAAGAACAGACCATTTGCAAAGGAACAAAAATTATTCTGTTGCTGGAATTACCAATGGTAACATTAGAAACCAAAAGATTGTAGATCTATGGTGCCAATGCAAATGAACTGTCAGTATAGCACTTTATGTTCTTAGTAAAATATCATTCAAGATCAGGATGAAACGTCACCATTTCAACCTAACAAAGAAATTGAGACAACTTAAAACTCACAGCTATTTGCTAACAGAACAAATTTAAGATCTACTTATAGTTAAATTAAATTGAATTCAGAGTAGTTTAGAATCCAAGAACATTAATAAATAATGTTAATAAAATAATCAGTAAATGTGGGTAAATCCCATGAGCATTGGCTATAGAAATAATAAGAATGAATAAATCAGGTGTTCCAAAAGCAAACTAAACTCAATTACTAGACAACTTTATAAGGAAGGATTTATTGTCATTATAGACATGTAAGGTTCTTGGATTTATGGTGACAAGGGTTGAACTATTTTAAAATATTTTTAGATGAAGTATGAATGTTGAAATTTGGGACAACCAAAAACTACAAGATAGAATGCATAATTTCTAAACCTGTGGTGGCATAAAAGGAAATAAAGAAAACTTGATGAATCTAATAAAATATGGGAACAGAGATGAAGTAGGGAGAGGATGTGGTAAAGAGAGACACAAAGTGAGATGCTATAATAAACACATATTGTCACTGCACAAGAGGTTCCACATGCTTGCTCACTGCATGATGGAAACCAATTAGTCTCCAGTAGCAGGGAAATAACTTTATGATTACTTAGCTGATCATAAAATGGCCAGACTATACCTTAAGGACCATCTTAGCTAACAACCTCAAGTGAAGAGCTTATATAGGAAAATTAAGTAAGTATATTTGTAGTCACAGATGGGTGGGTACCAGAATATCACCCTATCATCTTAGCTAATAACCATAAGCAAAGAACTTATATAGGAAAATTAAGGAAGTATACTTTTAACCACAGGTAGGTGGATACTATAGCAGTCATTAATCCAGCAGTGGTCCATATCTTTCATGCACATTCTGACGGTGTCTGAAAGTCACCAGGTGTTCTGGGTGACTAAATCTAAAGAAAGATTACAGATTATGACATCTTATCACCAATGTTTCTCCTGTTCCTTTTTCCACCAATTGTAGCTGACTCTAACAATACCTTCATTTATGTGTGACTTTTCTTTAGAATTTAGAATGTGGGGAAAAGGTTAAAAAAAAGAAAGAAAGAAAGAAAGCCAGTGTCAAAGGACAAATTGCAAAGGACAAGTTAACCCACTAGGCAGCTTCAATATCATTAATCACAATAAATATAAACAGACGAAACTATACAAGTGAATATTTTTACCATGGTAAGTAAAATAGAGCTTTGTACAGTTCATAAAATTAACTGGTAAAATATCCAGAAACATATGTCAAGTATTTATTAATTAAAACATAGCTGGAATTGATACATTAATATTAGAATAAATACACATTAAGGCAAATAAATGCATTACTTCATTGAAAAGGGAAAATCCAACCTAGAAAAGAGTTGGGAACTTACTTCCGTCTAACCACATATACTCAAAATATATAAGATAAAGCAACAAATGTAAAAGAGGAAATGAAGACATTCTAAATTACAGTGGGAGAACTTATTATACCTCTTTCAATAATTAATAGATCAAGCAGACAGAAAATTAGTAAAACCCTACTAGATTCGAACAACAAATTTAATAAGATTAGGCTTTTCTATACTTATTGTAAGTGAAAATAACCAACATGGTTTCGACACCATAATGAAAACACAAATAACCAGGATGAAAGCAGACCTCAAACGGATCAGCAAGCTTTCCTTTATTCTACAGCAAAGTCAATCAATCAGGCGGGGCGGTGGGGGGGGGGGGCGGTGGGGCGTGGAGGGGTGCTCATTTTCTGGGTATAGAAATGGCCTTCAGGTTACAGAAGGAGTCTGAGTTTTATAGTTTACAGTGAGGGTGAATTAATCACTGGAGACTGTGGACATGCTGTTCAAATGGTCAGGGACCTAGTTGTGGAGGTTAAAATTTTAACTCAGGAAGGCAGTTGTGAAAGCTTTGAAACTCATTGTCACTGGGAAAATATCAGAACTTGATGTTCACTGCTTATCTTCCTTCCTCTGGGACCCATAGCTACCTAAAGCTTCACTATTTGTTTTGCTCCTTTCAGGACTCATCAGCAAAGGGAAAGGGCAAAAGTCCAGGACCCAGGTTTCGGTATCCCCCTCCTTCCTTCAGGGTCCATTGTGGTTGGGAAGGGATGAATATTCGCTTTTGGGGGAAATGCAGGTGATGAACCTGGGAAGAAATCAAAGTTTGCTTTTTCTCTTGGGGCCCATTGCTACTGGGAAAGGATTTACTACTGGGAGAGGTTTAATGTTTGGTTAATTTCCACTCTCTCCTCCTGAATGGCATTGTCTTAAGCCATCCCCCCCCCCCCGCAGGGGGAGCTGTAGGGATATCATTTTTCATAACCCTTCACTTACTAAACCTGACTTGGCTGTGCTGGAAATAATTGACACTCCTTATCATTTTCTTACTACAACATTTTGACATTTCTCTGTGTCCTTTTTTTCTTAGGCTTTAGGATACCTGGGAGAATGTGTAGTTATAATTTTTAGCAAAGTCAAACAGGGAACTACACACCAGTTTCCCCTGCTTGTGGACACTTACAAACTTTATGGGGAGGCATTTCCAGTACTCTTGCCACTGGGGATTTGTCAGTTAAAAAGTGTCACATTTGCCAGGTGTGGTGGCACATGCCTGTAATCCCAGGGACTCAGGAGGCTCAGTCAGGAGGATTTCAAGTTCAAAACCAGCCTCAGCAGCTTAGCAAGGCCCTATGCAACTCATTGAGACCTTGTCTCTAAATAAAATATTCAAAAGGGCTGGGTATGTGGTCTGGTGGTTAAGTGCCCCGGGTTCAATCCCTGGTACCAAAAAAAGAAAAAAGTGTCACATTTATGCCATTCTCTTTACATAATGAACATAATTACTTGGTTTTCCTTCTTGGAGTCTCTCATTTAATTGTATCATCCTTTCTTCTTTCTTTCTCCCAGTTTTTCCTCTCTCTTTTTTTTTTTTCCTCCCTTCCCTCATCTCTATCCCCATCTGTCTTGTCACCCCTAAATATTAGTTCAGATTTTTTTTTTCTGGAAAGGAAAGTAGTTTTAGAAAAGGAAGGTAGTTTACATATATATTATAATATGTATATTATGTATAGATATATAACTACAATTATATATATATGCATATATATATATATATATATATATATATAGTATGCATACAGTATTTTTTGTGTGGTGCCAGGAATTGAACTTAGGGCCTTGTGCATACTAGGTAAGGAATCTCTCACTGAATAATACCCCCAGTCAAAGTAATAAGGTCAATGTTAACTAACATTTCAAAAATTAAATTAGTTGATAATTAGTATAGGTTTTTATCATTTTAAATTATTGTTATTTTATTCACAAAATGGCTTTTCCTCAGTGGATGATATTAAACTACATTTATACTAATGAAAATTTTTTAGAAAATATATCAAGCATACCATAAAATTTTTAGTTGTTGGATCCTTTTGTTTTCACACTGAGTCTATATGATCATAATTCATGCTTTTATTATTAAATGAGGAAACTCAGTATTGAGCAGTTGTTAACATACAATGAATCTATCACCTGCTTTACTACAGGATTTGTGAGGTAGATTCTCATATGTCTTTAAGAACGTAATAAAGTAATAAAGCAGGGAAAATTGCAATGAACATGGTTTTTTTAATATAATAGATCCAGTTGTAGATCAGCCAAAAAGAAAAAAATTCCTTGAAAATGTAATCATTCATATATTTATATATAATTAATATTTTAAAGTTTTATATAAGTTCACATGATGAATATAACTACTGTGTGTATGTATGTGTGTCTGTGTGTGTGTGTGTGTTATACTGGGGAATGAACCCAGCTGCACTCTACCACTGAGCTACATTCCCAGCCCTTTTTATATTTTAATTTGGGACAGGATCTCACCAAATTGCCCAGGCTTGCCTCGAATTTGGCTATCCTTTTGCCTCAGCCTCCCCAGTTGCTGGGATTATAGGTGTACATTATTGTGCCCAGGAATTATTTACTCTTGTTACCTCATTTTCTGAAATCACAGTTTATGATTATTGTTTACTGATAATATACCTAAAATTTTAACTATAGCAGAGAGACTGAGCAGTTTACTATATTTATCTCTTCTACATGTTTGATATGTTTTCATACAATCATGGCAAATTAGAACAGGAAAAATCAGAAATGAGTTGATCAAATTGTATTCTTCAAATTGTTCTCAAGTGCTTTGGTTTGTCTGTTGGGAAACTACTTCAGTTAGTGGAAGCTTCAAGCTCTCATTTTGCTTCAACCACATAAGCCCCATCTTCACTTATTTTATATGGTGAGATTATGTCTAGGATATAGTTCAGAGTATCTCTAAGTTAAAAATAGTATTAGAAAGTTATTGATCACATATCACTCATTAATGTAAGCTGATTAAGAACTTGTATTCTAAAAAATACTTTGTTTACCCCAGTTCACAAAATGTGAGTGAGAGCCAGGAGCCTTGGCACATGCCTATAATCCCAGTGACAGGGAGCCGAGGCTGGAGAATCACAAATTCAAGGCCATCCTCAGCAATGTATGGAGACTCTCCACAACCTAGTGAGACCTTGTCACAATATATGAAGTGAAAATAACTGAGGATGTAGCCCAGTAGTAAAGTACCCCTGGATTCAATCCCTAGTTTCAAAAACAAAAACAAAAACGTAAGTGAGGAACCCAAACTAGAAAACAAAATGTTTAATTCTGAGATTGATTTCACCATTTTCACATCAACAGGTAGTTTCACACTTGTATTTTCCTTTGCACTTAGGATAAGAAAGATTGTTATAGTAAAAGCCCAAGTAGATCACATTTTTCTGTATCTCCCTTCCCTCACTCATCCTGATCTTGGCTATGTGACTTGCTTTGGCATTCAATTAGGAATATGAAGGAAGTAGATATTTAATAACCATTTGTACATTAAGGCTCTCCCTCTATTGCATCTGGTAAGTGTTCTTTACTACTTGGAAAAGAAAAAATGCCATTATCAAATATAAGATGACTGTATCTGCATGGATTTGTCTCTGTGTCTTCTGTTGTGTACCATTGGTCTTTATGTCTGTTTTTATGGCAGTACCATGCAGTATTTTTTACTAGAGCTCTATAGCTTTTTTTTCTCCCATAGCTCTACTGAAATCAATTATTATGATGCTTTTTTGGCTTAGAATTGCTATAGCTGTTCAGGGTCTTTCATTCTTCCAAATGAATTTTAGGACTATATTTTCTAGTTCTATGAAGAATATCCTTGATCCCTGACAAAGATGCCAAAAACATACATTGGAGATATGACAGCCTTTTTAACAAATGGCGCTGGGGAAACTGGTCATCCATATGTAGAAGAATGAAACTAGACCTTTATCTCTCACCCTGCACAAAAATCAACTCAAAATGGATCAAAGACCTAGGAATTCGACCAGAAACTATGTAACTCCTAGGAGAAAACATAGGGTCAACACTTCAGATTATAGGTACAGGCAAAGACTTTTTCAAAAGGAACCCCTAAAGCTCAAGGAAATAATGTCAAGAGTTAATAACTGGGACAGCATCAAAGTGAAAGCTTCTACACAGTCAAGGAAACAATTAGGAATGTGAGGAGAGAACCTACAGAATGAGAGAAAATCTTTGCTAGCTACTCTTCTGACAGAGGATTATTGTCTAGAATATATAAAGAATTAAAAAAAAACAATAAAAGACCAAATAACCCAATTAATAGATGGGCAAATGAAATAAACAGACATTTCTCAAAAGAAATACAAATGACCAACAAATATATGAAAAAAAATTCAACATTACTAGCAATTAGGAAATGCAAAACAAAATCACACTGAAATTTAACCTCACACCAGTCAGAATGGTAGTCATCAAGAATACAAACAATAATAAATGCTGAAGAGGATGTGGAGAAAAAGGAACACTTTTATTTTGATTGGATTATAAATTAGTACAAACACTATGGAAATCAGTGTGGAGTTTCCTCAAAAGACTAGGCATGGAACCACCGTATTACCCAGCTATACCACTCCTCGATATTTATCCTAAACAATTAAAGTCATCATACTATAGAAATACATACATATCCATGTTTATAGCTGCACAATTCACAGCAAACTATAGAAGCAGCCTAGGTGTCTATCAACAGATGAATGGATAAATAAAATGTGCCATACATAAACACAATGGAGTTTTATTTGGCCATAAAGAAAAATGAACTTCTTTCATTTTCAGGAAAATGGATGGAACTTGAGACCATTATGTTAAGTGAAATAAGCCAAACTGAGAAGGTCAAGGGTTGTATGTTTTCTCTCATATGTGGAAGCTAGGAAAAGAAAGGTGATGGGGTTATATCATGGAAATCAAAGGAAGATCAGTAGAGAGAAATGGATCAAGGAGAGGGAGTCAGTGCTGGGAAGTGATATTGACCAAATTATATTGTTATATTGTGTGCATGTGCGAATATGCAACAATAAATCCCATCATTATGTACAACTGTAATGTACCAATAAGAATGTGGAAAGAAAGAGAAAAAAAAGGTTTGGATGTAGCTCATAAAAGATCAAAGAGCTCATGGACAGAATACCTAGCCAGTTTCACATGAAATAGAAAAACTGTCCCATATAAGCTCACTCCAAAGAACCATGAGGAAATGTTGTTGTTTTTATTTGCAGATCTATAGATCACACTGATTATTTCCAATAGTCAAAGTTATACAAAATTAAGTATTCTTTCACTCAAGATATTCTTTATGCTCATTTATTTTCTTTAGTAACTATAATCCGGTAAATTAAATGTGTTTGGTTATCTTTAATTATAGAATCCTGGCAACTGCTGCAGTTGTGAAGATCACCTGTAAAGAAAAGGTGGCAAGCAAGGGCTAGGGGTATAGCTCAGTGTAGAACAGTTGCCTAGCATTTGCAAGGCCCTGGATTTTACCCTCTGCCAAAACCCAAAAACTCTTCTTTTTGTTATTTTATGAGATTTCACAAACATGACTTCAACTACCCACTATATTTTCAAATTATGTAATCTTGAGTAATTCACTTGACCTCACTGAACATCAGGCATCCTGTTTGTACATTATAGGTAATATGTATCTTTTCAATATGGTCATGGACATCAAATGGGAATATATGAAAAGTGCTTGTCTAATAGGTGCTCAATTAGTGTTGGTTACTCATATTTAGTATACTATATCTGTATCTCTTATCTCTACTCACCTTCCCTTCCCATTTGGGAAAAAGGGAGTAAAATGAAATGAAAAGCAAAGGTCCAATTAATCTACACCTGAGTAGGGTAAGGCTGGAAGGAACAGGTTCTGCTTATTCCTAATATCTGCAATATCCAATTCAAAAATGCAAATGGAAGCCCACATACCACCTGTATAAATTTTCAAAGTCATAAATGAAACTAACACACTTTTAAATAGAATACATTTTATTATTTCCCCTTGACAAATAGAACTGTATACAAACCTGGAGGACCAAGTTTTGGAACTTTGAATTCTTGGACTCCTCAGAATTTTACACTAGAAAACGACAGCACAGGGTGGCTGGGTCCTGGTCACTTGCTCACCCAATTCTCTTCCTTCCTGCAACTTCCTTTATGTTTGAGCATGCGTTTTGGGCTGAGCACTTAAAAGCCCTTGAGCGGATTGCTCTTCCCCTGATCTGTCAATCAAGGTGCAAAGCTGATCCTGGTAATACAGCAGCAAGATAGTGATATCTTTCAGAGAATAGGGCCCTGAGTGAACTTACAGAACACACCTTCCTCAAACTTATGCAAGATATAGTCTCTCATTCATAAATAAACTTGTATGATAAACCCTGGAGATGTAGGTGTAATGTATTTCCTCAGTAAAATGTAACCTATTCCAAGTTATATGATGCAGTTTAATACAATAATATTATTATTGCTTTAAAGCACCCAGAAGCTACTCCGGATGTGGGAACTCATGCAAAAGATTTTATTAAGCAGACAGGCAGAGTGTCTCCCTGCAGGGTGAGAGAGAGAGAGAGAGAAAGCCAGGAGAAGAGAATGAGAAAATGGTGGGGGAGCTATTAAGTAGTGGAATTTCGTGGGCTAATAACAATGGATCAATGCTTGGCAAGGAGGTTCTTGGGCTAACAATCTGGATCAATTACTGGCTAGGAAGTTTGTGGGCTATCAATCTGGGTTGTAAAGTGGTGTGGGGGAGGCAGAATAATGGCTGCAGCAAAATAGCAGATCTGATGCCAACACTGCTTATCAAAATGAATTTTAGGATTAATGCCATTTAAAATGACTGAACTATTTTTAAATTATTTTGATAGCTGCCGACGGATCTGTTTCAGTTCCTTTACGATTTGCTCCTCTCAGTCCTGGCCGCTACCCTTGTAAAATTTTGTTGACATCAAGATATGATGTGCGTGTCTATTGCGTTGAAGGTGTGGTAAATGAAGAACATTCAGAAGCCAAATTTGAGTTCCAGACACCAGCGTTTGAACCCCTTATTCAGAATATTCCGATAGTAAGTGCAAACTTTTTAAAAAAGACTTATCTTCATTTCTGTGTAGTTTAAAATTTGCTTTTCGTTCTCTGAAGATTTTATACTTTTAATCCATTAAATTGACAATAGAAAGATTAGCAGGGAAAAACAAATTTATTAATATGCAGGAAAAAGAGAACTACACAATGTAAAAAACTCAAAGGATGGAAAAGATAGTTGAAGTTTATATAGAAGCTAAACAAAAGGATTGGAATTTGGGCTTATTGGAAGAAGGGAGGTGGTACCTGACTAGGGAAGGTTGGGGGGGAGGGGTGATACACAGGGAACAAGGGTTATCTTATTATGTAAATAAAGTCTCCCAGGTAACAGGCACTTGTCTTAATCCATCTGAGCCAGATGTCAGGCCCCCAACTTCTACTTCCTATAAAAAGATCTTTCCTAGGAAGAAACAAGGAAACAGAAAAACCTCTGCATGTATCCACTGTTTACTAACGTAGATCTTCTTTGTAGATGTAAATTTATTTTATAAAACGGCAGTTTTTTAGAGTTAATTCTGTCTTCGGTTTCTCAGAATACCTATCATGAAATATTCCAAAGAAACCATCTTTAGGGTAGCATATTTGGGGTTTTATTGAGGTATGACTGCCTCAACAAACATCCCCCAGGCCTCCCAACTTGAATTACTACAGATTCATTTTATTATCTATTGCCAATTATTTCTCATTGTTGCTAGAGTTCCTTTCTGAATGTAAATGTTATCACATGATCAATCACTCTTTGCTTCAAAAATTAAATCTAATATCCTTAACTGATCATTAAATCTCTAGCTAAAAACTATGGCTCCTGACTTCTCCAAGTAGAGTTATGGAATCTCAGATTACTTTGCTCCAAATTCTGTTGTGATTTCAACATTTGACTAAATTAGTTCATAGACACTGAGAAAAATGGCTGGCTGCAACTTGGCTACCTATTAGTCAAAGTGACAGTACAACACAGAAGTAGATAATGTAATTGTAAGGAATTTTGGATTTTCCGAGTGATAAATTGTGTTTTGGTTGTTTAATTATTAAAGACATAACAAAAGTCAGACTGAAGTACAAAAATCTGTTCCGATGAGATATGTAATCTTTGTTATCTGAGAAATCTAACAGAACCCCATTTATTTTCCTTAATTAGGCATAAATTGTGTCCTCCAACACAATATTGTCATTTAACAGTAGTAAGTCCAACAAAGGAATATTTCTCTGGATATTTAATGATCCTTGGATAGGCCTATCAAACAATGTTCCTATGTGACAAAGTAGGAACACGAAGTCCTCCTTGTGCCTTTTGTTTATATTTTTGATAGCCATTCTTAACAATATGATTTTCAAATTGTGATTCTTAGGAAATGTAACAAAAATACATATACACTTTTATTAAAAGTACCAAGAATTAATATATAATTAAACTTTATCAGCATTATCCCTTTGATGTTTTTATACCTCTTTGTTTCATGTTTTAGAATAATAAGACAAAGAACGAATGGAAGTGTCAAGTTAACATAGAAGGAGAATGGTTTTATGGACCTCCTATTTTATATGTTGGACCAGGTGAAACTGTGCAATATCCTCTCACATTCAAACCTATTTTGGAATGCGAGATTATGGTATGAACTTACTTTTCCTTTCCCTATTATTAATATGTAAATAAACTAAGTGTGTGATATTAGTCTATTTAATTGGTAATAAAACATTTTTCAGACAGTTTGTATTTTCCACAAATTTGATCATTTTTTTGCTTGAAACTTTAATAAATATTTTTATTTGAGGGATAAATATTGTGAAAGTTGCAATCCCATTATCTGTACTTATGTCTGGATTAGTTTTAGACAATACCATGAACAATGTAAACTCATCATTTCTTTTTTTTTTAATCATTAAGAAAATTGATGACTCAAAATATTTTCTTATGACAATATTTTTTTGACAAGGAAGTAAGCATGCATATAATTGCTATATATGAGAAGGCCTATGTAAATTCTACAATTTATAGAAAGTAGAGAGAAGTAAAGAGCTTTTAACCAGTAGTTCATTGTTCAGTAGAAGCATTGATACATGAGTTGGAAAAGTCAATGACTAACATTTCCAGAAGCTCATTTCATTAATTAGACTCAAAATGAATAGGATGGTTGAAGTTGCTTGACATTGAATTATAACTTTTGTGGTGCTAATTTTGACTGATTCATCACAGGGTAAACTTATTCTACAAAATGAAGTAGATGGTATGGAGCACATCTTTGACATAAAAGGGATTGGAAAAAAACCACTGGCCTTAGAACACATCAGTGTTGAATGTGAAGTGGGGAATGTGACAAATAAATCCATAATGGTGCCTAACTATACAAAGACTATCATAACATTTAAGGTAAGTTTTTTTTTCTATTTGAAAATATTTTATTCTGAATGTATATTGAATTATATGAAAAATAATTACATGAAAAATTTTAAATACTTTATCTAACCAGGTAAAACAATGATACACATGGAGATGTTTACAATTCTACCTTTTATTAGTTTGATAACTATTAATTTTAATTTCAGCACCAAATAAGATTTATACTTGAGTATTTGTATATAATCATAAAATACATTAAAATCCACTTGAGTCACATGTATTTTTGCTTGAAGAAATGCCACATGATAACAAAAGATGTTTCCAAAAACTTCAGAAACTACATTAAAATTTTGAATGTATGATCTGTAGGAACAGTCTATCCTCTCATTTATCAGTGTGAATAATAGTTGAAATGTGAAGTGCATAATTGCTCATATACTTATTTTTATGAAGTTTTTGTGTTTTGCCCTCCTCCATTGATTTGTTTAAACTAGTCCCTAAATAAGTTTTTCTGGACTAGGGCTATGCCCAGCATGTGCAAGACCTTATGTTTAATCCTCAGTACCAAAAAAAAAAAAAAAAAAAAAGAAGAAAGAAATAAGAAATTGCTACCTCCCACTTTTATCTACACATTATGTGCCCAATACATTCCTCAAAAGAAACACCAACTATTTACCCATTCTAGGTGCCTGTATTCAATTTTAGAAGGAACAGTAGAAGTTTGGAAACTCTGGGCTTGTCTTCTACTTTTTGCATCATCTTAAAATATATGCACCTAGGTTTTCTCTTTCCTTCTTGGATTGTAAATGAAGTGAATATTCTAAATGAAAATCTTCTCTTGTCATTCCCAGCTAAAACCTTTCAATGTCATCTGTGACCTTCAGGATCATGTCCTATTTCAGTGTCTTGCCTTTGATTATCATAATGTGTAACTTCATCTCTTGCCACCTATATCTCCAGTAACACTTAGGCCTTTATCAATAGTATTTCCTTTTTCTGCTGCTGCAACTCTCTGCCCAAGTTCCTATCTTTCATTTATCTCTATCTAACACATTTTCATTTTCTCTTGCAAGGTTTAAAGTCTACTTTTTCCAAGAACCCTTCCCTATTCATAAACTTAGATCACCGTCTTCTGTCCCTATAGAATTTTTGTACTGCCTTATCATTATTACCTGTTATTTCATTTTGCTATTTCCTATTTCTTATTCCTCACCAGATGATAAATTGTGAGAACAAGGCAATCTTACCCACATTTTTATACCTTGCATAAAACATAGTATTGAGCATATAATGGTGTGCAATGAAGATAAAAATAATGGGTGAAATAAAGAAAAAAAGGAAAGAAAGATGGAAAGAAAGAAGGAAGGCAAGGGAAGAACCTAGAGGGCAGTGTAGAGGAGGGAAAGGAAGGGAAGAGAAGGAAAGAGGGAGAATGGGAAGGAATGAAGAAGGGAAAAATTCATGATTATGGATTTGCTATATATAAACATGATTTTTGCACCACTCCTTTTCAACTTCCAGAATTTACTAGTGAGCAAGGCGACTTGTCAAAAGTTCGATGAAACCAAATTAAAGAACAGTTTCTTAACATTGGTTATTTTGTTTTGTTTTCATGACAGAGATAATATTTTTATTTTTAATTTTATCCTTCATAATTATTGCACTTTTAAAATTATGTGAGTCTAAAAACTAATACTTATGCTATATTAATGATATTGCCTAATTATAAAAAAATTAATAAAATTATTCTCATAGGCAGCAACAACTGGAGGTGATATTTTCATCTACCATCCTTTCCCTCCCCTCTCTCCCCTTTGCACAATCCAAAGTTCCTTCATTCTTCCCTACCCCACCCCCATTATGAATTAGCATCCACTTATCAGAGAAAACATTTGACCTTTGGTTTTTTGGGATTGGCTTATCTCACTTAGCATGATATTCTCCAACTCCATCCATTTGCCTGCAAATGCCATAATTTCATTCTTCTTTATGACTGAGTAATATTCCATTGTGTATATGTACCACATTTTCTTTATCCATTCATCTGTTGAAGGGCATCTAGGTTGGTTCCATAGTTTAGCTATTGTCCATTGAGCTGCTATGAACATTGATGTGACTGTGTCATTGTAATATGCTGATTTTAAGTCCTTCAGGTATAAACTGAGGAGTGGGATAGCTGGGTCAAATGGTGTTTCCATTCCAGGTTCTCTGAGAAATCTCTGCTTTCCATAATGGTTGTACCAATTTGCAGTCCCACCAGCAATGTATGAATGTACCTTTTTCCCCACATCCTTGCCAACACTTATTATTGCTTGTATTCTTGATAATTGCCATTCTGACTGGAGTGAGATGCAATCTTAGAATAGTTTTGATTTGCATTTCTCTAATTGTAGAGATGATGAACGTGTTTTCATATGTTTGTTGAGCATATATTTCTTGATTATTATTTATCTTGCCCTTTTTTTAATCTCTAATCTTCTGATTTATTTTCAAATATCATTCTTTAAGAACATCTTATACCTATATAGCATCCCACTTGGCAGTTTCTTGGCTTCGAACTACCATAATTTTACTAAATGTTTATGTGTTAGCTACAGCCTTTTATACACTTCCACTCTTACAATCTGCTACCAACTCAAACGGAGTACATTCTTCTCAGATATTTTCCTTGATTGATTTTTCATTGCTATTGGTACCATTTTTATGATAGTTTGTATTTTTATTGGTACATTATTACTATACATAATAGTGGGACTCATTATGCCATATTTGTATGTGAACATAGCATATTTTGATCAATCTCATTCCCCTCTACCTTCCCTTCTCCCTCCTCCCTTCCCCTGATCCACTTGCTCTATTCCAGTGTTCTCTTTTCTATTATTATTATTTTAATTTGCACAATATATTCATTGTGATAGATTCCTACATGGACAGAGTATAATTTGGTCCCCAGAACTTCCCCCTGCCCTCCCCTTCTCCCTTCCTCAATCCTGTTTCTACTCTATTGATCTTCCTTCTGTTTTTATGAGATTCTTTTGGTTTGTTTTATTCCTTTTTTTCTCTCTCTAGCTTCCACATACAAGAGAAAACATTTTAATTCTTGACTTTCTGAGTCTGGCTTATTTCACTTAGCATGTTGTTCTTTAGTTTCCAGCCATTTTCTAGCAAATGACTTATTTTCATTCTTCTTTATGACTGAGTAAATCTCCATTTTATATTTTTAAAATATGCATTTTTCTTATTCCTACAAGAATAGTTTGAAATAGAAGATTGGGACTAACAATATGAGAGAGAAAATAAAAAATTAGAAAGCCTACTTGACATACAGGTAAAATGCCATGGAATGTTATCAAATTAAAAAAGTAGTAGAAAATAATTACACAATAAGGAAGATAGGTGATGTGGGACTTCCAGAATGTGAAGCAGGGAGTTTTGTAAACCCATTTCTTCAAAACTGTGGTAACACTGGCAAAAACTGTCAAAATCAAATTTTTCAGAAATCTGGAAATTAAACAAAGATGTAAAACAATCTGAGGAGAATATATTTTTTAAAAATTCTGAATCATGGTGAAAGTAGAATGATTTGTGGCTTTTTAGCTTGATCTACTTCTATATCCCTCTCAGTTCTGCAATCTTTACTATAGTAGTAGTTAAAACCAGAGGTCTTGCAAACAAGAGAATAGGCAGATTGTGTATGGATCACTATTTGACCTTTCTCAAAGTTTCCTGGAAGCATACCATTAGCAAGGTATTATCATCATTTGACTTGTCTCAGAGTTTTGTTTGATCAAAAGATCCTATGCTTAGAATATTTGTCAAAAAACCTTCAGTAACAATTGTTCAAATTACAGTAGCCAGAGACTGTAGTAACAGTAGCAAACAATAAGTGTTTGGGTAAAAACATGAAAGGAAGATCTGGAACATGACCTATGACTAGGAAATTTAAAAATCTCTGACATATCCTGTGGATCAAGCAGACCACATGTTATATGCATATGTATGTGAGAGCATACTCAAGAAGGACATGAGGGGGTTCAAGTATTTCACCTCTGGATGACACAGATGTACATCTTGAACTGGAAAATAAAACTACAGCTAAGTTTTAAACTACCTCAGTGCTGATAGTATGCTACAAAATATATACAATGCAGATTTTTAGAATTAATCTATAAGTAATTTGTGCATGGTCTATAAAAGATATTTATATTTTCTAAGCATCAATGACCTTGATAAAAGTCACAGCAGAAAATAAACATTGGTTTTCTATAAGAATAACTTCCTTTATTCTGTTTTTTTGTAAGTCTCTTAGGTTTTCCTCCACTATATATAGCATTTTCCTGATTACTATTCTTTTAAAAGTGATTAATTTTAACAATTTCCAATTGTTGTGTATTTTAGCTTGTCATACTAATTTCATGTAGTGTAACATTGAAACATAAAAAATTATATGATTCTTATTTTCAATTCTCTTTTCTAGGTAGCATCAGATCTTCCAATAGTGTGGGGAAATCCATATATCACTGTAGACCCTGATAATTCAGTTCCATACATCCTACATGTGTGCCCATGGAAACGTGGTGTGTTCAAAGGTATCAAATTCATTAATAAAATATTATTATAGATCACACTAGGATGGAAATATGATGTGATAATTTTAATTATAATTTATATTTTCCATTCTAAATGTCTCAGAGTGAAATTTAGTTTTTCATTTCAGTGATTAATTTTCTAAATAATCTGACCTTTAGGTCATTTATTTTATGCCTAGTTCTATATTATCTTTTAAATTTTTTATTAGTGCATTACTGTTATACATAATAGTGGGGCTCATTTTGACATATTCATAAATGCATATAACATAGTTTTCTCCATTTCAATACCTAGTACCTCCTTTTCCCCCTCCCTCCTCCTTTGCCTTGATCCCTTTCCTCTACTCTATTGATCTTCCTTCTATTTATTTATTTTTTAAATTGATGCATTATAGGTATATGTAAAATTGAAATGCCTTGTCATGTATTCACACATGCACATAGCATAATTTGATCAACTTCATTCCCCAAGTCTTCCTCTTTCTTTCCCCTCTTCCCTCCTCCTTGGGCCCCCATCTCTACTCTACTGATCTCCCTTCTATTTTCATGAGATCCCCTTTTTAAAATTCCTTACTTCTCTCTAGCTTATGCATATGAGAGAAAACATTCAGCCCTTGATTTTTTGAGTGGGTATTATTTCACTTAGTATGATGCTCTCCATTTCCAACCATTTACCAGCAAATGACATACTCTCATTATTCTTCATGGCTGAATAGAACTCTATTATGTATATTTTCTTTATCCATTTGTCTGTTGACAAGTACCTAGGCTGGTTTTTTAACTTGGTTATTGTGGATTGTGCTGCTATAAACACTGGTATGCATTTGTCACTATAGTATGCGGTTTACTATAGTATGCTATATTATCTTTATCATTTATTCAATTTTATTTGTAAACAATTTTTAGAAGTAGAAATAGTTAAGAGTATTTACATTTAAAATTTAATAAATGCATTCAAATACTTCTATCATTGTATGAACCCAACAATATTTTCTGAGAATGTCTGTTTATAGAGTTGAGTCTTATAAAAAACATCTATATGTACATAATTGGTATTTTGAAAATAGGTTAAAGACTTGGTATGTGTGAAATTTTCTTGCTTTATCTCTAATAATGCATTCATTTATACACATTTTCCCAAAGGTTCCTGAATAGAATTACTTGCCTGGGGATGGGGGTGATAGGTATTCCTACAAGTTTTTGAAGGGAGTAAGTAAGTAAGTAAGTAAGGTAAGATGTGAAGGAAGATAAATAGCTAGAACTAGAACTGAAGAGTTATGATTCATCAAAGGAAAAGGTTTTCCTAATTGGGAGAGAATTAAATCCATTGACAGATGGATTCTACTAAGGAAAGTATTAAGATGTGGGTAACTAGATACAGCTTTAGAAGTGTAGAAAACATACGTCTTGAAGCTTTCTTGTGCTCCATGGAAGTATTAGCCTCTAATACCTGTGTACCTCAGCAAAGAATATTTGAGGAAAGGGTCTGCATATAGCATAGAAGATGTAGAAAGATGCTGCAAAGCAGAAAGTCAGAGAGTAGTCTAAATGCCAATGATATTAGCAAGTATAAGGGAAATTTCAGAATGGCAAACATAATGATCCAGTTCCTCCTGCTGTGACAGAATGCAATGTGTAAGAAAAATCCATATACCCTTCCCCACTACCTGCTTTTAATGTGCTTAACCTCAAATGACAACACAGCAGCGGTGCTTAGCATTTTCTGAAATCTTCCCACTACATTTTGAGACAATGAGTTTTATAAAGTCCATTAGTAAATCATCTGGTAGGTACATTTGAGCTATTATGACCCTATTCCAAGCATGTCAATTAATCATTTCACCATTTTTTGGGTAATTCAGAAGATACAAATTGTATTAAAGAAATTTTTATTCCCATCTTAATTTTAATGATCAATGATAATAGTTGGTCATGGTTCTTCCTTAGGTTTACAATATTAACTAACCTTTTGTAAAAGCAACATGTCATTCAAATTTTTCATGATTATTTTTCATAAAGCATAATGAATCTCAATTTCATGTTCTACAGAAAGCAGCCAGTTATGTTACTTATGAGAAGGGATATAAAAAGAACCACAAACTGTGGAACATCATTGAATTGGGAATGTTTTTGAATGTCTCAACTAAAGCCCCTGGTTCGTGCAAAAGACTCTTTTAAGTTATTGAAATGAACCTAAGAAGAATTGCCTAATTAGATTTGACATGCCTTTCCCTTGTATAATCATTTCATTGATTTAGTAAGGTTTCATAAGATCATAAAGTTTCATTACTTATTTTCACTAATCATATATAGATAAGATATTCTTTAACATATAAGGCATCAAAACCTTGATCAGGTATATTTTGAATTGGTCAGAGCTGGAACATAAATTCGCTAATTACCAAATGTTATCACAAAATACAAAGATAGATATGATATGGTTCCTGCCTCCCAGGAATTCATATCTGGTTGTAGGAATAGGTATCCATGAATCAACTCAATCAAGGTATACTCTGACATACTGAGAATTTAATCATGGTACTGGGAAGCATGGTGGAGGGAAAGATTAATCCCAACAGCGGGGTTCTGAGAGAGCTTCATAGGGGATAATAGGCATGATTGGGATCTTGAAGAGTGATCTGAGATTTATCAGCTAATATCAGTGAGGAGGGACAATTTCTGTAAATAAATTTTAAAAAATGGATGTGCTGGAGTTTATGTGTATTTGATTGGAATGCAGAGTGACATATGGTTAGAAATACAAGTAGACTTTTTTGGGGAAGAGTTTGTTTTTTACCAATTGCAGTGGGAGCTATTGAAGATGTTTGAGGAGGCCCAAGGCATGGATCAACTGAGTGCAAATAAGGAAAAGTCTGGAGATAATATACTAAAAAAATGGGAGGAGAGAGACAGGGTAGTTAAATCTGGGAAATTAGTTACAGTTATTTGACAATATGCCAAGTAATCAGTTCTTAATATTAGCTTGTGCCCCTGCTTTCAAAGGCAGATCCTAAAACAAGAGTTTAATTGCAAGTATTTTATCTAAGAGATGATCAAGGGAAGCATTCTGAAAGAATGGAAAAGTAAGATGCTGAAGGATAAAGCCAATAAAAAGTAAGGTAGCTACTAGATGAAAACTGGAGACGTCACCCAGGTCCTCCAAATAGAATCATCACACTGAAGGGCAAGTAAATTGGGATATTTATCATCGAACTTCTGTCCATTAATAATTGTTGTATTTTTAAGGTAGGTTCCCATGACAGTGAATCTTCACAACCAAGGAGTTGTAGAGGGATATCAGTGATGGCATGTATTAATCTTGGCCTAAACGTTCTTTTTTCTTTTTTTTTTTTTTGATATAACAAAATATTTGCTTTCTTTTTTAAAAAAAAATTATTTTGTTCTAATTAGTTTTACATGACAGTAGAATGCATTTATGCATTTTGATAAATCATACATAAAAGTATAATTTCTCAGTTTTCTGATTGTACATTTTGTAGGATCACATTGGTAATGCAGTCATACATGTACCTGAGGTAATAATGTCTGTTTCACTCTACTATCCTTCCTACCCCATACCCCTTCCCCTCCCTTCACTCCCCTCTACCTAATCTAAAGTAATTCTATTCTCTCTATTCTTCCTTAGTGCCCCCCCCCCTCCTTATTTGAATTGGCCTAAACATTCTTGCTACAGGAATGGGAAATTCTTACTGATCATGATCTTTAGTAACATGGCAGCTCTAAAAAATAGATAACAATGATCAATTTTGACAATGTCAGCAATCACTTTATATTTGGTTCAGTCACAACCAAAAGGGCTTTTTGACGTGCTAAAAAGTGATTATGTTCGTTCAGTTAAGCACAAATACGAATTATAGCCAAGATTCATTTATGAAAATTTGCAACTCAGGAGTTAGCACACTGGAATGAGAACTGTTATGATGCTAGCACAAGAAAGCCTCATCCAAACAATTGCAAACAAGCTTTTAGTCAATCTTAAAATTTATTTTTAGTGATCTTCTGCTAAATGTCAAATCAAAATGTTTAATGTGTAACAATAAATTTTTCTCTCTTTTTTGGTACCTGAGATTGAACCCAGGTGCTCTTACCCACTGAACCGCATCCCCAGCCCTTTTTATTTTAAATTTTAAGGCAAGGTCTCACTAAGTTGCAGAGGATGACTTTGAACTTTGCAGTCCTCCTGCCTCAGCCTCCCAAGCTTCAGGGATTACAGGTGTGTGCCACCACACCTGACAGTTATTCTTATATTAAGCCTACATTTAAACGAGATAGAAGTAATTTTTCTTGTTGACATTCTGCTATTCTTGATCATTTTTTCAAACACATGTTTTACCAATGACCAGCTTTAAGATGACAAATTCAGTTCCAAATATAATTTTTAATGTTATGTTTGATGAAGAATGACATTTGTCACATGTATTTTTGGAATGTGATGCTGAGCAAAAGTAGTGTCATTAACATTTTCATTTTTCATTTAAAGCTTGGGTAGTGTGTTCATGTTATCTACCACATTACAATGGCAAAATTACATATCTTGGACATTGCTATTTCTTGTTTAACTGTTATTTTGTTGCAAAAGAGTATATTCATACATCAAAAAATTTGATATTCAATGTTTTCATAATATTTCCCTTCAACAATATTTCAGGATAAAATTAATATTATATGTGTATTTTAAATTTAGCTTGTATCTTAGGATCTCAAAACCAATAGAGTGAGTTTAAGAAAGAAGTTTCTTTAATACTAAATATATCCATTAAAAACCTTATTTCATTTTCATTTTTATAAAATAATTCTTTCTTTTTAAAATATCAAGAAATAATTTCCTTTATAATGAGAGCCCTTTGAGATTTGTCTTTCTTCTAAAATACAAACCAAGTTACTTTTCATGTCCAAAGTGATCCATCCTTTGATTTTTGCCATTTAAATAATGTATAGCTATATCAGAACTTCAAAGAATACTACTGTAACAATTGAGGATTGCATTACATAAAGTCTCATTTTAGTTTGAGTTTATGTATCTTAGGAATATCTAGTATTTTCTTAAAACAAAGGCCATCATCACCATGATCTTTTTTTATAATTTAATGTTACAATGAAGAATAGACTTAGAATTCCCTTCCTACTACCACTTTCAGTTTCTGGAGGCTCCACTAGGTTATTCAAACCCCAAAGCCTCAAATTTTTCATTCATGGAATGATAATATGCATACTCCCTAAATCACCAGTTATTATTCTATCAATAGTTGTTTAATATAGCTCCTAAGTCAGAATGCAAAGAAATTAGTAAACAAATATGAGCTCCTCTCATTATTTTATGATTTGACAAACATGACTTCAGCACCCCCATATGGCTTTCTCATATTATGTGACTTTGAGTAATTCACTTAACCTCACTGAATGTCAGGTTTCTTATTCTTAAATTATAGATTACATTTAACCTTTCAAGATGGTTATGGTCATTAAATGGGAATATATGAAAAGTGTCCATCTGGTAGATAATTTGTCCTATTAAATATACTATCTCCCATCTCCACTCATCTGCCCCTCCCATTTGAAAAAAGAGTCTTTTCTGACATTGCAAAAAATTGTATAGAAGCATCATTTGCACATGAACACTGTGGTAATATAAATTTACCTCCTTTCTTTAAACATAGCAGGTCCTGGAAGAAAGCTATATGAGAATCTATCTGGCTTTGGATATGCATGATACAAATGTAAAATCTACCATTTATATGTATTTTTAGAAAGGATAAGCATACTCTTTAAAGTTTATTAGAATTATAATTATTACCAGTTTAATTTTTATGTCTTCTACTAAGTATTGAACAAACATATTTCCTTTGTTAATAATAACTACTAACACCACATATACTTTTCTAATCTGCAAACAGTGTTTGTTCTAGGTACTGTTATTTATCTTGTTTTACTTAAGAGGAAACCGTGGCAGAGATAACTTGTTGACAGTAATATAACTTGTCAATGGCAGAAGTGGAATCTGAACCTGCAAAGTTCGGTTCCTCAATATTTGCTCTGTATCACTCTACTGTATTGTCTCTCTTTAATGTTGAAAGAAACTCAGTAAATATGACACCACAGAAAATACTCAGACATTATGAAACATAGATTTTTTGCTTTTTCTGCCTTTTCTTTCTCCTCACTCTTCCCTTCCTAATTTGGCAGGCAAATGGCTAAAATGCTAGATGACTATGTATTCCTGTTTTGAAAATTTCCTAACATGATATGGGAATATGGGAATTTGGAGCTTTGGTCCCTACTCCATCCTAACTTTTCTCAATGAAAAAGCCAGGAAGAGTACTATTAAAGCCTTACCAAAACTGAGTTTGGATCTTGTTGGCTTATTCCCATTACCAGTGTGGACTGCAATAGCTATAGAAGCATACAGACTAGTCAGGTGCCACTGGTCTTTGAAAACAAGTGTTGGTTGCAATAAAGTGTTTCATGCTCTTTCAGATGAAAGGAATATTTTATAAAGGCAGGACCTTGAGGCACTGCAGAGAGAATAGATTAGTTTTGCTTGAATTCTCTCATGGTACTTTGGATTCTCTGTGCTTTTATCTTCTGTGCTTTCCCAAACAGCGTGAGCTCTGTTTCAGGATGATTTTAGCCACCTGCATGATAATACTCTCAAGGGCTTTTGAGCACTAGACCTTTTCTTCCAGTCTCACAACCCTCAAATCAAGATATGTACTAATTCTAACCCCAACTCCAATTTAAATGATTGGCTAGAGATAAATTCATTTATGTTAATAGATCAATGAGTGATGTCTCATACTTCTTTCTCTGCCTTTTCACAACCAGGCCAGAATCAGCCTCTAGGTCAACACCAGTCACATAGCAGCAGGTATCTAGTCAATATTGAATGACAGAAGTAATGTATTTCAGAAATTGTTTCTAAAATATTGAAAAGCATGCTCAGTAATGCAATAATAGGAGTGCGATAAATTATAAGAACCACCACCAAGGAAGATTTAGGCCTTGAAGTACAGCATAAATTTGGCAAGGGCATATACTTTGTCAAGATGAAGGAAAGACACTCCTGCAACTCCGGTGTTTACCACAAGGCCAATGTTAAATTGACACAGTACTCACTTGTAATTCTCAATTATGTATTAGAGACATAGTTCTCCCTAGGGAGTGATGCTCTATTGAGTATAAATTCAAGTTGTTTTAGGAAGAAGGATCTAGTGGCTGATGAAGTCACCCAGGATATTCTAATTAAAGTCTTTATGTTTGAATTTTGAACTAGTAAGGCACACTTAGCATTTTTTATTACAAATATTGAGATTTTCTCTAACACGTGCATTCTCACTCTCTGGATCTCTGTGTGTGTGTGTGTGTGTGTGTGTGTGTGAGTGTGTGTGTTTTCTTGGCTAGTCAAAAGAATCTTTGTAGGTTTTACAGGGTTATTTACAGTCAAGTGAAATGTGATCTAGTAGGTCACTGATTATTCTCATAGAAGACATAAGAATCTCAGACACAAGGGTTTATTGTAAAATATTTATTTATACTGTTTCTAGAAAATATTTTTAGAAACTTTTCAAGTTTAAAGCACCCTTCAAAGATACTTTCCTAAAATGTGAGTAATTAACCAAAATGTACTGGAATTAGTATAATTAGAAGATTACTCAGAAAATCTGAAATATTAAAAGATAATAGCTTTTTTCCAAAGGCACAGACAGAGATTTATTTCAGAGAGTAGATACATTTTCAAGGGAGAATGAAGGCAATCTCAAGAGAGAGATTCCTTTGGGGTAAAACAAGGAATACACATTCAAGGGAAAATGTAGGCTTTCTCCAGAGGGAGAGATAGCTAATAGTGGTTTTTAAATACTTTTTAAACATGAAAATTCTTCAAAATAGTTTACAAATACCAGCAAAACTATCCTTGACCACTTTTGCAATTTTATGAGGCGTGATTATCCTTGTTTGTTATTGCAGGGATAGAAATTTTAAAGATGCCTTGTCAGGCTAAAATTCCTTTCTGACTCATCTAGAAATAATTTACAAAATATGTTTACATCTGAATGAAAACAATAATAAAATAAATGTTTTACATGAAGAATTAGGAAGTCAAATTCATAGTGTAGTGAATCTAAACAAATAACCAAACATTTACCCTTGATACCAGTGAATCAGTCTTTACTTTATGAAACTAAGAGGAAATATTGATTAGTAGAAATTAGAAAGAGAGAGAAAGAGATGATGCATTCATAGATTAGAGTTCTTCTGAGTATCTAGATATGGTGGCATCATTAATTATACTTCATTAATTATTTTGCCCATGACAATGTCTATTGCTAGGAAGATATCACATAAGTGATTGAACTTTACTTGCATGTCTTTTTTAAATTGCATGTCTTTTTTAAATTGGTTCTTTTTAGTTATATATAACATTAGGATTTGTTTTGACATAATTATAAGAGCATGGAACATAATTTGCTCTAATTCAGTCCCCAGTATTTTCCCTTGCCTTCCCTCTTCCCTTCCCCTGTTCCCTTCCCTCTACTCTACTGATCTTTCTGCTTTAACTTATTTTTATTGATTGCTTTTAATTAGTGTCTTGTGGCTATACATGAGGGTGAGATTCATTGTGGTATGTTCACATATGAACATAGGAAAGTTAGATCAAATTCATTCCACTGTTCTCCCCTTATCCTGCCCCTCCTCCCTCGCCTCCATTCCCTTCCTCTATTCCACTGATCTTTCTTCTATCTTGATGGACTCCTTCTCCTTTTTCTTTTCTTTATTTTGGCCTAGCTAACTTGAACACCTTATTTGTGCTTCTGATTTGGGATGATTCATAATTTCTGTTGTTTTACTTATAAGCAGTGCTTGCCAGGAAGTGGCAGGATAATTTTTTAACAGGTTTACTGTTGTAGAACTGACAATAAATCACACTTATTTAAAGTATTCATTTTGAAAAAATTCAGCATACATATATACCTATGGAGCCTTTGACACACTTGAGACAATGAATATATCTGTGCTCCAAAAACTTTCCTTGTGCCCATCTTTGGTCCTTTTCTCCCAACCTCATCCCTCATATCTTAAGCTACCCTAACTCTAGGCACAGTATGTTACCTATCATTTTATACATATTTTATAACATTGCATATAAATGAATCATAAACTGTGCAACCTTTATGATTGCTGTATTTGTACACAATCTTTTGAGATCCATCCACATGGTATGTGTATCAACAGTTTATTCCTTTGAATGCTAAACAATATTCTATGGAAGCTATATCAATATTTCTTAATCTGCTTGTCTGTTGATGAACATTTGTGAGATTTTCCCATTTTATTTTTAATTAAAATTAAAGCTGTGAGTTGGGGATGTAGCTCAATGGTAGAGCACTTGACTAGCATTTGCAAGGCCCTGGATTCCATTCCCAGCATTATGGAAAAATTAAAAAAATAAGCTGCTATGCACATTCATGTGTAAGTCTTTGTATGGACATATGCTTTCATTCCTCTGACATTTATCACTTATGAATGAAATGGCTAGATCACCTGGTAACTAAGTACACAATGTGTAAAGGAACTACCAGTTTCCCAAGAGGTTGCTTCTTTTTCCATTCCCACCAGCAGTATGTTAGTGTTTCAGTTCCTTTACAACAGTGACCATACTTAGGAGGGTTAGTCATTTTAATTTTAGCCCTTTTAATTTGCATATAATGCTATTACACTGTGCTCTTATTTTGCATTTCTTTAATGAATAATGATATCGAACATCTTTACATGTCTTTATCTGTCACCATATATTTTCTTTACTGAAATGTCTTTTTAGATTCTTTCCCTTTTGCCTTCCCCCTTTATTGGTTGTTTATTTTCTTATTATTAAAATTTCAGAGATTTTTGTTTGTTATTTGTTTTTGGTACTGGCTATTGAACCCAGGGATGCTTTACCCACTGAGCCATATCCCCACCCCTTTTTATTTTTTATTTTGAAACAGGGTCTTGCTAAGTTGGTGAGGCTGACTTTGAACTTGCAATCCTCCTGCCTTAGCCTCCTGAGCCACTGGGATTACAGGCTTGGGCCACGATGCCCAGCTAAATTTCAAGAGTTTTTAAATAACTTAGATATATTATAGATTCAGTTCTAGGTCACCACACTTAATATGGCAATAAAGCAAGTCACATGAATTTTTTTGCTTTTCCAGTGCATATACAAGTTATGTTTACACTGCACTGTAATCTATTGTACAATAACATTATGTCTAAAGAGCAATGTACATACCTTAATTAAAAAATACTTGATGGAAAAATGCTAGCCATCATTTGAGCTGTGGGAAAAATGGCTCTGGTAGACTTGCTCCAAGCAAGGTTGTCACAAACCTTAAATTGTCAGAAATACAGTATCTGCAAAGCACAATAAAGCAAAACACAATAAAAACAAATATGCTTGTGTATACGTGTATAGTTTGAATCATGTTTTTCATCAAAAGACCTGTTTTCAAAAGTTTTGTTCCAATCCGTTGCTTTCCTTTTAATTTTCTTCAAAGTGTCTATTAAAGAGAAGTTTTCATTGTAATTTTTGCTTAAAAGCAATTTATCATTTTTTTCTTATATATATCAGGAAGAATCAGAGTTTTAATAGCTATCTGGACCATCACTGCTTGAATGTTTTGCTCCAGGCTCTGTTCATCACCCCTAATCACTAATTTTGTTTTTCTCACCTTGCTTTTTTTTTTTTTTTTTTTGGTCCCTTAATGAGAAAATAAATTTAAAATAAGCTTAAAATAGAGAACAAAATAAAAGGAGATCTAGGAACAGTGATACATATTTATACTACCAGCTACTTAGGACTGAGGCAGGAGGATCACTTGAACCCAGGAATTTAACTTTAGCTTGGGGCAACTTAAGAAGATTCCTCTCAAAAAGAAATTAAAAAAAAAAAAAAAAAAAAGGAAAATGAGGTTTGGCAAAGTTTCCCCAGGCCATTTTAGCCTTGCCTACTCAAATTATATTGGATATATAATAGTAGAGAAATAATAATTATTTATGTTCATTTGATCATGTGTAATATAATGTGCACAGATCAAACACATACAAAAGAAAAAAAAGACTTCTTGATTGAACTAATAAGCTCTGAGAAATTCACAAGTTGATAAAATCCCAGTCTTACAGAAATGTTCCTCCAGAGTCTTCTCCATAAAAACAGGGAGTGATGAGGCATGAAGCCAGGGGAGAGGGTGGGGTTGCTGTGAGGGGACTATGTGCAAAGACAGCAAGGACCTTGCCAGATTAACTATTGCCATAGAAAATGACTTTTTCACAAGCTAATATGAAATTAGAGAAAAGCCATCCCCAGCCAAAAAAACAAACAAACTTGCATTCTAGGAAACATTTGTCTTACTGGTTGTTGAAAGAAACATTAAAAAAAAAAAAAACAAACAACTACATAAAGGGGTTTGCAAAGGGACAAAAACAATTTTTCAAAATAATTGTGCTTTAGAAACTTTAAAGGCTATAATTTCTATTATTAATTTTTTTCTCACACTCTTTTTAGACAAATTGAACATTTCTATTGTCAAAAATGCTGAATCTTAATGTAGAGAGTTGTTGTGATACATTACCATTATTTATTATGTTTATATCTTTTCCAAAGCAGTCTAATAATTTTCCTATCACTGACAAATTCAAGTACTAACAATCAGGTATTTAATTCATGTTTGTTTCTTTTTGTATCAATTGACTTCATCCTAAAGACCAGAATATAGGGAACAAAATAATCACATGTAGATATTTTGTGAAAAAAACTATCATGTTTTAGAAACTCATATTCTGTGCAAAACTATTATTTACTGCGTTTGGTTCAAAGGTTCATTGCCAACGATCAGTTGCTAAGCCTAATGCTACACTTTGTAATAAGTACATAATAATGCAACTGCTTATTTGTTCCACAACAACTAATTAATAACCAAAAATAAGGTGAAACTTAAAAAGGTAATTGGAAATAAATTTAAAATGACATTTCCACAAAAAAGATTTTACATTGGAAAAAAGTGTAAATTAGTGGCATAATTCTATTAGGCACTGTTTAAAAACGTCCTTTGAATTAAAACTTAAACTACAGAATAGACCCTTAATTGCTTACATAGTTCTCTTCACTCATTTCTATTCTTTGAGATAAATACTGAACTTAATTTCTCCTTTTATTCTATAAAATATGGTATTTTGATAATCGTACAGGGCTCTAGAATTGTTTTTACCAATGATTTCCCAATTTCTATTTGTTAGAAGAAAATAGAATTGTAATAAACTTTGAAGAATGAATCAGAGGAAGGAAAAATATGTTGAGTGTATAATGACTGAAATGAATTAGAATGGAGAATGTCTACTTTTAATTCCTTTTTCGTACTGGGGATTGAACCCAGGGGTGCTTAACCATTGAGCCTTATCCCCAGCCCATATATATATAATAATATATATAATTCCTTCAAAATCTTTTTTCCCAGAAGGGTGTTCACTGTCAAATTAAAACTAAGAAAATCTGGACTTTTAATTTCAGTTCTAATTGCCTTTACAACTAATAAAATATGAAGACTACCATAATTCAATTACACAATATTGTTAGACATTGATCTAAGCTATTTGATTATGATGCATGGCTAGGAATACATGGTTTGTGTACAAAGCCTTGTTTATGTAAAGTTCATACTAAAAGATCAAGGCCAATTTCTGAATTATTTCTGTAAATATATTAACCCCAGTTTAAAAAATTAATACCAATCATACAAAAGTTAATTTTGATTTAACAAAAATTCTAAATAGTGACAATTTTTGACACTAACAACCTTTATCACAAAATGTTTAATGTTTTACATATTAAACATTTATAGGAAAATTTGTGCTTGGGATATTATGATATATAAAACAAAATTAATGTTTTTAAATGAAACAATAAATATAGCATTAAACATTTCTTAAGAAGAAAATATGTATAAAGAGTAACCCAGGATCAATAAGTTTTCTGAAAGCTAACACAGTTCTATTATTTATCTTTTTCTTAATTATTGCAGAAAAGCTGATGAAAAATTACCATTTTAATGGAGATTTTGAAAATATTTTCTTAAATTTTCCATTAAATTGTTCTATACTTCTTTGAGGCTTAATTCTGATATTACCATCTACAATTTATGTTTGGTTTTATATTTATGTTTCAAGCCAAAGTTACTTTAATACTTGGGACTAACCTGTTAGTTTTGAAAACTACTTCCTGGTTAATCTAACATCTTGCATCTTGTATTATAGGTATAATTTCATTTTCTGTTGAAAACAGAGATAATGTTGAGTCTCAGGAAGGGGCAGATACAGATCAAGAACTCTCCATTCAGAAATCACCATCAGAACTATCTCCCATTTTTCTTGAGGAAGACTCAGGTAAATTAATTATGATGAGAGTTTCATGATTATCTGCACAAACCTTTATCATCATTCACTTTTAAATGAAATATATACTTTGCATACATAAGCATATCCAAATTTGTACTGCATATGTCTGTAAGAATCTTATTGTATTAGTTTAGGATTAACTTAATATAGCCTACTTTCTGGATTTTTACTGCTCTTAATATCAATATATTATAACACTTCAACTTGAAGCTGCCTACCATAAGCAAAAAGCTTTGCATATTTTTCTGTTATTAAAACAAAAGTACAGAAAGTCTGTGATAAAATATTAATGAGTATGTTATTTTAACGTGATATGCTTTTATTTCAATAGAAGATCTTCATTCTCATGCCAAAGAAAATTAAATGTTATTGTTTTCCCTTCCTATATTATAAAACTTTATTAGACCATTGTCAAACATCATATTTTTTAGAAGTCCAAAGGAAAATGCCATAATGAAGAATTGGAATAGTCAGGGCAGGTTTCCTGGGGAATGAATTGTTCTTTGGTGGGTAGCACTGACTTAAGAGGTTATTAGAAAGAGGTGTCCAACAAGAGCCAAGTTGAGGAGACAAAGAGGTATACCAAAGAAGACATTTTTTATTGAATGAATTTATATTAGCCAGAGTTCTTCAGAGAAATAGAAACAACAGAATCTGCCTTCCACACCCGTCATCCCTCCCATCTCTGAAACACACATGCTCCTACCTTTTTGGTTCTATTCTTCTGGATATCCTTGACTAATATAGTACCCATTCCACAGATGGACAGACTGTTGAGTTAGTTTGCCAAAAAGATCATAAGAAGTGGTGGTCAAATTGAGATTAGGGTTTGAACCTTGGTCTTCTGATCTCAAGTAATTCTGCTGTTTTGTACTTACCCAGAGCCACAAAGTAATCTCCTTACTCATAGATACAGTTTCTATTCTCTGTGAGTTCAGTGTGAGTTAAAACATTGGAAAGACCCAGATAAAATGATTATGAGCAACCTAGAAGAGGATATAGTTTTCATTTTTAAAACCTCAGGATTCTTTTTTTTTTTTTTTTGGAATTGGGGAGAAGTCACATTTAAATGTCTCAAAAACACTTTAATGAAATTGAAGGAAAGGTTCATACAAATATGAGCATAAGTTTCCTTCATGATCTCACATCAGTATGAATGTGGCAACCTTATTCTCTGCACATTGATGGTTTTAAGGAAACAAACTGGTATCTGTAAAATAAATAAGCACAGGAGTCAATTCAGAATGTGAAGGTAAGTTTGCCCTTAACTTCTTACAGGTATTTGGAATCAGAACTTACCTAGATCTCTAGAGCCTTCTACTACTCCCTTTATCTCATTGCTCTGAATGTCTCTGAGATTCACCAATTTCTTTTTTCTTTTTCTTTTTTTTTTTTTTTTTGTACCAGGCAATGAACCCAGAGGCTCTCAATCACTGAGTTTCATCCCCAGCCCTTTTTTACTTTTATTTTGAGACAGGGTCTCACTAAGTTGCTTAGGGCCTCGCTAAGTTGCTGAGGCTGGCTTTGAACTTGCAATCCTCCTGCCTCAGCCTCCCGAGCTGCTGGGATTATAGGCATGTGCCACCATGCCTGGCTCAGATCCACCAATTTTCACACCAATTTTCAGTGTTTTTTTTTTTTAATAAATAAAGTATTAGAATGGAATGGAATATAATAAAATGTAGTACAACAAAGATGGTACAGAACAGTACAGTGCAGTAAAATACCATCGTGCAATACAGCACAATGTCATTCATTGTCGTTCTGTGTCACAAAATGCCTTACAAATGCAACAGTGTAATACAAGGAAAAATAATATACGTCTGGAGAAGATTTTCAGAAAATAAATACTGTGAATGCCACTTCTGTGGGCCCCTTACTTCATAGATGAGGGAAGTAAGGCCCAAAGAGGTTAGTGACTGGGCTGGGGATATAGCTCAGTTGGTAGAGTGCTTGCCTTATACGCACAAGGCCCTGAGTTCAATTCCCAGTACACACACACACACAAAAGAAAAAAAAAAAAAAGAGGTTGGTGACTTACCTAAGTAAAAGAATCTAGCCTAACAGTTTTTGGAATTTTTGAATTATGACAATAGTAATGTGAATATACATACAATTTACTGAAACTAAAGGACATCTTAAAACATGAGTTAGTTCAATGCCGGAAGACAAACAGTATCAAAATGAGAAGTTGAAAAGATGAGGGGAAAAAATGGAAAGGAAAAAAATGAATTTAATCCAAGTATAAAACCTTGCTATATCAAGTCCCTGGACTTTGTGGTTGATCAGGGTTCCAGTTTCACAGTGGAGGACATGGCTTTGGAAAACAGCAGTGGCAGAATTGCCTGCTTTTTCTAAAAGCAATCAGGAACATAGATGTAAACATCATTGTCTCATTACTGGGTCCAAACCCCTTTCTGCCTTTCCTTGAACTGGATTGCTAGCCTCCTTTCTCATGATCCCGAAAAACCTGAAATCTCATATACCTGACTTTCTCCTTAGTCTAAGTTCTTATGTTACTGAAAATTTACCTTTGAGAATTTTAATGCATTCTTTAGACAATTCTGTATACAAATATATGAATGTTTGGGCAATAAGAGAAAAAGTTTATTTCTTTAGAAGATTAATTCTTGACTTAAAAGAGTAAAACATTCTTAAGTATATTTCAATGGAGAACTTTATTAGTTACTGGGGCAGACATATGACCAGGAGATTTGACAAGATATTCTCATGGCCATACAGGATAGGGATTCCCTTATTGATCACAAATTGTGATGAGAGTGACTACTTATTCTCCCCTCAGTTCCCTTGACAAACAAATTCACGAAAAAGAGTTTAGGAATGATGCCTGTTCTTGATTCTCAAATTTGTATGTTAAGTATGGGATTCCAAAGTGTATATTAAGAAGTGCTGTTTTTTTCCCTTAAGTTTTCATTTTGTTTCATTTTGTTTTCAGGTGATAATTTTAGCAGTTTAAGAATCTGGTATCACCTTGAGATCCATAGCTTTCCTGGACCACCTCTAAGCACCATTGAAATGCAGTGTATTGCTCTGGTAAGAACCCATTAAATGTTCATAAATTCTGTCATTTGGCAAACAGAGCTTTTGTTGCATACTAAATTTCTATTCCTTAAAAACATCCATATCAAATGAGTATATTGAGGTAAATTATTTAATCATAGCAATTTTATTTTTAAATCTGGTACTACGCACCTTAAATGTTTTTGGAAAACATCTGGGGCTGGGGATGTGGCTCAGTTGGTAAAGTGCCTGCCTTGCAAGCACAAGGCCCCAGGTTCAATCCCCAGCTCCACACACACAAAAAAAGAAAACATCTGTTAGTTATATGGCATCTTATAATGACCTCTCTGATTAACATTCTACCTACATGTGTCAAGAGTTACCAGAACAAACTTAACCTTAGCCTTGTTCTCACATATATGGTAAAAGCAGGATTGTGCTTTCTACACTTCTTTATTATTGACTATTCCTGGTTTATACAATAGGCCTTTCACTGAAATATTTGGAGCAACTGGCATAGATTTCATGTTTTAAATAAGTGACTGAGAATAAGATTTTCTAACATGAATTATTGAAGTATTACTAAATCTGTGTCCAAA
Source organism: Sciurus carolinensis (assembly GCF_902686445.1). Lineage (NCBI taxonomy): Eukaryota > Metazoa > Chordata > Mammalia > Rodentia > Sciuridae > Sciurus > Sciurus carolinensis. The sequence continues at coordinate 29,841,413 of NC_062232.1, forward strand.
TTTATTTAATAGAGTCAAATATCAAATACATAAAAATACTTTGTAAGTGTATATGTTGATCATTTGCCCACATTATTTCTGGGTAAAATGAAATAGTACCAGAGAAGAGAGGACATTCACTTCCTCATTGTCTATAAGTTTAAAATGTGACTAGATATGAGTTGAAATATATCACACAAACTAACAAATGTAGAGGCATTTCTAAAACCACTTGTAAATATCTGGATTTTAAATAAATCATGAGAACAATGTTAATTGATACTGATGTTTTAATTAAATATAATTGCCTTATTGTTTGTACTCAAACATTAGATCATAATGAAATAAATATTACTTTTGCTTTCAAATATGAAGATAGATTTCTTCATAGACTTGACTAAACAGGATTTGGACTTAGGCTCCAATACATAGAAAGTAATGATTTAAAATACTTTTAAGTCTATACATTGAGCATTTTCCCACCTGATTTCTGGGTAATCTCCACGGAGGCATAGAAAATGAATGGTTAAAATATTGAAGTGCACCCAATTAAGGCTTGCAAAAGTATCATCTTCTAAGTAGAAAATAATTTAATATGGTGATGGTAGGATCATTTTACTCAACAAAATGTCCTATTTCTTTGACCTATTTCTGTAGCATAAAATCTTTCTTAAAGTATATTTTTAAATGACATGAATTTAGCTACACAGCCTCTTGCTGTGGAAAGTGATTACTGAATTAAAATTCATCTCTTTATCAGAACATAAAAGAAAGGAATTTAAATGGGCCCTGAAGAAATTGAAAACATGAAATAGTACCTCAGAAGAGAGGATAATGGCTTCCTTATTGACTATAGATTTTAAATAGGGATAGAGATGACTTGAAATGTATAACACAAACTAGCAAACATGGACGTAATTCTAAAATCATTAAAAATATCTGTTGCATCTTCTCATTAAATGGTGCATGAAGTATTGTGCAAAGGTTATTAGCCCCTTGAGCAAATACTGATAGAAATTGAGATTTCTATAACTTTTAACTTCCAATGATGAAGATTGCCATGCAGGTTGAGAAACATGCAATTACAGGGTACTTCATATGTCTATGTAAGAAGACTGAGCAGGAAGTGAAAAGAAGCCACCACTTTTCTCTTTTAATGAGACATTTCCAATATGTTTTCATTTTTGCAATTAAAATTTGCATTACCCTTTCATGAATATATTACTTTCATAAGTAATATAGCTGCTAGATTACTCTCTTTGTGACTATGTAGTCATGTTTGTTATTTTAATTAAATGTTCACTTTCAACTGAGGTTGGTAGGAAAATGGGGGAGTCTCTCAAGTAACTCTACTCACCTAGGATCCCAATGAAAGTGATGTAGTAAGTGATGTAGTCAATAAGTTTTCCCACCTTTCTAATCATAGAAACTTATTCCCTCAACTTTCAGACATGAAGATTTATTTGATAGAGATGATATGGTTTCTTTTAAATAATTCCATCAAATAAAATCTTTGTGTATTTCTTGAAAAAGATGCTTTCTTAGTACTTTCACAAGTACACTAATATTTAACCTAATTTGGACTTAATATGAAAAATGTATAGATATAAGCATGGAAGATTATTTTAATTACTGTTATAAACATCCATATTCCAAAAGAGTCTGCAAAGATTCAAATTTTTACAAAATCTCACCTCAGTATACTGCTTATACTCTTATCAATTTTAAAACACTGTTTGACTCACAAAAGGTATATTTTTTCCTAAAGTTATAGAGCTAATATATGGCTTTAATAGTTATTTAAACTGACAGAGTATTTCCTGAATTATTTACTTATTAGTAAATTCTTAATTGGCTTTGCATAATATCTATAGATTTAAAAACCATCAGTAATTATCTACTTTTACTTAAAGTGACAATGGAATCAAGGCCATGACCGAGAGTTAAACTGTCTGTACTTCACTGAAGTGTCTCACAGGGTGCAGTGGGTGCTCTGCTTTCTAAATCAAGCCCTGCAAAGGGGAAGGATGCTTTTAATCATTCATTCTCATTCATTCTCATTCTCTCTCTCTCCCTCTCTCTCTCCCTCTCTCTCTCTCTCTCTCTCTCTCTCTCTCTCTCTCTCTCTCTCTCTCTCTCTCTCCCACCCCCTTCCTTCCTATCTTGCTCATTCTTTTAAGTTTTGCATCAAAGTTACCTATGCTGGCCAAACCCTATGCTCTGAAGACTGATTCCCTTACTAATTTAGACACAGTAATTCTTCTTCCAGCAGTGACTGAATAGAGGAGCTCTTCAAGAAGTTTTTTTCTGCTTTACAGCAAGAATGTTGGCCTGTATTTATAGACTATGTACATGACCACAATGAATCATTTTGATAGTCCTTGTTCACAATTACTGATATTACTCTTTTAATTAGATATAATGTTAACCAATGTGACTTGGAGATGACATGGGAACAGGAATTCAGCTGCTAACTCTTACAAGGTCAACAGTGAGATCCACCAGCATACTTTGTCTCTAATCCCCAGAAAACTCAATCAGATTCAGCTCCTTTTCAGTTATGACAAAGGTTTTTACTTTCTTCTCCCTATGGTTATAATAGGCTCAAGAGGGAACTAGCAGGGGCATCATCACTCCAATATCCAAGATGGAGGGCATTTGGTCCTTATCATGTCTTAACATCAGCAATATAAGTTTTACTTACTAGTCATTGAACCTCAAGAATTTTTTTCCCATCAAATTTTTTATGATCCCAAAGATGATCAGGAGAGCATCCCCAAAGCTTCCCAAAGGCCACTGAAAATGTCTCTGAAAGAGTTGGAATGGGTTGTGTCTTCAGGAGGTAGTTTAAGTCTTGAGTAAAGTATGTGTATTCTCTCTTTCCTCCTAGCTGAGAAAAATTTAATTTCCTTTTTATCGGTTATAAACCTGGCTAGGCATGCATCCTCCAAAAATGATGGCTTATCTCATAACACTTGAATCAATATAAAATAAAATGTAAAGTTTATCGACAAAAGTTTATTTTAGAAAGCAAAAGGCAAACTTTCCTCCCCTTGCAATCAGGTCATAGCAATCCTGTTCAGTGTACAATGAGTTTAGAAGGTTTTAGCATTAGGCATTAGGTAGAGAGGAAGGAGTGGGGGGACTGACCTGGGTTAATATCACAAACTTTTAGGCTGTTATTCTTGATGTGGGAAACTTAGCACTACCTTGTAAGGAAAACTGTTGAATCTATGATTTTATTGACAAGTACTAATTTTACATAACGAATAAAGACGACTTTTTAAAAACTTGAAATTTTTTTTTTATTGTGAACAAATGGGATACATGTTCTTTCTCTGTTTGTACATAGAGTAAAGGCATACCATTTGTGTAATCATACGTTTACATAGGGTGATGTTGGTTGATTCATTCTGTTATTTTTCCCCTTCCCCCCACCCCTCCCATCCCTCTTTTCCCTCTATACAGTCCATCCTTCCCCCATTCTTGCCCCCCTCCCTAACCCTCACTCTAACCCTAAAACTAACCCCTCCCACGCCCCATTATGTATCATCATCCACTTATCAGCGAGATCATTCTTCCTTTGGTTTTTTGAGATTGGCTTATCTCACTTAGCATGATATTCTCCAATTTCGTCCATTTGCTTGCAAATGCCATAATTTTATCATTCTTTATGACTGAGTAATATTCCATTGTATATATATGCCACAGTTTCTTTATCCATTCATCAACTGAAGGGCATCTAGGTTGGTTCCACAATCTGGCTATGGTGAATTGAGTAGCAATGAACATTGATGTGGCTGTATCTCTGTAGTATGCTGATTTTAAGTCCTTTGGGTATAGGCCAAGGAGTGGGATAGCTGGGTCAAATGGTAGTTCCATTCCAAGTTTTCTAAGGAATCTCCATACTGCCTTCCAGAGTGGTTGCACTAATTTGCAACCCCACCAGCAATGTATGAGTGTACCTTTTTCCCCACATCCTCGCCAACACCTGTTGTTGCTTGTGTTCTTGATAATCGCCATTCTGATTGGGGTGAGATGGAATCTTAGGGTGGTTTTGATTTGCATTTCTTTTATTACTAGAGATGTTGAACATTTTTCCATATGTTTGTTGATTGTTTGTAGGTCTTCTTCTGTGAAGTGTCTGTTCATTTCCTTAGACCATTTGTCGATTGGGTTATTTGTAGTCTTGGTGTTGAGTTTTTTGAGTTCTTTATAGATTCTGGAAATTAGCGCTCTATCTGAGGTATGGTTGGCAAAGATATTCTCCCACTCTGTAGGCTCTCTCTTCACATTTCTGATAGTTTCCTTTGCTGAGAGAAAGCTTTTTAGTTTGAATCTATCCCAGTTGTTGATTCTTGCTTTTATTTCTTGTGCTATGGGAGTCCTGTTGAGAAAGTCTGGTCCTAAGCCGACATGTTGAAGATCTGGACCTACTTTTTCTTCTATAAGATGCAGGGTCTCTGGTCTGATTCCGAGGTCCTTAATCCATTTTGAGTTTAGTTTTGTGCACAGTGAGAGATATAGGTTTATTTTCATTCTGTTGCATATGGATTTCCAATTTTCCCAGCACCATTTATTGAAGAGGCTATCTTTTCTCCATTGCATATTTTTGGCCCCTTTGTCTAGTATGAGGAAATTATATTTGTTTGGGTTTGTGTCCGTGTCCTCTATTCTGTACCATTGATCTACCTGTCTATTTTGGTACCAATACCATGCCGTTTTTGTTACTATTGCTTTGTAGTACAGTTGAAGTTCAGGTATTGCAATACCCCCTGCTTCATTTTTCCTGCGAAGGATTGCTGTAGCAATTCTGGGTTTCTTATTCCTCCAGATGAATTTCATGATTGCTTGTTCTACTTCTGTAAGGTACATCTTTGGGATTTTAATTGGAATTGCATTGAATCTGTATAGCACTTTTGGTAGTATGGCCATTTTGACAATATTAATTCTTCCTATCCAAGAACATGGGAGATCTTTCCATGACCTAAGGTTTTCTTGAATTTCTTTCTTTAGTGTTCTGTAGTTCTCATTGTAGAGGTCTTTCACCTCTTTTGTGAGATTGATTCCCAAGTATTTTATTTTTTTCGAGGCTATTGTGAATGGAGTAGTTTTCCTAACTTCTCTTTCTGAAGATTCATCACTTATGTATAAAAATGCATTGGATTTATGAGCATTGATCTTGTATTCTGCTACTTTACTGAATTCACTTATGAGTTCTAAGAGTTTTCTGGTGGAATTTCCTGGTTCCTCTAAGTATATAATCATATCATCAGCAAATAGGGATAGTTTGAGTTCTTCTTTTCCAATTCATATCCCTTTAATTTCTTTGGTCTGTCTAATTGCTCTGGCTAGAGTTTCAAGGACGATATTGAATAGGAGTGGTGAGAGAGGGCATCCCTGCCTTGTTCCAGATTTTAGAGGGAATGCTTTCAGTTTTTCACCATTAAGAATAATATTAGCCATGGGCTTAGCATAGACGGCCTTTACAATGTTAAGGAACGTTCCCACTATCCCTACTTTTTCTAGTGTTTTGAGCATGAAGGGGTACTGTATTTTATCAAATGCTTTATCTGCATCTATTGAAATAATCATGTGATTCTTGACTTTAAGTCTGTTGGTATGGTGAATTACATTTATTGATTTCCTGATGTTGAACCAACCTTGCATCCCTGGGATGAAACCCACTTGATCATGATGCACTATCTTTTTAATACATTTTTGTATGCGATTTGCTAAAATTTTGTTGAGAATTTTTGCATCGATGTTCATTAAGGATATTGGTCTGAAATTTTCTTTCCTCGATGTGTCTCTGTCTGGTTTAGGTATCAGGGCGATATTGGCTTCATAGTATGAGTTTGGGAGGGTTCCCTCCTCTTCTATTTCATGGAATACTTTGAAAAGTATTGGAATGAGCTCTTCTTTAAAGGTTTTGTAGAACTCGGCTGAGAAACCATCAGGTCCTGGACTTTTCTTTGTTGTTAGGCTTTTGATGACTTCTTCTATTTCATTACTTGAAATTGGTCTATTTAAATTATGTATGTCCTCCTCGTTTAGTTTAGGCAATTCATAGGTCTCTAGAAACTTGTTGATATCTTCGAAATTTTCTATTTTGTTGGAATATAGATTTTCAAAATAGCTTCTAATTATGTTTTGTATTTCAATCGTGTCTGTTGTGATATTTCCTTGTTCATTCCGAATTTTGGTGATTTGGGTTTTCTCTCCTCTTCTCTTTGTTAGTGTGGCTAAAGGTTTATCAATTTTGTTTATTTTTTCGAAGAACCAGCTATTTATTTTGTCAATTTTTTGTATTGTTTCTTTCGTTTCAATTTCGTTGATTTCAGCTCTGAGTTTAACTATTTCCTGTCTTCTACTACTTTTGGTGTTGGTCTGTTCTTCTTTTTCTAGGACTTTGAGATGTAGTGTTAGGTCGTTTATTTTTTGAGTTTTACTTCTTTTATTAAATGCGCTCCATGAAATAAATCTTCCTCTAAGTACCGCTTTCATAGTGTCCCAGAGATTTTGATATGATGTTTCTTTGTTCTCGTTTACCTCTAAGAATTTTTTAATTTCCTTCCTAATATCTTCTGTTATCCATTCCTCATATAATAGCATATTGTTTAATCTCCAGGTGTTGGAGTAATTTCTGTTTTTTGCTCTTTCATTTATTTCTAGTTTCAATCCATTATGGTCTGATAAAATACAAGGAAGTGTCTCTATCTTCTTGTATTTGCTAACATTTGCTTTGTGGCATAATATATGGTCTATTTTAGAGAAGGATCCATGTGCTGCTGAGAAGAAAGTGTATTCGCTCTTGGTTGGATGGTATATTCTATAAATGTCTGTTAAGTCTAAATTAATGATTGTGTTATTGAGATCTATGGTTTCTTTGTTCAATTTTTGTTTGGAAGATCTGTCCAGTGGTGAGAGAGGCGTGTTAAAATCACCTAGTATTATTGTATTGTGGTCTATTTGATTTCTGAGATTGAGAAGGATTTGTTTGACATACATGGGTGAGCCACTGTTTGGGGCATAGATATTTATGATTGTTATGTCTTGCTGATTTATGGTTCCCTTAAGCATTATGAAATGTCCTTCTTTATCCCTTCTGATTAACTTTGGCTTGAAGTCCACTTTATCTGAAATGAGGATGGATACCCCAGCTTTTTTGCTGGGTCCATGTGCATGGTAATTTTTTTCCCATCCTTTCACCTTTAGTCTATGGGTATCTCTTTCTAAGAGATGAGTCTCTTGCAGGCAACATATTGTTGGATCTTTCTTTTTTATCCAATCTGCCAGTCTATGTCTTTTGATTGATGAATTCAGGTCGTTAATATTCAGGGTTATTATTGAGATATGATTTGTATTCCCAGTCATTTGACTCATTTTATTCATTTATTTGCTTATTTTTGACATGACTTGGTTCCTCTTTATTTGAGAGTTCCTTTAGGATATCTCCTCCCTTTGCTGATTTGCTTCTTTGTTTTTCATATCTTCTTCATGGAATATTTTGCTGAGAATGTTCTGTAATGCTGGCTTTCTTTTTGTATATTCTTTTAGCTTTTGTTTATCATGGAAGGATTTTATTTCGTCGTCAAATCTGCTAAGTTTTGCTGGGTATAAGATTCTTGGTTGGCATCCATTTTCTTTTAGGACTTGAAAAATGTTATTCCAGGCCCTTCTAGCTTTTAGGGTCTGGTTTGAAAAATCTGCTGATATCCGTATTGGCTTCCCCCTGAATGTAATTTGGTTCTTTTCTCTCACAGCCTTTAAGATTCTGTCTTTATTTTGTATGTTAGGTATTTTCATTATAATGTGCCTTGGTGTGGGTCTGTTGTAATTTTGTGTATTTGGAGTCCTATAAGCCTCTTGAACTTGATTTTCCATTTCATTCTTCAGATTTGGGAAATTTTCTGAAATTATCTCATTGAATAGGTTGTTCATTCCTTTGGTTTGTTTCTCTAAACCTTCCTCAATTCCAATAATTCTCAAATTTGGCCTTTTCATGATATCCCATAGTTCTTGGAGATTCTGTTCATGATTTCTTACCATCTTCTCTGTTTGTTCGACTTTGTTTTCGAGGTTAAATATTTTGTCTTCAATATGTGAGGTTCTGTCTTCCAGGTGTTCTATCCTATTGGTTGTGCTTTCTATGGAGTTCTTAATTTGGTTTATTGTTTCCTTCATTTCAAGGATTTCTGTTTGGTTTTTTTTCAAAATCTCTAACTCTTTATTGAAATGGTCTTTTGCTTCCTGTATTTGCTCTTTTAACTGTCTATTGGTGCGTTCATTCAATGCCTGCATTTGCTCTTTCATTTCATCGTTTGCTTCCCTTATCATGTTGATTATATACATTCTGAACTCCCTTTCTGACATTTCTTCTGCCATGCTGTCATTGGATTTTATTGATATAACATCCAGATTTGTTTGAGGCATTTCCTTCCCTTGTTTTCTCATATTGTTCAGGTATCAGTGGACTGCAGAGATGTTTCAGATTTCCTCTATTGACTTATAATGTCCCTGAAGATTGCTAGTGTATCCCCTCTTATCCTTCAGTAGCCTGAAGTCTTAGAGGAAGTTGATACTTCGGTGTTCCCCTAGGTAGCTGCCTCTCTAGGGGTGGTGGTCTTCAGGTGGGGTATATTCCCTGCTAGAGGGCAGAGGTGCCTCTACTTGTTGACCAATGGTCATCCAAAGGGGAACTAGACTGCGGGCTGAGGCAATGCCTGTTTGGGCCTGTGTCTCTGGTTTTACCGTCTTTGTGGTAAAACCTCACTCGGCGGGGAAGACCCACCCGGTGGGGAGGTCTCGCTAGTCCGTTCCCCTCCTAGAGTTTCCCCTCAGTCCACAACTACCGCCTGGGCAGGGCAGCCTTCCCAGGCAATGTTTCCAGGGGCCTGGACCTACCTCCTGGGCTTGGGAGCCCTGCCCTTCGCAGACGAGTCTCCTTAGGTGGCCCCTCCTCAGAGAAGCTGCCCGCAGTCCTGGAACCTTCGCTCCACCCCTCACCTGGTCTCTGTGTAGCTCTTTCAAGAAAAGGTGCTTAGATCCCCGGCTGGGACCGTGCTTTGCACCTAATCTCCTGGCTATGCGACCCCTCCTCTGAGCAGTCACTTGGAGCCTCGTACATATGCTCCAAGCCCCAGTGACCCGTCACTCGTCTCTTCCTCCAGGCAGCTGCCTGGTGTTCTGTGTGGGCGCTTGGAGACCAAGCCACTCACTGCGCACCTCCACCTCCTCAGGACAGCCCCCTCCCCGTTGTTCAGGCGGTTGCTGAATCCAAATAGCTCGCCACCCAACTCTTTCTCTGGCAGCCCCCGGAGCCCTGGCAGATTGCTCCAAAAAACCAAAAAAGAAAGCGGTGTGCTGCTCGGCCTCCTCTGCAAGGTTCCCCACTTTCCGAACTCACTGTTCCAGCGGGGGTAGGTGTGTCTTGCTGCCTGGGCAGGGCAGCCTTCCCAGGGGCCCAGACCTACCTCCTGGGCCTGGGAGCCTCACCCTTCGTAGACGAGTCTCCTTAGGTTGTCCCTTCTTAGAGAAGCTGCCCGCAGTCCTGGAACCGTCACTTTGCCCCTCAGCTTGTCTCTGTGTAGTTCATTCAAGAAAAGGTGCCTAGGTCCCTGGACCGGACCGTGCTATGCACCTAATCGCCTGGCTATGCAACCCGCCCTCTGACCAGTCACTTGGAGCCTCGTACATATGCTCCAAGCCCCAGTGACCCGTCACTCGTCTCTTCCTCCAGGCAGCCACCCGGTGCTCTGTGTGGGCGCTTGGAGACCAAGGCACTCACTGCGTACCTCCACCTCCTCTGGGCAGCCCCCTCCCCATTGCTCAGGCGGTTGCTGGATCCAAACAACTCGCTGCCCCACTCTTTCTCTGTCAGCCGCTGGAGCCCTGGCAGATCGCTTCAAAACCAAGCGGTGTGTCGCGCAACCTCCTTTGCAAACTTCCCTGCTTTCCGAGTTCACTGCTCCGGCGGGGGAGGTGTGTCTTGCTGCCTGGGCAAGGCAGCCTTCTCAGGCAATGTTCCCAGGGGCCCGGACCTCCCTCCTGGGCTTGGGAGCCTCACCCTTCGCAGACAAGTCTCCTTAGGTTAGAGAAGCTGCCCGCAGTCCTGGAAACTTCAATCCGCCATTTTTCGCTCCGCTTTGCTGTCCGTGTTTACCGCTCCGGCGGGGGAGGGGCGTCTCGCTGAGTCACTCTACTTCACAAAGTTCTCTGCGTTCCGGGGCTACTGCCCCATCTGGGACGCCTCCCCTATGGGAGAAACTCACCCGGCAGCTTTGAGTTGGTCCCAAGTCACTATCTCCTCTTTTGAATCTTGAGTCCTGGAGCAACATGAAATGCAGCCGCCCTCTAGTCCGCCATCTTGAACCTCTCTAATTGCCTTCTTGATAACCTCTCTCTATGTTGAGATTTCATGTCTTCAGAGTGATTTCTCCTCTGTAATTCCAGCGACTTGGGAGACTAAGGCTGGAGGATCACAAGTTCAAGGCCAGCCTCAGCAACTTAGCCGAGGCTCTACACAACTTAGCAATACCCTGACAATGAGCTTCAAGCCTCTAGCAGGCGTCGCAGGATGGGATTTGCCCCACCTAAAGATCGGAGCTACGGCTTCAGATTACCCAAGATGGCCGCTCTAGTTTCCAAATGTCAAAAACTTGAAATTTTGACAGGGGAAGTTGTAACTACTGTGAGATATCTCTACATCTCTGAGTAAAAAGTATTCAGAGGATGGTAAGGCAGAGTTGACATGAGATCAATCCCTTTTTATGTAAGTCTTCAAATCAGGAGTACATTAATTAGTTGAAATCAACATCACAACTATCTGAAACACCATATTTTCAATACAAGTTCAGAAAACATGCCAAAGTTAAAGGTGAATAATTTTTGGATACTCTGTCACCATGAACAATTCCTGCCTCTGCCTTCTTCCATAAATTCAACTGAAGAAGTGACTAAATATAACATTGGATTCATTGATGCAAATACAAATGCTGGAAGGAAGGAAGGAAAGAAAGAAAGAAAGAAAGTAAGAAAGGTGACAAATACCACTCACTGTATTAAGAATTACTGCACACTAGTTCTCTAAAGCATTTGAACTATATCTGAGCACAGTTTTCTTAACTTGTGACAAATACTATTCCAAATGGCATTCACATGCATGTGTGCACAAACACACAAAAACACACACACACATACACACACACACACAGAGACTCTTTTCTTAAACATTTAACTAGGAGTATACTTCCTAGGGCTCTGCCCCCTGAAATTTTGTATATTATTATTTATTCATCACAGCTTCTCATAGTTTTTTTCCCCTCAAAGTTATAGGGTATATCTGAATACGAATGAATAAACCCATGGATTATTCTGGTTTCTGACTTTTTCATAGTCACAATCCTCAATCTACATTTCCTCTAACTGACATTAGCAGCTGACCTTGATAACACTTTTACATTCTCTTGTGTTACAGGTCAGTGGTGGGTTGGGGAAAAAGGGGTAAAATATGAGGCATGACTTCCCTGGATAAAGTAACATGCGGTTGGGAGTAGCAAAGAAATAACAACAACATTTCTAATTTGTAGCTACTTCTCTGATTCCTCTGAGTTCTGAACTACTAGAACTAACTTTTCAATGTAGGAAAATTATTGAGACAGATTAGAGTTATCACTTCCTCTGAATTACATGATACTTTCAAAATGCCCTTTAGTTAAGTTTGTTTATTGACTTGGTAATGTTTTCAAATTGAATAAAATTAAAATTGAATATTTCCTCAATAATATGCTTTCCTTAAATTAATATTATTATGTGTTTTATACCTCAGAAATAATCCTGTTATAATGAACTCATGATTATCTTCTGAAAGAACATGTAGTGAAAAATATTTCCTGCTGGTACATTTTGAATTGTCATTGACTCAATTAAGCTTTTATGGGCAAAAACATAATCTTTATTTACTTCAACCCAGTAGGAAGTGATGAAGTTTTCAGTGCAAACACTCAGTGAATTAAATTTTTCTTCTTTGAGAAGGTCTGAACTGGCAACCAAGTGACAAAGTTAACAAGTGATAAAATAATAAGGTGATAAAGTTTTTCTCCAAAATAACTTTCAAGCAAGAAGGCAACCACAGTTACTTTGAGATTTTCAAACTCCCTGAGTCATGTTTTCATATGGATATTTTATTATTTAGTTAAAAGTTGTGATTATCCAGAACATCAGACATATTAATAATTGATTTGTATACAAAGTCATTTTATAAATTACATTTTGTTTTTTTATGAATATTTATTATGTGTCTGTATCATTGGCACTGTTTAGATGAACAATATAAGCAAGGTCCCCATTTGTGTGAGCTAACATTCTAATGGAGTTAGAAAACCAAGAAAATAACCAAAATGAGATCTTTCATAGGAAATTTTTCTGTTGTTTGGATTTTCAAATAAAGTCACAGTAATCTGAGAATCATAGGTAATTCTTTTTCCATGTTTTGAAAAACATTCCTACAATTTATCTAAGAGTCAATAACTATTTTAGGGAATATTAGTTAGGGTATTTCCAGCTGATATAACAAATCCCAAGTTTTCAATATTCTGATACAATAAAAGATTTGATAATTTAAGAATTGCATGTGTTATGGTTTGGATGGAAGGTATCTGCCAAAAGCTTACATGTGAGACGAGAAGGTTCAGAGGAGAAATGAATGGGTTGTAAAAGTCTTAACCCAATCAGTGAATTGATCCCTGATAGGGATTAACTGAGTGGAAACTGAAACAGTAGGGTGTGGCTGAAGGAGATGGTACATTGGGGGCATGGCTTTGGAGTATATATTTGCTTTTGGTAAGTGCAGCCTCTCTCTCTGCTTCCATGTGAGCTACTTCCCTCTGCCACACTCTTCTGCCACGATGTTTTGCCTTGCCACGAGCCCCAAGGAATGAAGCTGGTCTTTTATGGACTAAGATCTCTGAAACAGTGAGCCTTCTAATAAACCTTTTCTCCTTCGTAGTTGTTCTGGTTGGGTCCTTTAGTCACAGCAGTGAAAAAGCTGACCAAGACACATGTATGTATTCCCATGTGGTGATTCAGGGAGCCAAGCTTCTTCCATCTTGTGATTCCTTCGTCCTTTAGGGATTCAGGGATTCCTACATATAGTTGGAGGAAGAAAACTGAGAGAAGGGAATTTCCACTAGTTTTTTAATTGCCTTGGTCTATAGGTGATATTTCACTTCTGCTCACATACCATTGAAGAAAAGTAATAACACAAGTATACTAGAGTACAAGAGGGTTTGGGATATCTAACCTCTGTTTGGACAGTTGCTGCCCAGTATTATCTTCATACTGTGAAGGGGGAGCACATAAATTTAGTGGAAAAATGATGTTCCGGCATATCAAGGGAGGTGAGAAATCTTTTAGACTATCGTCCATTTCCAGAAAATATGTGATGGTCAGAATATGACAGTGGGAGTCTCTTTTTCAGCAAGAAGACACTGACAGTTTAATGTCACCTGACTTTTTGGAGATTTCCTATAAACAGAAAGGACCACAAAGGAAAGAAAAATGGTTAGAGTAAAAGGAAGATGCACTTCCACTGCCATAAGACAAGACCTCATGGGTCAAAGTTTATTTGAATCAATGGAAGGAGGCTGGGCCTGGGCTTGTTTGAAAGGACCTTGCCATACATTCTATTAGTGTGGAAAAACCCCAGGAGAAAGAGTCTACAGAGAGTAATTCACAATAGAAGAGAAGAGGAACCTACTAAGTCAATTGGAGAAGACCAACCAGCAAAAATGAATGGCCTCTATTCTTTTGCCTCTCATTCAATCTACATCCTGTAATCTGAAGCAGCCATATGAGAATTATGATTGCAGAAGATGAAGTTAGAATCAAGGGCTTGAAAAGAGCAGGCCATGTATACCTTCTTCCCACAAATGGTCAGAAAAATTACATGATGGTCTTGAGGACGAGGATGGTGTGCCAGAGAAGGAAGATCAGGAAAAGCTTTCAATTGGGTAGGAAGTGAAAGAGTTGATTGAATTTGGGTTTTTTTCAGTACCTTAAAATGAAACTTGAACTGGGGGTGGAGAAATTGGCAAATCCTTTACTAACTTTGAGAGAATAGTGAAAGAAACTTGTCAGGTTTCACTCCACCTTTCAGTGTACCCATTACTGTTACAAGAAATGAATTAGATAAATCTAGATGGTGATAATTCTATGAACAAAAATAGTCTGACGCCAGGTTCAATGGTGCATACCTATAATCCCAGCAGCTCGAGAGGCTGAAACAGAAGGATCATGAGTTCAAAGCCAACCTCAGCAAAAGCGAGGTGCTAAGCAACTCAGTGAGGCCCTGTCTCTAAATAAAACACAAATAGGGCTGGGGATGTGGCTCAGTAGTTGAGTGCCCCTGAGTTCAATTCCTGGTACCACCCACCCTCCCCCAAAAAATAGGATGAGGTGACATTGAGTGTGGCTTGAAGATTGGGGCAGTGCACCTGGGAAGAGAGAATAGCAAATGCCAAGTGTTGGGGACAAAATGAGCTTGGTGGAATGGACCTAGCAGGAAGAAGAAAAGAGTCTCATGAGGCTGGAGTCCGAACAAAAAGGTGGGAAGGCATGGTTTGTGATCAGGTTTTCCTTGGTGCCAGATCTCCTAGTGGCTTAATGGGCAAGATGAGAGATTTTAGTTCATGTGCAATTTAGCTACTAGAAGATGCAGAAAGGGAAATAACCTGACATAAATTATGTTTTTAAACTTCTCAAAATGTTTCTTACATTGTAAGAAAATAATATATGTAAATGAAATTTAAATGCTGAAAATATTTTACATTTGTTTTTAAATGTATATATGCATTTATATTTCCTCAGAAAAGGTTTATGGTGTGAAATTCAATATACCTGTTCATGCATATTTTAAAATAATATTTTATTCTTATGTATTTGAATTTTTCATCATTCTAAATTCCAACATCTTGTGAATGTTCTTTCTGTCTTAAAATATTGATTTATGCTCCACAGGATTAAATATGCATATTTTAGTCATTTTATAAAGGAATCTGAGAAATGGAAGCAATTTTTTAAAAGTCATTATGTTGACTAAAATGTTCTTAAAGTACAAATAAGAGAAAAATATTGAATACCTTATAAAAGAATACTCTCTATTGAACCTAAAGAACCCATGTGAAGATGAAAGACAGCTTTAGAAGTCTCCATGTACAGTCATTACTATTTTACCTGAGTTTCAAAACAAATCAGTCGAAACTGAATTATGTTTTTTAATTCTAAACATAAATTAACCTTAGAAGCCTACTCATCAAAGTAGAGGAATATGCCATTGGCAAGACAGATAATAGCCAAATGTTTCAAACTTTTTAATAAAGTATTCACATAAATTCACTAGACTCTGTATTTCTTGTTGAGTAAGAGTTATTTATTATAAAATTGAATCTAGGATGTGGCAGGATACCTTAAACATCACAACCATTTTTTGGGATGTAATTATTTTTATATGTTTGATTTTTTAGATTATTTATTCAGAATAATTTCACATTTCTGAAATTATATAGATAACAAAGCAAAGTGTTCCAAGAATAAACTTATAAATTTTGATCACCTCATAAAATAATGAATGACAAGTTTCCTTTCTTTCAGTTATTGATCACATCAAATATTTTTAAAATAACTAATTTTATAGCATTAAGAAATATTTATAGTTAGAAAATTAATCTTGTTTAAGTTATTTTTCACAATGGTTTGTGAGGTGGATATCTACAATGCAAATTATCCATATACTACCATCTTTTTAAAAAAAAATTATTTATTTATTTACTACTACCTTTTTAAAGTGTCACTTATACAATTTTTATCTGTTTTAGCTTGGAAAAAAATGATATTTAAACCTTAATGAAAATTCAAAATTATTATAATTAAATTTAAAGCTTTTTCTATCATTATTAGACATATATCACATTAATAGGAAACTTAAAACTTTTGATTATAGTTTTTGTTTCAATAAGTCTATTGCTGTTTTTGAGACTCCAGATAATTAAATTCCAGGGATTCTCAAGAGATTGCAGTACCCATAGTTCTAAGCATTCAGTGATTGCTGCCTGAAAGCTACTCTCTAAAGAATTTTCAGGATGTTGTCTAGACCTACTGAATAAGAATGAAGTGATCAGTTAGTGATATTTGTCATGGAATTGTGATATCAGTACCTCATAACTGCTATCCCCTTTCCCTACTCTTAAGATCCAAACAGCATTAGAATGTTACATCCCCTTTGTAACATGAGGGCTTGCTCCTGTTAGATGGATTGTAGATAACAGAGAAAAATAGTAGGTTTTCAGTGTGCTTTATTTTCTGTTCAAGGCTTATATGTGATAAGACCTAAACAGTTCTATATCCCAGGGTCTAAATGTCTGATACACAGATCTGAAAATGTGAGTCCATCAACTCTAGCCTTATTTTTTAAGAAATAGAATGCAATAATGCAAAGTATCAGAGACCATCACATATAGTAAGAATAGGGATTGTTTTGTAAATCTTTTGTGATATGTGTAGGTGGACAGGACTGTCCTGTAAATTGAATTAGTCTGGGATATCATTAAACAGGTTGAAAATCAGTGGCTTAGATTCTAGTACTTTTCCTTCTGTGAAGAATCTGTAGCATTTTTTTGAACTGACAATGATCTTCACTGAAAAATATCTGAGTAGCAGTCCAGGACAAATGTCTAGGCCAAAATGTTTCATTTTAGTTTTTTGTCTTAAACCCTAGGTAGAGTTTCTAGGCATATTTCCTTCCTTCAGTTTTTTTTATGAGTTTGATCCTTAGAAACATCCTAGGAGTCTAAGTCTGATAATAGCTTTATAAAATATGTGAAGTTGCCTAGAAAATCAGTGAACCGTGACATACTGCCATCATCAAGTTACTGCCAGAGGAAACACTGAAAAATGGACCTTGTTGTAGTAATAATATTGGTGGAAAAATATTTAAAATGTAATTTTATAAACAGTTGTCTTACCATTTAGTAAGATCTCTGTGTACTATTTGCTGTTAAAAATAATAATCCTACTGTCTACCAAGACTAATAAAGGAAAATGTACAAGAGATTAAAAACAAGTAAGATATATTCAGTAGTGGATCAAGAATAAAATATAGCAAATGGACTCATTTAATAGTCTTCTTTACATTTGCTTCCATAGAACAGTGACTGTGCTGACACTCAAAGCTGATTATTTGTTTTGTAATTCTAGGAGACCGTTTGCATTGAAATACCCATTTCTAATCCAAAAGAAAAAATTATCCACATAGGTGTGAGATTAACAAATGATGCCCTTAGTGGAATCCAGGAACTCACACTGAATCCATTAGAGTGTGTTAACTATATTGTCTGGTATTCTCCAGCAGCAACAGGCTATAAAGAAGAAAGGTATGATATGAATATACCATTACTATTTATTATTGACCCCTTGAAATTAAGCTCTTAAAATTCTTTCTTTGCATGC
Organism: Sciurus carolinensis; assembly: GCF_902686445.1. Lineage (NCBI taxonomy): Eukaryota > Metazoa > Chordata > Mammalia > Rodentia > Sciuridae > Sciurus > Sciurus carolinensis. The sequence goes on from NC_062232.1 coordinate 29,858,897, forward strand.
TTTAACACTATTCCCTGATTAAAAGGTACTAATTGGAGTGAGCTTTTGTTTACTTCAGTGAGAAATTATTATTTATTGGTATATTAAGTTAAATAATTCCTATATTTCTCCTTTGACCCCCTCTTTCATTTTTTAGGAACCAGATCTTTCAAAGTACAGCAACTAAACTAAATGAAAATGATTTTATGAGGACTAGGGACTAAACTTTCAATTTCCTTGAGGAAAATTATTCTTTATATTTTTTCATAGCTAAGTAAAAATCATTCACTTGGAGAAAAGAGAATAAATTAAATTAAGGTTGTTATACTATAATGAAAACATACATACATATACAAATGTTACTGGTATAATGATGAGTGCTCTTATAGAATAATAATTGTGAAAATTTTTTGAATTATATTTTCATATATGTATACCCACAAAAACATGATTATCTAAAAAATGTATTGAAATAATCAACTTTATTTGTTTCAATAATTATATCCAGGTTACTTATTATAGTTTTAAACTTTATAATTGACTTAGTATTTATGTGTTTAATGCTTCCATTATTATACTCCATGAAAATGCCCTTTGCTAGTTGAAGTTCTATTTCTGAGGATAATTATTTTTAAAGATTAATTCATTAACTCATTACAATAAATAAAATTGAATATGTTTCTGGTATACAATGCAATGTTTTTGAGATATTTATACTCTGTCAATAATTAAATCAAGCTGATTAATATGTGCCTTACCTCACCTGTTCATCTGAGAACACTTAAAATGTACTCTCTGCAGTTGTCAAGTATATAATATGTTATCATTAACTATAGTCACCTTGTCATAAAATAGATCTCTTGAGCTTATTTTTCTAGTCTAACTGAAATATTATATCCTTTAGCCAACTCCCCCACCCAACCACTCCATCCTAGCCCCCTGTACCTTCCATTCTACTCTTTGCTTCTAAGTTTGATTCTTTCAGATTTACATATAAGTGAGATCATGTGGTATTTGTATGTCTGTGCCTGGCTTATTTCACTTAACATACTACAATCCAGGATAAATTATTGCTGCTTCTAGCACAATATCCTTTAAAAGGAATTAAGAAATAATTGTTATTTTAACAAGCAAATAAATAAATGAATATATATGTGAAATTGTAAAGGATAAACATTATAAAGTGAAATAGGAAAAGAAGAATATAGCATATTATAAAAGATGTTATTTTAATAGATTACCATTAGAAATGTGGGCTCATCCCATCTCTCCCATGTGACTGCACAGGCTTTGTGAGCACAGACTGAATCTTGGATTTTTAAAATCAGTATATATTAAAAGGCACAATCTGGGCTAACACTTATGGACTGCCTACATTATTATTATCACTGTGGCATGTATTTACATACATAAACATATAAAATTCTCATAATAACTATAAGAGGCAGAAGTGATTCCTCCCATTTTATATATGATGAACTTGAAGCTCAAAAAGCAAATGACTTTTTTGAAGCTATACAAATTAAAAACAACAGAGCCGACATATCAGCCCAGTTATAATTTTAGACTACTACAAGCTCTGTTCCCCCAAGGCTGAGCACATAATAAAGGAAGCTCTTAAAACCACATGCTGCTTGATAGCCTTTCTATGAAAGTACACGTGCATTCAATTCAATAAACTAAATTTGGTTCAATGATGGTTAAAAACATGGACTTTAGCTCTTTGGTCCTACACATTAGAAATACTCATGTTTAGATATTTCCCACTAATTCAACAAACATCTATTAAATAGATATTAATGATATCATTATTTTTCTTAAATAATGAAGTGATTTACTTACCAAATAGAAAAAAGTTTAAAAATACATCCACAATAAGAGTAGAATGTATCATAGTGTACTTGTCAAATATTGTATTTGAAACCAACTATTTCTACCAAATTGAGATATTTTATTTTTCCTGCCAAGTGTATTACACAATCTAAAACCACTGACAGGATTTTTTTGTATTGGTGCATTATAATTATATATAATAGTGGGATTCATTACGCCATATCCAACATTCACACAACATAATTTGATCAGTCTCATTCCCCCTCTCTTCCCTCCCCCTCCCCTCCTTCCTTCCCTGAGCCCTTTCCTCTACTCTATTGTTCTACCTTCTATTATTATTATTTTAATTAGTGAATTATAATTATGTAGATGTATGATTTATTGTGGTATATTTGTACATAGACATAGCATAATTTGGTGGATTTAATTCCCCATTACTTTTCCATGTCTTCCCCTCCTCTCTCCCTCTCCATCCTCTTCCTCTATTCTATTGGTCTTCCTTCCATTTTACTGACAATATTTTGTATATTTTTACCAGCATTATTTTCCAGCCTGAAATGGGGGAAGAGTTCTGGTATTTACTGAAATTAACTACTGATCTTCCAAAAACAAACACAATACCAGAAATGCAATGTGACCTTGGAAAGTAAGTTCTCTTTAACAGAATGACTATTTATGTTAAAAAAATTATATACAACAACATTGTTATAATGCATTTAACTTTTTTTAATGGTCCTGGAGGTTGACCCTAGGGCCTCAGACATACCAGATCTTGAACCAAAATGTCAGTACAAGTGATTCATCAAGGAAGTAATCCTAGAGAGAGAGAAATCAGTAGAATAGAGAAAACAGAAAGGGGAAGAAGCTGAACATGAATGTAACTGCATGTATAGTCCCTGACTACCTAATCCTGGAGAGAGAGAGAGAGAGAGAGAGAGAGAGAGAGACAGAGAGATAGAGAGAGAGAGACTGAGATTGATTGATTGATTTCTGGAGCTTAGATCTAAAGTCTCAGAGTTTGCTACACCTTGAAGCAAAAGAAATGGTTGTTGTTGTTTGGGGCTTTCTTTTTAGTCTGATTCCTATTCTATTTTATTTTTTATTTGGGAAATAACAATTATGTGTATTTATGGGGTACAGTGTGGTTTTTGATACTCTCTGGAATGACAAATTCATGCTAATTAGCATATCTACCACTTCAAATATTTATAAATTTTTATGGTGAGAACATTTAAAATCTTTTATCTATTTTGAGATATACAATACATAATTATTAACCATATTGTGGACTTTTGAACTCTTATACTAGTCACTATGAACCTCTTTGGAATGAGGCATAAACTCTGCTCTCTGTAGGGTTGAGGGGATTCCTGAATCCATAAAAAATCATCTGAAGGACTCAGATAAGAGATTAAAAGCAAGCATGCAGAAAATGGGGGATGAGGGCAGAGAACTGTTAAAAAAAAATCTACTACAGGAACTGAGTGGGACACCAGCAATGTCTGATTCAACAGGTTATTTACAAACTAAATCCTAGTTACATATATATTTCTCATTTTAAAATATGTTAATAGATAATAACCATACATAAATGTTATTAGTAAATATAAAACAGTTATGTGAAAATTTGACTCAGTTTTCTGATTTCTTTTATTCCAGTAGAAAATGCTAGAATTTTTCTTTTCAAGTTCTCTAGTTATTTTTAAACATGTTTTTCTCAAATTTAATTTCGTTTTAGGAAAGTCATACTTGTTTATAATTAAAAGGCCAATAATCATAATACTAAACGATGTTTGATAATAACTATCTCATCCTCTTTATCCTTATCTTTATCCTCTTTGGAAGTTTGTAAGATCTTTTCATCTAGTGTCCTTAAAAAAAATTTTTTTTTTCGGTGCTGGGGATTGAACCCAGGACCTTATGCTTGCAAGGCAAAGCACTCTACCAACTGAGCTATATCCCCAGCCCTGTCCTTAAAATTTTATTGATAAGTCTTGCCATGATTCTATTTTCATACATTTTTCTAGGTGACTGGAGACTGGTATTTTTTGGTTTCGTTTGTTTTGTTTGGTTTGGTTTGGTACTGGGGTACTGGGAATTCAAGCCAGGAGCACTCTACCACTGAGCTATATCCCTAGCCCATTTTATTATATTATTTCTTATTTTGAGACAGGTTCCCATTAAATTGGTGAGGTTGACCTTGTACCTGCAATTCCCCTGCTCCTGAATCACTGGGATTATAGGCATGTGCCACTGTGCCCAACTCAAAGAACTCTTTCAAGAAGGAGATTTATGAATTTCAGTTCCTGGAATCCTTGAATTATACCATCTCTATTTTCTCTGTTTTTACTTCCTGTGTCTGTTTTGGATTTAGTATTTGGGGGCTGATTTTAAGTTCTCTTTCTGTTTTTTCTTTTTCACTAATATTTGTATTCAGGCAGATTAACTCAATTTTATTTTACAGTCTTTCTATCTAGTTCATATGTCTGCTATCAATATCAAAGACCATTTCGTTGTCATTATATGGGTGACTGTTAGAAATATGTATAATGGTAGGAAGTCATAAAAAGTCTGGAGTGCAGTGGAAACATTGTGGCTACACGTTTAATTGTTCCCAGGTTTGTGTTAAGTTAGAGAAGAGTGGAGTAAATAAAAGGACTATGTACTTGAACTTCTGTGTCACAGACAGCCTTAATTAGCATCCATAGTTGGTCTTATAGATTATTATTAATGAATCTGAGAAAGATAGATAGTAGTCACTTAATAAATCATTGACAAAATGAAATTAATTCCATTTAGTTACCGAAGGAACTTTCACATATTAGAGGCATCTTTTGATTTATGAATTTTATAGTAAGTACATTCATCTGAGTGGTTCATGGTATTTTATCATCACTTGGATTCTGTATAATTTGTTTTAATTTTTTTTATTTCAAAGTATTTTAAGGCTATAAAGAAGATGAAAAACAACAGGACAGAGTTCCCATGTATACTTTATAATTTGTTTTAAAGATGCTACTTCTTATTTTACTTGATTTGTTAAAATCATCTTTTTTTTCATTGTTCATATGTTGATTCTTTCTCCTATACTATATTAACAAGTTTGAAACTGTCTTGATGAAAAAAAAATTCTCATAGTTATGAAGAAATATGAAACTAAATGAGAAAATAGTAACATTTTGAACTTTTAAGAAATTGAATTTTATTCCCTAAATAATATATGTATCAACAATTCTCAATATACACATGTAAAATCTATAATCTTCATCTCTAATTATTAGAAACCTGGCATGTAAGAAACTATTAGAATCACTTCAATTTAAAAAACTTGATGAGCAATGAGTCAGCATTTCTTTTATATTAGTGCATTTTAATTATACAGAATAATGGATTTCATTGTGGCATATCTATATATGTAAATAACACACTTTGTTCATATCCACCCTCCATTACCTTTCTTGTCCTTCCCCTTTTTCTCTTCCTCTTCTCTAATAGTCTCCCTACTACTTTCGTGTCATTCAAATACATCTTTAGTTTGTATTTTTCTGGCAATTGCAGATTTTCTTGCTTTTGATACACTTGAAACGGGGATGATACAAAAAAGCATTTCAAATGTCATCAAGTTATAATAATAGTTTGCAATGAAATAGATTTTAATCCCCATAAATCTTCCACTGGTTTTCAGTTATTTCTTTAGTGAATGTTTTAAAATATAGTCCACTTTATTTCATAATTATAATGTGTTGGCAGTTCGTAGTTTTATTTTTGCAGTCATTTTTTATTAAAAAATATAAATAGGATTCTATTTAAATTATAATTATGAGTGCTTTAAATATACATTTTAGACCAAATATATTTTGTTTTATTTTGTATTGAAACTCTGTGGCTACAGCTGGAACCCCTCTTGAACTTCAGACTCATACCTCCATCTGTATGGTAAACATTTAATTAAATTTGCTACAGTCTCATTATCTCCCAGCAAAGCTTCCTGCTGTGTGTTTTTTCTCATTTAGTGTCCTCACCATGCAAACAGTCATCCAAGTCATGGTTTTAAAACTTTCTTGACTGTACCCTTCACTAAAAAGTTTGCTTTATTGTGCAACCTCAAACACACACACATACACACACTTGAAATGGGAGCATCATGAACAATACCTACTCATATCATGTGTGGTAAACTCTGATATTATTTACCTCATGCATTTTTCTATTTGTGTTTCTATTTTGTGAGGAAAACTCCACATAAAATAAAGTTAATCATTTTAAAGTAAATACCTCAGTGCATTCAAACTATTGCGCAATTAAAGTACATTCAAACTGTTGTGCAACGACATCTCTGTCAACTTTCAAAACATTTTCATCACCCCAACAGGAAACTCCTTATCTTGTAAGCAGTCACTGTAACTTGCCCCCTCCTCACAGATCCTGGAAAACATTAATTTGCTTTCTGTATCAGTATATTTTACATATTAGGTAAAAATGAAATCATACGAATGTTTCCTCTGGTGTCTGTTTCCATTTTAAAACATTTTACTAACTGCTACTTGCAGAATAAATCCAACAGTTCACCAGTGGGCCATCCACATTCCCTATAGGTCCATATACAGGATCTCCATACTCCTTGTCGCTTCCCTTTCCAAACACAGACGTTCACCAATTTGCATTTCTCCTCCCTATCTAGTATCTCTGGAAGCTCTTGCCTCCTCTCTATTCCTACTGCTCAAGCCCTCATTGTTTCTCAGCTGGATTATCAGACCATAATAATTATAATTAGTTTCAGTGTCTGCCCTCCTTTCCAACTGCAACTTGTTTTCTAATGAGTTGAAGTTGCCAAGATGAATTTTTTGGCGTACATAATTGAGAATGCCATACTTCCACTTAAGAGACAATCAACCGCTTCAGGTTACTTTATTGCCTTTAAAATGAAATAAAAGTGCCTTAGAAAGCTATGTGAGGCCCTTCCTATCCTTTCCTCCTACTTATTGTTCAACCTTATTCCATCCACATGTAGGTCAGATAGCAATATCATATTGTATTTATCTTTTCCTCCCTGAGGGAGTAAACTGGCTATACCTCAAGCCTCATTCAGTATGATTTGAAGCCATAGGTTTCTCCACACATTAAAATCACTTTGCATATTAATGAACTGAGACTGATGGAATACCTCTTAATTTTTACTTTGATGAACAAGAATAACTGTGACTCTCCCATTATAACTGGATGTGGCTTCATTATAAGAGAACTTTGTTTTCTGCAAATTGTATTTGAAAATAAGCATAAACTGCTGTTAAATAGTTATCTAATTGTATATATCTTTTCAATTTCTTTTTCAATTTTTCAATCTTGGATCAGGAAACTCAGTGGTGAAAGTTCAAAGTCAAAGTATTAATAGCAAGAATCCTTAAGAAAATATGTATTGCCCAGAACATTGTCCTGAAAATTCTGTTTGATTCCCTAGAGTTTGAATATCTGAGAGCCTGTCAAAAAGTAGCTAAGGAAATGTTCTTAATTTTCTTAATTTTTGTTTTCTTATCACATAGACACTATTTTGATTTCACTTTTACTTGGCTATTGAGTTTTGTTGCCTAATCGCTATTGAAAGATTGAGAGACACACATTATTTAAAACACAATACATTGCCAGGCATGGTGGGCAGACACTTATTATAATCCCAGTGACTCAGGAGACTGAGGCAGTACCCCCCCACACAAAAAATGTGATAAACTAAATCACAAATATCTGAAAAATTTACTTGCTGAAAACAAATAATAAATGCAACTTGTGCCATACCATGAAGTAATTAACCTATACCCCAGACTAAGATTTAAATGCTGATTATATTTGAAGTAAATTTCATACATGTGCATATAATTTTAATGAGCTAATACATTGGATTTAGGAAATTATGAGCAACTTCCTTTTAGCACTTTCAATTTTTTATAGTAATTAGATGAGCCACTTGTCAATCAACAAAATAGAAATAGGAAAATGGACCTTATTCATAATAGTATGTATATTTTTTGTGGTACTGGGGATTGAACCCAGGATCTTATGCTTGCTAGGCAAGTGCTCTATCACTGAGCTACATCCCCAACCCACTGATATATTTCTGACATTATTTACTCATAGCCAAATCCAAGGTATATACCTGCATCTTCAATATTTAAACAAATGTAGGGTGTCAGAAATAAACATTTTCAATTTCAACTAATCACAAGCTGCTTGAAATTGATCAGGGAAGAGAAAAAATGAAATCATCCAGGTCTGAGTTGAAACATAAATCACTAAATGCTGTTAAAACCCACAGAGTTTTGCATCAAATATGTGCATCAAATTTGATCATGAATGATATTTGAACTTTTTTTCTTACAGTAGCATGGAAAACTAGTTTGAGATATTTCCTTCATATTTTTCTATGGGTCCACCCTACTCCATTATGACTTCAGTTTAGCTTAAGAAATTACATAGATTCCAGATAACAAATAATATTACATTCTGAGATAATGGAGGGACTGGGAGTTAGGACTTCAATATATTTTTTTTAATGCTACATAAATATTCTAGACAGTTTGACAAATTGGCATAGAGAGCAAATGGACAGCATTTTATCTTTTTTGAGTAATATCTTTTAATTTTTGATTGACACTTGTTTGTTACATAATCAAAACATAACATTGTACCCCATAAATATTTACAATTTTTATGTGCCAACATCTTTTGGGGAGGATACAATTCAATTTGTAATGGTCAAGTTATGGACTTGTTATTGAACAAGTTTGTGAATACAGCAACTTCACTATTTTTGTTTTTCTTCCCAGGTACGTCATACAGACTATTCCCTTATATAATCCTACACACGAAACGTTAGAACTGCAAGTAACAAACAGCAATCCTGGAAATTTTGTCCCAGAAATTGACAAAGGATCACCAGTAAGTACATTTAGAAAGTCGTGAGATCTACTACTACTAGAGCATTTTGTAATTCTGATTTTAGGACACTATCATTTTAGTAAGTTTTCAAATTCTTAAATAATTTTAAGACATATAATTTTCTATTATATACAATGTCCCTTGAATTTCAATATATCATTAAAACAATATCATGTTAATATAAATTTTTAAAATTACATATGCTAAAATCATGCTCATTATCACTGAATACTAAATAAACATTTTATTTCTCACCATTTTAATAATTAGCTTTTGTAATATTTTCCCAGTAACAGAATTTTAACTTAACAGTTACTATATATGTTCAGGGTAACAAGAGACCACTTCTTTTCTAGTCCTTCCTGAGTTCCTGCCCCACCAGCCCTTCCAGATAGTGCTGACAGAACTGCTTGTTCCCTATCCCCATTCCTGTCTCCGTCCCATTTTCTCATTTCTGGTTCCTTGCAAAGACTAGAATTGTCTGTGGCCCAAATTTTTCTTCTACCTCCAAGTTCCAAAACAAGTTTCTAAAGTTTAACATGGCTTTCTATGTTTCCAAAGCATAGGACACCAATTATTTACAGTGAATGTGAAATCACATACTTTGAGGTAAACCTCAAAGTAATAATTACAAGCCAGATGTAGTGGTGCACAACTGTAATCCCAGCTTCTCTGGAAGTTGAGGCAGTAGGATCACTTCAGCCAAGGAGTTCAAGGTCAGCCTGGGCAGCATAGTGACACTCTGTCTTGGAATAAAAAAGAAGGAAAATAATTATTTTCATCACAGGACCTCACAGTAAATCATGGAACTCTGCTAGTATATATGATAATTAAATATAGGCTGTTATTATTTGCTGCTCAATGACTGTTAAACAAATTATACTTTTATTTCTTTTTATCTAAATGGCAGTCACTTATATCTTGTGGCAGTCACTAGTTGCCAAATAATAATAATATAAAATGAATTTAGTTCTTCTATAATGTATTAAATTAGAAATCACTAGTTATTATATTGATAAAATTGATAGGTACACTTTAATCTTAGAAAAAGTGTATTAATGCCATGCACATTGGCACATGCTTGAAATCCCAGCTACTCAGGAGGCTGAGGCAGGAGGATTACAAGTTTGAGTCCAACCTCAGCAACTTGGCAAGACACTGGCTTGAGAGAAAAACAAAAATAACAAAAGAGGACTAGGGATGTAGCTCAGTGGTAAAGTGCCCCTGGGTTCAATCCCCAGTACCAAAATCAAAACTATAGTAAAATGTACATACATGCTCGTATCACTTAAAATCATATTTTCTAAAAATTATAAAGAGCATGGGGTTTAAGATTGTTTACCTACAACTAAAAGTCCTCATTAGAAAGTAGTGTTTTCATATCCTTTGTACCTCTACTTTTAAAGAAGAGTCTAATCTTTAGTCCAAGGAAAAACAAGTGCAATATATTGCATGTCACCTGACATTACATAATTAAGAACAGCTTCTTTTCTTTGTCCTTTCCATTCACAAATTTCTAGTTCATTCATTCTTTTACTGAACACTGAAAATGCAACTAAGCCTAATATGAGGAAATAACTCAAAGTTATATGTGAGAAAACATGTATATAAAATAGGGGACACATTAACAAATGGATAACAAGTATAAATGATAACAAATGAAAAATAATATAAAATCAATTTTAAAAGTCTATAAATAGGGATGGGGAGATAGCTCAGTTGGCAGAGTGCTTGCCTGTCAAGCACGAGGCCCTGGGTTCGATCCCCAGCACCGCAAAAAACAAACAAACAAACAAAAAAAACAAACAAAAAAAACAACCTCTATAAATAATATATGTATTTATACAATTATATGTATAAGTGCATATACACATATATGGTACTTTACTCATGACCTTTCATTATATAGCATGTGTGTTCACATAAGTAAAGATTTTAAAATCTTGATTATTATTCATAAACACTTCAGAGATTAAGAAGTCAAATAATGATATAAAAAAACTTGCTTCCTTCCAACTACATATTACCAAAAATTTCAAACAGATACAGAAGTTCAAATAATAATGCACTGAACAACCTTGTACTTTCCATCTTGGTTCATAAATTATTAATTATTTGTCACATTGTTTCTCTTTCTTTTTTTTCTCTCTTGTATATCTTGCTATTCAATTTGAAAGAAAATTGTAGATCACACATCATTTTAACCTAAATACTTCAGAATATGTTTCTTAAGAGCATATTATTCTCCTAAGTTATCTCATATTCATGAGAATTCAAGTTTACTCAACTGTTACAAGATTATTTTCCCTCTTGAACTAGGACTCATTGTGAACTCATACACTGGTATTAGTTATCATGATGACACTTATAATGAAACAATCTTAAAATTCCTATGTTTAACATATCAAATATACCCCATTACATTAAACCACAGGTTTACTGTAGCTAATTTCTACCAATGGTGTTTAACCTTTTGTCCTTGAAACCGTGGGAAATACATTCTTCAGTGAATTTCAGTGAAATTTAGGTGGAAATAAAGAATTTTTAATAGAATTGCTATTTGATGATATACACTCATTTTTAAATACAAGACTGTCATATGTTTATAGAAGAGGAATTTGCAGCTGGATAGGCTAAAAATTAAACCTAGTAATTAGGAGTACTAGAAGTTAATGTAGTATTACATTATCTTTTCAATAAGAAAAGCTCTCTCTTCTCTGTCTCAATACATATCTGTCCATACAGATATATACATACACACAGATATCTATAACTTTATCTGTTGATATCTATAGAGAGAACAAAATATTTAGTCATATTTGCTAAGTTGAAAAAATATATGAAATACATTTTTTTCTTATTTTTGCTAAGGATGTTATTAAAACTAGTTTACATTTCCAAAGTGTGTATTAACTGATAACCCCAAAACATTAGAGATAGTAGAGACCAGTCTGAGAAAAAAATACTTGCTGGAGATAAACCATACATATTTAATCAAGAGGTGACTCCATAGTAAATATAAAATTAAATCTGCATTTACGTTTTATGGTTATTATAAGAGTTTTAGCAAACACAAAATGATGTGTTTTATAAGGATTTAATAATGCTACTAAATTGCAATCTTGCTTTTTCAAGGACTTTGTGGAAAAATATATTACTGAAAAATAATTGACTCACTTTTCAGACATGTATCACTCATTCTATTATTTTATGTGTTGATATCAAACACTGAATTATTCCCAGAGTAGAATTTAAATTGCATAAGATACTTGAGGCTTCATTACATTGTGATGGAGTCATTGTTGTTTTTCCCTCTCTCTAAAGAGAGAATTCAAGCTCATACTGTAGCAACCACAGCTCACATCTTGAGAGTGTATATAATAGGATGAAGAGGAAAATTTTATTGCACGTTTAAAATACATGTCTGCCCTCTATGCTTAGAAAAGGTTGCTTTCATTTGACATTACCAAGGCTGCAAGTTAGGTTCCTAGTGGCTTGACATGTACATGAGATGGCCTATAGGCTATGGGCCCTTAGTTAAAAATGCATATATTTATTATTAGGGAGGCAAAATCAACTTGTAAAAGTTAGTCCTGATGTCCTTTTACACAGCAAGTAACCCGGTGGTCATTGTCTGGGGAAATAACATGGCATGAGATCCATGCAGTAGTGTTCACCATGGACCCTTTTATCAATATTCATAAACAGCCATACTGAGAAGAGATAATGTGTACAACGCCGCACATTCATCACACAAACATCATCTCTGCATTCAACTAGCACACAAATATGCCACCTCAAACAAAAATGTTGATTTTTCTTTCTCTTTTGCTTCTTTCTGAATCTACACAGCTGATTATACTTCCTCACTCCACCACAGAGATATCTGTTTACTTTTATCCTTCTGCACTTGGAAGAGCTGGTCATGAAACTTGTATCAACTTCTCCTGTGCTCAGGTATGATAAGAGTATTTGTGGACTAAGTCAAGTTAATGAAATTTCAAAATCAAAACATAAATCCAACTCATTCAATTGACATCTTTCACAAGTAAAATGAGTTCATTGTAAATCATTAATGAACTTTTCAAAATACAGCATACATTATCCATGTGCAAGCACCTAAATAAGGTGTTTTAAAATCTTTAGAGCACTTGAATGAAGGAGAATATCTACCCAGGCTTAAAACATCAAAATTTTAATGTAAATGTCAAATCACTGGCATATATATTCAGTCTCTGAGTTGGGTCTTACTACTTAACCTTCCATGGACTTACATATAAAAATGTAAAGATTTCAATCTTGCAAATATTGTGTTACATTTTCTATTCCATTTCATCTGTACAGTGTTCCTGAAAAATAATTATTTTAAAAGTAATGATTATTTTTAAAGCATCTTTAAATGTGTTGCATGTCATTCTAAGAATCATCTCAATTCATTTTCAAGTACAGTTCTATATAGGAAGTATTGTCATCAACAATCTTATGAATCAGGATTCTGGGACAGAGAAATTAAGATTAAGTAACCAGTAAAAGGTTTAACTAAGAACTAAACCCAGGATATCTGGCTCAATTTCATTTGTATGACTGATTTTCATAGCTACCTGTAGTTTACCAAGTGATTGGTAACTCTTTTGTTGCCAATAAAAAATTTACGCAATTTTTTACATTTATTATTATTTTTACCTACTCAAATAGTGATAGGGAGGAAAGTAAATAGACAAATGTACTTTATATCATAGGGGACACCAAGAAGGTCACAGAAGCCTGACATTCGAGTGACAGTAGAAACAAGTATAATTCAGGGATCCCCATGTCAATGTGGGACCTATGGATGATTGAAGTGTCCTCTTTTCCAAAAACATTTTGTCACTTATTTTTAGAAAACATTGTATCAAACTCAAATTTCCTAAATGATAGCTCACTTATACATGACCTGAAATAAATACTATAAATATGTGTTTGATTATAGAAAATATTAAAGAAAGCCAATAGTAATCTTCATACAGAAGGGAAAGTGTAGTGGATATTATTTTCTTATAAACAAATACTTTTAACAAGTCTGATTTTTACAACAATTTTTAGTTGTAGATAGACACGATACCTTTATTTTATTTATTTATTTTTATGTGGTGCTGAGGATTGAACCTAATGCCTCACACATGCTAGGCAAGCACTCTACCACTGAGCTACAATTCCAGCCCCAAGGCTGATCTTTTAAATGTCTGCTTGATAGGGGGTTTACAGTGCCATCATCTTCATTATTGGGGACATTTTAGTTGCTTGCATTTCTGGTGGAAATTGTATCTATTCAAGGATAGTCTTTCACATCAGCAGGGCTATTATCAGTTTGGCATCTTAATTGCTTTAGAATAGCCTAGATGTTAACTGTTAAATTCTTTATTAAACAGAAAAGAATTCAAACAAGTAAATAATCATCTCAAACTGTTTGTGAATAAGTTGAACACAGGGCTTGATTTCAGCATTTCTTAATATCTCCTTTCCAAGTTGTAATAAATCTCTGAGGATTCATCTATGGTTAGACTTGAATCAATTATTCCTCTGTTCAGCTTCTGGGTCTAGACCCCTTCAACCTTTTCAATGTATCTTTCTAACCTCTGTGATTTTTGTTGCCCTTTTTATTCCTGAATGAATCAGTCTTACTCTTATTTAACTCATTCAGTTGACATCTTTTGCAAGCAAAATCAGTTCAACATAAAGTATTAATTGAATGAAATTTTGAAAAAACAGTATATATTATGTATGAGCAGGCATCTAAAGAAGGTATTTTTAAAATAAAACTTTAGAGATTGTATTTCCACATCTAAGCGTTTGGAATAACTTTTTACCATTAGGGGAAAACTCATAGATTTCTATCCCTCTCAGGTTTTGATTGATCAAATCTATCTGAACTGACAAGCACAACTGAGTAACCGATTAATCTAAAATCAACTAATGGCAGTGTTTATAGGATAAACAATTTCCAATTGTGTATCTTTGCAAACCTGAGGGGAATGGTTATGGTTTATTGTTAACTTTGTTCGCTTCTGTTTAGGTCTACATGAAGAGCTGTGCATTCTAAAAATCTAACTCTGGGCTCAAGTTATATGTGCAGATTTTGAATCCTCAGATTAATTTGGTTAGGTAATCACAACTTCAGATATCATGAATTTATTATGCTACCAGAGTCTCTAAATGAGATTACATTACTGTAGAACAGTTGTAAAGCACCAGATGTGGTAATTGGAACATTTCATTGGTCTCAAACATGTTCTGAGATTTTCTTTTTTAGTTTTCAGGTGTTTCATTTTAATTTTCAAACAGTTGTCATTGTTTATTGCATTTATGTATGATTCTATGACTTGTTTCCTCTAAAGGTCAGAATAGCAAAAATGAAAATATAAAAAATCAGAATGGTTTTCTAACCCAGCATGAGTCTATGATCCTTGCAACCTGTACCTATGGAAAGTTCTGTTGAGTCTCAGCAAATTTTAATTTTCTGGAGGCCCTGCTCCATGTGCAAGCCAGATTTACTATCTTTTACCTCCCCTTGCTATATCTTTTAGGAACACCAGAATTATATTTTTATTGTCTCTTCTTTAGTAGAATTTTGAGATAAATATGAGCTGAAAATGTTATTTTTTTAATGCACATGTTTGCTGGGTTATTTTTTCATTTTCCTATCTGAACTTAAGTGGATAATTTAATCAATGCCAGGGCAACTGTAAGATATCAGCACTCAAAAATGACAGGATATGGTTTAACATAGAAACTCAATATTCCATGTCATTTAAGGAAACATGAAACATGACCTTCTTTTTATAGTTTAGTTTATCCCCAATGGTTGAAAGTAACTGGATTTCATTTGTCAGTTAATTATATGTAATTGAGTTAGGGCAACATAACTGAAAGTACAGCAAACGTATATCATGTGAATATAAACTGTTACTAACAGTAATATGGTCATTTGAAGAAAATATGGAGGTCCATCTTGCCTTTAATTCTTCCTATTAAAAGATGGCATTTTATGGATTTCCTGCCATTGCTTATCCTAATTTGAAGCCATCTTAAAGCAAATTTCCTTCTTTTTATTAGAATTCAAGCTTGGAAACATCTATGTAGTTCAAGAGATTATAAACCAGGAAAATTGATCACTGGTTTTTACCAATGACCTTTTCATCCATCTGTAACATGAACAAAGTATTTGATGTAGAAGTATAAAATATCTAGAACCAAATCTCTATCTGTCATACTTTCAAGGAAGTTTGATTCTAAATGAACACAAAGAAAACGTTTTCAAATAGAACTTAACAGGCTTATGAAACCCAGGTCAAAACAGGGGCCACATTCAATCTCCTTCCCATAATTTTTAAGCCATTCAATCCATTTCCTGCAATAACAGAAAATGTATTAGATGTATTGGATGGTGAGGATAAGTAATATCCCATGCAGTTGTACATACCTCCTTTTAATGGGATTTTAGTGTATGCTTCACCTTCCTTGCCTTCATGCAGTGGGTATCTTAATTTCGATTGCAATTCACCCTGCAATTTTGGAAACTTCATGCAGTGTCTAGTACCCACATTACTAGACAAATTGGTTTTAAAGTATACCATGAATAGAAATGCAAGATTTCCCACTAAATATTCTTTTATGTTGGTATAAATAACCTTATATGTATTGAAATATGTTACATATTTGATTAGTGGTCTTTTATCTCTTTTTTCAATGTGAAAACACTAAGACTGATTTTTCAGTAAAATCAAAAGGAATTTGGAAAAGAAAGATGAAAGAGTACATGTTAAATATTGACAACCATCCTTTTCTTACTTGCCCAAAATTTTATGTGTATTACATTTATTAACTGTTGCAAATAAATGTGTGTAATTAGGACAATTATCTTATGAATGTTTATCCTCAAACAGTTTAAAGAATGGAAATTCTGCCTCTGTGGAGTGGGGCTATTCCCCCAGCCTTTAGACACAGAAAAAATAACCACCTATCTTGGTCTTCAATCATCTTTCATTATACCTTTCAAAAATCCCACTGAGGAAGATGTTGTTATCAACATCATGCTAACAAGTAAGTTGTTTTTCTAATATTTACCTATCATTTTGTAGCTAGTAATCAAACTTATTTTATCATAGAATCATAACATCATTGTATAAAAGAAAAAACATGGAGTGAGATATGAAATATTTTTTGCTTATAAATCACAACTTATAAATGGTGGAGCCAGAATCATAATCGGGTATTTATGTACCAAGTCAATTTCTTCCAATCTTTCCCTTTTATTTATTTTTTATTTTATTTTTTAAATTTGTTCTAATTAGTTATACATGACAATAGAATGCATTTTCACACATCGTACACAAATGGAGCATAACTTCTCACTCCTCTGGCTGTACATGGTACAGAGTCACACCAGTAGTATAATCATACATGTATACAGGGTAATAATGTATGTCTCATTCTACCATCCTTCCCCTCCTCTCACTCCCCTCTGCACAATCCAAAGTTCCTTCATCCTTCCCTATCCCCCCCAACTATGGATCATCTTCCACTTATCAGAGAAAACATTTGGCCTTTGGTTTTTTGGGATTGGCTCATTTCACTTAGCATACTGTTCTCTAGTTCCATAAATTTACCTGCAAATGCCATAATTTCATTCTTCTTTAAGGTTGAGTGATATTCCATTATATATATGTACCACATTTTCTTTATCCATTCATCTGTTGAAGGGTATCTAGGTTGGTTCCATAGTTTAGCTATTGTCCATTGAGCTGCTATAAACATTGATGTGGCTACATCACTGTAGTATGCTGATTTTAAGTCCTTTGGGTATAAACTGAGGAGTGGTATAGCTGGGTCAAATGGTGGTACCATTCCAAGTTCTCTGAGGAATCTCCATACTGCTTTCCATACTGCTTTTCCAATTTGCAGTCCCACCAGCAAGGTATGAGTGTACCTTTATCTCCACAGTCTCGCCAACACTATTATTGCTTGTATTCTTGATAATTGCCATTTTGACTGGAGTGAGATGAAATCTTAGAGTAGTTTTGATTTGCATTTCTCTAATTGTAGAGATAATGAACATTTTTTCATATATTTGTTGACTGATTGCATTTCTTCTGTGAAGTGTGTGGTCAGTTCTTTGGTTCATTTATTGATTGGGTTATTTGTTCTTTTGCTGTTAAGTCTTTTGAGTTCTTTATGTATCCTGGAGATTAGAGTTCTATCTGAAGTGTGTGTGGTAAAGATTTTCTCCCATTCTGTAGGTTCTCTCTTCATGTGATTGATTGTTTCCTTTGCTGAGAAAAAGCTTTTTAGGTTGAATCCATCCCATTTATTGACTGTTAATTTTACTTCTTGTGCTTTAGGAGTTTTGTTAAGGAAGTCAGGTCCTAAGCCAACATGATGAGGATTTGGGCTTATTTTTTCTTCAAAAGGTGCAGGGTCTCTGTTCTAGTGCCTACGTCTTTAATCCACTTTGAGCCAATTTTTGTACAGGGTGAGAGATAGAGGTTTAATTTTGTTTTGTTATATATGGATTTCCAGTTTTCCCAGCACCATTTGTTGAATAGGCTATCTTTTCTCCAATATATATTTTTGGCACCTTTGTCTAGTATGAGATAACCGTTTATGTGGGTTTGTCTCTGTGTCTTCTATTTTTTACCATTGGTCTACATGTCTATTTTGGTGTCAATACCATGCCATTTTTGTTACTATTGCTTTGTAGTATAGTTTAAGGTGTGGTATTGTGATGCTTCCTGCTTCACTCTTCTTGCTAAGAACTGCTTTGGCTATTCTGGGTCTC
This sequence comes from Sciurus carolinensis, assembly GCF_902686445.1. Classification (NCBI taxonomy): domain Eukaryota; kingdom Metazoa; phylum Chordata; class Mammalia; order Rodentia; family Sciuridae; genus Sciurus; species Sciurus carolinensis. The sequence continues at coordinate 29,877,453 of NC_062232.1, forward strand.
TTATTTTTCCAAATGAATTTCATGATTGCTTTTTCTATTTTGATGAAGAATGTCATTGGGATTTTAATAGGAATTGCATTAAATCTGTATAACACTTTCAGTTGTATGGTCACTTTGACAATATTAATTCTGCCTATCCAAGAGCATGGGAGATCTTTCAGTCTTCTAAGATCTTCTTCAATTACTTTCTTTAGTGTTCTCTAGTTTCCATTGTAGAGGTCTTTGACCTCTTTGAATTGATTCCCAAGTATTTTATGTTTTTTGAGGCTATTGTGAATGGGTTAGTTTTCCTAATTTCACTTGCAGTGGATTCATCACTTATTTATAGAAATGCATTAGATTTATAGGTATTGATTTTATATCCTGCTACTATGTTGAATTCATTCATTAGTTCTAGAAGTTTTCTGGTGCAAGTTTTTGAATTCTCTAAATATAGAATCATGTCATCAGGAAATAGTGATAGTTTGAGTTCTTCTTTTCCTGTTAGTGTCCCTTTAAATTCTTTCATCTGTCTGATTGCTCTGGCTAGAGTTTCATGTACTATGTTGAATAGAAGTGGTGAAAGAGGGCATCCCAGTCTCGTTACAGTTTTTAGAGGGAATACTTTCAATTTTTCTCCATTTAGAAGGATATTGGCCATGGGCTTAACATAGATAGCTTTTACAATGTTGAAGTATGTTCCTATGTCCCTAGTTTTTATAGTGTTTTGAACATGAAGAGTGTTGTATTTTATCAAAAGTTTTTTCTGCATCTATTGAGATGATCATATGATCCTTGTCTTTAAGTCTACTGATGTGATGTGTTACGCTTATTGATTTCAGTATGTTGAAGCAATCTTGCATCCCTGGGATGATCCCCACTTGATCGTGGTACACTACTTTTTAATATGTTTTTGTATACGATTTGCCAGAATTTTGTTAAGAATTTTTACATCTATGTTGATGAGGTCTATGTTGGTCTGAAGTTTTCTTTCCTTGATGTGCCTTTGTCTGCTTTTGGTTTCAGGGTGATACTAACTTCATAGAATGAGTTTGGAAGGGTTCCCTCCTTTTCTGTTTCATGGAATAATTTAAGGAGTATTGGTGTTAATTCTTCTTTAAAGGTATTGTAGAATACTGTTGAGAATCCATGTGGTACTGGGCTTTTCTTAGTTGGTAGACTTCTGTTGACCTTTTCTATTTCATTTCTTGAAATTGATCTGTTTGAATTGTGTCGTCCTCCTGATTCAGTTGGGTAGATCATATGTCTTTAGAAATTTGTTGATGCCTTCGAGATTTTCTATTTTGTTGGACTATAGGTTTTCAAAATAGCTTCTAATGATGTTTTGTATTTCAATGATATGTGTTGTGGTATTTCCTTTTTTCATCATGAATTTTATTGGGTTCTCTCTTCACTAGTGTAGCTAAGGTTTACCAATTTTATTTGTTTTTTCAAAGAACCAACTTTTTGTTTTATCCATTTTTTCAACTTGCTTTTGTTTCAATTTCATTGATTTCAATTATTCCCTGTCTTTTGCTTTTGGTGTTGTTTTGTTCTTTTTCTAGGGCTTTGAGATGTAATGTTAGGTCATTTATTTGTTGACTATTCTTTTTTTGAATGAGCTCAATGCAATGAAATTTCCTCTTAGTACTGCTTTCAGAGTGTCCCAGATATTTTGATATGTTTTATCAGTGTTCTCATTTACCTCTAAGAATTTTTTATCTCCTCCATGATGTCTTCTACTTTCCATGCATCATTTAATAGCATATTATTTATTCTCCATGTGTTGGAGTAGTTTCTATTTTTTATTTTAACATCGATTTCTAATTTCATTCCCCCGTGATCTGATGGAATGCAAGGTAATATGATATCTCATTTTTTTTTTGTATTTGCTAAGAGTTGCTTTGTGGCATAACATATGGTCTATTTTAGAGAATGATCCATATACTTCTGAGAAAAACTGTATTCACTCATTGATGGATGACATATTCTATATATGTCTGTTAAATCTAAGTTATTGATTGTATTATTGTGTTCTATGGTTTCTTTGTTTAGTTCCTTTTTGGAAGATCTATCCAGTGGTGAGAGATGTGTGTTAAAGTCACCCAGTATTATTGTGTTATGGTCTATTTAATTCCTGAAATTGAGAAGGATTTGTTTGATATACATAGATGCTCCATTGTTTGGGGCATAAATATTTATGATTGTTATATATTGTTGATTTATGATTGCTTAAGCAATATGAAATTTTCTTCTTTATCTCTTCTGACTAACTTTGGCTTGAAGTCCACTTTATCTGATATGAGGATGAAATCCCCACTTTTTTATTGAGTCTGTGTGTGATACTTTTTTTCCCATCCTTTCACCTTCAGTCTGTCGATGTCTTGAAGGCAGAATGTTGTTGGGTCTTTTTTTTTAAATCCAATCTGTCAGTCTATGTCTTTTGATTAATGAGTTTAGGCCATTAATATTCAGGGTTATTATTGAGATATGATTTGTATTTCTAGTCATTTTGATTATATTTTGGTTTTTAACTTGACTTAGTTTCTCCTTTAATTGACCTTTCCTTTAGTGTAATTCCTCCCTTTGCTGGTTTTTATTGTTTTTTTTTTTTTTTCATTTCCTCCTCATCGACTATTTTGCTGAGGATGTTCTGTAGTGCATGCTTTCTAGTTGTGAATTATTTTAACTTTTGTTTACCATGGAAGATTTTTATTTTGTCTTCAGATCTGAAGCTTAATTTTGGTGGATATAAAATTCTCATTTGGCATCCATTTTCTTTCAGCACTTGATATATGTTATTCCAGGACATCCTGGCATTGAGGGTCTGGGTTAAGAAATCAGCTGAAATCCTAATTGTTTTCCCCCTACGTGTAATTTGATTTTTATTATTCTGTATGTTAGTCAGCCTCTTTATAATGTACCTTGGTGTGGGTCTGCTGTAACTTGCACATTTGAGATCCTGTAAGCCTCTTGTAGTTGATTTTCTATTTCATTCTTTAGATTTGAGAAATTTTCTTGTATTATGTCATTGAAAAGATTGTGCATTCTTGGTTTCTATCTCCACACTTTCGTCTATCCTAATAAATCTTAAATTTCATCATTTCATGTTATCCCATATTTCTTGGAAGTTCTGTTTATGATTTCTTACCATCTTCTCTGTGCAATTTTATTTTCAAGAGTCTATTTTTATCTTCATTTTTATCTATTTATCATTCATTTTTATCTATTTTTATCTTCATTGTCTGACGCTCTGTCTTCTAAGTGGTCTAGTCTTTTGGTGATACTTTCCATTGAATTTTTAGTTTCCTTCATTTTGGAATTTCTGCTTGATTCCTTTTCATAATCTCTGCCTCTTCATTGAAGTGATCTTTTACTTCCTTTATTTTCTCTCCAATACCATCCTTTATTTCAAAGATCAGTCTAACTATGTACCTTCTAAACTCCTTCTCTGACATTTCGTCTACTGTGTTGTCTATGGATTAAATGTTGGAACATCTTGGTTTGTTTGAGACTCTTTGTTCCCTTGTTTTTCATGTTGTTTGTGTATCTTCCCATCTAGCAGTTTGGATATGAGGCAGGACAGATTCTACCCTATAATATTATAGTGTTCCTGAAGGCTTCTAGCACCTCACTTTTAAGGGAGAGACCAATATTAGTAGCACCCAATGCAGATAATATACAACCTTAAACCAAGTAGCTCCTATGAAGGCATCTACAGTTTTGTTGCAATAAACAAAGATGATGTGTTCAATTTTTGTCTGCAATATAAACAGTAAGTTTTCTAAAAGAGTTTACCATTTCAAATGATGGACAGTGAGGTAACAGAAGTAGTGTAAGATATGATGTTTAAGAAGGACAGAAGATAGAGGTAAAAATTTATAGTAAGAATGAGGGAGGAATTAATAGAGGTTGGCTGTTAGTATGAGAGAAGTGAGAAAGATAATTGAGGGAGACAGGTGAGAAAAACTATATACAGATTAAAACAAATGTAGAAATATAAGAATACAGAACAAAACTGTAAGATACTATTCAGACATCCCATTCCTCAATAAATTAATGCATGAAAAATATTTGGATTCAAAAATCATGGAGGTATGAGATGGAGGGCAAAAAAAAAATAAGGAAAGTCTCAATGGAAAATTGAACAATTTCTTCCATTGACTTTCAAAACTCTTTTCAGCTTCCCTTCTCTGCTGATAGGTGGGGTTGTCTGAAGTTTGATGTTAGCTCCAGTGTAGTGGGTACCAGACTGGTTGGGTGGGTGAGCCAAAAGCAAGATGCCCTCACATCCTCTTCCGGTTTTCCCACCCATTTGTAGCTGGCCCCTTCTGGCCCCACATACTTCAGGACTCACTGAGCTGGAGAGAATTTTTAAACCTATGCTCCCCCTGGGGAACTGCCTCAGTCTCCAGCTTTCCACAGGCTTGGCAGACCTAGACTGACCCATGCAAATCCAACTGCAATCTGATGGACCCCAGCTTCAGCTTCCCCAGACCCTGTCTTGCTGCAGTCCCAAGATCTCAATGCCCTTTCACCTTGCAGAGAGACCAGCAGGCATGCACTCACACAAAGGAGAGACCCTACAAAGTGGCAGCAAGATGGCAGCCACCAGCACACCCAGCAGAAAGACCTCAGGTGCAACCAGACCCAAGTTGGCAGCAGCTGTGTGTAACCAAACCTGTGACAATGGACTTCCAGTCAGCAGAGGGCAACAGGCAGTAGGGATCTACTGGCAGTCTGTGAGTGGTGTGCAGGCTAAGGGTGGGTGCTTGGTGGGTGAATGTTGGGTTGTGGGTAATAGGTAGGTGAAAGGTGGGTGATGGGCAGGCAAGAGGTGAGCAAATGGGCAAATGGTGGATGACAGGCAGTCAGTCAGTGAGTGATCTCCCTCTTTCCCTTTTCTTGGTGATAATATCTTCCCCTGTGTCATATCCTCTTCCTCCTCCCTCTTTTGGACTCTGTTTTGCTAGGTGCCACATACATATCTTCTTGTGTTCATATTCCTTGTTTAATAAGCTCATACAATTAGGCCTGAATTATTGAACATCTACAAGAAAATGGGACTGATGAGAAGAAGAAAATATTTAGCATATATGCCAAATATTCTCATTACAAAAAGTGCTACATCGATACCTTCTCATTTAAATATTTGTAAGTGTCTTTCAGTTATTTAATGATGGAACTATACAACCTGTTGCTGTTTTTCAAAAGGCGACAGTGTAAGTATTCCTGGAGATATTGCAGAATTCACAGAGTTTCTTTAGGGAAGTTGGTATCAAGATTTGTAATACATCACCAAGAGATTACTTCTTGTTGTGAGCAACTCACAGCATTGCAGATCCGGCTTATCTCCTCTAACCCCCTCCCCTGACCCTGTGTGTGTGTGTGTGTGTGTGTGTGTGTGTGTGTGTGTGTGTGTGTGTCTCCTGCATCTGGAATCCTGAATCTGGAATAATTATTCTCCCCACTGAATAGCATGGCAGCATGTACACAGTTTTATTTAAATACTTGTTATTGTAGTTAATATTTGTGGGATCTTTGTGAGCAAGGTCTGTGATTGGTCACTTTTATAGGAAATAGGACAGAGTGATCCATGAAAAAATAGTAAAATTCTCACAACTAGAGACAACATATAGCAGAAATAAAGTGCAAAAGATCCTTTGAATATGAAAGAGTATTATTTCTGGGAGAAGTGATAAAAATGCAAATAGCTAAGATACCAGCAGGAAAAATGATAGAGAATTAGGCAATCTAGAAGTTTGATAATAACTTTGAAATTCCAAAAATTCTGCTTTCCTGAGAAAATAGGGAATTTTGAAAACTATCTATATATCTCTACTTGTGTGTTGAGGGGTGGAGGAGACATATCAGGATACTGCAAAACTGCTAAATGCAGCAATAAGGAATCCAGGTTTAATTCAATTTAATGAGTTTTCAAAAGATTTCCTGTATTTTATACATTTATAAACTATATTTTATAGCATTTTGAAAACCAACTCTACAAATGTTTGCTGACAATGGATATGGCTTGGGAGAGTAGACTGGTGCTAAGAAGTAGTGCTTAGAAGGTTTAAATCTGTAACAATGGAAAAGTACACAGTGTATTTCTAGAATTTTCCAAAAACCTGAGAGAATTCATTCATTTAGCAAACATTTAACATTTCCTGTGCCCAGACTACCCTTTTTCAAATAAGTATACTATGCATCCTAAAAAAAATGTTCCTAAAATCTTGCTTACATTCCCAGTACTTTTTATAAACCAGATGAGTATTTGATTATATGTACTTTCAAATAGCCCCTTGCTAAAGATCATTATGATGGTGCTATTTGGAAAAGAATCACACGAAAAATTCCTAGCATTCCATTCCACTGTTGTAATACTACATACTCACAAGATCAGATAACATAGACATATTCTAAGGGATTTGTCATAATGTGTTCATGGAGATGTTATCAAAGGCTTTCCTGGTACATTGCACAGTCTTCTTTTTTTACAAACTTATTGGGGGAAATTTCTTTCAGTTATTACTATCAGGAAGGAGCTATTGCTTTTTTGAGTCAGTAGTTTGCTTTTATCCTACAGAGACTGATGGTGTCATTTCATTTCTCCTCCATACACTGACTGCTAGGAAAATATTTTGGCTTATCTGGAGCAAGTAACATGCCCATGCTATATCTCATCCCTGACTGCAGGTTATGTCCCTAATCTTGTTTCAATTTTCTAAAAAATTACTTCTAATTCGTCTTTTCTTGGGTTTTATATCTCTATGATGTCTTTAAAAGTTTTTGTGAAAGATGAGGGCATATAAATATATGTATGTGTCCCAAAAGATAATAGTTTACAATATTTCAAAGTTTTTGGTTGCTGCAGAAATCTCTTTCCCAAGACAAGATAAACCCATAAGATTCGACTGTAGCTCTCAACTTCTCTTGTACGTCTATCTTACCCAGTTTGGGAACAGATGTCTCTAGGAAAAGAGATATACAAACAGTACCAACAGGAACAGGGCAAGCCCTTTGAAGAGCTTTCAGTTTAACATTATGCAAGGCAAGGTGAGAGAAGATGCTGTTTCAAGGGTTCTACATATCTTAATTCATGCTAACATTTAAGGTGAATGAGAGAAGGTAGCTAAATATCCTGAGGATGGTAAAAATTCCTTCAAAGCAGACCGTTAGTGAATATGATGAGCAGCAGGATGATACAGCAAAACTTTTAAATACCCTGGGAAGGTAGGATGTGTTATGAACCCAGTACATGCCACACTAGACCTCTGTTAACATGACTGTACCCAATCTTCAAGACAACTCTTCAAGGAAGGAAGTCAGTATTACTACTTTTCAGATGTGGAACTCCAGGCTTAGAAATTTCCTGAAGCCATATAATGAGTAAAGAGAACAAGGTCTTGAACTGATCATGTCTGACTGTCTTCTTCAAGATCACCTGTCATTCTAAGTTATCTGCTCAGAGGTGGTACTTTTAAAGACCAGTGAAAAGGATTTAAAGAACTTGTCACTCTCTTCACATGACGGGGAACAGGCTCCCTCTATCCTATAAAAAGTCCTCAAGAAACACACTTTACTGCTGCTGTTTTCTCATTTTTTCTGCTCTTTCTGATCTCTCCTTTCTCTTTTTCTCTCTGCCATCAGATACTGAATCCATCTGATCCACACATGCTTAGGATTCCACCTTGCCCTTTTTTTGTCATAGACATGTACCCTTCTCAGTGACTGTTCATGGACTCAATTCTCATAAATATTCTCATCAGTAATTCTCATCAGTAATTATGTCCCCATTTTGAAACCCCTTCTCTTCACTTAAATTTCTATCCCACACAGCTGGGAATAAAAGTGGAGAAAGGAAGGGTAGTCATGAGTGGGAAGCAAGGATCTATCTAAGTTGAAACATTAGAAATTAGGGCCTAATGTATATATATTATGAATTTACATATCTCCTTTAGATGTTGGTTTCCTTGCTCATCAAACCATATTCTAAACCTGCTAATTTGTGAGCTTTTTAATGTCAGGGGTTACCTTAATTCCTTCCTAAATGAGTATTTCCATTTTGGTATATATGCTGATAAAGCAGGAGTTAAATATTCAGTCACTGGCTCTTCATAGAGCATCTATTTTGATCTGAAAACTATTATATGTATTTTTTAAAAACTATCTCGCATTTGAAGGACATATACATAAATACACAGTTTTTTTTATATAGTATTCTATATGTGAAATTTCATTATGGATTGGATACCTAAAAAGTTGCAAAAATAAATGAAGCAATAATTAATGCATACAAATTAGATGTTTTGATTATTTTCCTCTGAAATGGTTATAGTCTAGAGATTCTTCACTCCACTTAATCTAAATTTAAATGTAATGAGTGATTTGATTTAAATATTTAAATAAAACTGGATTCTGTTGCAGACATCAATAGTTAATTGAAGAGTAAAACAAAATAACATTAGGGGTAAAGATGTGCACATCAATTAACATAGCATATTAGTTTTACAAATATCACTTTCCATTTTGGTGATTGATCAGTGTAAACAAAGTACTGTGATGAGTTCCTGTTGACTTTGGGTTAATTATGACCATGGTGTTCAGTAGCAGTAAAGTAATAAAGCACACAATGTATCATAATTATGATAAGTTAATCACACTTTGGGAACATGGAGAGGACTCAGTGCATTTCATTTCACAAGGTAGAATTAGTTTATGAAAATCTAGTCCCTGAAGGCCCTCTGAATCTTATCTAAAGCACATTCAGAGTTGAATAAATATTTATGTTAAATACATAGTAATCATAACAAATTGCCAATCAGGATGAGTACAGTTTTATACATAAGAAAAGAGCTAAATAGGAAATGTCCCATGCTCTCAAAATCTTTCCCAAATTCAGAAACTCAAGATTTTATACTTTTGAATTAATAAATAAATAGTATTTGGAGATTTGAGACTTGAGCAAGTAAGTTGCAATTTTGAATATATTAACAGTCTCTTTAATACCTTGGTTCAATTAGATTATCCATCCTAGCTCACTTTGCTTATGACACAAATCTAATATTTTTGTACTAAGTAAAAATAGATGTAGAATAATTATTATAACCACTTTTGAAATGAACAATCTAAGACTCACCTTGCTTATAATTTATTTTTAGATACTATTCAAATACCTTAATACTTGTAGCTCCTTTTTCCTGATTCTTGATTAGTAGCTCCTAAAATTCACTAAGCAATAATTGGGAGCTTATCAAAATTCAGATTCCCAGGTCCACACTCAGTTAGTCTGGGTTTAGGTCCTACTATCACAAGCTATTTCAGTATAAGTGGTTGGGAGATTATACTTTTCAAAACACTTACCTTTACATGGTCACACTGATGTTTGTCTTCTTGAATGTGACATTGAAATGTAATATCACTTTATTTTTTTTAATTAGATAATGAACAGCTCAGGCATCTTCTCATTGGCCAGTGTTGGGATGACTTCATCAATGAGAATTCTGCTTTCCAGTTTAATTCTCTGAATCGTATACAAGGTATAGAATTTCTGCCTTATATTCTGTCATTCTGTATACTACTATATTTATGATGTAATACATATATCCATTGTCTTAATAAATATTTCATACAAATTAAAAATATAATTTAAAATTTTCAAAACAAATTATGTAAGTTGATAGAAAATCTCAGATAGTACAACCTTTATGTATCTGTAAAGTATTTACATTGGTTTTCTTTCCAAATGTAGCACATAAGAAACACTTGGCAAATATTTTACTTTTGCATTTTTTATTCCTCCTCCTCTTCCTCTTCTCTCCTTCTTTCTCTCCTCCTCTTCCTTCTGTTCTATTTCCTTTACCTTCCACCCCCTCCTCCTCCCTCTTCCTCCTACTTTAGTGAGAATGGATCTTTTTATATTGCCCAGTTTGACCTCAAAGTGCTGGGCTCAAGTCTCAGGTCCTCTTGCCTTAGACTCCTATTTTTAAATTTTGTATATTTGTAAATCATGCCACTTAATACATGGGTGTGTGTGAGTCAAGGAAAATTTTGGAAAATGAAAAATAACTAGTTTGCTAAGACTACTCAGTCTTAGGAAAAATAATTACATCTTTGCATAGACTAATGAATCCTTGCAAATTTATTACAAGGTGTACATATATTTCTTTTGTACATTTAACCCATGTGAATATTAATGAATAGGAAAAAATCTAAGATAATGAAGCTGCTTAAAAATCCGAAGCTCAAAAATTATGAATTTGCTTAAAATATTTTTAAGTTACAAAAAACAATTTTGGTCAATATAATAAAATACAAAGTATGTTAATATGGTTGATACAAAAATACTAATTGAAATCATAATGATAACTAGCATTCTTCCAAAAGGTTAACGATTTTCTTCCATTTACTGTAGTCATGTATATCAGCATCCTTGAGTTTTATTAATTTATCTCATTTAATGCAAAATCCCATGGTGTAGGTGTTATTATTCTTACTGAATAGAGAAAATTGAAATTCAGAAAAAATTAACTTACACAGAATGTAAACATTTGCTTGATGGCAGAGTTGAACTTCCTTTGTCTGATTTCAGAATCTTTGCTTTATATTTCTTTGCAATGCATTAAAATGAATATAAGCAATAGTTTATAAAGAGGAAAATAGAGATAGTCAAAAAATGGCTGAAAGTATATTCAGTGTCCTTAATAACTAAATAGACATTGATTTCATTGATTATTAATGACATAGATGTTAAATAATTTAATTAACATAGATGTTTAATCAATGGATGTTGATTTAAACAATGACCTCCTAATTATTCTTTTTCTTTTTTGTTTGTTCTTGCAGTTTTTTATATTTTAATGGAAACTACTAATGTTAAAGTTTCTATGTGAAATTGGAACAAACAGTGCTTATAGGAATACAAATCAATGTTACATAGTCTTGAAAGCACTTTGTGTAATGTATAGAATGAACTTTGAAGTTATCATCCTTTAATACAAATACCAATTCTGGTGAAATATTTTTTTTAAAATAATCAAAATATGGTTGATTCATGCCAAAAATGTATTTGATATTGCATCTTCTGTGTTAGCAAAAAAATTAAAAACAGCCTTAATGCTAAATGAAAACTTCAAATTTGTAGAAACTTTTAATACATTTGTGTATGCTTAATTTTACTTACTTATTAAATATATAAGCCATTTCCTTTTTTAAAAATTTCTTCCACTGATTCTACAAATGTCTTTTCATGTTGTGAAATCAATTGAAAATTCAACTACGGATTTTTCTTCTCTGTGCTTCATAGGGAAGTATTAGAGATGGGTAGACAAGTTTTCATCTCGTTTTGCCTTTCATTGTTCAGGGCTATTCTTTTTCTTAATTCCTTTAATTTCTCCTCTTGTTGAATAATAACAGTAATTCTGTTGCTATTTGTTTTTGCAGTGGGACATCCTATATGAATCATATGCATTTTGTTCCACGGATCAGTAGTTCAGGTCTTGTGCCAGTACCATAGTTTAAACCCCATGGTTTTGTTTTCTTATTCTATTTCTTTCTTTACAGTTTCTTTAAAATTATTTATTTCCTCTATTCATCTATTTATATTTTTGTAAACACTTTAGAATAACTTTTTATCAAGTTCCAAAATAAATCTCAGTAATATTTTAATTGTAGTTACATTAAACCTATATACAAACTTGGGGAGAACTATAGTTTTATGATATTTAATCTTCTTGTTCAGGACTATTTATTTTCTTAATATTTTGCAGTATAGTATTTATAAATATCAATAAAGTCCATGTTTGCATGACAAAATTATAAAGCTTTCAGTAATGGTACTTTTGTTTTAAATAATCCTGTTATTAATTATATATAATACAATTTCTATGCAACACAGAAACCAAGAATTTTGTGTCCCAATATTAAGAGTTCCAATTTGAAAAGTAGTGGTTAAATACACTTATTTAATTATGACTTATATTTCTTTTATTGTCTTCAAATAGTTTTCAAATTTAATCCAATTTTTTCCTGGATCCCTTATTGATTTTTCTAGCTTCCATTGTGACTTGATTATTATGATAAACAATGCATACCCTACCTGTACAGAGCACAGTTCAAGATGTACTCCCTACTGCTCTGTATAATAAAATCTCCAAAGGGGCTTATTTTCTCTGAATTCCTTGTTTGCTCTGACATTCTTATATGCTATAATATTAGTCTTAGGGTTTTTTCCTACTGAATTGGGGAACATAAACATTTAAATTACAATAGAAATGGGAGCTCAGCTTCTTATGCTGCTATGGACATTTTTGGAGACATTGGGTATTATTGACCATCTTGTAAAACTTTCCTTTAGAGATAATATCCTGAACCAGAAAGGTATTTATAACCCTAAAACTAAGTTTTTCTACTTCAACATGGAACATTTCCTTGGTGAATATATGAGAACTGAAAAAAATGATATTATTGTTGACCAGTTTTTACAAATGCATGTTACTAAAAAACAAAAATAGAAACAAACAAAAGTCAACAACTAAGCAATATACTTTAAAAAGATTGGGAAATACTAGGCTAAAAATTGTTTCTTCCTGACAGGATTTCCTAGGGCTTTTCTTTTTTTCTCTATTGCTACGTGTATTTCCACATGGACAAAATTATGTTTTCAAACTTGTATCTGGCCAGGAAGTATACCTGTGTAAATGTTACCCTCAGGTGAAATGATTCAGCAAGGATCTTCTAAACTTGCACTCTCTAATTTACCATATGATATGACAGTGCATTCCATTCAATTCAAGTAAGTTCCAAGTATTAAAAAGAGGTCAAGGGACAGCAGGGTAGACTAGTTTTTGTTCCCTATATGTGAATGGTGCTGCTTCAGTCCATGGTAGGAGCTATTCATTTCACCATTCCTGTCTAAAGCTGACTTTACCAAAATTGTGGCCTATATGTGACTAAAGGATATGAAGAAAAATAATTTCTGCAAACTTCCTCATAATTAAGTTCTTTCAGAAATTTTCAGTTTTGCACTTATGATGTTATTTAGAACTTGTGTAGTTAGATATTGAGCTACACTAGAACTCTATCCATTGACACTGTTTTTTTTTTCTTACTGGAAAAAGCATTTATATCATCTTATTTGCTCTAAGGAAATGTATTTCTAAAAGGAAATGTTTTTCTCTAGAGATACTTTTCCTTAAATTAGTTTCTGGTTATGGTGTAGGTAGCTAAATACTTCAATTTGTTTTTAGCAGATTTGTTGTTCTTTTTGTTATTTTTCAAAACTGATAAGTACTAGACAGGAGGAAAAGAAATGGTGTTCATGTCAGTGCAGAATCTTAGCCCATCAATCTTTACTTCAAAACTTAATCTTGTCTATGAACTTAATTAGGTCAAGTAACCAAGAATGAGATAAGAATGAATGTAAATTGTGATTTCAGAGGACATCCTTCTACCAAGGTGATAAATTTATAAGACTTCCAGTGTCCTTTTTCTCTTTTATGGGCAAGGAATCAAATGGCACTGAAGCAAAATCAAGATTAAATCCTTGAAACAAATCTTAGCTGAAACATCTTCCCTGGGTATAATATTTCAAAAGGGGCCAGGGATTAGCATTATTACATATTATACTGTAACACTACATAACTAGGGGTCACTTTGCAAGTATATACATGTGATTAGATGTAGAAACTTAGGAAGGTTGCCAAAGTACAAGGATTGAGAATTAGGTTTGTAGGCAGAGAATGTATGTTCTGGTTCTCACTGAAACAGGATAAGCTCTATTAGCTGAAGCTAACCATTAATTTATTCATACACATACTGCATGATCTATTTATGATCTTTCTATACATTGTTTCATTAATTAATTTGTCTATAACCAGTATCTTACTTTAAAACTTTTATTTTTACTTCACTGTATGTGTTATTAGATCAGGGTAGTCTCTTTCTCTGTTCTTAATGTAACACCCAGGGTTGTAAATAATAAAATTTGATGCCTTTATCTAAAAACATAGCCCACCAGCAGCATAGAATATCCAGGAAGTAAAGACAAAATTCTGTCAGCAACCTCATCATTTTATCTGAAGACTTTAATTATTATAGTTTTATATGTGCTTTATGATAAACTATTTTTTCTCCTACTTACACTACATGCATATAATATTTAAATGGTGACACATATTACTCAACTTAAATGATTATTTTCACAAAATGATGACATAAATTCTCAATAGAGGATTTCATAGTTGCAATTCAGCTGTATTATTGGCTGTAAATTAAAGCCAAAATCATTCTCCCAAATAATTTGATATGATTTGTCCCTTATTTTATAATGTGTTTTTAAATAAAATTTTATTCATAACCCTCAAAACCAGAAAAGTATACTTTTAAGCAATGTGAGTTGGGCCAATGATGATTCACCAAGAAACTATTCTAATTTAGCATTAATCTGGATAGTAAATGTGACAACAATAAACTGCATTTCAAACATTTTATATATGTATATATAAATACACACAAACACAATTTTTTGGTGCTAGAGATTGAGCCTAGGACCTCATATATGCTAAACCCTTGTTCTATGACTGAGCTACACCACAACCCTGGGATATACAAATTTATAGGGTACTTTTGTTTTTATTGCCGTTGCTTTTGGTTTCATTATTAATGTTGTTGTTCTAATTTTGCAATCCCTTTTATGACCAACAGAAATTACTCAAAGAATGTGTATTTTAGAATTTACTAGCTTTAAATGCAACAACCATGTTTTCTGCTATTACTCAAGTAATTAGTTAGTAAAGGGTAAAATGACAGCTTTTTAAAAGAATATATCAATAATTTCTTGCTTGTGAAAATTGTTCATCCAGAAATAAAAGCTACTACATTTAAAAAGGTTCATTACTAATATGGTTTTCAAAAGTCAAATAAACATAATTCCAGAACAGAAACAAACTAAAATGTATTAAAACTTATGTGTCACTATATAAACAAAATGCTATTATCACAATCACCTTTTTAGAGAAGTGTGCTTCAGAGAAAGTTTCTTTGTAATAAAATATTTTCCTGAGCCAGTAACTAGTTCATAGAAACAGTGATTTACTGACAAGGTTACAGTGAACTCTACCCTGTCACCAATTAATATAACTGCAGGCAAGAAACTTGCCCTCTAGACCTTTTGAATTTTCTCATTTTAAAATATGTTACTTGGAACTTCCAGCATTTGCTCAGCAATGTTCAAATGTTTGACAATGGAAAAGATATTGTTCCTATCTTTACAGCACAATAAAAATATGAAAATTATAAACCTTCATGATTTAAAAAAATATCACATAATTGAAGTCACAGGAAAATCAACTGACATAAAAGTCTAAGCCAAGACTGGAACCTTCAGAGAGATACAGAGATACTAACTCCAAGTTTAATCTACAGTTAATGTGTAGATAAAACTACATTGGCACATTTGCAAAAAGTAGGAATGTTGGAGAATTGCAACACAATGTGCATACGGATAGGGAAGGGGCAATAAAACTGAGAAGGACAACTCCTAAAGATTAGGGGACATGATGCCAGGCTAAGAATGAAACTTACTCAGAACACCAGAAAACACTACCCTCACCAATTCCACTGCTAGATTAACAAACATTGTATGTCAGCTAGCACTGAATGAGTTGAAAAAGCAGACTCTATATGAGGTACAGTGTATGGAAAAAGTTAAAACTGAGAATGAAGTGGACATTGATAAGACCTTTGGTAAAGTTTGCCCCCATACTAAGCACAATTCTATCAATCTCAACTGTTTTAGTCAACTTTTTCACCACTGTGCCCAAAAGACCTGACAAGAACAATCAGAGGAGGAAAAGTTTATTATGGTACTCTTAGTTTCAGAGGTCTCAGTCTATAGATGGCTGACGTCATTCCTTGGGGCCTGAGGTGAGGCAGAACATTATGGTGAAAGGGTGTGGAAGAGGAAAGCAGCTGGAAGCAGCACCAGGAAGCAGAGAGAGACTAAGCTCAGCTCCCAAAGGCACTTCCCCAGTGACCCACCTCCTCTAGCCACACCCTACCTACCTACAGTCACCACTCAGTTAATCCCTATCCAGGATTAATGCAGCGATTGGTTAATCACTGATTCATGCTGTGATCCAGTCATCACTTCTAAACTTTCTTGCATTGTCTCGCACATGAGCTTTTGGGTCACCTAATATCTAAACCATAACATTCCACCTCTGGCCCCCAAAAGCCTATTCTCATATCACAGTGCAAAATATATTTAGTCCATTTTCAAGAGTCCCAATAGTCTCATCAGTTTTAGCATTGCCCAAAAGTCCAAGTCCAGTCTCCTCTGAAACTTAAGGCAAACTCTCAGCATGAGCCCCCGTTAAAAAAAAATAAAAATCAAGTTATATATATCCAATATATAAAGGCACAAAGTAAACATTTCCTTGTAAAGAAATAGGGGTATAGAAGGAAGGAATGGGACCAAAGCAAGGCCAAAATCCAGCTGGGAAAACAAGTTCTCTAGCTCCACATCTAGCATCTGGAGCACATGGCATTATGATGTTCTCTCCAAAGCGCTGATGTAGCTCCGCCCCTATGGCTTTGCTGGTTGTAGCTCACATGGCCTCTTTCTTGGCTTGTCTCTGATAGATTCCTGCAGCTTTCCTGGGCAGACATCCACAGTACTGGCATTTCTTAATCTCAGGGATCTCTATTGTAGTTTCAGCTTCCTTCTCACTTCTCTACACATCACCCTCTTGGAGGCTGCCCACAGGGACTCTGACCCTAGGGCACTTGACCTAGTCTCTCAAACCTTCCTTTGAAATCTTGGTAGAAGCGTCCATATCCCCCTAACTCCAGCATCCTGCAATCCTGCAGAACCAACACCACATGGTTGACACCAAAGTCTGCCACCAGATCTAGCAGTAGCTAAGCTTCCAAGGGACCATCAGCCTCTGGGTGCCTTGGTGACTGAGCATGATGAAGCAACTTCCAGGCCACCCTGTGCAAGCAGGGTGCCTCACTGGTCTGAAAGGAATTTTTACTTTTTTACCCTTGAGCCTAAGATGCCCTCAAGCCATCTTTATTATTGTCTCTGGGCAAAGTCTTTAGCCTTTCTTTAGTGGCCGTAATGTCTTTAACAACTATAACTTCCTTATCTAAATTTTAGTAGCAGTTTTCTGGCTGAATATTTTCAAATCTTTCTGCTTTGCTTTCTGCTCCTGATTATCACAATAAACTTGGCTAAAAGCTACCAGTGATATCCATGCCACCGCCTGAATGCTTTACTGCTTAGAAATTTCTCCCACCAGATTAAGAAGTTCATTGCATTTAGTAAATTCAGCCTCACAGAAAGTTTCAGGACATGGGCCAAATGTAGACAACTTCTTAGCCAGAATGTAACTCAAATGACCTCTTGTCCAGTTTCCACTAGAGTCCTCCTTTTCCTCTATACCTCATAAGCCCAGTTTTTACCTTCCACAGTCCTATTGGCATTCTGATCTGAACTCCCACCAGAATTGCCCATTAAGCTCTGCTTACAACAATCTAAAGCTTTTCTAGCTTACATCTCTAAACTTTTCAAAATTCCTCTCATGAATTCCAAAAACCTACAAAAGTTTCTAAAGCATGGATCAGGTTAGTCACAGCCATGACCTAACTTCTCAGTACCAATTTCTGTTTTAGTCATGTTGCTCTACTGTGACCAAAAAAGCATGACAAGAACAATTAGAGGAGTAAAAGTTTATTTGGGAGCTCACAGTTTCAGAGGTCTCAGTCCGTAGAAGGCTAACTTCATTGCTCTGGGCCTGAGGCAAGGCTGAACATCATGGCAGAAGTGCGTGGTGGAGGATAGAAGCTAGGGAAATTGTACAAGGAAGCAGAGAAAGAGAGCTCTACTCACAACAATTAAACTCCGAAGGAAAGTCCCCAATGACCCACCACCTCCAGCCACACTCTACCAACCTAGAGTCACCATTCAATTAATCTCTATCAGGGATTAATGCAATTATTGGGTTAAGGCTCTCATAACCTAGTCATTTTACCTCTAAATTTTCTTGCATTGTCTCACACATGAACTTTCAGGAGGCACCAAATATCTAAACCATATCAACCAAAAAATCATGAGGCATATAAAAGATAAGAAAAAAATTTCACACTTCAAGAGGAAAACCAAATATGGAAACCAAAATTCAACACAACACAGGTTAGTTAGAATTATGTGACAGGATATTCAAAGTAGCAATGACTAATATGGTTAAATTTTGATTAGAATAGATGGACAAGCTGACAGATTAGCTGGGTAATTTCATCAATGAGATGGAAATTATTTAAAAAGTAACATGGACATGAAAACACAGAAACAGTGATAAATAATGTTTCCAGTGAACATAAGAATAGATTTGACATGACCAAGAATCAGTAATCTTATTTGTAGCTCAGTGGTGGAGCTCTTGTCTAGTGCGTGTGAGGCACTGGGTTCAATCCTCAGCACCACATATAAATAAACAAATAAAACAAAGGTATCATGTCCACCTACAACTAAAATATTTAAAAAGTTTGTCAATAGAAATTACAATAATTTATAGATAAAGTAGGGGGAAAAAGAGCACTGAAGAGTTGTGAGATATAGTCAGTCCAATATATTATAATTGCAGTTTTGGAAGACAAAGAGATGGTGGAAACAGTGCAGAGGAAAGGAGAAATATTTGAAAAAAATAATAGCTGAGTATTCATAAAACTAAGGAAATCACATTTAATCTGCTGAAAACAATGTAAAGAAAATCTTAGAGGTTGCCTGATTAGGAAAAAAAAGACATTACACAGAGAAAAACAAAGACTTCAGAAAACTAAAAGATAATGTAGAGATTAAAGAAAAAACAATACTGTCAGTCCAGAATTCTATACATATCAAAAATATCTTTCAAGATGCAGAATTAAAGATTTCTTCAGATCATTGTATAAAACCCAATTACGTTTCTAACATTAGCAATAGAACATTGGAATTTGACATTAAAATGTCATTTACAATAACAACAAAGAGCCTTGCAATCTTTCTATAAAAATCTAACAAAATATGTGCATGTTCCATATACTGAATACTAAAAAATGCTGTTAAAAAATTCAATAAGTCTAAATAAATGGAAAATTTCTTTAGGTTCATTGATTGGAAGACTCAATATTGTTAAAATGTTAATGCTCTCCAATTTGATTTATTGATCAAATACATTCCCAATCAGATTTTTTATGAGTATTCACAAACTGATTCTAACATGTATATGAAAAGACCAAAGAACTGGAATATAAAAAATAAAATTTTTATGAAAGATTAGCAAAATCAGAAGACTTATAGAATTCAAGATAACCTATACTAATTTGTATTGGTTGAATATAGACAGAAATTTTGTATTGAAGAAAGATAAACATAATCAAATAAGAATAATAGAAAATCCAGATATAAACGCACACAAATACAGTTAACTGAATGGTTTGGATTCTTAAGAAATACTAAATATATAATTGAGACAAGTAAGATCCACTGATGGATGATCAAATAAGATGCCAAAATTCAAAGACAATATTTGCATCATCTCAAAGCATCTCTACAAAATACTTATTAAATGCAAAGGGAAAATACTAATTTTACCTGGTAGAAACCATCTTAATCTTATAGATATTACCTTAACCAAGTGATAAAGATTAAAATTTTCCTTAAGAAAATATTTCAGTATTATGTTCCCCTTATAAAAGAACACTCAGAAAGGAGAATAATCTCTCTGGTATTATTACCCCAAATATATATCTTAAATCTTATGAAAAATACATTACAAAGTTGAACTGAGGGACATTCTATAATTTGACCAGAGGTCTTTAAAAAATGTCAAGGTCATGAAGACAAGAAAAGTCTGTGGAGTTGTCACACATTAAAGGAGACTTAGGGAGAATGGTTTCTCAATACAATGTGGAATCTTGGATTGAATCTTGTGATATAAAAGAACATTGGAATAAAATATATAGTTTAATCATATTGTACCAGTGTTACTATCTTGGTTCTGATATTTGTATATGTCTATGTAACAAGTTTTAAAAAATAGTATCAGTTGAAAATATCATCTCTAGCAGTATGCCAAATGCTATTTTTTATTTTTCTTGTTAAAAATCTATGGTATACCCAGGCATGGGAGTACACGCCTATAATCCCAGCAACTTGGGAGACTGAGGCAGGATGATTGCAAGTTCAAATACAGCCTCAGCAATTTATCAAGGCTCTGAGCAATTTATTGAAACCCTGTCTCAAAATAAAATATAAAAAGGACTGGGGGGCTGGGGATATAGCTCAGTTGGTAGAGTGCTTGCCTTGCAAGTACAACGCCCTGGGTTCAAATCCCCAGCACCGCTAAAAAAAAAAAAAAAAAAAAAAAAAGGACTGGGAACTTGTTTCAGTGGTAAAGAACCCCTGGGCTCAATCCCTAGTACCAGAAAAAAAAATCTATGATAATGTTTAGAATTTTTGTTAGATCATGTGTATCTTTTTTATGTGAGGTAGATTTGGAATATTAATGTGATAATAAACTTTTAGTGGCTAGTATATAAAAAGTAGAACAAGAAGCATATCAAGTCTGGCAGTTAGCTTATTTTATTCCTAAATAAATCCTTGCTATATAATTTAAATTATGTGGAATGCTTAAAATAAAAACAAACATGAATAGTAGCAATAAATTAGGATAGATTAACAACATGTTCTTATGCATTAACCTAATTTTATTTGGTTAAATTCTTAGATCTCAGGAAATATGTAATAATCATGTTCTTTATTTTCCACAAGGCATTAAACAAGTACACTGTATTTCCCGGTAATACAACTATATGGAATTTAGTATATTGAAAACTTGTAGTCCAAATTTCTTATAGTCTTTACACTTTGTCTATCATTATAGTCATTCTCTCCCTTATGCTTTCAATTCCCTTATTCATCTTCCAGTTTCTATTCACTAAGGAAAACTTCAACCCTGGCAAATTAATCAGTGATTGCTGCATTAATACTGCATAGCAAAAATGACCCTATAATCTTAGTTTTAGAACCAGAACATTTATTTTTCTTGCTTGTGGATCTTCTGATGAGCTAAGTGACTCTCCTTTAGATTTTGCATCCCATTCAGGACTGCTCTACATATTTACTCATTCTGGAACATACCTAGAACCTTCCTTTCTTGTGGCTGGAAGAAGCATTAGAGGACAAATGGAAATACAAAATATCTCTTAAGTTTTCCATTTATATATTATCATCTAAACCCACACTTCATTGGCCAAATTAAGTCATACTTGGTCACACTTAGTATCAGTAGAGATGAGAGATATACTCTGCCTACCTTAATATAGTACACAATAAAGTTAAATCAAAATCAAAGCAAAGGCCATGATTATGTAATTATAATAAAAAGGAGTAGTAAAGTATCAGGAACAGTTATCCAGTCTGCAATCATCAGGTATCAACTCTCTGCCCCTTCTACACTTGAATTCAAATAGCTAAACATGCCTGGGCAGCAAAGAGAAAGAAAAAGAAAGGTCTGACTTTGCTGTCATTACTAGGACCAATTGTCTCTGCTCCCATCTCAACTCAGCCCCTCTCTTTGAGCCCCAGATCCTGCCTTTTCTCATTTTTCAATGACCTTACCTCTGTTATCCCTCATCTCACCTATATCTACCTTTCCTACTCCTGGGTGATTTCCACAGCATATATCAGCATGTTGTAATATCAACATATGTAAACAAACACTCTACTTACATGGGCCCTGCCGCTGCTTATCTGCTTGTTTTTAAAATTTTCTTATTCGAAGCAAAATTCCTACAAAGAGTTGTCTAGACTCATCATATCTTTCTGTTTTTTTTTTTTTTTTTTTTGGTACTGAGGATTGAACCCAGGGATGCTTAACCACTGAGCCACATCCCCAGCCCTTTTCATTTTTTATTTTGAGACAGGTTCTTACTAAGTTGCTTAGGGCCTCAGTAGACTGCTGAGGCTGGCTTTGAACTTGAGATCCTCTTGACTCAGCCTTCTAAGCCATTGGGATTACAGGTGTGCACAACCATGCCTGGCCTGTCTCCACTTCTTTACCACCAATAATCTAAGTCAATTTAGTGAGGATTTAATACTGAAAACATGAATGAAATTACTTTGTTAGGGAAATCATAGTTTCCATACTGCAAATTCCAAGACCAAATACTATGTCCTCCTCTTTATCTCTTTTTTTTATTTTTTAAAGACTGCATTTTGATTCATTGTATACAAATGGGATACATCACTTCGTTTCCATGGTTGTACATGATGTAGATTCATACCATTCGTGTAATCATACATGTACGTAGGATAATGATGTCTGTCTCATTCCACCATTTTTCATACCCCCTCCCTCTCATTTCCTTCTACATAATCTAAAGTTCCTCCATTCTTCTCTCACTCCCCACACCCCCTGCCCCATTATATATCATCATCCACTTATCAGGGAAAATAATTACAATTGACGTAGTTGACTTTTCTGTCTTTGAAATGCCATATTCACTTGACTTTTTAAATTTCTTTTTAAATTTAATTTTTAAATTTCTTCCTTGGTCATTGTTCACTCTTTCTGGGTCTTCTACTTTTTTCTATCTCCTATTATAACTCCAAATTTTGCCTTGAATTTAGGCTCAGTCCTGCCTCTTCTCTATTTATATTATTTTCCTTTTTATTTATGTCCAGCTTGTGGATAACAACTATACTTTGTGACCTCCTAATTTGTATCTCCAACTCCACACTCTCTCCTGAGTTACAACTGTACATCATTTCCTTCTACACATGTATATTTAATATGTTTCTCAAACTGAATATCACACTTTGTTTGTAGAGACGGGGTTTCACCTATGTGGCCCAGACTGGCCTTGAACTCCTGGGCTCAAGTGATTGTCCCTCCTCAGGCTCTGGAGTAGCCAGGACTACAGCATGTGCCATCACATGTACTCTAAATATTACTCTGATTTACTTGTCCCCATCACCCTCTCAAACCAATTTATGCTCCAACAATTTCTCCAACTCAGTTAATGGCATCATTATTTATCCAGTTTTATTGTGCCAAAACCCATGGAGTCAGATTTGATTCCTTTTCTCACTGCAAATTTCCAGCACATCAATAAATACTTATAGCAAAGCCATTAAGAACTATCCCATTTCAGACCACTTCTTACCACTTCCAGTTCTTTCACTGTAGTCTATACTACCCGAACTACTGCAATCACTTCCTTCATTTCAGTTTTGTTTCCTACGATCCGATCTCTACACATAATCCAGAGTAATTATTTGTAAAAAGTAAATTGGGTTATGTCACTATGCTCTTTAAAATCATTGCATCTTCCAGGTCAACTGTAAGAGGTAAGATCAAAAAGATCTGTTTCAGGCTTTTTTTTTTTTTTTTCCTGACTTCACCAGCTTCAATTACCCCCACCTTTCACTATGCTGCTGTATCACTATGCTGCTGTATGTTCCTTATGTAAGGCTTGAAATTGTTCATCTTTCTATTTGGAACACTCATGCACTAACTTTTTGTTTAATTTATTTCACATCTTTTAGACTTCCATTCAGTGTTACCTTTTTAGATAATTCTCCTTGAAAATAGCCTCCACTAATGCTCTCTCCCTAAATAATTAATGTAAAACCTATTAATTAGTTTTCTATTTATTTGTTCTTTATCTTTTCTTCTCCATTAAAAGCTATGGTCTATTAGGCAGGGAATATTTTCTGTATCATTTACTAAGTATCCCTAACAACTAGAATAGTTCCTAGCTCAATATTTATTGAAAACTATTCTATGCTAAGACCCTGTTCTAAGTTCTGTGGATACCTCAGGGAGCCAAGTAGACAAAAATCTGTGCTCTCCTAGAGTTTGCATACTAATGGGAAGAGAGAGAAAACAATTTTTAAAAAAGGTAGGGAGAAAAATGGACAGGTAAGGAGAATAAAGAATGTCATGATATTGGGAATATAATTTTAGATAAGGAATTCAGAAAAATTTTTACTGAAGGAATTGACATTAATGAATGGATTAGCTTGCAGGCATAGCTATAATAAGTTTCTCAGATATTCTTATATTTGTGCCATCTATGTTTTGTGTAAAATCATAGAAGATTTGGCAAATTCACATTCTGCAAAAACAAGTGAAAAGAAAAGAGAGTCACTATGCTAGATGTCAAATATATAGTCTTAGTGTTCTGTAATGCTTGATTGAAGTCTTTGTAACAATATATTATGGATTCTGACATGGAGGTTCAAGACTTTAATAAAATGAATATTATGATTCATGACTCATGTATACTTTTTTTTGCTTCATTTGAGAAAAACATACTTTGTAGTATAATCTAAATATCTAAAGAAAATTTGGATCATAAGAGTAAAATTGCTGGTTTAAGCAGAAATAACCTCTACAAACTTCTTTGTGCTGGTTAAATCATACTTGAATAACTAGGTCAGTTAAACACACTATATATTAAGATACTTTTACAGGTTTTAAAAGATACAGGGTCTCTTGTCATATTTTCATATATCAGGAAGTGGCTAGTAAATACATAAATGGGTAGACAACTCTGGAAATGAAATCAACTGGTTGAGTGTCCATTGGTACTGCAGAAACTGGACATAGTTATATTTGTTGGAAAGGGTGAAATTAGAAATTTAGAAAATATTACATTAAGGATAAGGCAATAATCAAGATGTTATAGTCTAGATATAAATGATGATGTCCCAATGGTCATGGACTCTACAGAGACAGGAATTCAGGGCAACATTTGTAGATTCCAAATAACAACTCATCATAGGTGAAATATAACAGGTAGCTGATCTTACTGATTTGGGGTTGACTATTGAAAGACCTATAAAGACAAGACAGACAGGATCATAAAGCCTTAGAATTCTGTCTAGATAACTAGCAAGGCATTGGTGAAAGTCTAGAACTGGGCCTGGAGCTTGAGGAAATAAATTATATTCAGCCTAGAAAAGTGACTTCTTCAGTGTGGAAGAAGGAGTTTAAGTGTTGGTATTGCTTCAGAGAGCAGAACATCAACTAGAGACTGGTATCTTCAGGCAATGGCACTACGGACTAAAACAAGGAAGAGTTTTCTAATTGCATTTAAAAAGGAACAGACTACCTTAAGAAATAGAACCTGGTCATCAAATGATGGGTCCAAATAGTTGCTGAGGAGCTTCCACCGTAGACTTCTTAGAGCATGTTTCTGCATATACTGGGAAGTTATTCATGAGAATCTTTAAATTAGGACTCAAAGATATTGCCATTATATGATTTACTTAATGACATTACTAATAATAGTTCTTATCAGGTTATTGCTGTTTAGAGCAGCTTTTAAAATTTCAGTACTATTTACAATGTTTTCTTCCTTTACAAGTAATTCCATTTTTTCTTGGTGTTAGAAATGACATAAGAAAATTTTAAAACAAAAGCTCTCTGATACACTAAAATACAAATTATATAATTACATATTCTATAATATGATACATAATTATATTTTATATATTATATAACTATATAATTTTTACTAATGTCTGAACTAAACAAGGTGTCAATTGGAAAGAGATTTCATTTTGCAAAATCTCATTCTAGTTTTATTGGTCTAATAATATCCTTAATATGTTGGGATCCAATATTTAGTGTCTGTCTTAAAGAAAATATGATGAAAATTGTACAACTTATCCACATTAATAATAGAAGAAATCTATAGATGAAATATATCAATAGATAGATAGATGGGTCCATAGATTTAGGGCAAAAAATAGTGTAGATAACTGAAATATAATTCACTTGCATAGAACATAGAATATACTGGTTTTTGTACAAGGTCCTCAAGAGATGGAAATTGTAAATAAAAATTAGAGCAATAGTAAAGGTAGTGACAGCTTAAGCACATTTGAGTTATTTTTGAGAAATTTAATGTAATTTTGTAGACTTGGCATTTTCATTTTAATTCTTAGATTCTGATAAGCTAAAATATATTTTAAACCATGTGTTATGATCTGGCTGGTACAGTCTTAAAAACAAAATTCCTGTTTTATGCTGTACAAATATTAAGTTTCTTATGATGTTTACTTTTGATTGAAAAAATATTTAATACCAGACTTCAGTTCCAGGATAAAAATTGTATTCAGTCAGTGAGGTTAATTAAAATATTCAATCACTTCAAGGCTTTATTTAATTTAAAGTAAAAAATTCTAGAACACACAAAAGTACGGTGGAGTTTAAAATGAAAATCAATATGAATCTGTCAAATGTAATTGGAACTCTATCTGATATATCAAAAATTCAATTATACCTGAACTGAAATTGTTATATTTTAGTTAACATCCACATGTATATTTAGGTCTAAAAGTAAGATCAAATGGATATAAGTTTGTTACGTCTCCATGAGTAGGTAGAAAATAAGTACACAAACAAAACTTTCTACTGTTACCAGCTCTGCAGGCAAGTCAAAGTTAATCTTGCAGATGGGATTGAATTTATATTTTTTCAGTTTTCTCCTAGATGGTTAATGATGAGCACAGTTTATGAAAACATTTATTCTAGGATTTCTCTATTTTGACTGGGCATAACCACTCATTACTTTTTGCCACTTTTATTCTTGAATTCTGGTAACTATATTGGATGTCCTTTTCTATAGCAACAGGCTTGTACTAGAATCTCTGTCCCCTATTAAGAAGTAGAAGAATGGGGCTGGGGTTGTGGCTCAGTGGTAGAGTGCTCGCCTAGCATGTGTGAGGCCCTGGATTCAATCCTCAGCACCACATAAAAATAAAATAAAGGTATTGTGCCCACCTACAACTAAAAATAATATTTAAAAAGAAGCTATTATCAAATGTTTCTCATCTTACTATCACATGTAAATGTTGCTATAATATTTACCACAGCTTCTATCTGGAAGAAAACTAATAGGAATAAAAAAGGCAAATGGTGAGATGTCTTGTCACCAAGTACTCAATTCCTATATACTTTAACAATTTGCTGCATGTGACATTAGTTCCCTTTGGTGAGGGCTGAATTTCGAAAATGCTAAGCTCATATACAGCACAGAATAGTCATACTTTAGGTAGTTATAGAGTGTTGAATAGTTAGTGGGTTATTTTCAAGCCATCAACAAATTCTTATATGCATACTT
Organism: Sciurus carolinensis; assembly: GCF_902686445.1. Taxonomy (NCBI): domain Eukaryota; kingdom Metazoa; phylum Chordata; class Mammalia; order Rodentia; family Sciuridae; genus Sciurus; species Sciurus carolinensis. The sequence goes on from NC_062232.1 coordinate 29,904,612, forward strand.
TTTCTACTCCAAAGTCTCATTCCCAAAGAAACTGTATTTCTTCTAGGTGGAAATGTCTCATTATACATTAATACCTCCTTGGTTCCGTTATCATGTGAATACCAGTTCTTCTGAATGATTCATCATCCCCTATAATTTTGTCCCCAGGTATAGCGTACTTGTAATTGTTTTGATCACAATTATCACTCCTTCCATAATCCTAAAACTTTACTATGTCATCCTCTGAACTTGTGATCTGCCATCAGAAATACATCCTCTTTCTCGTACATCAACTTTTCTGAACGCTTTCTGTACTTTCTTGAAATGTGACTCTTTCCTCAGAGGCCATGACTTTTCTTTCAGCCTTTTTTTTTTATTATTGTAAACAAATGGGATACATGTTGTTTCTCTGTTTGTACATGGAGTAAGGCATACCATTTGTGTAATCATAAATTTATATAGGGTAATGTTTGATTCATTCTGTTATTTTTTTCCCAACCCTCCCACCCCTCTTTTCCCTCTATACAGTCCTTCCTTCCTCCATTCTTGCCCCCCTCCCTAATCCTAACTCTAACCCTAACACTAACCCCTCCCACCCCCCATTATGTGTCATCATCCACTTATTAGCGATATCATTCGTCCATTGATTTTTTGAGATTGGCTTATCTCACTTAGCATGATATTCTCCAGTTTCATCCATTTACCTGAAAATGCCATAATTTTATCATTCTTTATGGCTGAGTAATATTCCATTGTATATATATACCACATTTTCTTTATCCATTCATCAATTGAAGGACATCTAGTTTGGTTCCACAATCTGGCTATTGTGAACTGAGCAGCTATGAACATTGATGTGGCTGTATCTCTGTAATATGCTGATTTTAAGTCCTTTCGGTATAGGCCAAGGAGTGGGATAGCTGGGTCAAATGATGGTTCCTTCCAAGTTTTCTAAGGAGTCTCCACACTGCTTTCCAGAGTGGCTGCACTAATTTGCAGCCCCACCAGCAATGTAAGAGTGTACCTTTCTCCCCACATCCTCGCCAACACCTGTTGTTGCTTGTATTCTTGATAATCGCCATTCTAATTGGGGTGAGATGGAATCTTAGGGTGGTTTTGATTTGCATTTCTCTTATTACTAGAGATGTTGAACATTTTTCCATATGTTTGTTGATTGCTTGTAGATCTTCTTCTGTGAAGTGTCTATTCATTTCCTTAGCCCATTTGTCAATTGGATTATTTGCATTCTTGGTGTAGAGTTTTTGAGTTCTTTATAGATTCTGGAGATTAGCGCTCTATCTGAACTATGATTGGCAAAGATTTTCTCCCACTCTGTAGGCTCTTTCTTCGCATTGCTGATAGTTTCCTTTGCTGAGAGAAAGCTTTTTAGTTTGAATCTATCCCAGTTATTGATTCTTCCTTTTATTTCTTGTGCTATGGGAGTCCTGTTGAGGAAGTCTGGTCCTAAGCCAACATGTTGAAGCTCTGGACCTACTTTTTCTTCTATAAGATGCAAGGTCTCTGGTCTGATTCCGAGATCCTTAATCCATTTTGAGTTTAGTTTCGTGCATGGTGAGAGATATGGGTTTAGTTTCATTCTGTTGCATATGGATTTCCAATTCTCCCAGCACCATTTGTTGAAGAGGCTATCTTTTCTCCATTGCATATTTTTGGCCCCTTTGTCTAGTATGAGAAAATTGTATTTATTTGGGTTTGTGTCCATGTCCTCTATTCTGTACCATTGATCCAACTTTCTATTTTGGTACCAAAACCATGCTGTTTTTGTTACTGTTGCTTTGTAGTAGAGTTGAAGATCTGGTATTGCGATACCCCCTGCTTCACTCTTTCTGCCAAGGATTGCTTTAGCTATTCTGGGTTTTTTATTCTTCCAGATGAATTTCATAATTTCTTGCTCTATTTCTGTAAGGTACATCATTGGGATTTTAATTGGAATTGCATTGAATCTGTATAGCACTTTTGGTAGTATGGCCATTTTGACAATATTAATTCTTCCTATCCAAGAATATGAGAGATCTTTCCATCTTCTAAGGTGTTCTTTAATTTCTTTCTTTAGTGTTCTGTAGTTCTCATTGTAGAGGTCTTTCACCTCTTTTGTGAGATTGATTCCCAAGTATTTTATTTTTTTCGAAGCTATTGTGAATGGGGTAGTTTTCCTGATTTCTCTTTGTGAAGACTCATCGCTTGTGTATAAAAATGCCTTAGATTTATGTGCATTGATCTTATATCCCGCTACTTTACTGAATTCACTTATGAGATCTAAAAGTTTTCTGGTGGAATTCTGGTTCCTCTAAGTATACAATCATATCATCAGCAAATAGGGATAGTTTGAGTTCTTCTTTTCCAATTCGTATCCCTTTAATTTCTTTGGTCTGTCTAATTGCTCTGGCTAGAGTTTCAAGGACGATATTGAATAGAAGTGGTGAAAGAGGGCATCCCTGCCTTGTTCCAGTTTTTAGAGGGAATGCTTTCAGTTTTTCACCATTTAGAATAATATTAGCCATGGGCTTAGCGTAGATGGCCTTTACAATGTTAAGGAATGTTCCCACTATCCCTATTTTTTCTAGTGTTTTGAGCATGAAGGGGTGCTGTATTTTATCAAATGCTTTTTCTGCATCTATCAAAATAATCATGTGATTCTTGACTTTAAGTCTATTGATATGGTGAATGACATTTATTGATTTCCTGATGTAGAACCAACCTTGCATCCCTGGGATGAAACCCACTTGATCATGGTGCACTATCTTTTTAATATGTTTTTGTATGCGATTTGCTAAAATTTTGTTGAGAATTTTTGCGTCGATGTTCATTAAGGATATTGGTCTGAAATTTTCTTTCCTCGATGTATCTCTGTCTGGTTTAGGTATCAGGGTAATATTGGCTTCATAGAATGAGTTTGGGAGGGTTCCCTCCTCTTTTATTTTATGGAATACTTTGAGAAGTATTGGAATGAGCTCTTCTTTAAAGGTTTTGTAGAACTCAGCTGAGAACCCATCTGGTCCTGAACTTTTCTTTGTTGGTAGGCTATTGATGACTTCTTCTATTTCATTACTTGAAATTGGTCTATTTAAATTGTGTATGTCCTCCTCGTTCAGTTTAGGCAATTCATATGTCTCTAGAAACCTGTTCATGTCTTCAAAATTTTCTATTTTGTTGGAGTATAGATTTTCAAAATAGCTTCTAATTATGTTTTGTATTTCAGTCGTGTCTGTTGTGATATTTCCTTGTTCATTCCGAATTTTAGTGATTTGGGTTTTCTCTCGTCTTCTCTTTGTTAGTGTGGCTAAAGGTTTATCAATTTTGTTTATTTTTTCGAAGAACCAACTATTTATTTTGTCAATTTTTTGTATTGTTTCTTTTGTTTCAATTTCGTTGATTTCAGCTCTGAGTTTGACTATTTCCTGTCTTCTACTACTTTTGGTGTTGGTCTATTCTTCTTTTTCTAGGGCTTTGAGCTGTGGTGTTAGGTCGTTTATTTTTTGAGTTTTACTTCTTTTATTAAATGCGCTCCATGAAATAAATCTTCCTCTAAGTACTGCTTTCATAGTGTCCCAGAGATTTTGATATGATAATTCTTTGTTCTTGTTTACCTCTAAGAATTTTTTAATTTCCTTCCTAATATCTTCTGTTATCCATTCATCATATAATAGCATATTGTTTACTCTCCAGGTGTTGGAGTAGTTTCTGTTTTTTACTCTTTCATTTATTTCTAACTTCAATCCATTATGATCTGATAGAATACAAGGTAGTGTCTCTATCTTCTTGTATTTGCTGACATTAGCTTTGTGGCATAATATATGGTCTATTTTAGAGAAGGATCCATGTGCTGCTGAGAAGAAAGTGTATTCGCTCTTGGTTGGATGGTATATTCTATAAATGTCTGTTAAGTCTAAATTATTGATTGTGTTATTGAGATCTATGGTGTCTTTGTTCAATTTTTGTTTGGAAGATCTGTCCAGTGGTGAGAGAGGCGTATTAAAATCACCTACTATTATTGTGTTATGGTCTATTTGGTTTCTAAAATTGAGAAGGATTTGTTTAACATACATGAATGAGCCACTGTTTGGGGCATAGATGTTTATGATTGTTATATCTTGCTGATTTATGGTTCCCTTAAGCAGTATGAAATGTCCTTCTTTATCCCTTCTGACTAACATTGGCTTGAAGTCCACATTATCTGAAATGAGGATGGATACTCCAGCTTTTTTGCTGAGTCCATGTGCATGGTATGTTTTTCCCCATCCTTTCACCTTTAGTCTATGGGTATCTCTTTCTATGAGGTGAGTCTCTTGCAGGCAAAATATTGTTGGATCTTTCTTTTTAATCCAATCTGCCAATCTATGTCTTTTGATTGATGAATTCAGGCCATTAACATTCAGGGTTATTATTGAGATATGATTTGTATTCCCAGTCATTTGGTTCATATTTAAAATTTTATTTATTTATTTATTTATTTTTTGACACATCTTGGTTCCTCCTTTATTTGACAGTTCCTTTCGGGTAATTCCTCCCTTTGCTGATATGCTTCTTTGTTTTTTATCTCTTCCTCATGAAATATTTTGCTGAGAATGTTCTGTAATGCTGGCTTTCTTTTTGTAAATTCTTTTAGCTTTTGTTTATCATGGAATGATTTTATTTCATCATCAAATTTGAAGGTAAGTTTTGCTGGGTATAAGATTCTTCGTTGGCATCCCTTTTCTTTCAGAACTTGAAAAATGTTGTTCCAGGCCCTTCTAGCTTTTAGGGTCTGGATTGAAAAATCTGCTGATATCCATATTGGTTTCCCCCTGAATGTAATTTGGTTCTTTTCTCTCACAGCCTTTAAAATTCTGTCTTTATTTTGTATGTCGGTATTTTCATTATAATGTGCCTTGGTGTGGGTCTGTTGTAATTTTGTGTATTTGGAGTCCTATAAGCCTCTTGGACTTGATTTTCCATTTCATTCTTCAGATTTGGGAAATTTTCTGATATTATTTCATTGAATAGATTATTCATTCCTTTGGTTTGTTTCTCTAAGCCTTCCTCAATCCCAATAATTCTCAAATTTGGCCTTTTCATGATATCCCATAGTTCTTGCAGATTCTGTTCATGATTTCTTACCATCTTCTCTGTTTGTTCAACTTTGCTTTCGAGGTTAAATATTTTGTCTTCAATATCTGAAGTTCTGTCTTCCAGGTGTTCTATCCTATTGGTTATGCTTTCTATGGAGTTCTTAATCTGGTTTATTGTTTCCTTCATTTCAAGGATTTCTGTTTGTTTTTTTTTCAATATCTAACTCTTTATTGAAATGATCTTTTGCTTCCTTTATTTGCTCTTTTAACTGTCGATTGGTGCTATCATTCAATGCCTGCATTTGCTCTTTCATCTCATCATTCAATGCCTGCATTTGCTCTTTCATATCTTCATTCAATGCCTGCATTTGCTCTTTCATCTCATCGGTTGCTTCCCTAATCGTTTTAATTATGTACATTCTGAACTCCCTTTCTGTCATTTCTTCTGCCATGCTGTCGTTGGATTTTATTAATGTAACATCTAGATTTGTTTGGGGCATTTTCTTCCCTTGTTTTCTCATATTGTTCAGGAATCAGTGGGTCATTAAGATATTGCAGATTTCCTCTCTCGACTTATAATGTCCTTGAAGATTGCTAGTATATCTCCTCTTATCCTTCAGTAGCCTGAAGTCTTGGAGGAAGTTGATAATGCGGAGCTCCACGAAGAAGCTGCCTCTCTAGGGGTGGTGACCCTCAGGTGGCATATATTCCCTGCTAGTGGGCAGAGGTGCCTCCACTTGTTGACCAATGGTCATCCAATGGGGAACTAGGCTGCGGTCTGAGGCAAGTCCTGTTTGTGCCTGTGTCTCTGGTTTTACCGTCCCTGTGGGAAAACCTCACCTGGCAGGGAAGACTCACTTGGTGGGGACGTCTTGCTGATCAGTTCCCCTCCTAGAGGTTCCCCTCAATCTACAACTACCACCTGAACTGGGCTGTCTTCCTCTGCAACGTTCCCAGGGGCCCGGACCTACCTCCTGGGCCTGGGAGCCTCACCCTTCACAGACGAGTCTCCTTAGGCTGCCTCTCCCAGAGACTCTGCCCGCAGTCCTGGAAACTTCACTCCGCCCCTAGGCGTGTCTCTGTGCGGCTCTTCCAGCAAGAAGCCACCTAGCTCCTGGGACCCTGCTCTGCACCTAATCACTTGGCTATGTGGCCCCTCCTCTGAGCCGCCACCTGGAGCCCCGTAAAATAGCTCCGATACCCAGAGACCCGCCACACACCTCCTCCTCCGGACAGCGGCCAGGTTTCCGACACAGTCACTAGGAGCCCAAGCTATTCACTTCGTGTCTCCTCCTCCCACCAACCGCCCGTAGCCCTAGGCAGTCACTCCAAGTCCAAGTGACCTGCCCTGTTCCTCCTCCTCCTCCTCGGGGTAGCCCCCTGGGTGTTCAGGAGCGGTGGCTCCGAGACCAAGTGACCCACCACGCTCCTCCTCCAGGCAGGCCACTGGTGTTCAGGAGCGGTCGCTTTGAGTCCAAACAACTCACCACTCGCCTCCTCCTCTGGCAACCGCCTGTGGCTCTGATGCAGTCACTCCTAGACCAAGCAACCCGCCGCACTTCTCCTCTTCCTCCGGGCAACCCCCCGGTGTTCAGGAGCGGTTGTTCTGAGTTCAAACAGCTCGCCACACACCTCCTCCTCTGGCAACTGCCTGTGGCTCTGATGCAGTCACTCCTAGGTCAGGCGACCCACCGCGCTCCTCCTCTTCCTCCAGGCAACCTCCTGGTGTTCAGGAGCGCTCGCTCTGAGTTCAAACAGCTCGCCACGCAGCTCCTCCTGTGGCAACCGCCTGTAGCTGTGATGCAGTCACTCCTAGACCAAGCGACCCGCCGCGCTTCTCCTCTTCCTCCGGGCAGCCCCCCGGTGTTCAGAAGCGGTTGTTCTGGGTCTAAACAGCTCGCCACACAGCTCCTCCTCAGGCAGCCGCCCGGAGCCCCAGTGGTTTCTCCGAGTCCAAGCACTGTGCTGAGCAGCCTCCTCTATGATGATCCCAGTTGTCCGTGTTTACCGCTCCTGTGGGGGGAGGGGCGTCTCGCCGGGCAACTCTACTTCACAAAGTTCCCTGCATTCCGGGGCTACCACCCCATCCGGGACGCCTCCCCAATGGGAGAGACTCACCCAGCGGCTTTGAGTTGGTCCCAAGTCTCTCACTATCTCCTCTTTTGAATCTTGCGTCCTGGAGCAACGTGAAATGCAGCCGCCCCCTAGTCCGCCGTCTTGAAATCACCCCTCTTTCAGCCTTTTGAAGTGATGGCTCTTTATCTCTCTCACTGTAATTAAAGAGTGTATCGTCCTTCTTCTACATCTGTTTTCAGACCATTCTTCCTCTCTCCAAAAATTCTTTGGGTTTGATTCTTAGACCATCAAATAAAATATCTCCAGTTCAAGCATAATATTTTTTAAAAAATCCTTTGAACATTGATATCCACATAGCTTATCTCTTCTTTAACTGTCTTACTTTCCCAATTGCCTTGCTCTTCATTCAACCTTAGTCATGCCTATGTTCATATTCTAAATGAAGTCATTCCCAATAATTTCAGTCTCTCAAGAATTCTGGCTTAACCAACATGGAGTAGCCCCCATTCCTCTCAGGTTCTCCCACTTACAACTAAGATCTATTGATATAACACAACAAATAAATATAGAAGGGTAGAAAGATGGCAAGGAGAATGTGAACTGCTTATGTATCTTAGAATTGAGGAATGACACAACAGGAAATTCCCTGAATTTTCTTATCACTTTTCCTAAATCTCACACAGAGAGCTCCAGAAGCTTCCCATCCAGAACTACCACAGGCAAAAACAAAAAAGTTCACCAAAAATGTCTGTTTTACCTAGCCAAAGGATCTGGAAAAGGGTAACCTAACAACAGAAAGCCTTTTGGTAATATCAACCTTACTCCAACCAAATATTAGTTAAAAAAAAAAGTGCACACTTTTCCACCCCCACTGTTTCAGTGCGGCCAAGCAGGTGGTCAGATTTCTATCCCACTCTTTTTCCCTTCCTCCCTGCCGTTTGTAGTATTAATGGGGTGAGGCAGGAAACTAATCTGCCATGGCTCAAAAGAAGCTGACAGTGCTTTGATTGCCCTGCCAGAATAGTGGTGTTGGTGTTATGAAGAGAGCTGGTCTTCCTTTTCCTTCCTGGCAGACACAAGTGGAGTTTAGTACTCCACTAAGGTAGTACCAACAGGATTAAGTTTCAAGCTGAGATTCCATCCCCATCTAAAAGCAATGATACTTAAAGAGCTGGTTCCTGGAGGGACTCCCACCTGTCTGCACATGTTGTCATTGAGACTGAGCAGATTGGCATAAGTTGAGCTAATCAGCAATCCATTTTTCTTCTGACTGCTCTATCATCAAGATACACCAAGGTATGAAACAAAGTCAATAGGTACTCCTACCCTACCCTACCCTAACCCCTGGAGTCAGTGGGGTCCAATAGAGACAACAGCCTATACCCCATCAAGCATCAACAAGGAAGGATAAAGCTATGTGAGGCAAGGTAGTTGGCATTATGCTTCTTTTCTTCCCATATGGGAATAAGGGACGGTGAAAAATGAACTTCCAATCCCACCTGGCATCAGTGAAGTGGTAAAAGGTGAGCTAGTTGGTGTTCTGCTTTCTCCCATCTCTTCTCTTGGTTTCAGTGGGGCTCAGAAGGGAGCATAACTTCTACCCAACTTCAATGAGGTAATATGAGTCAGTGAACCACAGTCTGCTTCAAACACAATTTTCAGTTCCCATGAAACCAATGAAAGAAGTAGAGAATCTTGGGAAAAAATGTAAGTTGAATAAGAAAAAATGTAAATTTTAGACTTGATTAAATGAAATATGTTAGATAAATGTGTTGCTGGTTGGACTCAAGAGTGGAATGGAGATGATGGAGAATTGAATCAGTGAAAGTGAGGACAGATCAATAAAATTTACACAATTTGAACAACAAAAAGAACTTGCAGATAAAAAATCTGAACAGAGTTTCAGAAATCTGTAGGAAGATAACAAAAGAGCTAACATTTGTAGATCTCCAGAGAGAGGGGAGTGAGTATGACTGAAAAATTACTCAAAGAAATAATGTCTGAAGACTTACTGAATTTGATGAAATACATAACCCTACAGATTCAAGAGACTGAGTAAACTCCAAAAAAAAACAAAAAAAAGAAAGAAAAGAAAAAAATCCATGGCAAAACACATCATCATTAATTTCTGAAAACAAAAGACAAACAAACCTTGAAAGCATCTAGAGAGAAACAGAACATTACTTATAGGGAAGCACCAATTCAAATGACAGGAAATTTCTCATCTGAAACCATGGAGGCCAAAAGGAAATGGTATTCATTTTTCAAGTACCGAAAGGAAGTAACTGTAAACTATGAATACTGTATTCAGATAAGATAACCTTTATGAATAAAGGGAAAATATAGACATTCTCAGACTAAGAAAAAGAAAGCAAATTGATTACAATCAAATTAGTCAAAGAATAACTGAAGCATGTTATCTAAAAATGTAGGAAATAATAGCATAGAAAGATTAGAACTTCAAAAATGGAAAAATATTAGAATGGGTAAAAAATAAGGGTTAATATAATAGACCATTCTACTTCTCTGAAGTTTCTTAAATCATATTTGATGGTCAAAGTAAAAATCACAACTCTGTGACACAATGCTTCTCATGTGTATGTGTCTGTGTAGACTTTATTAATATAAATATTCTGGACTTTTTGTGTTGTATTATAATTTGACAAGATGCTACTATTGGAGATAACTGGATAAAGAAGACATGATAGGTTAATCAGCTATTACTATAACAAATACCCAAATAATCAATTTATAAAGAGAATAGGTTTATTTTGGCTCACATTTTAGGAATTTCCAATTGATGATTGATGGACTCTGTGGCAAGGCAGCACATCATAGCAGGAGTGTATGAAGGAGCAAAGTTACTCACCTTATGGTCAGGGAGTAAAAGAGGAAGAGGAAAGGTTTAGGGTTCCACTCTCTCTTTCACAGTCATATCCCTAATGACCTGACAACCTCCTACTAAGCTTCACTTCTTGAAGGTTTCACTACCTACAATAATGCCATGGGTGGAGACCAGAAAAATGTAACACATGAGACTTTGGGGCTTATTTATACAAACCATAGCACATGAGATTTCTCTTTTATTTCTTAATGACTGTATGTAAAATCTATAATTACCATAAATATTTGTGTTGACTAAGGATTATATCATAAGAGAACAGTGAAAAGGATAAAGATATACACTACACTTCACATTTGTCATATTTTTTAATATAGTTGCCATCTTAGCATTCATTTTTAGCATTGACATAAATTATTTGAAACTCAGTCATATTCCATCACCTTTGACCTAGTTAAAACTTCCCCTATGTGGTTGTTTGTATATGGCCTGCCTTTTCTTCATATCACTGACTCAAAACCCAACACATCACATAGCTACTAGCCATGATAAAGTATAATAGTCAACACAAGAATCATGTAAGTCCTGCCCCTTTGTGCATGTTTTATTTTAAACTAACTAGACTCTGCCCCTTGTGGTGAAACCCAAAGGATGATGCCATAGACTTTAATAAAGGCATAATCCCATAGGTTCTCCCACTATCTATCTTCCCCCCACCCCTCCAACCCCCATCTACTGTCTCCTCCACCCTTCCACTGGTTGATCTCCCTCCTGCCTTTGGGGCTTTCCATTAGTACCCTGCCAGCACCCCTAATCTCTCTACACCTACAAATAATAAATTTCTTCTGTTGCATGTATTTTCGTTTTACCTCCTTTGTTGTGCCTTACCTGACACACAAACCAAAATCACCTCCATTAGAGTTCTTCTAGAGTGGCTCTTTTTTGTCTTGTCCTTCAATCACTCTTGACAGAGAGATCTCAAGACCAAATTAAAAATAATTTGTAACAATAAATGTCATAACATATCTATTTTTAAAAGATAAAATATGCTTAATTTATATTTATGTGCTAATAACCAGAGCTAAATTAGCAGAGTTCTAGCACCAGCATTTAGAAAAAAGGCATTTATGTGGTTTTCTTCCCTACAAAACTTTCCATCCAATTTTCTACCCAAGACCAATTTTCCACCTACTCCTACAATGGCTTGAAAACTCATGGTTACTAGTGACATCCAACATTTCCTCTTCTTCTCTGACCTTATATTCCTGCTTCCTATTTCATTAAGAGTAAATAATCAAACAGAATCTGTTTGGTTGTTCTGTTGTATTCACCCGCCTAATTTTTTTGTATCCTTGAGCCTTGTTTTCCCTCTCATTATATTAGAAAAGCTCTTTATTGCTGTTACACCCAGCTCTCCAGTAGGTATGTTGAACCCCCTACCCATTTGACTATGTATAACTCTTTAGTTCTCCCCCATGTCTCCTATAATAAATTCATAATACATTATTTCTATCAACATACACATGCTCTTGTAGCTCTCAATGCTAAAAAGACATACTCCTCTTTATCCCTATCCCTGCCAGCCACCATCTCATTTCTCTAATCCCTCTGTATAGCAAAACATCTTTAAAGACTGACTTGCTTACTGCCTTCACTCATTATTCTAATGTCCCATGATCCTTTGCTAACACATCTTCATTCCTCCATTATACTCCTACTGTCACTGCTATTTTAGTTCACCAGTAATCTAACATAACCAGCTCTAATCATCCATATGCAGTCCTCATCTTGCTTAATCCAGAAACTCTACTTGAAAGTTGACCTCTCCTTTTTTTTGGAAACAATGGCCTCCAGGACTCGATTTTCCCATGATTCTTCTATCTTTCTCTAGAAACTCCTGTTAATCCTCTTTTCTGATCCTGTCCTCTTGACTTTGTAGAAGCCCAGGGCTCAGTCTTCTACCTTCCTCACTTTTATCCACATTCATTCCTGAGGGGATCTCATTTTGTCACATGGCTTCTAAATTAATAGGCCCAGCTTTCCTCTAATTCCCCACTCAAATCCACTTGCTGTCTCAATATCCCCCATACAGATGTCTGTGAGGCTTTTCACACTTCCTACTCTGTTCCAGTGACACCTTATCAGAGGACCATCCTGGAATACCCTGCATTAAGATTCATATCACTCTCTAAGCCTTTACTGTTTTAATTAACAACATACATAGTTTATATTTTATTTTTAAACTTCTACTCTTAGTCCCACTTCCCAATACATTTTGGATGAGAATGACTCAGGAAAAGTAGGAAGTTTGTGTTCTTCACTGTTTTATTCACAGTACTTGTTAAAATGCATCACACATAAGTATTTTTTGACAATTAGGTGAAATAAGATAGCATAGAATAAAATTATACTGTACGAGTTGTAATTATCTGAATGTAACTAGAGTAGTACCATTGCAATAACAAAACCTTTGCACTGTATATTATATTAGCTTCCTATTTTATATAAGGAAAATCTCACTTAGAAATTTAAATAACTTACCCAGTTTCCAGAGATAGTGAATAATGAAGCACAGATTTAAAGTTTTCTTAATACAGTGCAGAATAAAAGAAGACATGGTGATTGATCAATAAGATATACTAGTTATAATAATAGTAGTAGTAGTAGACATTATTTTATCTTAAAATCTTCTTGGGTAATTTTAATTAAAATTAAAATTAGCTATTTTCCAAGAAAAATATTCAGTTCTCTAACATTATTTTTCTAATCTTAATTATCTTTTCCATTTATAAGGAAAAATGTTATAGAAGAGCAGGACTGATAAAAGCATTAAGATATTCTATTTCAAATATTCATGTAAAGCTTGAAACACTTCTATCTGCCAGTGGTTATGCAGCTTGTGCTTGGTAGTCTTCGATGACTGAAAACTCCTTCACTTGTCTCTCATCAGTAATCTCTGATATTGGATTTTTCACTCATTTGAGCCAGTGCTAAGATGTTTACTAATGTATTCTTCAAAAGGATACATTTAATGTATTCTTTTAAATGTTTGTTAATGTATTCTTAAAAAGAAAACAATAATTTATAGGTGCTTTGCTTATTGTGTAAAATTTACCTTAGCAATCATGTTTGTACACAATAACCCCAAAACCTACTTAAAAAGCACTGTGTTAAGTCTCAAACTGAACATTTTTTCTAAGAAGCATGGGTTTTTGCTTTTTCCCCAGTGGCCTCCATAAGTACTATAATTTTCCACTTAATGTTTACTTTTTCTGCAGTAGTCCCTTTGATAGCATCCTCTTTGAACAACCAATTTATTGAATCTCAAATATTAGCCAGCTCTATTAAAGGTGGACAGAATAAAGTAGCAATAGTCTATAATCCTTTCAGAGGCTAATTTAGTCCCCTAAATGCCCTTCTGACTATTTCATCGATGTCCCCATTTAGTCAAGGAAGTCTAAGTAGGAAAGGAATGATGTTTCATCCTTAGCTTTTCCATCATCAAAGTAGCCAAACAGCAATCAGAGTCAAGTTTCTCTGTCTTCCCTATATTGTAAGAGTCTGGAGATAAGAGTCTTTGAAAGTAAACTTAATGGCATCCCATGCAACGATATCTAGGATAATATATAAAAGAAATTTTATGTCTTAGTTTTCTAGGGTTATCATAGAAAACATAAACAAAAGAAATATATTTTCCCACAGTTCTGGACACTAGAAGACCAAGGTGCCATCAGGTTGGATTTCTTTGGAAGCCTGTATCCTTGGCTTATAGATGGCCACCTTCTCACTGTGCCTTTACATGGTCTTTTCACTGTGCATGTGTCTCTGTTGTCTCTTTCTCTGTGTCCAAATTTCCTTTCCTTTTAAGGACACTGGACATATTCAGTTAGCCCACCATAAAAAACAAAATTCATTTAAATTTAATCACTTCTTTAATGTTGCTGTCTCTAAATATGAATATGTTCTGAGATACTGAGGATAGAACTTCTCATGTGAATTTGCTGGGGTATTGGGGAAGCATAATATCTCAGAATAACCAATGAAAGAACTCCTCTTCAAACCACCATTTTAACAATTTAAGGGTATAATAACATGTAATATATAATGGCATATAATATATTGTTTTATTATAATATATTACATAATATTTTGTTCATATACTGTTAATATATTGTGATAATATTGTATAGTATATATTATTTATTATATATTATAATAATATACAATGATATAATAAATATATTAAGAAGAATCTTCTGGTAAATTCAAGAGTCAACTACAGTTCTACTTGTAGGCTTGGTAAAAAATTAAAACCACAAATATGCTACTAGATTTTTAATTAAATGGACTTATTTGTCATGGCATTATCTTTCCATGCTTTCAATTTAAATGGTATAAGAAAGCATGGTAGTATAAGTAATGAATTACCTTGTTTTATCTGTCTTGATTCCTTATGCCATCTAAAAGTCTAAGCTTATTTTTAGTGATAACATAATCTATAATAATATAATCTTTGTTAGAGCAAATGAGAATTCCTAAGTTTGACTTCCATAGCAATACATGCATGGTTTATTTGACTCAGTGCTTGCTGTTTATATCCAAACATGTTTTAAAATAAATTAGTCTATAATTTCACTTTAATTAAAAAGAGGACCAAAATTTCTATATGCTACAGACTTAATAGGATTTGCACTTATTGGCCTTTGAAATATACATTCATCTAGCTTACTCTTTCGTTACCTTGAAAAGAAGTTTATAGATTTAAAGGAACAATAGAAGATCTCTTTTATTGTACTGAGAATGAGAACCACAATAAAACCAATAGAAAACAGAAGAGTAGATCCAAAGTTCAAACACATCTTACAAGTTCTTACCAACATCTCTCTGCATACAAAATGCAATGACATTCATATTATATAAGACTGATAATTTTCAGGATACATATCCATTTTAATTAACTTTCACAGAACAATGATTCATTAAAATAGAAAGCTCATAAAGACAGTTGAAAATAATAGATATTATTTAGATGTCTATTATTAGAAAACAATACAATCTTTCAGTGAGATTTTGGGCAAGTTATTTAATCAAATTCTCTCAGTTTTTCCATATCTACAAGAGAAACATAGTAGCACTTAATTTTGGGCAGTTAAAAGTAATAGCACAGAGCCTAGAGTATAGTCAATATTTGGTAAATATTAACTATTAATCATTAATTATTCATTATTATTAACTATGATATTAGATTTTAAAATAGTTTCCTTTCCTCAGGGAATACAATTAAAAATTTGAAAATTTCTAAGAATTTTGAATTGGGATATTTTGCAGTGGGATCATTTTCTATTTCCATTCTTGATGTTCTTAATAATTTAGCATTTTTATCTGAGTCAAAATGACTTTGATTAACATTAGTCTTATAACAAAGATTTTTTTAAAAAAGAGTGTACTCAATAATTCTTTATTATACTGTAAAGAAGTAACTTTACTCATCAAAATATAGAAACCCATCACATGGATACCCTTATTGTTAAAAATGGCCTGAAGTTCGCCATTCTTCTAATCCCTTCATACTTATCCAACAGATTTTTTTTCTTCAAATTATGATCTCATAACCATCTGCTTTTATATACAATAAGTGCTACTTAAGTAAGGAGTTTCCTGGGCCCTGGCTCAGATGTCATAAATCGGTCTCTAGAGTTGGGACTCAGCAAGCTTCACAGATGACATGTTTCTTAGAAATTATAAAGGGTGGAAAATTTTAAATCTATCAAAACGCAAAAAAATGCTTTCAGTTTTTCTGCTTTCTTATTTTTGTAACTAGGAACAAATGCACCTTTCTTTTCCAAATAAGCTTTGGCTTTTCCCATGGATCCATTAAATAAATGAACATTTTATTGGTCACAAATTGGGGGCTCCAAATAGAAACCTGAGCATGTTATGATCTAGAAAAAAATACACAAGAAGTTAAATAATCAAAAATCACTGTACTTTCTCCTCTGTAAAATTGCTGTACTATCTTCTAGAAAATGTGGTAAGACTTGAAAAGACTCATAGGTTTTATCTTTCTCTTATCACTCTGGGAAAACTCATCCATCACTTTCAACCTTTCCTCAGTACATTGAAACTTTTCAAGATGAACTTCTCACCTCAGGATAAAATGTGTTTTTAAAGAGATTCAATGACATTTGAGGGAAAATAGTGAAATACACTTAAAATTCGGCATAACATTTTTTCGTTCAGAAATGATTTTGAAAAAATTGATAATCATTGAAAGAATTTGATGATTACTTTGTGCTGTTAAATTTACATTCTGTAAGTTTTTACAATATTTAAAATTATTTTTGTGTGTTTTGCAGAAATTTTGTTACCACCTAAAGGAAATATAGATATCCCAGTGTTATTTATGCCCAAAATTATGAAATTATGCAAAACAATGGTCATTGTTCAAATGATGAGAGCAAATGGAGAGAACTGGCCTATTGACAATTTTGATGAATTGGATACAGAGATTAAAAGGTAACATTTAAGTAAGGACATAGAAGGAAATTGATTGTTTTTGACTGGCACTGACGTAATAGGTTTCTTTTACATATTATATATAAACACTATAAACTTCATGATTTTGTATTTTCTGAGTTTCTGGAATTCGTATGTTCAGAGAATGAAAATGTATTTGTTACATGCATATATATATATATACAGATAAATATAGAGATATATGTAATTATTAATTTGGAGTTTAGAGTAATGAGCAAATTCAATCTTAAATACCATTATCAATTAATCAGTGGTATGGAAAGGTACTCCTTTTTGACTGGAAAAATAGTGACTGCTGAGATAATAATAATCAATATCCTGAAGCAGCTTATCTGGGCACATTGTAGGACTTGTGAAGCTAGCATTCACCAAGTGATGACATCATTCCAGGTGGGTATGTCATTCTGATATAACTTGCCAGAATGCAGATAATTTGTACTCTCCTTCCTTAGCTGAAATTCAAGCAAACTCTAATAATGTGCAAAATTTAAATGTTTTCTCTGCTATTATAGTTTATTTAAATAATGGTAGAATTCTTAATTAAAAAGAAATTCTTATTTTGTCCTCCATATTTCCTTTTTTTCTGTATAATTATTTTTTTTTAAACTTTGGTTCCATTAGTATCCATTCTGCTAGACATTTTACCCCTCTTAGCTAGCTATATAATTTGTGGGTCTCAGTGAAAAATGAGAACAAGGAAATTCTTGTTAAAAAATTATCAGGAATTTCAAGACAGTTATGATAGTGCACTAAACAAGCATAGTCCTAAATGTGGGGTCTTATGCAGTTGCACAAGTCACCTGCATTTCATTTTAACAAGAAAATGCCTTCTTCAGCAATGATCAGTAATATTTTCTAGTACTGCTAGTCTCCTAATGATATATTATGGACCTAGAATATTTAGACATATGCCCCCTTTCTTTTACCTAGAATTCTGTAAAGTAAATTCTTCATCTCTTTCTGAGGTCCTATGCTTCATGGGATTTTTGTTTTGTTTTGTTTTGTGCTTCATATGTCCAATTTAGAATATAATCCATGAGGACTATATTATCTCTTATTGATCATCATTTAGTCACATCAATAAATGTACTTGCACCCTGTAAAAGTAGAGAGCAAAAGCTCCTTAACTTTAACTTATATCTTATTATGGTTTTCTTTGTGATAATTTCCCAAGGTTTGCTCAGAATTGTTTATAAAATCAACATTTGCAAAACATGTTTATTATTTTTTCAGTTTCTGTCTGAAGTTACAAACTTTACTAAAATACTATTAGGTTAATAAAGAATAAGCTCTTTTCTGCTAATATTGAAAGCATTCTTTGTTTACTCTTAATATTTTAATTTCTAATTAGAACTATGGGAATAGACAATCAAGAAATCCGAACAATACAGTGGATATACCCCTTTATTGGACTCCCACAGGCACCACTCCCTAAAAGTCCTCCAGGTAGGTATATTTTAGAGTCAAATAAGCATCAGAATTCTAAAGGACCTTAGTCATCTGCTAATCTCATCTCTTCTTTATGCAGATAAGAATTCGAGGTCCAGTGAAAATAAGTAATGAAATGATCAACCCTATTGGTGGGAATGCTGGAACCTATCCCCCTCTCTCAAAAAAGAGTCTGATAATGTTTCATAAAACCAACCCATTTATTGTTGCCGTCCTGTTAGTGAAACCAGATATCAATTCAAGTTGAAATGAAATTAACTTCTGACCCCTTCATCCCATAGGACCCTGCACTAGACCTAGAAGATTCCTGGGTACTTTTGTTCTCAGGTCACTTTTTATGTTTTTATTAGTGCATTTTAGCCATACATAATATTGGGGTTCCTTTTAACATAAGGAACACATGCATAGAATATAATTTACTCCATTTCATCCTTAGTACTTCCTCTTTCCTTTCCCCTTTCCCTTCCTCTGGTCCCCTTCCTCTACTCTACTGGTCTTCTTTGTATTTATTTATAATTTTTTAATTAGTGCTTTATAGATATGCATAAAGGTGAAATTCACTGTGGTATATTCATATGTGTATATAGCATAAGTTTGGTCAATTTCATTCCACTCTTTCTCTCTTTTCCAGTCCTTCCTCTCTCCCTTTCTATCCCTGTCCTCTGCTCCACTGATCTCCCTTCTATTTTCATGGGATTCCCCTCCACCCACCTTTTTCCCTTATTTTGGGCTTGCTTCCACTTATGAGAGAAAACATTCGACCCTTGACTTTCTGAATCTGGCTTATTCCACTGAGCATGATGTTCTTCAATTCCATCCATTTACTGGGTCACTTTTAATCATCATATTTTGGTTTCTGTGAAGTCATCTGAGATAGTCATCTTAGTCATCTAAGAACTATCTTGTGAGGATGCTGATTCATTTCTTAGTTATCCCAGATACAAAACAAATCTTTATGATATTCTCCAAAACCATCAGAATGTACCACAGTTTTCAGGGAGGTTTACTTTGCCAAGATACACACCACATAAAATCCCTACCCTTGAACACCTTTGTTTTTTTCAGTGACCCCTTTTTCTCCACATAGTCTAGATTTCTCTCGGGTTTCTGTGTGTTCTCTTTCCATAATAATTTGCTCATTTCTTCCATGTTCCTTAAATTTCCCCTCTTCTTCCCAGAATCACCCTAAGAAGTGAAGTTCTACTTAGATAACTCATATAGAGAAATTTAGTACCCCAGTCCTTACCAGTCTCTAGGTATATTTCCTCATAACTAACATGCACTCAGTTATTCTGCAAAGCAAAGAGCTGTTTTGGATCTCTGTCTTGAGAAACACAGATATTTTTAAAAGTCTTGATATTTGCTTTTATTCTTCTCCTTCCAATACTAATCATTGCAAATGTAAAGAATTAGACTTCCAGGACAGTGGTATAGCTTCATGATAGAGTGCTTACCCAGCTTTGTGAGGCCTTGAGTTTGATCCCAGCAACAACAAAAAAGAATTAGACTTCTGCTGATATAAGTTATGTCCCCACACTTCAAAAGAGGGGAAAGTAGTAAGTTTTGCTTGTAAATAAAGCATCTCCCAAGATACGTTGGTTATAAAGAAAGAGCAAGATGACATATTTCCTTATGCAGTTTAATTTTAACTGAAAAACAGTCCACACACATAATAGTACCTTTAACAATACATGTCATTTGTTTTACTTGAAATATTTTTACTCCAGTTAAAAAAATTATCAACAAATACATAAATGTTTCATATACAATAAATTATCTTCAGAACACTTCACATACATGTCAAAATATGTTTTATTTCATTCTAGAAGATAGGTGATTGTATATTTTCCATAGAGCTGTACTGTTTAAAATTTAAAATATACAGTCATCTGATCAAAGTGATGTAATAAAGCCTATACATCACTCTGTTGGAATTCTAATAGTAGTGTTACTTGCATCTACTACAGAAACGGTCTTATTTGTCCCATATTAAAGATATAAAGTAGAATTTTTCAGTCTACAACAAAGCCTATGAGAATATAACAACATAAATTTCTTGCATATTTTTCTTCAAAGAAAGTTAAACATGCTCCAGGGCATTTTTCTTTGAGTCACTTTTCTTGGTATTTACTTGATTTTTTTAAATCAAATATGAGTTTTGTAAATAGCCCAATCTAATAGCAACATCAGTGTTCTCAAAAAGATCACATATTAGTTACTAAATCATTTTATTGAAAATCTAAAATCTGTTGCCAATTACTTTTCTCTACAAATGCCCTTGAGCAGCAAGTTGGTTTAATTTTATACATATTATTTGCTTTCTTGTACAGTCCATTCTCCGTTCTTCATTTAATAACTCATCAGAGATAATCTACTACTTTCCTTGCTCAATTTTATCACTGTCAGAGTTTATTATTTCTTTTCTTTTTCGTGTATCTCTCACTCAGATTATTTGCAAACTCAGGATGCTTTTGTTGTTCTGTGAGCCACCTTTTCTCTGTGCATTCTTACCTAGTACTCTCCATTGGGGCATATAATTGGAAAAGGACTCCACTCCCTGTCACACTGTGAAGACAATGGAAAATGAACCTGCTGTGATTGAGTGAGATTTGCATTGCCAGGGCACTAATTTTCTAAGGACTTACAGGACAATACCAGTGCATGATACCAATTGTAACTTTGATCACATTAATGTCCAATTTAATACACATTAATGTCCAATTTAATACTTTAAAACTGAAGTTATTATAATTAGAAAAGCTTGTACAGTTTTACAAGCCATTTCACTTCTTTTAATTACACCTAGCTTTAGGGGATGGGGATATATATATATATGTATATATATATATATATATATATATATATGGCACCTGCCTTGCATATATAAGGCCCTGGGTTCTAATCTCCAGCACCATAAAAAAAAAGGTACCCTTAATTACATCTAACTTTTTACCCTTATTATATATCCACATTGTTTATTTTAAATCCAGATTGTCCAATAAAACTCTACATAATTTTAGAATGAAAACTTAATTTATTACAATATTTTATACTGCAATATCATATGTATTGTGAAAACATATATCTGAGCACATCAATTAATTTTGCAGTGTATGTGAATGTATTATTATTGACACCATAAGCTATCACATAATACATTTCAAAGCTTTTTTATATTAATTTCCTTTTCCCACTTATATTCAATTTATATTCTATATGCATTTGACTTAATAAAAGTATAACATATTATATTTGGGAGAACTAATATTTTTATTTATGTGGACTCAGGTACACATGGCCTCATGGTACTATAGAGTTAATGCCAAAGGAATATATTAATACTTCCTTATATAATTAGTGATTATACACATAAACAATATTTTTATTTCTAATGAGATGGATTGAAAGCTTCTCCTGTACTTTATATATGAAAATATTAGAATTAAATATAAAGACACATTAATCTTTAATGCTGTATTTTAAATTATTTTGCAGTCAAATTTTAACATTAATTTAAAATAATTAATTATAATTTTGTTTTTAATTGCTTAAAAAGATACATTTTGTAAATCTAAAAGTAATTCAAAAGTGAAAATACAAGCAGGGTGTGGTGGTGTGTGCCTGTAATCTAAGCTACTCACATGACTGAAGGAGGAAGATCACAAGTTTGAGGTTAGCCTGGGCAACTTGATAAAGCTCCATCTCAAAATAAAAAATAAGTAAAGAAAGAAAAGACTGGGGGGAAGCTCAGTGGTAGAGTGCCCTTGGGTTCAATCCTAGTAGTGCAAAAAAAATATATATGAAAATTTAAATCTTTTACTCAAATAATTTAAGTGTGAATTTTTAATATACCTGTAAATAAATCTAACAGAAATATTCTAAGTGTTATTACAAAATAAATGTTGCTGACCTTAATTCAGGGTATTCTCTATAACATTATAAAAGTGGAACTTGATATTACCAAAATGAACATCCATATTTTTTAAAAATACAAATTAAAATTTCCACAGTTGCCACTTGAGTTATTGATATAACTGTTTCAGTTCCTGAATCAAATTTCTGCATCCTAATGTGGTCTTTTATAATCTAGTATATATCTTACAGATTTGTCTTGTCATAATATTTTTACATATTTCTTGCATCCAAGACATCAATATATGTAGATATTGCATGAGTGTTTTTGCATGTGCATGTGTGTTTGTGTGTGTGTGTCTGTCTGTTAAGGTCAGATATAATGAGAATTCAAAGTATGTCAATGGAAGTTTTATTTTTCATGACATAGTTCATTTTATTTTATGTCAAGAATGATCATATAACCTAACAGTTAATTTAACTGAAAATATTTCTCTCCTGTAGTTGTCATAAAATGTCAATCCAGGAAGCGGGTAGAAGAGAAGGTGGAAGTCACACTTATTGGTGATTTTTTTGGACCAAATCCTACCCCAGAATTGACAGAATTTTTAGTGCTTCCAAAAAGAAATTCATATAATAATGCTTCTGAAGATTTCAATGGTAAGAAAAACATAATCATGGACATTAAAAAAAATTAATTAATTAAAATATCTTGAATTATAGGTTACTGACTGCTCAGTTATATTCATGCTCATTTAATTTTCTTTTTTTGTTTAAACATTTTGTAGTTTTCCTTTAAAATTTTTTTAATTGTGATGGACACAATACCTTTATTTTATTTATCTATTTATATGTGGTGCTGATGATTGAAGCAGTGCCTCACATATGCCCGGCAAGTGCTCTACCACTGAGCTACAACCACAGCCCCCCATTTAATTTTCATTTACAATATGACATTCAAATTAGTACTAAAAGAGTGCTCCATTAGGCTAGTTGTTTTCATATAGAATTTAGCTCACAAATGACAATAGGTATGATTATTACTGGATTTATAAGACATGGATTGTGATTCTGTCAATAATGAGAAGGGAAGAAGCTATAGTAACTTAATGACTATAATTTCTACTTCCTCTCAACTTTAATTTCTTCCGCAACTCTCTCTTCTGATTTAAGGAATCTTATTGAAGTTTTAAATTTGGAAACAAAAGCCTGAATGAATGTATGTTATTTAAAATATAGAAAACTTGACAAATTAAATGTAATGGCCAAATTGTTTTTAGATACTAGTTAATTAAGTTTATTGTATGCTTTTATTTTGTATTCCATATTTTTATATAAAAAATAAAATTCCAAAATAGGCTAGACTTCAGCTCTTTTAAAGTTGTGTTTGAAAGTTTGATATTTGTTGTAAATTTTACTGTGATCTCAAACAGAGGATATAATGTATAACTAAGTAAAAGTTCAAGATTATAAAATAAAATTAAATTAAATTAATTTAAAATATGTTACAAGTAGAGTGTCCCTGATCTGAAAACCTCAAATCCAAAATGTTCCAAAATCTGAAATTTTTTGAGTACCAATATGATGCAAATAATTGGTATATCACTTGAAATAAATCATATGGCACTGAGTGAGAGCAATGGATGGAGTAAGGAGATCTGGACCCTCCTCCTATCCACATATACAGCAATTCATGGGCAAATTTCCTTTTTAAGAAAGCAGAAACAATTTTAAAGATTCTTGTACCTTGGTGGAATGTGAAACCACATTCATCAAAGCCCATAGGGAGATTTGGAACATGATTTTACCAGAGACCTTGCCCATGACTTAGAACTTCTCATGGTAATGGTACTAGCAATGATTTCATAGATATATAACACCAAAAACATAGTAGACAAAAACAAGCATTAACAAGTGGAACTGAATCAAACTCAAAAGCTTCTTCAAAATGAAGTAAACAATGAACAGGGTGAAAAAAAATAGCCCAGAATGAGAGAAAATATTTACAAACCACCTATCTGGTGAGGGGTTAATCTGAAAAATACGTAAGGAACTCCTACAACTCAATAATAATTTAAAAGGCCTAAAACCTTATTTAAAAATATGCTAAAGAACTTTAATAACATTTCTCCAAAGAATTATAATAGCTATGTAAAAAAATATGCAACATTACTAATCATCAGGGAAATACAGATCAAAACCACCATGAGATATCAGCATGTCTATTAGTTTTTTAGAAATGCAAATAGAAAATGAGTGTTGGCAAGGATGTGGGGAACTTTTAAAACTTTACACACTGTTGTTAAGAACAAAACTGGTACAAAAAACAGTATGGAGGCTTCTTAAAAAATTAAAAACAGAATAATTGTATTATCTACATATTCTACCTCTGGGTACTTAAACAAAAGAATTGAAATCAGGATCTCAAAATGATCGTCATACTTCCATATTCGTTACAAAATTATTCACAGCAACCAAGATATAGAAACAATCTAAATGTCTCTAAACAGACGAGTAGATAGAGAAAATGTGGTATAAACATACAATGGAATGCTATTGAGTTTTTTTCTTTTTAAAGGAAATTCTATTATATGTAAGAACATGGATGAACCTGGAGTAACTGAAACAGCCAATCACAGAAAGATAAATACTACATGATATAATTTTATATAATACATTTAAAATAGTCAAATTCATAGAAACAGAGTAGAATAATAGTTGCCAGGGTATGTAAGGAAGGGGAAATGGGTATAAAGTTTCAGTTGTGCAAGATGAATAAGTTCTAGAAAGCTGTTGTACAAC
This sequence comes from Sciurus carolinensis, assembly GCF_902686445.1. NCBI lineage: Eukaryota > Metazoa > Chordata > Mammalia > Rodentia > Sciuridae > Sciurus > Sciurus carolinensis. The sequence continues at coordinate 29,929,218 of NC_062232.1, forward strand.
ATAGTGCCTATAGTTAACAATAGTGTATTGTGCTTTTAAAAAAATTATGAAGAGTGCAAATCTCATGTTACACTAAGTCTAAAGGAAATAAACCTATGGGCCTTTTCTATTTGTCTCACTATTTTAAATTGCTTAAGTTGTACTTTGTCAGGTTGTAAACCATAGAAGTCGTAATCCTGCTAATATAAATTGATTAAAGCTTACTACCTGAAAAAAACCATATCTTCCTACATAATCAAGGTCTGACAGGAAGCTGCCTCCATCATTTTGGAAACTTTGAAAATCATATTAAGAAAATAATCTCTCAAATAGCTCTTGAAAGTACTTATTTCGATATGACTTTTATTTTACTGCTTCATTACTCTTCATGATGAAAAAGAATACTTAATATTGAAAATAACTATATGGAAGGTTTGCAAGCTTATCTCCACCCATTACTTTCTGTAAAATACCTTTTTTCTCTGTTCAATACCCCAGACTCATCTATTTTTGTCTACATTTTAATTTGTGAATCTCCTTCATTGTTCACATGAAGTATGTCCTACTGCACAGACGTAAATCAGTTCCCTCTCGAGTTTATGTATTTTCTCTGTCTCTATAGTATCTAAATATTTGATAAATTAGTTGACCTTATCCTCTTCTTAAGGGCATATGGCATATGACTTGTTTTCTTTCCCGGTCCTATTTCAAGGACATAATGAATTTGCTTGCACTCTCTCTTTATTTTTCTTGGCCCTCCCTTCCCACCTATTTTCTTTCTGAAGGGACAATTCTGACTGGTTAAGCCTGAATGCTGTTTTAGTCTTTAGTATATACAAAAGCAAATCAACTGCTTTCCCCCTCATGTAATTTAATTACAGTGTATACCACACATGAAATAATATCTAAGAGTTATGTTGTCCAGGCCATTTTGTGCTTCCTGTTATCTCTTAAGTCCCTTAGGATGAAAATTAAAGCACTCCTCTGTGACTTGGACTCTGATTGGGTTTCAGGAGTGAAATTTAATCACATCCTTTTCTTTTCTCATCTGAGTTTAAAAGCAGCTGAGGAACAGATATGGAAATAAGGCAGATGGAGACCAAAATGTTAGCTTTATTAATTATAAATATGAATTTGAAAGTGAGTTGGCTCTATGGACTTATTTGAGCTTAATGCCTTCCACAGTAACAATTGCATTCATAGCAAACTGACCAGTTATAGACACCCTGCAGAGACAATCTACACATGAGGAAGGAAAATAAAGTATGAATCCTGGATTCAAAACTTTGGGAAAGAAAGAGAAGTGTTGGTTCATCTGTTCATGTTCTATTCCTTCACTCCATTGACTAGTCAGATATGTTGCTTTTACTCTAAGGGCAAGCCAGGGTAGAAGAGACAGGTCGAAGCTGATTTTTTTTCCCTACTATGTTCCCTGCAACACACACCTTTTTGTGAGTGAAAAGGCCTCTTTGTGTAAACCTGATAAGTAGGAGTCAAGAATCCCCAACATTCTGTTCCCACCACCCACCCTTTAATCTTCATCATATATTTCTCTGAGTCCAATCAGAATATCAAGCCATATTAAATAAAAATGCAGTGACCTCTCTGCTCTCTATACCTCAACTCCTCATACACACCTTTGAATTAACCAGGATTGGTTGCTTTTATACCTTTATCATTCAACAACATTCTATAAGCATCTTTGCTACCAGATATTATGCTCAGTCCCAAAGATGGCAAAATTAACAAGACACAGTCTCTGTTGTCAAGGGATTCAAAAAACATCTCTATTTAATACGTTGGATTTATATACTATATAAATCAATCGATGTTACCCTACTGGGATATTATCATACTTGAATTTTTAGACTGTATTTTGTCTAAAAGAAGATTACAAATCATTCTCTCTGGACAGGATAACCCCTATAATTATATTTCTTCTTCCTAAGTAATTCTTGGCTCATATGTTATTTGTGCTTCTTTAGGGATTTGTTCAGTGACTTTCTCTATGGAACTTTTTAATCTAGGAGTAGTTTCACTGTGTAACTGCCCATCAGAATCATGCCTCTTATTTCCCGGGTGTTCTATAATTCAGAACCGTTGTTCTTCTATTATATTTTTGTCTGATTTGCTGATTTATGTGTCACAATTGTCTCATTTCACCCTAGGCCAATCATCTTGCTGTGTCTTTTTTGAATATAAACTCCCATGTCAGATTTGGTCTATAATCACAAATATCTCCTGAGATGTTTTCACTGATACTCCCATGACCCCACATTGGTCCTCCAGTCTTTAAAGCTTTTCTCTGTTCCTCTTCACCTTATTTTCTCTGATCAACTCATTCCATCAAGACTTCTGTCCTACCTGCTCTAATAAGATCACCATTAAGAATACTGTCAACTTCCTAGGCATGGTGGTGCACGCCTGTAATCCCAGTGGCTTGGGAGCCTGAGGCAAGAGGATTGTGAGTTCGAAGCCAGCCTCAACAACTTAGCGAGGTCCTAAGAAACAGCAAGACCCTGTCTCTAAATAAAATATAAAAAGGTCCAGCGGTTGAATACCCCTGAGTTCAATCTCCAATACCAAAAAATAAATAGATAAATAAAATACAGAATACCATCAACTTTACTTTTTCTGTATGCCTAATATAGTGATTGAATTTGTGCTCTGAACTTAATCTGTCAGCAAGTCAGCAAGTTAAAGGAGTTTTTGCTCTTGGTGTTAATTTATTATCTCACTAGCTGTCCCTTCTCCATCTCTGTTGTTTGCCCTCATCCTCTGACCAGAATATAAATATCTGAGTGCCCCAGAGTTCTTGTGCCATAGGAAGCCAGCTATTCTAGGTTATAAAGTTTAAAGTCATACAATTTGTGTTCTTTGATTTAATAGGATATTGAGAATATTATTTTACCTCACTGTAAACTCAGTTTCTTTAGCTGTAACATGGAAATGATAGTGGTATCCATTTTATAGGATATTTTTGAGGATTAAATGTATAAATGTATGTGAAATCTTTAGAAAATGCCTGGTTCTCAATGTGTGTTTCATAACTGGAAGATACTACCATTATTATCATTTAAAGCTCTGGTTGAGTATTACAGGATAGGGATGTACTAGAAGGCTCCTTATGAGTCACTGACAAATGACATTAGGAAAAGATAAAATTTCTCGAGACCTCTGCTCCTGGGGAATTGCATATGCAGGGCTAACCCATCACAGTTTTGGATCAATCTCATCAGAAGACAGGTTGTCTGTCATAGTATTTCATATGATCACAGTTTTAAAGTTGGGGACATACAATTACCAACCATAGTGATTTGCATTTATATATTTCACTTTTTGACTTTTTCTATGAATATGGTTTGTCAGTTCATAAGTATTATATCCGTATGACTGTCATTAATATACTTGAGTGTTTTTGCTTGTAAAAATATGTATGTTATTATTGCCTATTTTATCATGTAGAGTGGCTTATGAAGCATTCTGTTGTGTTTTTCATGCTTCTCAAATAAATCACCTTATAAAATGTAAATAAATACCTTTTAAATAATTAAAAAAGGAAAACATAATCCTCTCAATTGCATTCAATGAGTTTTCTCAGAAGTATACAAAAGAATCATCTATGAAAAAAGTGCAAAGATATGATACCTAAATGTTGGAAAGGATCTGAAATTGGATGATAATCACCAGTTAGAAGTCCCAAATCATCCCCAAACCCCACATGGTCAACTATTGCCTACTTTGCTGGCTCCATTTTTTTAAACAAGGTCCTCCCACTCTGTTCCACCCACATAAATTCTTCCTCAATGGGCCTTGCTGGTTGTTACACCATGAACAATTCCCACAGATATCTCTAATGAGTAGAAGTTTTCTCCTTCACCCTTCAGTTTGGTGTATTGGTCTCTTCCACTGGAAACCTTAGCAATCAAGTTCCCAAGACTGAATTATTCTCATAGCCTCCTTTCTCTGTGGTACCAGTTACTACAGAAACAATTTAAAATTGGTTGTCATATTAGCAATTGTCAGTTCCTTCTCTTGATCATAATCTCTTTAGGGACAGGAACTGTACCTTTCCTTTCAATGATTCCTCCTTGCCTCACCTTTTGTCCCCTAGCAATAAGCACGAATGTGTCTTATACTAATAGACCTTCTTATGAATTTAATTATGACATCCATAGTAACAGATCTCTAAAGGGGGTTCAAAGTTTCTGAAACTAAAATTAACTTCTTATTCCCTAATTTCATTCTGCAACCACCATTCCCATAAAGGCTTCAATAATTAAGCAGAAACAGATGCAGTTATAAAGTACATTCAAGACATGCTTAAAAAAAAAATAGAAAACTTTAGCTGGGGGTAGCTCAGTGGTAGAACACTTTCCTAGCATTCGGGAGACCCTGGATTCTAGCTCCAGCACTGGAAAAAATAAGTCTTTATTATGTTATTTGAATAAAATGGAAAGTTCATCTCTCCTAAAACACTTTATCATTCTTTAACATTATTTTCTCTGTATGGAATATGGTTCCTATGGGACATTTCCATATTCCAGTGTCAGAACAAATAGATGTAGACACATTGATAATATGGTTATTGATGGGGATAATAATTTCTGATTTTGTCAATCACTTGAAAATCAGCAATTTAGGAGATTAGAGATTTATTTTTATGTGTGCTGTCATAGCGAAGCTATCATTCAGAGCTCAGTAGCAAAATTTAACATTAAGTACTTCTAAAAAGTGGTCTGGCATCTGTTAAAACTGCTTAGAAAGTACTATCTGTTCTGAATTAAAATAATATAATCTAAGGATCACTTTTAGATTTATACACCAGAGACAGACTTTGGAAATGAATTCAGTTGTGGATTAAGTCAAGTCATGATTCATTGACCTTTCTTCTATTATCCACATTCAACAAACTTCTTGATTTGTAGTTTGGGCCACTTACAAGTAAATGAAGAGTAAACTTAATACATATTTGTGTCACTTATCTCCATGATAATTCTGCATTTAGGATATTCTTTTGCAGTGGACAAAATACTATTAGTCACCTCTAATAAGCTGCTGGTTAAAAAAGTGTTGCTAAATATATTGTCTTTAAATTTCAAGACTAAAACATAAAGAAAACTTTTATTAAAATATATCTAAAATTGAGAATCCTGCTGTAATAGTTTGGCATGCTGTTTTGGAATTGTTTAAATTGAATTAAAATCAAATTTAAACCTTCATATATTTCACATCTATAGACTTTTAATATACATTTATAATATAGAGTACATCTCATGTCATTTCTATTTCATAGTTAATATTGATCATTAAGTTCTATTGGGATTTTCTTACTTCATAATCCAGAACTATAAGGATTTAAGGATGGCAAGAATTGTCTTCTATGTTTACTTTCTATATTCATTCATTTATTTATCTTTTAATGAAATATAAATATTATTATATAACTGGTAATATACTAGACATTATGAACACAGAGTTAGATAATTTATGGTCTCTCCTTTCTTCTAAATACCTGCACATGACTAGTGTTGGCATATAAATTGATGTTCAATTTCTGCATATTTCATTAAATTGAAATGTATTTTAATCTGATTTCCTAGCAATTTCTAAAATACGTGAATTTGAATATGAAATAGAATTTGAAGCTGAAGTTATGAAGTCTAACTTGGAATCCTGTTTGGCTTTATATTTGATCAACAAAAGCTGTAATACCAAACATGAAATGATATCATTGGTCTTCAATCTGACATTTACACCAAAGAAACCATTGAGGTAAACCTGCTCTCCTTCTCTTTTGCTTTAAATAATATTATTACTCTCAACTAACTAGTGTTGCTAACTAAACTAATCTAACTAAATTAAATAAGGTTGATTTTTATTTCCATCTTTCAATATTTGGATTACATTACTTCTTTGATGCTATTAAGAGAAATGTTTGGGGTTAAATTATTTCCAGCTAATAAACCAAGAAAAGTATTCTAATGTTGCCCAAATGGTTGGAAATCTAAGCTATCCTTCAGACACTGACCTCCCTAACTCATTAGTGTCACGTTAACAGAAGAGAACCACTACCTATTTTATAACATCTTTTTTAAAGAAACTGACCAAGTGTTGTACAACAGCAATATATTTCTGAATGCTACTTTTCAGAACAGAATCAGTTCTAATGATGAAAATGCCTAAATTATTGTAACTTCTTTCATTGCTCTTTACCACTTAATACCATAACATTACACATCTGTTAGTAAAATGTAAGCGGAGGTGTAATAATAGGCTTTGTATGTCTGTCCTTTAGGAAACTTCATCCAGTGGCTTTATATTTACTCTTTGGGCTACTGACACTTAGCAATTGTAAATATTATATGTTATGTCACATCTGAAATAAGGATTTTTTTTGTGTTTGATTGAAGAGATACTGATCAGAATCAATATATACAAAATATAAAATAAAGCTTGGCAATGAACAAAACAACTGAAAATATTACTCATGCTTTTAATCACCTTTAAACTTTACAACTGTGTATTTGATATAGATATGCATATATTTAAAGTGGCTATGAATATGTGAATATGATTCTAATAACAAAACAATACCAGAGTCATTTTCAGGAAGCAGTAGTAAATAAAAGTCACAAAAAAATAGTGCACTGTAAATGTTGACATTGCCTCTTTTATATTTCATTTTCATAGTTTTCGATGTTCATTTGCTAGAATTTTTTTACATTTATTTATGTAATTGTATTAGTTTAATGATATGGAATATCCAGCAACAACTAGAAGGAGAACAACATTGTCATTGGTGAATATGGAACACAGATCTAAACAGTTCTTTTAAATGAGAATTGATATCATTTGTCATGTTTTATCTTCAGAAATACTAATTATATTAGCTTGATTTTTCTCTGGAAACTTTTACCTGTTGAGGATCTGAACATAATGAGAACCTCAAATTATGTTGAAATTTGGGGGAGATAACTTAGAATAGATGATATCACATATATGCATTGTTGTGAATCCACATTGACCAAAATCATGCCATCGTTGAAATTAAGTAGTGTTCCCCACTACAGGCCTCAAATGTCAACGTGGTAATTTCATGCTTTCTCAAAGAATTGGCCTGACGAATGGAATTATTCAGCAATAGTCATTTGAATATGTACATTAATTTACTAAAAAATCATTTGATTCCTACAAGAAACAAAATTCCTGTACTTTCAGAGTGTTTCGCTTAGTGAGAGTGATAGATAACAGAAAAATAAATGTATAAGTAAGCAAGCAAATTTCAGAATGTCCTGAGAAGGAAATAAATAGGGTATATAGAACTATTGAAAGATGTACATCAGATAAGGTGGATCATTAGGTTTCTATGGAGTGATTTCTGAATTAAAATCTTATAGATGATAACAGCTGGGAAAAGCATTTGAGGTGAGGAAAGAATGCAGAGGACATGGAACAAGAAATGTTTGGTATCAACAAAGGAAGAAATAAGGTTGACAAGAGTGGTTGGGTTCTTATCATTTAGGGTCTTCATGCAGTAGATCCATCTTTTATGCTAGAAACAATAGGAAACTATTGAAGGATTAATATTAGGAGAACTGATTTAGGAAAACATGTATACATCATTCATAAAATTCTGTAAGTGTTGGAAATGATCTGATGTAACTTAACAACTGTGTTTTGTACACTTATGTACATGTTCATTTATTTCTACTATTCCCCGTTTCAAATATATTGGTGACAGTTCACTGGAAGAGAGACTGAAATAAGAAAAAAAACCCAAAATAATAGGTCAAAATTATGGAAGTTCTCTCTCTTCCTTGTAAGAAGTGTGAAAATTAGTTCTTGAAAACAGTGCAAAGAAAGGAATACAGTTTAATTTTCTATAACAAGAAAGTGTGAGAGAGGTATAGGGTTAGGGTTTTATTTTAGATGTGTTAACTTTAATGATACATCACTAGATATTGGCCAAGTTATACTGCATAGTACTCCATTGTTTCTATGTAATGCACTTTTTTCTTACCAGCACCCTATTGAAATAACAGTTTAAAATTTTTGCTACCACTTTTTTTTAATACCAGCGATTGAACCCAGGGGTTCTCTACTACTAAGTCATATCCCCAGCCCTTTTATTTTGAGACAGTGTCTCACTAAGTTGCTTAGGACCTCACTAAGTTTCTGTAGCTGGCTTGAACTTCTGATCCTCCTGCCTCAACTTCCTGAGTCACTGAAATTACAGTTGTGCTCAGCCATTCCCACTTTTTTGGAAGTATAAACAATGCTATCAAAAATGCAGAAATAAACATCATACTTATCACTTCCTGAAATATTGGAAGCACATCTCTAGGGAAATTACTAATAGTGGAGTTGCTGGTTTATTGTGTGCTGTGTTCAAATTTGGTAAAATATTGACCAGTTGCTGCCCAAATGGCTGAACAATTTTTTACACCTACCTACAAAGGAAAAGAGTTTCCAGAGCTATCCTTTCTGATACTTTTAGGTAATCAGTTTGAGATTTCATTTTTCAATCCTGAATTAGGATTCTGCAACCACATTCTTATGTGTTTGAGCCATTTCCACCATAGGCAGGCAAACAAACAAAATCATTGTTCAATTCCCACTACTATCCTATTTCTCCACTCTTCACCTTAGCCAAACACTTTGAAAGTCTATCTTTGTTAACTTTCTTCCTTAACTGCCATTCAATTATATTGCTATTCTGCAACGTGTATGTGGTCTTTACCAATTACAGTTTACTTAAAAAAAAAAATTCAATTAATTTGGAGCTTTGCAGATGTTAGCAGACCATATTTCTCACAATGGTTCATTTTGACCAAAAAAAATCCCCAAATGGAATATGTATTATTATAAAACTTGAACCTATTTGTCAACTCTGACATTCTTAAATACCATGATATTCTATGGTGGTTATAGAAAATTTTCAGAGTCCATTCTACACAAACTACTGGTTTTTAGAAAATAAAAACCAGATAAGATACTCTACAAAAATAATTACCTCAAAGGGATAATGATAATATAAAAATTACCACAAAGTATTTCTAAAATGTAATTAACAGTCATCTACATTATTTAAGAATTATGTGACCCAGTGCTTTTGATGAAACCTCAAATTTACTTACATTTTGATCTTAGATATTGATTTGCTATGTTTGTTCTCTTTTCTTGTGTCTCCATAGTAGCTTTTAAAATCTCTTTTTATATTTAAGGTCTCATATTACACTAAAAATCGAGTGCATAACAGATGGAATCTGGAAGTTTCCCATGCTGTTGATTGCTACTGAGCCTGATGCAGATGATATCATTGACATTGAAGGAATTGGTTTACTTAAGGAATCTACTACTGACTTTAGACTGACAAGTCAGACAAGGTAATATATCAACCAAAAGTATGTAACTTGTTTTATTATGTAATTTATGCTGAATTGTGGAATAAAATTTAAGATAGAAAATCCTGTAGGTCATCTTTTCCTGGTTAAGCCAGAGTGGTATTGCTGCTATGACTCGAAGCTTTATAGACTTCATAAATGTTTATTTAAAACTTGGAATATAGAGTCTACAATGTGAAGCAAAGGTAAATAATTAGATATTTAAATTTAGGATAATATTTCTATTTGTTTTCAAAAGATGTTTCAATATTTTATTTCAAAGACAGATGGATCATTTTTTAGTAAATTTTAATGGTATTGGAACATCAAATGGTTTGACTAAGTAGAGGTAATTGGGTAGCCTATACAGATTCATTTTGTAACCAACTCCTATTCCCATACCTAATCTTATGCAAACACTGATTTGTTTTCTATCCTTATAACCCTGCCTTTTCTGGATATTTCATATCAATGAAACAACATAACATGTGGTCTTTCACATATGATTTCTTTCAGTTTTTATCTGAAGTTCAGTAGTTTTTATGAATAAGCACCTCTCAGTCTGTGTTTGCATTTGGTCAATTTCCAGACTACTAAAATTGTTGTTTTTAATGGTTATCCATCTTAGAGTTACCATTGGGGGAGAGGATTTGTTTACCTCATCCAGTCAAGTGGGAGAGAATTCTGTATATTTTAAATTACACTAGAGTTCCATATGAATTTTGTATTTAAAGTAGTAAGATCTGTTGCTAATTATTTTAATTTTCTTTAATACAAAGTTCATGTAAGTCAGATCTCTTCCTTTTTTTAAAGAAGGAAAATTTATTTTGGCTCATGGTTTCAGAGGTTCAGTCCATGTTATGCTGACTCCATAGCTCTGGGCCTGAGGTGAGGCATAACATCATGGTGGAAGGGCATGGTAGAGGAAAGCAGCTCAGAGCATGGTGCCAAGGAAGTAAAGAGGCCTCTTCTCACCAGGGCCAAAATATATACACCAAAGGCACACCCCCAGAGACCTATCTCCTTCAGTCACACCCTATCTACCTATAGTTACCACCCATTTAATCCATTTAAGTGGAATAATCCACTGATTATAAGTCTTATAATCTAATTGTTTTACCTCTTTTCAGAGGTATTGAGGTAATACATGTGTATATTGTCTCATGCATAAGCTTTCAGGGGTATCTCATATCTAAAGCATAATATTCCATCCCTGCTTCCCCAAAGCTCATGTGCATCTCACAATGCAAAATACATTCAGTCCATTTCTGAGAGTCCCCCAAATCTTAACAGTTACAGCATTACCAAAATTTCAAGTCCAAAATCTCTTCGGAGACACAAACAAAACTATGCTCTTTTCCACTGTAGGGATCAAAAGCAAGTTACATATATCCAATGTATAATGGTACAAAATAAACATTTCAATTCCACAAGGGAGAAATAGAAGCACAGAGAGATTTGATAAGACCAAAGCAAGACCAAAATCCAGCTGGGCAAACAAATTCTGTAGCTGCATGTCAATCCAATCATCTGGGGCACATAGCATCATGATGTTCTCTTCGAAGAGTTTGCATAGCTCCACCCCTATGGCCTTGCTGGTTGCAGTCACATGGCCTCTCTCTTGTCTTGTTTCTGCTCCATTCCTCCTTCTTTCCTCAGCAGATATCACATGTTACTTGACTCTCTTAATTTTGAGGGTCTCCACTGCAACTTTGGCTTCCCTCTTACTTCTTCACATATCACCCTCTCATGGGTAGCCCACTATTCCTGCTACACTTTGCCTGGCCTCCCAGGCCTTCCTTTGAAATCTCAGTGGGATCCTCCATGACCTCCTAACTTTCAGCATCCTGCATGCCTGCAGACCTAGCACCATGGATTGACATAAAGGTCTGCCATCATCTCAAGCAGTTGTCAAGCTACCTGGGACAATGGCTACAGTAGCCTGGGTAACTGATCACAGTGAAACCGTGACCCCCTGTGCAAGCAACGTGCCTACATGGGCTCTTCCCAGAGGAATTTTCAGCCTTTCACACTTTTCACAACTTTCAGCCTGAGATGGGTGTGGTCTTGCCAATTCCCGAGATGCCCCCAAACCATCTTTCCTATTGTTGCTAGGTAAAGCACTTAGCATTTCTTTAGTGACTGTAATCTCTTTTTTAAGCCACAATTTCCTTAAGTATAGTACTATTCTCACACTTTTCTGGCCAAACTACAAGTTTTTCAAATCTTTCTGCTCTTCTTTCTGCTCCTGATTATCGCCGTTAATTTGGCTGAAAGCTATCAGCAATTCTCATGCCATCCTTTAATGCTGTGCTCCTTTGAAATTTCCTCCATCAAATTAATTAGTCCATTACCTTTAAATTCAACCTCACAGAGAATGTCAGGGTCTGAGCAAAATATACACAATTTCTTTGTCAGAACATAACATGAATGGCTCTAGTCCTGTTTCCCATAGTCTTCCTCTGAAACCTCTTGAGCCCAGTCTTTCCTGTTACAGTTCTATGGGTATTCTGGTCTTCTGAGCTCCCACCAGAATCACTTACTAAGCTCTGCCTTCAACATGCTAAAGCTCTTCCAGCTTGCATCTCTAAACTTTTCAAAATTCCTCCCCACACAGACCAACTCCAAAGGCTTCTGAACTACGTGGTCAGGTTAGTCACAGCAATAACCTGATGTCTTAGTACCAATTCGTTTTAGTTAGCTTCTTTCTTTGCTATGATCAAAAGTCCTGACAAGAACAACTTAAGAAGAAAAGCTTATTTTGACTCACAGTTTCAGAGGTTCAGTCCATGGTCTACCAACTCCATGGCTCTGAGCCCAAGCTGACATAGAATATCATGGCAGAAGGACATGGCAAAGAAAACAGCTCAGGACATGGCAATAAGGGAGCAAAGAGCCAGATCCCTTCTTAATAAGGGTAAGATTGTCCTCTCAACACAAAGAGCTAAATTTTGGTGTGTGGAGAAATAAGGGTTTCATATTACTGAGTCATAGTGATCTACACAAGACCTAAGAAGCAGGAATATGAGAAAGAAGTACTAAACATTGTTTCTTTTTTCTAAAACTGATAACTTGACTGCCTGTATTCCTTGATGGCTACAGCTGTGCACTGTATTTGCCACCAAAATGAATTTACCAAAGGGACTGCATATGCATGAATTCATTCTACACACTTTGGTCAAAAATAAATGACAGTGAAATGTATAATCACCTGTTGTATTTGGAGCCAGATGACAAAAGGGAGGAAGATCACAAACTTGGACTTTGTTGAGAATTTTATTTATCAAGGACTCAATTTGTAATTAGGCTCTCTGAAAAATAAACTGGACATATCTAAGCAAAACGAACTCTTACAGTTACTGTTCTTATAGAGCATAACAAGATCTTTTCTGTTTATCCAAAAAGGAATGCCAAGTCATCATTTCTTTTGCCCATTTCACAGTTGGATTTTTTTTATTTACTGTTGTTTTGAAAATTCTTTCTACATTCTTAATGTCAACCTCTTAACAGAATTTTGGGGATGCCATAGATTTTAATCTTGCATAAAGTCCAATTTATCATTTTTCCCTTTTTGTAACATACTTCCATAGTCATGTCTAAGGACTCTTAGTGTTAAATACCAAAGACTTTCTTCTGTGTTCTCTTAAAATCTATTTCAAACTTAAAACAGTGATGTAAGTCATCATATGTGTATGGTTGTGGTTTAGGTAGAAGTTTATTATTTTTCCTATGAATATTCAGCAATATTTGTTAAAAAAGACCATCCTTCCTCCATGAAAGTGATTTTGCTACTTTGTCAAAAATTAAGTGGATATATTTATATTGATCCAGTTTTGGGTTTTCAGTTCTGTTCTACTTATGCTCTGCCAATACTCAAGTAGTGTGATTCCCTCTCATGATTATTTCCTTTCAAAATTGTTTGTTATTCTATTTCCATTATCTTTCTATATAAATTTAACATAAGCTTGTCTGTGTCTACAAAATATCTGCTTCTGTTTTGAAAGGAATGTATTAAACCCATAGATCAAATCACTGATATTTATAATTTCCACTATAGAATTTCATATACTACTTTACTAAACTCTGTATTTACTGTATTTATGAAAGTATACCATATATGGTACAGTTCTTCATTTATTTAGACCTTTGACTTCTTGCATCAGTGTTTCCTAATTTTTAGTTTATAAATCCTGTACAAGTTTTAGACATTTAGAGGTAGACATTTCATTTTTGAAGTAAGCATAAATGGCATTGTGATTTTAATTTAAGTCTTCACATATTTATTGCTAATATAGAGAGGATACAATTGATATTTCTGTGTTTGCTTTGTATCCTCTGAATTTGTGAAGCAATTATATGTTCTATAAGCATTGTTTTGGTGGCTCTGTGGCATTTCCTACATAGACATTCATGCCTCCCACAAATTTTCCAATATGTATGACTAGCTTTCCTTTTATGCCTATTGCCCTGGTAGGACTTTCAGTGCTATATTGAACAGGGGTTATAACAGTGGACATCACTGCCTTTATTCCAACTTAGGTGGAAAGCATTCAGCCTTTCACCATTAGTTATAATGTTAGCTGTAGGATTTTTTAAGGTGATTTTCATCAAGTCAAGGAAGTCGTTCTCCATATTGGGTTTCCAGGGCTGCAATAAGAAATTAGCACAAAATTGGTGACTTTAAAACATCAGAAATTAACTAATTAGAACAAGATTTAAAAAAAAAAAAACAGAAATTTCTTTTCTCTCAGTTCTGGAGACTAGAATTAAAAAATTATGCATGGGCAGAGCCATGCTTTATTTTAGACTCTAGGGAAGAATCTGGTCTATGCCTTTATCTTAGCTTCTAGTGTTGCTGATGATTCTTGGGAATCCTTGGTTTATGCACACGTCACTCCAATCTCTGCCTCCATTGTCACATGGCTTTCTCACTGTGTATTTCTTTGTCTCTTTTTTTAAAAAAACACCAGTCATATTGTATTATGGCCTACCTCATTCAGAATGACTTCATCTTGATTGATTGCCTCTGCAATGACCCTATTTCAAATAAGGTCATAGTTTTAGGCACAAGGGATTAGGATTTTGAGAAATACAGTTCTCAATTTTCCTATTTCTGATTTTCTGAAAGCCTTTATCAAGAATGACTAGTGAATTTTGCCAAATGTTTCTTCTGTACCAGTTGATAATATCTTGCCATTTTTCTTCTATAGTCTATTGATGTGGTAGACTACATTGATTGAATTTCAAATATATCTTAAACCAGATCTTTATTCCTGGCATAACCCCATTTGCTCTTTGTATACATTGCTTTTTATATATGGATGAATTACATTTACTATAATTTGGTCATGATTTCAGTGTTCTAGGCTCATGAGAGCCTGTGGTTCTTTTTTAGTTGTTGTTGATGTTGTTATATGGCTGATTCTGTTATCTATGTAGTATTATCCTCAAAAAAATTAGTGAGAAAATAGTCCCTCTTTTTCTATTTCATGGAAGACAATGTTTATAAGTGGATATGATTCTCCTAGAAATGTTTGTTAGAATTAGTCAGTGAAATAATTTGTGTCTGAAGGTTTCTTTTTCAGAAGCTTTCTAAATTTATGGATATAATTACTTTAATAGATTTTTAATTTAATATTTGGTGAGTATGGTAGTTTGTGTATAGAGTTGTTCATAGTGCTCCCTTATTTTTCTGTTGATATCTGTGGAGTCTATATTTCTTTTATTTCTCAAATTGGTCATTTATAGCATCTCTCTTTTATCACTGTTAGTCATCTTAGAGGTTTGTCAATTTTATTGACCTTTTTTAAAGAACTAGCTATTTGCTTCATTGATTTTTTTCCTAATTTTCTGTTTTGGTTATAATAGATTTCCACTCTTATTTTTGTTTTCTTTTACTTGCTATGGATTTATTTTGCTCTTTCTAGTTTCTTGAAGTAGTTTAGATTATTAATTTGTGGCCTTTCCTTTTTTCCTATTGTTTTTTCTAGTATAGCATTCCCAGTTCTAAGTTTATGGTATTGGTATGTTGTATTTTCACATTCATTCCATTCTAAATGTACATTTTGCTTTCTTTGAGACTTCTTCTTTGACATGTGGGTTATTTAGGAGAGTTTCATTTAATTTACAATCTTAATATTTCTGTTGTCTTTCTCTTGATTTTTAATTTGATTTCATTTTGGTTAGAAAACATACTCTGCATAAATTTAATTATTCATGTTTCTAAGTAACTTGTTTCAGCAGAAAGCTCTATGGGTAAAAGTATAAGTCAACAAAATTGAAGATGGAGTATTCTACAAGTATCTATTAGAGTGTACTGGTTGATGATGTATTGCTCAGTTCTTTTGCCTCCTTAACTGATTTTCTGTTTAATAGTTCTATCAATTGATGAAAAAGTGGTATTAATATTCATGGATATAATTGTGAATTTATCTAGTATATCTTTTTTCACTGTAGTTTT
Source organism: Sciurus carolinensis (assembly GCF_902686445.1). Lineage (NCBI taxonomy): Eukaryota > Metazoa > Chordata > Mammalia > Rodentia > Sciuridae > Sciurus > Sciurus carolinensis. The sequence continues at coordinate 29,945,043 of NC_062232.1, forward strand.
TTGCTATATGTATGTCTAAAATTCTAATTTTTTGATGAACGAAAATATATGATTACTGTCTTTTTTGTGTATTTATTCTTTCATCATTATATAATGTCTCTCTTTCTCTGACAAATGATTAGCTTTGAAGTCTAACTAATATTAATATAGCCACTTCTCCTCCTTTAAAAATAAATATTTGTATGATATATTTTTTCAGTTTTCAAATATGCTTTTAACAACAAGAGGAAAAGGATAGTTCATTTTACTTATACTTAATTTTAACCCATTCCATTGTTTTTCTTTCCTTCTGAAGTTCTATCTACCTTCTATCTTCATTTAATTTTTTCCACTTCAAACCGTTTTTTAAATTTATTTTTAATTTTTTAATTTGTTCTTTTTAGATATACATGATAGTAGAGTGTATTTTGACATATTATACATACAAGAATACCCCTAAACTATTCTTTAAGGTTAGTTCTGTTGATAACACATACTGTTAGCTTTCTTTAATGAGGTTTTTTTAAATTTTCCCTCCACTAATGAAGAATCATAATAATTAATAATCTTTTAATTATTAATTAATTGATTCAATTAATAATTCATTAATATAGAATCCATGGTTCAGAGTTGTTTTCTTTTAGCACTTCCTACTGGCATGTTTGGTTTATGAGGAGAAATCTGCCATTTAAATTGTTGCTCTCCTATAAGTAACATTTTATTTTTCTCTGGTATCATTCAAGAAGTTTCTTTCACTTTAATTTTCAAAAATTTATTGACAATGTATTGTGCCATATTATGTCTGTAATGTTTGCTGTCACCATTAGGATGAATAAATGTGGAAAGGGACTGGGATTATTTAGTTTAGTGCCAGACATGTAAGGGATATTTAATAATTCTGCTTTGTAAGAAGGAAATCCCCAAGTACTTTCATTTCCATGATAATAAGGAAAAAAATAAATCAGTATCTATGGTGATTATTGAATATAAATTTGCCTTGAAGTATACTTAAAGACCAAAAAGAAACTTAATATGTTTATTAGAGTTCTAGAGAATAGTGGCATATACAATTATTTGCTGCTGCTATTCAGAGATGTTGTAACATTTCTAAAAACATTTTAAAATATGTCATATTTTTAAAGGATATGGCAGTTTGTATCCTTATTTACTGTATAAAGCATTATATCAATGTATTTGGAATCTTTTCAAAGTTAATTATCTAATGTAATCCACAGAAATATTTAATGGGTTAACCAGGTCTAAGTAAATATTATGGACATGGTTAGAATTCTGCTCTTCTAGTAATTTAAATATTCTTTACTCATTAGCCTGTATAATTTTCCCAACTTGGTCAGGTTTAACATATTTTTCTGTGTACTTCAAAGTATAAAAATAAATTTCTACTTTGGTGGGCCGAATATTTTAATATTATACTTGTTTACTCAGAGAAAACTGTCTCTTGGGCTGGAAATCAAATTCCTTCATCTAGTTCTATATGTGCACATAGCTTACATCACTGTTTTAAATATTCTACAACAGAAATTTCCTATAAAGGTGAAAATAAAAGCAAATTGTTTCCATCTAAAACATGAGAATGTGAATTCATTTCATAACTTGCAAGGACCTTTAATGAATAAAATATTACTTTTGTCTGGTTGTAGGAAACAAATAATACACACAATTCATAATAATTGAGTTATAATGTATTCTTGTTAATTGCTCTATAATATTATTCTGCACTTATTTTAATGAAAACATATGAACTAAATCATTTGAATTGAAAATAATGAAAGTTTCATCCTTCATCACCTCACTTCTGATTGCTCTTGACAGATGCAATTAAATAATGCAATCATCAGTTATAAAAGATTACAATCAAAAGGAAAGTCTCAAAATTTTGTGTGAACTCACAAAGGAAAACTCCCAATAAAGATCTCACCATGATTATTTCTGTCTAAATTGAAAAATTATTTTCATTAGTCTACTTTGTCTCTAAATCTAATTGGAAACTGCTTGCATTTAATTAATTGGAGACACAGATCAGGGATCATGTTTACTATCAGAAAGAGGAAAGAACAGTAGCATGTTATATCCTGCTGAATAATTTAATTCAGATGCCATTATGACTTGTACTCCCAATATTTTGAGAACATCATCCTAATTTGGGTAGACTTTGTGTATTTCATACTATTTATACTATTGTGGGTATTTTACAGATATGCTGAACCTACTATTTCCTATTTCCTATGATGAAAGATCAAGATTGCATCTATTTCTCACTCAGTCTTCTCACAGCAATAAATTAGGAGCCCAGTTCTTGCTTTCTTGATTCCCCTCAGAGCATAAATTTATACTTTCACTAGGCCTTTTGAGAAACATGAGGCAGTTACAAAGTCAATTTCTTCAAATTGCTATTCAATTTACTTTTGTATTTTCATTGGATATCTTGTTTTTTAAAATGTCTTTTGAATTTTATTTTTTGAGAACTATGAAAAAATGAAAGAATACATGACATGATTCAGTCTCTAACAGTAAGATCTGCTTCCTTATGTCTTGGTAATTTTTTAAATGTAAGGAAAAGGAAAATATGACTATATATTTATGAAAGAAGCAAAACAAAGTCATTCTGCTTCATTACAATCCAATCATTCTGAGTTCATTATAACTAATATTACTAACATTCTCTTAGATGTTTTGTTAGAATTAGAAGTAGCTTGTATCTCTTATTCTGATGCATTTTTGCAAACATTAAGTTCAAAGAAAGTCTTGATAGACATAAGAAATAGACCTACTTTGTTTCAATAAACATTTCCATAAACATTTTCCTAGGGAATGAATGCATTTATCAGAAATTCTAGTATATAAAGTCATATATGAAAAATGCATTAAAAAATGTGAAAAATATTGACTTTTTTTGTCTTGAGCTCTTTTATATTGAGTGAACTGCTTGTATTACAGAGAATCCAAAAATTCCATCAGAATATTTTCTAAAGTAGAGATTTTTATTTTGCTCAATTTTGATTCTGAGGGTATAATATTGTACACCTTTTAATATTGATACTAAAATGGGTTTTTAAAAAATATTAAACAGTAAATAGAATTATCTTCAATAAGTGCTTAGTGTGCAGATTTGGGGAACATTTTTGGTATATTTTATTGAGTGAGGGTTCCTCATGCAAATGGTAATAACATGTTGACCACGTCTGCAGTCATTTGAAGACTTGACAGAGTTGGATGATCAAAACGGCTTACTCTCACAACTGGCAGTTTACTGGTTGTTGACAGAAAACTGAACTGGGGCTGTCAACAGTAGCACCTATATATAATCTCTCAATTGTGTTTGTCCTTGGTAATTGGATTGTACATTGTGGCTGGTTTCTCATAGTGTTTCTTCCAAGAGAACCAGGTAGGAGATGCTTGGCATTCTCCGACATAGACACCAAAAGTTCCATAGTGTCACTTTAGTTACATTTGACAAGAGAGTCACTATGTTGACATGGATATAAAAAAGGGAACACAGGCCACTTTTTTCAATGCGAAAGTATTAAAGAAAGTTCAATCATGCCATGGTAATCAAGTAATGTTTACTTGAATATTTTAAGCTTCTTTTAAGTCAATAAACTCTCTCAGATTATTCCAGAATATTGTCACCACCTTGTAGTCTTTGGGTGTCAAGGCTCAGATCATGGTGTGTAAACCACAGAAAAGGATGGGTTTACTTTCTTTCTTTCTTTCTTTCTTTTTTGATCCTGGGGATTGAACTCAGGGGCACTCAACCACTGAGCCACATCCCCAGCCCTATTTTGTATTTTATTTAGAGACAGGGTCTCACTGAATTGCTTGGCACCTCCCTTTTCTGAGGCTGGCTTTGAACTTTCAGTCCTCCTGCCTCAGCCTCCCAAGCCACTGGGATTATAGGTGTGTGCCACTGTGCCCAGCTTTTTTTTTTTGTAGGTCAGTTTTCTAGGACAATTGGAAACTACCCACTGCCCTATGTCAGGTCTGTTTTTCAACTTATTTTAAATGATTCAATGATGTAAATAAACTACTGAATATATTTAACTTACTTTCCATTCCTGGGTAAGCTATACCTAGGTAATTATTAAAAATATCAGGTCACTCTGAAGATCTAGAAAAGTAGTAGGGAGTATAGGAGAAAGAAAAAAGATGGGATAAGAAAACAGAGTGATGTAATCGTGTTTAAGAGTTGACCACTTCCCCATGGTGGTTTATCTGTATCCTAAATTAATTATATAAAACACTGTGCCCCTAGGATACTAGGAAAGAGAAGATACTTTAAGAATACATTTCGTTTTTTATGTTTTCACTATTTAAGAGGACTAGTGTTTGTCAAAGAATAATTTTAAGCATAATGTTTCAGAGCTACCATGTATTCTGATGAAGGATGAAAACATTACAAAGTATCAAAACAGCTTACCTGTTAATCTTATTTTTAAAATTTTATTTGCACATAAGTGATTAGTAATAAGTAAAACTTTTGAGAAATTTTCTTTTCTCTGAATGTCTTACTTTTCACTCACATCTGTCATTTGTGAAAGCATGAAAAATATTTCTCTTTAAAGTGAACAGAACATGAATTACACAAAGGGCTATGATGTAAATCTTAAGAAATAATAGTGTGCCATCTTCTGACCACAAACACTAATTACAACTCAGTTCTGCTAAACTATAGGAATTAGAAATACATTCCTAATTGTATAAACTAAGCAGTTTTTGAAGTGTCATTTTGGATCATGCTACATAGAAAATTTTATATTATAAAATTAATATCTACTGTGGACAAGGATTCTGATTTTAAAAAGGAAATGATAGGGCTTTGTGTGTGCCTATATGTAAACACATAAATATGTGTAATTTAAGAAATCTTTTGGGACTCATACTGCTTGCATTGTTTAAACTATCTTTAATTCATCATCTATCTTACCCCATAGCTGAGTATCCATTTATTCCTAACAATAACAATAAAACTACCATCCTTTAAAAACTGATGACATGTTAAAAAAAAAAAAAAACTGATGAAATTGTTTTGTAAGCAGTTTTCTCAAGGACTTTCCACTGACTGAAATAAATAGCTTTCAAATGCTCCAGATGGAGAGCAAAAAGTATTTTTAAAACCTCTAGAAACCCTTTAAAATTTAATGACAACTTTTCCCCTTCAGAAATCTTATATCTCTCCTCTATGCATTAACATCATATCTCTAGAGTCAGCATTTATCTGAGCAGCTATTTCAATTTTCTGAATATAGTTATTTTTACCTTTGAGAATGATTGCCATATTCTTGTCATAAACATATAGAAAGGGATATTTCCCCAGATACAGTTTTCTATCATGGTTAATGATATTGTTATCAAGAAAAAGAATAAAAATAATTTCTTTCCAATAAAGATCAGAGCTATGTCAAATGTAGGACACTATCAGCCCACCTAAATGATTCTTTATGATGGTTACAGTTTCTTTAATCCCTTGTCTGTTCCATCTAAGAACAACACAATAATAAAAATAATAAATGTTTATTGTATACCTACTATTTAACATATGTAAAATTATATAATTTAATTTTTACAGCACTACAAAATTGAGATCGTGTTCTCTGATTTACCTAAACATTTGCATACCCATGCTCGGATACATGTTTACACAATGACAGTAGAGAATAAAGTAAGTTACTGGACTTAGAAGTATTTAGTGGGTTGGGTGGTCATTTTAAAAGGTAAGATGCATCAGTTCCTGCCTCCCTTCCCTCTGGTTCCATCCCTATAGAGACTAGACTCTTGTTCACATCCCTACTCCAGCTTAGTGTCTTGGGAGCCTCAGATTCAGGGACTCCTGAATTTTGGTAGGCTAATGAACAAGTCAGACTTCCTCACATATATATTCAATACTAACAGCCCCAAGAAAGCTGCTAAACATTCCTGTTCCTATATCCAGTATTAGCTTTGTCAACTATAGGCAAAATAATAATCCTGTTGGCCAATATAAATTAAGGAATGCCACATTCAAGAGGAGATAATTTCTATAAATATCTGTCATCATTGGAATCTGGAATTCTCCTATCAGAGCCTTATCCTTTTGATTTAGGGTGGTCATTTTCTGTTTGTTTGTTTTTTTGTTTGTTTGTTTCTTGCTATGGTGGATCAAGCCCAGGGCTTTGTACATGATCAGCATATGTTCTCACAGTGAACTAGACTTCCAGCCCCAAGATGATCATTTTTAAATAGTGTTTCACTATCCCAAACCCTAACCCCCCTCTCCATTAAAATGCACACAAACCCTTAGTATTAAAACTGTGAAGCACTATTTTCATTTCATTTCTTCACTTGTTTCAATGTAAATGCTTGAACAAAGAAATTCATGGATAAATATATAAGTCAATAAAACAGAAATCTTGGAAACCACTGAATAAAGAAGAATCTCCTGGAAGTCATGCCAACCTAAAATGAGATTATTGGGACTATGTAGCAATAACCTTTGTGTAAATGTATATAGGACTTTACAAGTTGAAAGGATCACATAGTTCAGACAGTGGCAAGTAAGGGCAGGAAAATGAGTTTTGAAACTAGGTCCAACAGTTCTTCAGGGGCAATAACACCCCCTTAGGTAACATTTGAAAATCCATATAGGAGTGTTTGTTGGGTTCTGTCAACATTTCAAGCCTCAGGAAAGGGATACTAAACCTCCTGTCATCCTTAGGACTCTACAGACCACCTAGACCTATACCTTTTAAGCAGGAATCTCCTCACTATTAACACTCCATGTGATTTACTTTCTTCCTCCCCAAACAACAACATCAAAGCTCATGCCATGAGAATGCCCCTTTCCTACTCTTCCTTGGTGCAGTCACTAAATACATTCTATAACTCCCTATTCAACACGTAGTCTAATGTTACTCTTTTGTTCATTAACCCTGGCATGATGATGATGGAATATTTGCTGTCTCAAGTTGTGTTTCTCTTGAAACCCATACATTTCCTGAACTAAAAGAAAAGTGCTTCTTTACTTTTCATTAAACCATTTCCCCCACTGGATGATTTAAGGTTGCACAGATTAGAGCATCCACTAAAGTGATTTTAGCAAACCCTTTTTCTTGTTTCCTTATATAACCTATCGAATGCCCATTCACATCAGAAATAACAAGTTGAAGCTATTGCTTCTACATTGCATTCTCTATTGTTAACAATATTTTTGTTCTAAAAATCATCAGTTTTGATTTTTAGCCTGCCCCTTCATCAGCAGTATCTGACATCTTTAATTTTATATTTAGTTTTCAGAACCAAAACAGTTTTTACCATTGCAGATGGGATGACTCAGACAGAAAATTTTTTTTTTCTTAAGGAAACTCAAGGGTTGGACAGGCACAGTGACTTGTAACCTCACCCCCAATTTCTATAATTTAATTCTGGGCCTCTGTGAGATTAGAATCACTCTAGTAGTGCACTGTCAGTGCTTCTCATGAGTACTTAAGACTACACAAGTCACATGTGTCAGTACTAGGGATCAAAGATATGTAATTGAGAAGTCAACTTACAAGTCATTATTTTAAAAAATTATCTCACGAAGGAAACCTAGATCATCTTAAATAAACCATCAAGTCTGAATATCATAGTCATTAAACTATAATTTTAACTGATTTACTGGTGGTCATCTGTGTGACAGGATTTTCCCAGGGCCTGAAATACAGATTACAGGCCAGATGTATAATACATCTGTTTATCTGATCTGAACTCTTCCCATTTCCTTTCTCTGCCTTTAGTAGGGACAGTGTTGCCTTTCCTGACTCACATTAATTCACTGTAGGCCCCATGGCTTCCTGAAGACTCGTTGGTTCACTCATGTTTCCATCTTCTTCAAGACTGATGTCATCTCTTCTCAGGCTTTCTCTTCCTCGGAAAAGGGCCCAGGCTTCCAGTGGAGCCTGAGGAAGCTGGCGTACATTTATCATCATAGAGGAGGCAGGGATAGGACACTGTGTTACTTCAATTAGGTAGTGACTTTCTCTTAAGTAGTGATGACTAAGTTCACAACCAATAGGTGCTGTTATGTATAAAGGGCAGACAACCACATCAGACCCAGGACCAAATATCCCAATCCATCAGGGCCATTTCTCCCACATCAAGATAGCAGGCCTTACATCTTCTTTCTCCAGAGAGGATCTTCTTTCCTCATTCCCTCAGGGAATACAGTCTGGGTTCCAGGATGCTGAATACTTTGAACCATTCAGCACTTATTTTCTCAGTCCAAGGACTAACTTTATGGCTTTATTTAAATTTTGTTTTAGAAATATAGCAGAATGTATCAAAGAAGGATAAATTGTAAAGCTCACCACTGGCCATAAACATTTCTCCCAAAGATCCCAGACTTTATTCCTGTGCATTGACTTTGGAAGTACAGAAGAGAGGATCATAGTATTCTACAAGCAATTGTTCTTGAGAAATATACTACATTCTAAACTTCTGCTATAAATACTGCAAAGCTTCCTTACCAATGAGTTAATATTTTAAAACTTTCATAATGAAGCCTCATTATTTCATGAACTGATTATATAGTTGTTCTACATGAATCACCAACTATCATTCCCATGAGTATCTGAATAAAGTTCAAATAACTATAATTCTTGCGTCACTAAGAATTATGCCCTAGACCTATAAGATTTTACAATTCCTCCATGTTTTTAGTTAAGATTGAATTTTTTGTGTGTTTATATGGTCTTAGATAGTTTTGTAGGAGTGTAAAAAGGTTAGAAATCAAAGATAATGAAGCCAGTGTAGACTCAGGGAATTCCCTACATTATGATTTATGAAAGGATTCTGGAAAAATACTATGAAACACTAGGTTACCTAAGGTCACAACCTCAATTCTTAATGACCAGATAATTAGAAACTGAAGAATAAATATTATAACTGTACAAAATATCCTGGCTGGTTTCTCATTTCAACTTTGACCAAAACAATTCATTTACATTTTTCATATCATTTATATATTTTATATTTTGGAAATGTATATAAGACATTTTTAACCATGAGTTTCCTTTGAATCAGTAAGTTATAAACACTGTATTACAGTCATCTTCTTGGTAATGGGCACTTTGTCTCATTTTTTTCTTCTATTGCAGTAAGATACACATAGCATAAGATTGATTCTCTTAACAAATATTTAAGGGTACAGTACAGTATTATTAACTATAAGCACAATTTTTTTACAGCAGAATGTTTATCTTGCATGACTAAAACTTCCTTTCTGTTGAAGAGTAACTTGATTTTCATTACCAGCTGCCCCTGGCAAACACTATTGTATTCTCTGGTTTTTGTTCTGTTTTGTTTTTGACTTTGACTCTTTCAGAGACTGTGTATATATGTATACACACACACACACACACACACACACACACAAGTATACATATATATATATATATATGTCACAATATATAAAATAAATAAGCACATATATATAAAATTGATTACAATGTAGGGAGTTCCTTGAATCTAAACTGGCTGCATATCAGTGAATAAGTCTTTCATCTCCTTGCTTAAGTTTATGTGTAAGTATTTATTATTTATAATGCTAATGTAAATGGGATTTTTTTCTTATTTTCCTTTTCCATTTATTCATTATGTATAAATGAAACATTTTGTGAAATTTAATTTTAAATTATATATAAAAACAAAAATTGTACATGTTTGTGGGTTACATGTGTACACTGTTTAATGTTGAAATCAGATTAAACATAGCTGGGCATGGTAACCCACTCCTGGAATCCCAGCAACTCCGGAGGCTGAGGCAGGAGGGTCACAAGTTCAAGGCTAGTCTCAGAAATTTATCAAGGTCCTAAGCAACTTAGTGAGTACCTGTCTCAAAATAAAATATATAAAAAAAGAACTGGGGATGTGGCTCAGTGGTTAAGGACCTCTGGATTTAATCCCTAGTACCAAAAGAAAAATCCCAGTTTAAACAGTTAAACATACCTATCTCCTCAAATATTTACCATTGCTGCAAAACATTTGCAACTGGTTTTTGAGTGTTCATTTTGTATCCTGCAATGTTTTTAACTTATTTATGACTTTCAAAAATCTTTGTATTGACTCTATGGGGTTTTCTGCAATAAGGTTTTATCGCAAGGAACATTTTTTTCTTTTTCCTTTCATATTTGATGTCTTTTATTTCTGACATCATTGCTGTGGCTAAACCTTCCTGTCCAGTGCTGAATAGAAGTGGCAAGAGTGAGCATCCTTGTCTTATTCCTGATCTCGGAGGGCAAACTTTCAGTGTTTCACTGTTGAGTATAATTTTAGTTGCAGGCTTTTCACATATGGCCTGCATGATGAGATAATTCTTTCTGTTCCTAGTTAGTTGACTCTTATAATCATGAAAGGGTGTTCCATTTGTCAAATGATTTTTCTGTATCTATTACAATAATTGTGTATTTTTATACTTCATTGCATTAACATGATATATCACATTGCTTGATTTTTTATGTATCAAAAAAATTACTGCCTCCCTCAGATAGTTCCATTTGGCTATGGTGTATGATTCATTGAAAATGCTGTTGAATTCATTTGCTCATTTAAAAGAAATTTTTTGTACCTATTTATATGTTCATCAGGCATATTAAACTAGTTTTATTTTCTTGTGTTTATCTGCTTTTGGTATCAGGGTAATGCTGGCCTCATAAAATTAGTTTGGAAGTGTTCCCTTCTCAATGTTTTGGAAGAGTTTGAGAAGGATCATTATTATTTCTCCTTTAAAAGAATGGTAAAATTCACTAGTGAAGTCATCTGATCCTGTACTTTTCTTTAATAGGAGTTTTTTGGCTACTGATTTAATAATCCTTCCAATTCGTATTTTCTATTTCTTTATGAGTCAATCTTTGTTGGTTATGTAGTTCTAGGCATTTACCATTTCTCAATTATTTTGGCTTTTAATTATTCATAGTAGTTTCTTATAATCCTTTTAGCAACAGAATCAATTATGTATAATGTATCCTTCATTCTTTGTTTGAGTATTCTCCTTTTTAAGTCAGTCTAGTTAAAGCTTTGTCAAAAACTTTGTTGACCTTTTCAACAAACCAACTCATATTTTCATAGATTTTTATCATCTTTTTTTCTATTCTCTTATTTCATTTATTTCTGTTCTAATTTCTCTATTCTTCCTTCAGCTAACTTTGGGTTTAGTTTGTTCTTCTAATTTGTTGAGGTATAATATTGGGTACTTTCATTTTTTAGAAGAGCTTAATAAAGACCAATGTTAATTTTTCTTGGTAGAATTCAGCTGTGAGGACATCTGGTGCTGGAATTTTCTTCATTGGAAATTTTACTTACTACTACAATTTTTTTTAACTGACTTCTTGAATTTATTTCTTCTTGGTTCAATCTTGGTAGGTTGTATGCTTCTAGGAATTTATTAATTTCCATTTTAGTTTTTTACTGTGCTTGCATGCATTGTTTACAATAGTTTTAATTTTCCTTTTAATTTCTGAAACATTAATTTTATTTCTTATTTTATTTATTTAAATTTGTCAATTTAAAAACAAAACAGTTTTATTGAAATTTTTCTATGGATTTTATGTTCTCTGTTATATTTCTACTCTGATCTTTATTATTCTTTACTATTTTTTTTATTAACTTTTGGTTTAGGTTGTTCTTCTTATAGATAAGTGAAGCATAATGTTAGGTTGTTTATTTGAGATCTTTCTTCTTTACTTGAGCATTTGTCTCTATAAATTTTACTTTTCATCTGTATTTATAACATCCGTTAGGATTTCATATATTGTTTCCATTTTCATTTGCCTTAAAATATTTAAAATTTTCCTTTTGATTTCTTTTTTGACAAAGAAATTGTTGTTTAGGAACATGTTTAACTTCTGCATATTTGTGAACTTTTCTAAACTCTTCCTGTTATTGATTTCTAATTTCATAGCCTTGTGGTTAGAAAAGATACTTGATATGATTTCCATGTTCTTAAATATGTTGACTTATTTTATGGCCTAACATATTATCTACCCTGGAGAGTATTCTATATACCTTTGAGAAACATGTGTATTCTGCTGCTGTTTGATGAAGTGTACTATAGATATCCATTAAGTTCAGTCGACCTAAAATGCAGTTCAAACCTAATGTTTCTTTATAAATTTTCTGTCTATATGATCTGTCCATTGTTGAAAGTAGGGCATAAATGTCCCATCCTATTATTGCATTGCTGTCTATATCTCCCTTAAGATCTATTAATATTTGCTTTATATATTTATGGGCTCTAGTATTGGGTTTATATATATTTACAATGGTTTAATCCTCTTAGTGTGTTGACCCCTTTATCTTTGTACAATAATGTGGCAATTTATTTCTTGTGGCAGATTTTGAATTAAATTCTTTATTTTCCCTCTTATCTCTGAAAGACAGCTCTGCTGAGTATTTTTGGTTGTCAGGTTAATTTTTTCCCTCAACACTTTAAATAAATCATCTCGCTCTCTCCTGGTCTGCATAGTTGCAACTGAGAAGTCCACAGACAGACTTATTAGAATTCCTTTGTGGTCAGGTTCTTTTTCTGTTTCTTATTTTAAGATTATGTATTTGCCTTTAATTTTTGACAGTTTGAATATAATGTGCCTTGCTGAACTATTTTGGATTAATACTGATCGTAGATCTTTGAACTTAATGTGCCTACATGCTCATATTTTTCCCAGGATTTGGGTAGTTTTTAGTCATTTTAATAAGTTTTGTGTTTCTTTTTCTCTCTCTTCTTCTTCTTTCCATCCTAATATGCGAGTATTAGCTTTCTTCATGTCTTCTCAGATCCTACACAATTTTCATTCTTTCTATTTTCTCCTCTAGCTGGTTCATTTCAAATTTCTGTTCCAGTTTATTTATTCTTTCTTCTGTTGATCAAGTCTGCTTTAGAAGCTGTCAATTGAATTTTTAAATTCATATGTTTCATCTCTAATAGTCCTGTTTGGTTCTTTTATTTATTTTCAATCTTTTGGTTGAGCTACTTGTTTTTCTCTTGTGTTATTTTCATGATTTTGTTAAATTGTTTACCTGTGTTCTCTTTTAGTTTATGGAACTTCTTTTAAACAATTATTTTTACTTATTTCTCAGGCAATTCAGTGACCTTCAGTTCTTTGGGGTCTGTGCTACAAGTTTCTTTTTTTGCTCGGTGGTATCGTGTTTCCATGATTCTTCATAATCATTATAACCTTGCAGAGGTGTCAGTTCATTTGAAAAAGTATCACCTCTTACAGACTTTATAGAGTGGCCTCAGTAAAAAACGACTTTCATCTTCAGGAGCAGGGGGAACAGAACACGTGGGTGTATGCTATGACACTAATTCAAATGGTGGAGATGCCATGGTTGGTGGCATACAGTATTTTCAAGTCTTTGAGGAAATAATGTCTCAAGGTCTTAGATAGTTGGGGTCTGTAACACCAGCAACTGTGTGACCCATGGAGACAAGAGCTACGAGAGATTCAGGTATCTTTGAAGGCTCTTGGATTCCTTAGTGGTAACACTGGGTGCACTGTCAAGTGACCAAGACAGGCAGCAGTTAAAAGTCCATGCTCAGATGATGAAGCCAGATAAGGGGTGAAGCTAACCACAGATGCAAATGGGGTGCTTAGGCTCTCAGTGTGTACTTGAGCAATTTGTATGGGTCAGCTATGGAATGGAGTCTAGCCAGTTGCATGTGTATGGGCAGACACAGGCCCAAGCTGGAAGCATACATGTGAGTGCAGTTATAGGAACCAGCTGTATGTTCAAACACAGTGGCAAGAAGCAGCCTCCAAGGGACAAGGCAAGCTGCAATTGCAGGACTTGAGGCTAGCATTGTGCACTGGCCCAGTTGCAGGTGTCTGCTGTCAGTACACACTGGGGTAGAAACTGGGGTCTGCAGCAAACAACTTGAGGCTATTTGCAAGCACAGATATGGTTGTGCTGGGTACTAAGCCAGAACATCCACAACAGCAGCAGCTGGAATGGTTCTTAATGGGGGAGGGGAGGTATTGGCTCAGCACTGGGAGACCATGAAGGCAAAACTCTGTGGGATCTTTGGTGGTGAAATATTCAGGAAATCTATAGTGTCTGTGCTGGCTGTTTGCTTCCCCACAGTGAAGTCTTCCAGGGCTCCCTGTAGAGCAAGCCACCATAGCAAACACTGGGGAGTCCTTGGCCATGAAAATTGTGAATGATACACAACCTCTAAGAGGGTCTTTGTGATCCTCAGTAAAGAAGTCTGATGAAGTCTTGTGCAGAACAGGACATTGAGAATCATGGTGTCTCCTGCCCCATGGCTGTTATTGATATCTGGGTTTTCTTTGTTTCCAGTTATCTTTAGACTTAACAATTATGCTAATCTCTGCAGTGACCTAGGGAGAATGAAATTGAAACTACTCTCCCAGGAAGTATACCAAAGGATTGGGGAAGCTAGTTGCTCAATCCACTCCTTTTCCCTGTTAGAGGGACTTGCAAACCATGGAGTTCCTTCTCTCTGTGTGCTATCTGGAGGATGGGGTGGTGCAGTCAAAATGTGTAATTATTCTTTGTTTTTTTTTCTTCCACTGTATTACTGCTGCATCTTAAATGGGCTCTTGAACTCTTTCAGGCTTATTTTCATTCATGAATAACTATCATATTATTATTTTAAAATAATTTCTCTCTCTTTATTGAGCCTTTCTGATTTTGTTGAGGTATCTATCTGTTCTCATGGTTTGCCAAGCTTCCTTAACACAATTATTTTGAACTCTTTGTCTGGTGTCTTAGTCCATTTTCTGCTGCTATAACAGGATACCCCAGACCTGATTCTGGAGACTGCAAAGTACAAGAACATGGCACAAGCATCTAGCAATGACTTGTGCTGTATATTATTGTGGTAGAAGCTGAAAGAGTAAGAATTGACAGCAAGACCAGCAAGGATGAGATCAGGTCACTTATATAACAACTGATTTTCCCTACTCCCATGATAATGACATTAATGCATTCATGAGTGCTCCACTCTCATGATCTAATCATCCTCATTAGACCCTACCACCAACACTACTGCATTGGGGATTAAGAGTTAACATGTGTTTTGGAGGAGACAAACTATAGCATCAGGCAAATCATAGATCTGTCAAATCATTCTATGTGGAAGGAAATAAGGCTGAGATCTGCTTTACCATCTTGCTGATGTCACTTTCCCAAAGGTTAGCTCTCTCGATAGTGTCCCACAAATTCCAAAAGCTTTATTCATCCCTTTTTATTCTTTTTCCCCCCTCTTCTGACTAGTTGTTTATTGCTGATTTCTCTTCAAATTGATCTCTCTTCAAGTTCACAGGTTCTTTCTTTGACTTGATCAAGTCTATTGTTGATTCTTCTTGTTACAGTTTTTCATTTCATCAGTTGTTTTTGTCAGCTGCAGACTTTGTTTGGTTCTCCATAGCTCCCAGAAATCTAGAGCATGCTAAATCCCATCAGCCTGGAGAAATAGGCAAGTCATAAGCCAATTCCTTGGGCAGCCCCACCTCCATGGAAAGTCGGAACACTGGATGCCCAGGTGCATCTTCCATTTTCCTCCTCAGGAAAAAGCCAGGAACTGGCTGGCTCTTTTCTCCTGATCATGTAGCAGCACTGTGCCAGGCGGAGGAACTATGGCAAAAAGGTGTCAAGAAATTCCCTGAATTCCATTTGGCTTGTTTCTTGTTCCACTGTGGCACAGAGACTTGTAACTGATTTCTTTATTCCAACAAGGGAAAATTTCCATGTATTATTTTTGAATTGGTGTCTCCAATGAGGGGAAGGAGGATTTGTGAGTTCCCATTCTGCCATGTTCCTGATATAATCTTCATAGACTTATTTATTGGATCATTCATCATTTTCTATCACTGTTTAAAAAATATTTTAAAACAACAGCATATAATGATGATTAAAGTAATACCGGCTAATCCTTACCAATTTCCATGTGCCAGGTATTGATAATGTCACTCTACTGTGGTTATTAATTTAACAGATGACAAAACTGAGATACAGAAAGATTAAGTATATTTTCTGAACTTGAGGACCAAAATAGAGCTGGTTCCAATCTAAGCCATCCAGAATATCCACAGACCACCTTCTCAATCTTCCATCATGATATTCAATACATATTTGTTGAATGGATCACTGAGTTCCAACCTGAATCTTCCCTTTGTTCTCTTCTATGTTTCACTATTGAAATTGTTTTCAGAAGCCACACCTGACCTTTTTCATGCACTTTCCCTGTCAATTTGAATTTTGAATTCCTCACTTACAACCTGTTATGCAGTGTGTGGGTGCCCTGCTTTATTCTACCAGGAAATCCCTCAACTTCTTTCACAGTCTTCACCTCAAATGTAGCCAGCCTTGACATGAAGATAGATGTCACTGGAATCCAAAATGTCATTCAGTTCACTTCCGATCACAGTGCTATCTTCAGGACCAAGAAACTTTAATGAAACTTTAAAGTGTTTTCACCTCACTTAACAAGTGGAAAGCTGAAAGAAAGAAGCGAATATCATGATTAAATATTAGTAGAAACAAAAGGTTTTATCATAGTTTTAGCAGTTAGTTATTTTACATATGAACTTATTTGCAGTTGGCTAAATTTTCATTTGGGACATCAAATTCTGCCAGTTTTTATAGGAACAATATTTTTATTGGTATACTATGAATGTGATGTGAATGAAAAAAAAATCTCTAGGATTCTATTTTGTCACCCTGGGAAGAATGACACTTCATTATAAAAATGCCTTCTCACTCTTATTCTATTAGCATTCAGCCTTCATATTTACCTGTAGGTCTATTGCAGCAGAATTCAAACTTTATACATCAATACTCACAAAAAGAATTAGATCACAATCTAATTTGACAAGTTGATATTTACACTTTCGTTCCAGATATTCTGAGCCCTTCACCGCATACTTCCTACCTGGCAGTGATCCGGAGTTTTTTGTAAAGCCTCAAACTGGAGAACTTCCTCCTTATAACACTAAAGGAATCCTCATCATTGTAGGATTTAAACCCCGAATGTACAGTAAGAAATACAAAGCAACATTAGTAATAGAGGTGAGTTCTATAAGGACAATAATAAGGGTGCTTGATATCACTAAAAGTATCACTAAATAAAGAAGATAAGGTTTTACCCAATGATCAGAGACAACAGAAACCTTGCAAAAGTCAACTTATTTCAACTGCTGTGTATTATTTTGCTTTTTTTTACCTAGCAAAAGAATTTAAATATGGAATATAACATAAAGGTTGTCAATTCCAGGGGAAAATAAGAAATTACTTCTCCTCCATACTAAGGAAATGTGGAAGAAACAAACAACTGTAAAGTGATATGCATAACTGTGTATCATTTTGTGGAATATAGTCATTCAAGACATTATATTATTTGAGATAGAAACTTTGGAACCTTTGATTAAGGCATAGAGTACTGTCAAAATGTTGAAGGCTAAAATGAAGAACATGAAATAGAAGGTATATTTCATTTAGAATTGAAAAACATTGTGTAAAATGGACTATTTATAAAGAATTCTGTTAAGGTGACCATTTGTTAACAGTCATGACAAATATAATTTTAAAATTTTATCTGGTAAGGAAAATTTCTCTTTAAAATTTCACATACATTTTATAGTAAGAACTTTTAGGCCAAAGATGATTTTCATATTCTTTTGAAAAAGATACTTATTGCCAGTTTACTTTCAGTAGCACAGACTCGAAGGACATGTTGTCATCTTATAATACTCAAATCCTAACGCCAAAGTGATTTCTAAACTTTTAAATCAATTATTAAGTAGTACTATAATCAGATAAATACTATTATTATTTTAATGAAAAGAGAAAATAAAAGGTTGAATAGTATTTTAAAAAGTTATTTCTGTTTTTCATCTTTTGAAGAGTCTGTACAACCTAAACAATAAGAAGATAAAACCTTTTATCTTGCAGCACGTATCTCATTGCCTGCATTGGTACTTAAAGTGATCATGTTGTATTTGCTTATATACTCTAGAGGGATTAAATGGCAGCCTTAAAAAGATTTGCATATTAAAATTACGCTCATTTTATCTAGCATACAATGAGCATTTCTGAAATTAACTATTCATCAAGTTTTATGAACAAAATAGGTGCCTAGTTTCCCTGTAATTTGAGAATTAAATCATTGGTGGCATAATTAAAGGTTTTATGTGAAGGTATATGGAATCAATTGAGACTGTCATTTTTCATTAGTTTTAAGTGGCACAATTTGATAAAGCTTACCTGAGAACCAAATAGAGATTGAAACATGTTTAAGAAATTAGTATTTTGTTGATTAGGTTTTTATTATGGAAAATTTTAAATAGGTGCAGAAATAGAATAATCTCAATGCACTCATCATACAGTATGAACAATTATAAACTTATAGCCAATTCTGCTTTACCTTAACATCCACCCCTTTCTCACCTTCCACATTAAAGAAAATTTGAAACATTGAATTATTTATAAATATTTCCTACTACTCTCTAAATGACAAAAATCATAACCATTATCAGAACTAAAAATTAACAATAATTCCATAATATCAATACATGTCAAATATCCATTTAGTGTTCAAAATTCCAGGTGACTTCTAAATCTCATAAGTTGCAAAAGTAATATAGAGTCTTGTGAAGCCTTCCCTGAATTTCCTCCAATGGTGACATCATAATACCTACAGTAAAATATTAAAACAAAGAAACTGATATGGGTAAAACACTGTTAACTAGAGTAGAGACCTTATTCCATTTTTGGCATCTTTTTTTTTTACATTTGTGCATTTCTGTGTGATTCTAGGCAAGTAGAACCCAAGTATAAGATGAATGTAACTACAACCACAACTGAGATATAGACCTTTTTCATCACCACAGAGGAATTAACTTGTGCTAACCCTTTATAGTTGTATCCAACACTGAAATTCCTGCCATAACCCTGACATACACTAATCTTTTCTCCACCTCTATGGTCTGTCATTTAAAGAATATTATAAAATGAAATAGTACACACTCCATGACCTTTTGAAATTGTTTTTTTTTCTAAGTATAATGTCCTTGAGATTCATAAGAATTATTGCATATATCAAATCAATGATCTTAAAATCATGGTTCAAACAGTCTATTTGACTCCAAATCCTAGTTCTTAATTTCAACATCATGATGACTCCTATAATAAATGAGAAGACAATTTAAAAAGTTAAATCATTATCTAAATGAAAATTATTGTTTACATTTTCATCAATTTAAAATTATTGATTTTAAGCATTAAGTCAATATTTGCAGCAATGTGATCTTCATTGTGCTTCACTTGAAAATAAAAATGATTTTAAGGGACAGCTTAATTAAATATTTGCTCAAAAAATCTCAACAATCATATTAGCGAGCTTCATAATTTCCCATGTAATTAAATCACTTTTAGAATGATTAAAAGCTATCTTTTCCAATTAGTAAATGAGGTAAATAGCACTAGATTTGAGGGACCAAAGTTGACTTGTTCCAACTGTTTTACAAAAAGCTGTGTTACTCTGAGAATAGTAAATCTGTTCAGTTTTCCATAGTGCACGTAGTAAATTTTAAACAGTATACAAAAGTGTGAGAACTATCAGAATTATCCAAGATGAAACATATGATGCTTCATCTTTGTTTATATGAAATTATACATATATATTTATATTTAGGAATATAAATATGTCATATTTATGTGTAAATGGTCCTGTTATAATTAGAAATATAACCACACATAGGTGATATAGGTAAATGTACATTGCTTTTAAAGGAATCTACCATTAGCCTAAACAGTAGAAAATGGTAGTGTAAATATGTATCTTGGTTTGTATTTCCTTAGAAGCAAATCCTCAAATAAGAATTCAAATTCAAGTACTATGTTTGCTCTATGATCTCAGGAAATAGATATAGGAAAGCCAGGATTTGAGGTACAGAAGGAAGGAAATCAATAAAGGATGCTTTATCAAGGCATTGCCACAGTGAGAAATGGGAAATTAATCCCATGAGAGATCTCTAGGAAATAGTATAGCAGGCATGCCTCAGGATTTTCACACCCAACAGGGCCAGGAAGTTAGGGTATTTATACACACCTCTTGTCATCATTCTAATCATTGATGGAGGAATGCTTCTAGGGACAATTAATACTCTGATACCAAGAGAAAAGCCTTCTGGGGTTTCTGAAAAATCCTTAATCATAGAGGTGCAGGTACCGACAATGGAAATTTGGAGTGGACAGTGAAATGGAAACACCTGAGAAATGTAGGTGGCCACAGACCACATCTACTAATGAATAATTATCAATTGTTTCCATTCACAGAAAGAAACATGCATTTAACAACATAGCTCTAGTCATTCATTTAATGAGGTCATTGGCTTTGCCCAATCTCTTTTCAGAATATAGACACACTAAGTATATAAACTTCAGAAGCAGTTTGATGGCCCTTGTTTTTAGGAGATGAAAAATGCCCAAAACCAAGGTCACATTAAGCTCTGTGAGGGTTTCAATGAGGTTCTGAAACAGCATGGACTTGCAAATAGATTAATATAATCAAGAAATTCAAATTGAAGAAATGTAAAATCAGCTCTGATGACTAAGTTACTTTAGCATAAAAATGTAATGGATAGTAAAAATATAAAGTAAAATCATAAGTAAACCCCTCTTGTTTTTTATAGCTTCATTGCTTCAGAATGGCAAAACGAAGTGTGTTCTGACTGTATATAGGTTCACTGAGGAGGTATAGAACTTAGGGTTGGGCAAATTTTTGTGCAGCCTCCTTACATAAACTGTTGTAATGTTACTGTTTTTGAACTAATCAGAATAAAGTTACTGTCTTCCCTAAAAAATAAAAAAAAGTATTTTTATTTCTTTAAAATAATAGTTGCAAAGTATAATGATCAATTTAGTATTCATTTTAAAAATCAACACAGCTGGGTGGGGTGGCGCATGCCTGTAGTCCCAGCGTCTCCAGAGGTTGAGGCAAGAGGATAGGAAATTCAAAGCCAGCCTCAGCAACGGTGAGACACTAAGCAACTCCGTGAGACCCTGTTTCTAAATAAAATATGAAATAGGACTGGGGATGTGACTCAGTGGT
Organism: Sciurus carolinensis; assembly: GCF_902686445.1. Classification (NCBI taxonomy): domain Eukaryota; kingdom Metazoa; phylum Chordata; class Mammalia; order Rodentia; family Sciuridae; genus Sciurus; species Sciurus carolinensis. Next base: position 29,966,125 of record NC_062232.1, read on the forward strand.
AAAATGCCCGGGATCAATCCCTGGTACAAAAAAAAAAAAAAAAGTATATGGTTGAATGGACAGAAAAATGACTATATGGATGGAAAGAAAAAAAATCACAGATTCTATGAGCTATTAGTGGTATGGAGGTATTAGTTTATTCTTATATTATTTTAACTTTTGCTTTTTATTTATATTTTCAAAGAGAGATGGGGCAAAAGATATAGAGCTGTATCTCTAAAATGTTTTTGAAAACATAAATGAGTGTTTATATTCATAGTTGAATTGGAGAAATTTAACAATAGGTTAAAAAACTAATGTTTAATCATTATTTTGTAAAGTAAGCTTATTATTCTTACTATTATATAGCATGCTTGAAAAAGGAATGAATAGCTTCCTTAAAAAGTGCAGTTGTAGCTCAGTGGTAGAGTGCTTGCCTGGTATGTGTGAAGCACTGTGTTCAATTCCCACATATAAATAAATAAAATAAAGCTTCATTAATCAAATTTGAAAATTTTTTTTAAAAAATGCATACACACGTATATACTCTTAGCATCACATTATAAAATTATTAGAATCTTAATTGAAATATGTGAAATATAATGGTACTTTTAAAATAATGTCTTTATAGGTAATCATTTTCAAGGGGTTCTGGGAATAAGTATCAGGTGAAGATAAAAGTCCCTACTTGTAGCTCCTATTTGTACACATTAGGTACCAGGTGTGAATGTAGATACCTTCATACATCTCACTCATGTGAATTCACCAAGTGCTGGGTATGAGTACCAGTCACTTTTTGTAACTTACATATTAGTACCAAGTGCCAGATTTATGGGTTCATTTAGCTCACTCATTTGGACCCATGAAGTGGGTGACTTACTGCAAAAAAATTTACAATTATATATGCACAATCACCAAAATCTGGGTTTGTTTTTCGAATTGAGCATCCTTATACAAAGTAAAGGGTTACTTAACTAAGTTGTATTATGCTTCTTGACTTGGTCCACTTTTGAATCATTGACTCTAAATACATAATTACTGCAACCACTGGATAAAAGGGCAAGATATGATACAATAAGACCATGCCAGATGTACAATAAATCCCTGCACTTAATCGGTATCCATTGGTGGATATCACATTACACATCAAGCCTGGTATACTAGGCCAGTATTCACTTAGCTTAGTAATTATCTGGAATAGTTGGCTGAGCATATATAGTACAAGTCTTAGTATGAGGAAAAAGTCTATATTAAAACAAGGGGCTTTAGGAAATTCTACAGAAGCAATAGGATTTAACATAAGTGTATTAAGGTATGAACATAGACATGCAGAAAAGTCTAGGCTGCCTAATTAACCATGGTTAAAAATTATGCCTAATTCTTATGCATATATACAGAAGAAATAAGTGGTTCTTAAATAAATGCCTGTATAAGCTGTACTGACTTAGATTTAGATTATGATTGTCATCAATGATCTTTTACCTTTCTTGGTATTTTCTAATGGTTATATTGCATACTTTCATAATCTAAAAACCAGATCATCATATTCTACCAGTCATTTCTATGGCTACTCTTAAATGTTCATGCATAAATTTATCTTGAAAGGAATTTTTCCATTGATTAGAGTTCATTCTGGGTAATAGTCTTATGTCTACCAAATGGATTGCTTTCCCTTCTACCAGATGGATACGTAATTCACCTACAGGGCACCCCTTTAGCTGAAAGATTTTCAGTGAATGGTCCTTAATTCAAAACACCAAGCTGGGCATGGTGGTGCATGCCTATAATCTCAAGAGCTCAGGAGACTGAGGCAGGAGGATCGCAATTTCAAAGCCAGCTTCAGCAACTTAGCCAGGCCCTAACAAACTTAGCAAGATCTTTTCTCAAAATAACAATATAAAAACAAAATATATATTTTTAAAAAATAGTGGTTAAGTGCCACTGGGTTCAATCCCCAGTACCAAAAAAAAAAAAAAAAGTCAAAACTTTTCTTAATTTATGTTCACATTAAATATTTGTCATTATAGGTGCAATTTCACTTTTGTAACTTTCCCATACCCTTTGTGGCAAAGAGAAGGTATTAATTGCAATTCACTACATTTTCCCCTGCATTTCCCTGCATTTTTTAGAGTCCCTGAATATTTACATAAAATCTCCCCCTCTTTATTTCCAGACAGAAGACATGTACAGGTTGTATGAAATCAATGGGTTACCCCCAGCAAGTATATCACTGATAAATGTAAAAGCCAAAATTGATAATATTAACAAGAGATATGACAACATGCCAATTCGTCAGCGCAATTTTATCCGTGAAAATACTAAACTCATAAGAACAGGAGTATCTTCTACAATCAAGGGTGCTCCTTTGGTGATGAAGAATAAATAAAATGTTTTTCCAAAACATTTCTTGTTCTCAAATAGAATGGAATATTTTCATGATATTTCATCTTCTGGAATATTTCTAAAGAAAAATGGTTTAATTATAGTAGGCCTTCTCTGTTTTCTTGTCTTTTAAAATACTGACTTAATCTGTTCTCTGAATATGTCATACTTCATTGCTCAGTTGTCAATAATTTTTTTAAAATGGACTTTGATTGCAAATATTGGAGTTGGTTTACTTTTTAAGTGCAGGAGTACATTTATAGTAAAACTGGAACATGATTTTAGTGACTACAATATTTCAAATACCAGTGTTGCTATTAAAGCTCAGTTGCTTATGTAGATGTTGCTTATGAGTCTTTATTTTTTAAATTGACAGCTAAAAGATGTGTATGTTTATTATATGCAACTGTGTTTTGAAATATGTATACATTGCAGAATGTCTAACTTGAGCTAATTATGTATTCTCTCACATATTTGTCATTCTTTTGTGGTAGGTACATTTGAATTATCATTCTTAGTGATTTTCCAGTATACAATATATTGTTATTAACTCTAGTCACCATGTTTCACAGATCTCTTGAATTTATTCCTTCTATCTTTATATCCTTTTACCAAATTCTCCCTAGTGATCCCTACCCACCCTCACCCCTGATAATCAATATTCTCTCTGCTTCTATGAGTTCACTTTTATAATACTCCAAATACAAGTGAGAATATGTGGTATTTGTCTTTCTGTGCTTGACTTATTTCATTTAGCATAATTTCCTCCAAGTTCATCCATGTTGGCATAAATAACAGGAATTCTTCTTTTTTAAAGCTGAATAATATTCCATTGTGCATATATTTTAAATACCAGTGTTGATATTAAGCTCAATTTTTCATGTATATGAAAAGTCTTTAAAATATTAGTGATAAAATTAGCATTTAAGACAGAAGGAGTCATCATTTCTTATATCTGGTATTTGGAATATTATGTCCTATTTAACAAGTAATTAATTTAAAAATACATATACATAGACCATATGTTCCTATGTTGCAGTTTTTTTAAATAGTATGGGCATATCTCAAAATGGTTCAGGAGAAAGTATATTTTGATGTGCACCTGATCCTTGAGAATGAGTCATTAATCAAAGTGAAAAAGAATATGTTGTTTTGGACCTATCAATGAGGGGAAATATAATAGCAAATAGCCAAAATGAAGCAATTTTAAGACATTTATCACACATTCACATGATTTTATGTAAGAGTTTGCCTGCTTTTCCTTTTTGTACACAATTTCACTGGTATTTCACTAGGATGGGGGTTTGTGATCTATGGCCTGTGGGAAAAATCTAACCGGCACCTATTTTCATACAGCCACTACCTATAAGTAATTTTTACATTTTTAAATGGTGGGAAAATTCAATAGAAGAATTGTGTGATGGAAGAAAGTTACAGAAAATTCACATTTCATTTTCTATAAATAAAGTTTTATTGAAACAGCAGTCCTTTCTTTATATGTTACCCATAACTATTTTTAAATTTTAAAAAGCAAAATTAAGTAGAGAGAAAACAATATAGCTTCAAACCTTAAAACTATTTATTCTTTGGCTCTTTACAGAAAAAGTTTGACAAGCTATATCAAGCTATGAGTCAACTTTAGGAACCACTATGAATCTACAAATTGTAATTTTCTTATATGGTGTTAAGCAGAATTCTGGAAACACATCAGTGGGATTAAGTAATTAGTATTGTCTGCAGCAATTGAGGTTGAGTGGAGTGGAAGCTCATATATCTTCGGTTTGCTGTTCCTGAAAGGACAAGAACAAAAATTCTGTGAATTTTTGAAAGATTTTCTCATTCTCTGGCTTCCTAAAAGTATTGTTTTTAGTATGGAGCCATAGATCATTTATTCTTTCCACAAGTACACTGTAGGGGAAGGGTAGGGAGGTGGTCAATGTCTGAACATATTTCTAACAAAGTCTTTGTAAAATCTCTCAAATCCCTTCAGAAAGTAAAATCACCTTTGCTGTGAATGTACTTAGAAATCTAATTGTATTATGTTTTTGTTTTTATAATAATGAATAATATTAAATAATTTTAAACCTTTATCTTCGGCATTCTAAAAACCACAATTGCTCTGCTAACTGAAAAGCTCCAATAATTTAAATTAAGGTGCCCAGCCTGGAGTGCATTTGAAATTGATTTTTCTCAGAGAAGGAAGTAAGAATGAGATCATGGGAAACTTGCTATTAATTTATTTCATGTTGGAATTATTTCAAAAATACTCCAAATTTTGATGCTAAATTGTCATGTTTCAAATTTTATCCTGGATGTTACCTTCTTAAAAGAAGTGTCTTAATTTGAAATATCAGTGCCAACTGTTACATGTCCAAATGAAAATGGGGTGGAGACAACTCAGGTAGACCAAACTTAATAGTCAATAACATTCTAAGATCCATGAGAGCATGAGCTTTACTAAAATATGTTTTGGATCTGCAAGAAGGACACAGGGGGTATGTGTCCTGCCCAATTCCTCATGGCAGTCACTGTTTTCAGATAGACCAAAGACTCTTCTGTGAGCACCAGTGACTGCCTCTGTTCTATCTCTGATCACATGAGCATGCTTCACCAGAAAGGGCAAAGTTCGGCTAGAAGTGCCAGAGAGTTAATATCCCTGGGACCTGTCCTTGATCAGTAATGAATCAATAGTGAGCAAAGGGAACTTAAAAATACTCCTATATCCTGGTCCCTTGGGTGGGACAACTCTGAGGTGTTTTCTCTATGTTCTCAAAGTTTACTACAGGATTGAGCTTTCATTGTCTGCAGTGGTAACTTTGTCAAGGATACATCCTGAATTAACTATCTTCCATTCCCCATTCCCTTATGGCATCTCCTGTAGACACCTCCCAAATAAAATATCCATATTAAAACTTTTGATCAAAGTCTAATCTGTAAGATACCAACCTGATAGACTCCTGAAACTTGATATTCAAAACCAACCCAGTGCCTGTCAACAGATAAAGAAAATGTGGTGTATTTGCACAATGGAGCTTTACTCAGTCATAAAGAGGAATGAAATTATGGCATTTGCAAGAAAATGGATGGAACCAAAGAACATCATGATGAGTGAAATAAACCAGACTCAAAGTCAAAGGTTCTGTATTGTCTCTCATATGCAGAAGCTAGAGCAAAATAAGAGGAAAAGAGGAGGGAGACCCCATGAAAATATAAGGGAGAACAATAGAATAGAGGAAGGGATTGAGGGGGAAGGAGAAGGGAGGGGAAAGGAAGGAAATGTGGAATGAAATTGACCAGGTTGTACTATGTCCATATATGACTATACCACTGTGAGTCCACCTTTATGTATAACCTATAAAGCACAATATTTCAGTCAGCTTTTTCATTACTGTGACCAAAAGACCTGACAAGAACAATTTTAGAGGAGGAAAAGTTATTTGGATCTCACAGTTTTAGAGGTCTCAGTCCGTCAACAGCTGACTCCATTGCTCTGGGCCAGAGTTGAGACAGTACATCATGGCAGAAGGGTAGCGGGCGGATAGCAGCTCAGAACATGACAATTGGGAAACAGAGAGAATTCTACTTACCAGGGACAAAATATAAACCCCCAAGTTACAATCCCAGTGACCCACCTCCTCCAGCCACTCCCCACCTGCCCAGTTTATCCCAGTGGATTAGTGCACAGATTAGGTTAAAGCTCTTATAACCCAATCAATTCACCTCTAAAGGTTTTTACATTGTCTTACACATGAGCTTTTGGGGGAATACCTCATATCTAAAGCAAAACACATAATTTAAAAAAATAAATGGAAGACCAATGGAGTATGGGGAGGGAGCAAGAAAGGGAAAGAGAAAGTACTAGGGATTGAATGGAGCAAATTATATCCCATGCATGTATAATTATGTCAAAATGTACCTATTATGTATAACTATAATGCACTAATAACAACATTTAAAAAAACAATATAGATAAGCTTCTGTCCTACAAAACTAATAGCAGGATGAGCTCTAGATCTGTGATTCTAATTGATTTGCAGTAACCTTCACACTCCATTATTGTGTTCCTAAATCCCAAACGAGTTTTTCATTGAACTTAAGGACTCAACAGTAACTGAATCAATAGAACAACATAGTTAATAAAAATTAAAATGTGAAAAATATGAGCAACTACAATTGCTTCCATACCAAATCTGAAAATATTAGGTGGTATCATAAATATTGGTACTATAATTATTTTTTAAAATTGATACAAGAAGTTTGAACCAGTGTCCACTTGTATCTCCTGCAGATTTCCCAAAGACAACCTAAAGATTGTCTGTCTCCTGCAGATTTCCCAAAGACAACCTCAGAATCATGGTTTTTTTTTTTTGAGCTGCAGTCAGAATAGTAAATACTTAATACACATTTGTTAATATTGATGGTAGTTTTTCAGGGAAAAACATTTTTCATAGTAAGGTTTTTTCCAACATTTCCCAATTTCAAAATGTCTTATCACTCCTGTTTATTCAATACTACAAGTTTGATTGCTGTAGTATCAGATCAAATAAGACAACCAGGAAATGCCACGTATAATTAAATGCTTTGAGGTTGCTACATGTTTAAGGTAACTTTGGAACAGCTGAGGGACATATTTTCAGTGATTTCTTACATAACCTGAAAATAAAACAGATGTTTAGCATGTTTGCATTGAAAGCATCCTTGAAGTTCATGGTCTAAGTCCTTAATTTATCATAGAAATTTACAAATTATAGTTTGTATTTGGCAGAAAACTTCTAACAAAGAAAGTTGTATACAGAAACCCAGCAACATCCAGAGTTACTCAAGGTTAATTATGCACTTCTCCTTTAACCTAACTTTGTTCTTGAGAGACCCAGTGGAACCAAGCCTTTCACAGATAGGATTGTTTTTGTTTGTTTGTTTTTTGTTTTTTGTACCAGGGATTGAACCCAGGGTCGCTTAGCCACTTAGCCATATCCCCAGTCATTTTTATTTTGAGACAGGGTCTTAATAAAAAGCCACAGATTTAATAAGTGGTTTGCACAATTTCCATTTCCCTCTTCTGATTTTTTTTTTTTTTTGCCAAACCCACCTATTCACCTGTAGAGCGGCATTTAACCATTCTTCTATTGTGCACCTAATGTGCCTGCCTTGTTCTGACAAGTATGTCTAGATTGCTACAGCCTGTCTCCCTGCAATACATTCACAGGTTGTTGTTTTTTTCATATTATATTCATAAGCTTGCCAGTGGTTTCTTATTCCTTACAGAGTAGGTTAACTTCCTCAGTTGGCAATGAAAGAGTTCAAACATCTGCCTCCCTTCAATTTATTATCTTATCACTGTTTTGGCCTCATCTGCCTCAAATTCAAACACCAGAGCTTAGGTCCCACTGATGTCTTGCCCGGTGCTTAGACTGTTTTTGTGCTTAATGTTTACTTCTTATACCTGTCCAACAAAACACCTTCCAATTTTCAACTCTGCTCAAAATGTTCCCACAGAAAAAAAATGTTATATAACATGTTTTCCATCTCAATTAACTTATTTTTCCCCAGCTCTTTCTCTCGGTGCTTTATACTATTGTAGTTCATGTCACACTATGCCTCATTATCACTTGGAGATGTTTCTCCCACTTGATTTCTGAGCTCTTAGAATAGAAGGATTTTAACAGAATTATCATTGTATCTACCACATACTTAATTTTGTTCTTTTTATATGGCTTTCATTACATGTCTTTGTATTTGAAGTGAATTTAGCATATTCATCAAAAGCCTGAAGTTAGCAGTAGAGATAGTTCTGAAATCTCTCTCTCTATAACTAGCTCAGTGTTCTGCCACACTTTTGGAACTAGAAGCAAGAATGTACATGTTAACAAGCTCTCTAGATGATTCCAAGGTTCACACATTAAGGCAAAATATGGTAAAAGAGAACATAGATGCAACTCAAAAAACCAAACATTTTGAAATAGCATCAGGCAGAGAGATGAGGTGCCATACCCTGAGAAGAAACATCTAGATCCTGCTCAGGAAGTGGGGAATCTCTAAACATGGGTCCTGACTCCACTGAGCCATCCCATAGCAAGGCACAGGTCCTAGAGAACACACTGGACAACATGGGTCAATATCCCTGGAAAGGAAAGGGTAAAGGGGGATTTTAAGAAGCCTGAGGAAAGTTTTGGGTCCAAACCAACCTCCTCATGAACACATTATTGAAATTTATTTACAGGAACAAAAACTGGCATTCACGTTGGTTCTTCCTTCAAATAGAATGTTTTTTGTTTGTTTGTTTGTTTGTTTTTGGTACCAGGGATTGAACCCAGGGGCACTTTACCATTAAATCACATCCCCAGTCCTTTTTTGTATTTTATTAGACAGGATTTCACTGAGTTGCTTAGGGCCTCACTAAGTTGCTGAGGCTGACTTTGAACTCACAATCCTCCTGCCTTAACCTCCTGAGCTGCTGGGATTACAGATGTGCGCCCACATGCCCAGTTCAAGTAGAAGTATCTTAAGGGTTTGTTGCAACTTCTTTTAGTTTTGTTCCTAAAAGTGTCTTCACTTTGTCTATACTTTCAAGACACACTTTTGCTAGGTGTATAATTTTGAGTTCATTATCATTTTGCCCCTCAAGACTTTGAAGTTATTTATTTTCTTTGGCTTTTCTTATTGATAATGAGAAATCTGTTGTATGTCATTATTAATTTGTCAATTTGATATTAAATTGACATATTTTAGCTGATTTGGTTTTTGCTTTTCTCTTGATTTTCTTAAATGTCTATTATATATACAGAAACAAATCTAATTATGTTTTCATCATCATCCTCATCATTATTCTGGTTGGTATTAAAGTGCAGTTTTAACTGAAATACTTGGATCTTTCATCTACATCAGATTATTGTCAGCTAATATCTTATTAAATATTTCTTCCTGCTATTGCCTGTTTCTTCTATATTCTGGAACAGAGGTCCCAAGAGATTACTTCCTGAAGTTTAAGTGTAAATGATCTCAGTAGATCTTATGACAGTCTTAATTGTTCCTGCATATATTTTCCATCTTTTACTTTTTCATTGTGAGGCAAGTGAAGTATCTGGTGTTATATTCCATTCAGTACCAATCTATTCAGTGGTGTTCTGTTTTGAGTTTATCCTGTCTATTGATTTTATTTTTTTATTTTGGTATTTTTATTTCTCATATTTCAATTTTATTAGCTTTCATATTCATCTTTTTATATGTAAATTCTTGTTCAACATTTTCTTGCACATCCATGAATGTTACATTTTTATCTAAGTATCTTAATAATACTTGTTATAAAAACCTTTTGTCAAATTAACCCATAAAACTGACATCATGAGGGGCTGGGGTTGTAGCTCAGTGGTAGAGTGCTTGCCTCAAATGAGTGAGGTCTTGGGTTTGATCCTCCACACCACATAAATAAATAACATAAGGATATTGTGTCCATCTACAACTAAAAACTTTTAAAAATATTTTTTGAAAATTGACATCATGAAGAGTTCATTTCTGCTCTCTTCTGATATTTGTTTTGTTGCTTCTATTTTATTTTTAAATTAATTTATTCTTTAAATTTAGAAACAATTTATTTATTCTAGCTAATTGACATACGCATTTTCAAAAAAATTTTTTTGTGGTGCAAACACCTAAAATTTTGAATTGTATTTCCTAGCCTTAGATTTCTTTATGCATTTTAGAATTGTGGATCAGAGGCTTATTTGGGGGGGGCATATTTTTGGCTTTGTATTGCTTTATCTTCCTTTAATTCTCTAGGCTCTTTCCTCCCTGATAAGAAGTTCAGAAGCTCCTGCATAAGCAAGGGTTGGTCCTCCCTTCTGGTAGGGATGTGAAGGATTTACAATGCTGGTTAGTAAGCCTCAGGCAGTCCTGTCCTGAGGCTATGTCAGTATCCTCAGGCCTACATTGGCTGGCAGTTCCATATAAGTTGTTGCCTCAGGCAGCAGTTGTCAGTACTTTTCACCCTGCTTTTATGAATCAGAGCTCTTGGATTTAAGCAGTGAGGCCAATTCCATTTCTTCATTTCACGCAGAAGACCTCTGGTCCTTCTTACCTGTAGGAGGCAAAGCTGTAGCAACTCCCAGTGGCTGCTTTAGAATGTGAAACTTCAGCTCCATGTTAATCACTCCAGCTTTCTATTTTTCCTCTGGTCTATGAAGATATTTATCTTGTCTTTCATTTTTTATTTCTATATTGTTTCCATCTTTGCTAAATTTGTAGAGGAGAAAGATGTACATCAAAGACAAAACACATGATACTATTTTTACTGGTGTCTCAATTAATTTTTAACTACACATTCCATTAGAGATTTGCCAATATAATTCATAAAAACGAGAAAAATCCAACCACTTTCAGGCGGAAATGGCTGTGGAGTTTCCAGAGACCTAAACATACAGATTATAATGAGTTACTAAATTCCTTTTAGCTCCATTTCAGGAGGTACTTAGAATTTAAAGATTTTTGTAAAAGTTTGCAATTCAATCAACTAGTTAAGAACATTGAACTGACTCCTCCACATCAGTTATTGAGAAGAGACTTAGCAACATTTTAGGGCTGCCGCTTAAGTAATTCTTATGTCCTTTTCTGCCAGAGTGAACAAATTCTAATGGAATATCAGATTGTTAGTTATTTATGCCTTTGTTTATAAATTAAGATGGGCCTGAGTAAAAGTCTAAATTATTCAGGTTTTTTTTTTTTTACTCCACCTATTATTTTTATTTATTTATTTTATATGTAGTGCAGAGGATCAAACCCAGTGCCTCACATATGCTGGGCAAGTGCTATACCACTGAGCCAAAGATCCAACCCCTAAAGTCCTCTGTTTTTAAGCCTGAAAATACTGTTTTTTATAGAGCTTAAAACTGAAAACTTTATTTAAAAGAATCATCTATCATTTAACAATCTCTATCAAGGAAACAATTATTTCCTCTTATAAGAAGCACTTCATTAAATATGAAGTGAGACATAAGCCAATGAATTTATTTGTGAGTAAGGCTGCAACCTCATTCCTATATATATATTAACAATTATTTAAATAAACTAAGTATATATAATTACTCCCCTTGACCTCCAGCTGACAAATGTCCCTATTATGCTGCAGGTCCACTGTGTCTTCAGGCACTTCTTCCTCTATGTACCCATATGCTAGATTCTAAGGGTTAACTGGATCAATGGTGGTTCTATTCCAAGTTTTCTGAGAAATCTCCATACTGCTTTCAAGAGTGGTTGGGTGATGGGAATAGGAAAGACATAGAATGATTAGAACATGACTTTCCTATGTTCATATATGAATTCATGACCAGTGAAACTCTACATCATGTACAACCACAAGAATGGAATCCTAATTAGAATAAGTTATACTCCATGTATGTATAATATGTCAACATACACTCTACTGTCATGTATATCTAAAAAGAATAAATGTTTAAAAAAGATTCTCACTGGGTTTATCTCTTACTGATCTTGCTTCATGATCTGGCCAAAATAGTTTGACCCCTCCAACTATTTTATTCTCCAAAGATTTTTCTCTCTTGCTCTGCACAAATCAGATTTTCCTCCAGTGATCCAACCATATTCAAGCTCTGCACCCTATCTCATCTGCACCCACATTAGATCTGAACCTTATTCATGTCTGCTTTTTATTTCTTTTTTCGTCAAGTATAGGCTTCTCCTGTTCCACTTCATCATTCCAGCCCTGAATATAAGTCAGTTGACTATTTATCTCCTTTGCCCTTATCTTACATTGCATTCTGAAAGAAGAAAACCCTTAGACAGGAATTTGAGATATTTTATTTGAGAGTTGATTTTAGGAAACGCCATTAAGAGTTAGAAAGTGAAATGCAAAAAGGGAAGAAGCCAGAAGATTGTACTATTACAGTGTGAATGGTATGGGCATGTTCAGCTCACTTTTATCGGAGATCTCTGGAATCCTGGAAAGAACATGCCTCAGAACTATCCTCCTCTTTTCTCAGGACAAGTTGGGTCCATATTTATCTTCTAATTTCCATCTGTGATTGCTAATGGCTACTCCCTAAGAACATTAAATTTCTAAGGGACATTAACCCTAGCATGGATAAAAAGAAGCCCTTAGGCAGAAATTTGCAATAGGACAGAGTTGAAAGTTACTGGACAATGAATATTTAGAAAGTATAGAGTAGGTGCCAAGCCTGGTGGTGCACACCTGTAATCCCAGAGGCTTGGGAGGCTGAGGCAGGAGGATTGCAAGTTGAGGCCAGCCTCAGCAACTAAGTGAGGCCTGAGGCCCTTAGCAAGCGATCCTGTCTCAAAATAGTAAATAAAAAGGGATGGGGGTGTAGCTTAGTGGTTAAGCACCTCTGGGTTCAATCCCCAGTACAAAAAAAGAAAAGAAAAAGAAAGCAAAGAAAAGGAAATATAGAGTAGGAACTAAGAGGAGCTGCTGAAACACTCTGTCCTCTAATATTGATAAAGAAACTTTTGGCATATATGTAACAGAGAAATAAGACCCTCCCCACTCCAGGTACAGATTATCCAACATTGGTATTTATGTGATAATGCGAAGTTTCTGCTTTGTCCATGCTTATAACCATTTCCTATCAATAATGCTCATGTTGTGCATCATCTCTGTCAAAAAGCAAATATTACTGGATTTGTCTTCAGTATCCATGTTTATCCTCCCACATGACCCCATAGTTAGTTGGAAAAAGGGCATGAAATTGACCTGGGAAAAATCATCAAATTATCTTTCTAGGAGCATGGCATTGGAACTATAGAAACTATTTGGTTTCAATTATTCAGTTAGGAAAATTAGGAGGCTGAGGGGTAGCAATGTATGCAGCAGAAAAAAACATCAATAAGACCTGAATTCAGGTAAAGAATTGAGGTAAGTATATATAGATAGACTGGAGATGTATTTTTACTGACAACAATCCAGTGACTTGTTAATATTTTTCAGTAAGTCTGCTATATTGCTTATCGTTGGGTTTCATGGATTATGCCTGGATTCTATGACAAATTTTACCTTCAATTTCAACTTCAAGCACTAATTCTTTACTCTTAATGTGTTTAGCAGATGGATTTCCTTCTGGGACTGTTTAAAGAAGAAACACAATACTGTTATGTGGATAATAGAGATAGGAACTTGATGGCCTCCATATTTTACCAGGGTCAGAACATGCTAAGTTAAGAGAAACGAAGTATGTAACCAGAAATAGAAAGAAACGAATACTGTGGGTTGCTTTATTAACACAGCTGAATCAAGTATATTTACATTTTAACATTTTATTGTGATAAAATACAACATAAAATTTACCCTTTAACCACTTCTAGAACTGTATACAGTTCTGTGGCTTTAGGTGCCTTCACATTGCTATACAACCATTACAACTATCTATCTTGGAATTCTTTTCATCCCTCCAAGCTAAAATTCTATACCCATTAAATACTAATTATCCATTCCTCTTCCCTATAACCACAGGAAAACAATATTCTATTTTCTTCTTTTTAATAGAAGATGTATTTTTTTTTGTTTTACCAACAGTAATTTTACATAAATTCTATTTCCTACTTCTACAAATTAATTTGACCAATCTAGGTATTTCAGTTTAGTGGAAGCACTAGTTTATTTATTTTTTTATTTTTTATTTTTTTGGGTGCTGGGGATTGAACCCAGGGCCTTGTGCTTACAAGGCAAGCACTCTACCGACTGAGCTATCTCCCCAGCCCTGCACTGGTTTATTTTACTTGGCATGTCTTCAGTGTTCATTCATGTTGTAGAATATGTTAGAATTCTCTCCTTTTTAAGGCTAAATTATAATCCGTTGTATGTACATACCACATTTTGTTTATCTTTTCATCCACTGATGGACACTTGGGTTGCTTGCACCATCTGGTTATTTATTTATTTATTTATTTATTTATTTATTTATTTAGTGGTGCTGGGGATTGAACCCAGGGCCTTGTGCTTACAAGGCAAGCACTTTACCAACTGAGTTATATCCCCAGTCCACCACTTAGTTATTTTGGATAATGGTGCTATAAACATGGGTGTATGATATCTATTTGAGTTTTTTCTTTCAGTTCTTGTGGGTATATACCCAGAAGTGGAATTAATGGACCATATGGTAATTCTACTTCAAATTTTTTGAGGAAATGCCATACTGTTTTCCATAGTGCCTGAGCCATTTAACATTAGCATTGGCAATGCATAAATGTCAGTATATCCTTGCCAAGTAAGTCAATAATTTTTAGTGGAGATTTATAGTATCTTCAGTGAAGAGACGTTTAGCATTACACATTCTTATTTTTCTGTCCACAGCTGTCATTGCTAAGGGCTATTCCCTAGGGGCATTAACTTTCTTATGACATTAACACATGGGCAGAAATTTTCAGGGGTTATACTTAAAAGTGTGTTTTTAAAATATTCTTTTCTTAATTAAATTTTTATATTTACATGCAGTTGTAAATATAAACAAAGATTCCTTATGCCCTTTACCAAGTTTCCCCATGGTCTTATCTTTCAAAATTTTATGTTATCACAAAAAAGATACTGACATTGATACAGTTAAGATATATAGCAGTTCCATTATAAGGATCCCTTAATATTGTCCTTTCATAGCCAAGTTTACTTCAATTCTATCTCAGTCTACTCTTTTACTCCTAGCAACCAAAAATGCGTTCTCCATTTCTATAATTTTGCCATTTCAAGCATAAATCAAATCATGCAGTATCTGCTATTTAGGGATTGGCTCTTTTATTCAACATAATTCTCTGCAGAGTTTTTCAAGTTGTTGTGAGTATAAATAATTTGTTCCTTTTTATTTCACAGTAGTAACTCAGTGGCATGAATCTACCATAATATGTTTAACCCACTCAACTATTGAAGGATATCTGTGTTGTTTATATTTTTTGGCTATTATAAGTAAATATGCACTTGACTTTCACCTACAGATTTGTGTGTGTATGTTTTGTGTGTGTGTGATGTACAGATCTTTGGGTGAACATGTTTTATTTTTCAGGGATGAATGCCCAAGAGTGCAATTGCTGAGTCATGTAGTATTTTCATGTTTGGTTTGACAAATAACTGGTGAATTGTCTCCAGAGCAACTATATCCTTTTCAGTTCCCACAGCATTGTACATGATCCAATATCTCTGTATTTCCACCAGCATTTGGTATTTCACTGTTTTTTTAAATTAAATTTATTTTAACAGGTACATAAAAACATAAAAATTGTGCATATTAATGTAGCAATTGTCCCTATTTTGATCTTACCCATCCTGATAGTGATACCTCATTGCAATTTCATTTGCATTTTAAAAATGGTAAATGATGTTGAATATCTTTTCATAGGTTTACTTTCCTCTATTTCCCCAGTCATGAAAAATATCTTCATACTTTTTTCTATTAATCTCTCCTCCGTTCTGGAAGTCATTCTTCAGCATGATTCATAGATAACTTTGTTATTTAACTCCTATCTATAAATTCTAATGTGTAGATAATTTCTAAAGTGTAGGAGCCTGAGTTAAGGCGAATGTAGACAAGGTAAAGGATAATCTAAAGCTATGAGCTTCTGAATTCTGGCTTCTCAATGATTCCCCAGCATTTTACACCAGGTTTCTCTTTATGTCTGATAGTTCCTCCGCCCCACAGAAAGGCTTGGGAAAGGGCTGGGATGTAGCTCAGTGGCAAAGTGCTTGTCTTGCATATGCAAAGCCCTGGGCTTGATCACCAGTTCCAAAAAAGAAAAGACAAAAAAAAAAAAAAAAAAAAAAAAAAAAAAACCACCAAAAATAAAAACAAATAAGGGAAAAACAATACCAAAACAACAACAAAAAACCCCAAAGGCTTGGGAAACCCTTGCAGACATCTGTTATCCTGTTTGTATAATAGCTCCAAGCAATTGTAACTTGCATTTCTGTGAACTTTGTAAAACTATGTTAGCTTTAGTATTCTTTAAAAAAATCACTTCATCCTTCCTTATCATAAACTTATTGACCAAAATAAAGCAACTAAATTGCATTTCTTTACTGCCACAAGTTCTTGCACTAAAATAAATGACTGAAGAGAGTCTTGTACTGCTGACACAGATCACAGATTGTTACTAATGGTGTGTTAACTGCTTTTTAAGTAACTAGGAATAATTCTGGTGACCCGTAAGAGAATCACCTGAAAGGAATTCAGTTCATTCTCTGATTCTACCACTTCTGTTGACATGAAAAATTTTCCATATTCTACCTTGTTTTAGTCAAGGTAATGCTGAAAGTGGTACTTGGCTTGTATTAGGATCTTTTAATTGGGAGAAGTGATACATTTAGTATATGTCAAGGTTACCTTAAGGGACTGACACTCCTCAAAATAAAAATGACATTCAAGAGTGTCTCTAGTATAAAAATCATCCTCAGGGAATGAAGATTTGCTCCAATTCAAAGATCAGAAAGGCAGTGCTGAAGAAGCACTCTGAGGTTTCTAAAGACAAACAAAACCTGTGACTTCACTTTCATCCTTGGGAATCAATTGCCTGTGTGATTGTATATCTGGGACAAGCATTCACAGAGAATGAGCAAAACTTTAGCAAAATTGAAATGTACCACCTTAGTGGATGTCTTGGTGACCAAAATTTCTTCACTTGATTTCACCTTCTATGACTTTGTAGGGTAGTCTAGCCCAAGTAGAAATCATAGTCCTACATAATTTTAAAAAATATCTTCAAGCTATAGTTAGTCAAGTGCATGCATGTGGAACCCATAGAGGCAAGCCTATGTCATTTTTTTTTCTGTGAGACTCATTAATGTTTTGCATATGCCAGTAGTTAATTCTTTTTATTGCTCATTTATATTTCACTTTATAGTGCATTTATACATATATTTATATTTTTACTTGTAGATAGACATTTATGTTGTTTATGTTTTTTGACCATCATGTAGAAAACTGCCCAAAACATTTCTACCTGTGTTTTTTTGTTGTACACATGTACACATTTCTGTTGTGTTCATAGCCAAAAGTAGAAATACTGAATGCTAGGGTATTTCTTTTAGCTTTACTACTTGATATGAAAGTATTTTTCAAAGTAGTTTTACTAGTCTATTCTCTAATTGGCAATGTACAAAAGTTCTAGTTACTCTATACCACTGCCAACATGTGGTATTGTCAGTCCTTTTAATTAATTTTCACTATTCTTGTAGTATTCTAATACTTCAGTGAGGTTCAACTTGCATTTCATAATGGCTAAGTGTATTTTTATTTTCCTATATCAATTAGCAATTTAATTAGCAACAAGCTTCTAATTTAAAAAAATATTATGGATTAGACATTTTCATTTTTCTTCATAAGCATGTAAAAACAATTGTTAATTCATAAAATCCACTATATTCATTATTATTCAAAATTAATAAACTTGAAGATAGACACATACAACCTACCAAGGATGAATTATAGAAAACTAGAAAATCTGAATAGACCAATAATAAATAAGGAAATCAAATAAGTAATAAAAATTTCAGTTAAAGACAGGCTCAGGAATAGATGGCTTCACAGATGAATTCAACCAAACATTTAAAGAACTAACACCAATTCTTCTCAAATGCTTCTAAAAAATCAAAATAGAGGGAATACTTACAAATTAATTTTATAAGGCTAGCATTACCCTCATACCAGAGCTAAAGATATGACAACAAAATAAAATTAAAGGTCAGTATCCCTGGTAAACATATGTGAAAAAGCTCCTCAAAAAATATTAGCAAAGTGAACTAATGTACACATTAAGGACTGGGGATGCAAGCTTAGTGGAAGAGCACTTGTCTAGCATGCATGAGGTCCTGGGTTTGAGTCATAGCTCCACATAGAAATCAAACAAACAAACAAACAAAAGAACACATCAAAACAAATCAAAGAACACATCAAAAGAATTTTAAGAGAGAGATCCAAGATGGCCTATTAGAGGAGGTCATGTTCCTGGTTGCTCCATGGTGTGAAACCAAGAAAGCAGACAGGCATCTTCTGCACAAGGTGGGTGTTTTAGTAAGCTTTTTCTCTGCCGTGACTGAAGGATCTGACCAGCACAATTATAGAGGAGGGAAGGTTTATTTGAGGGCTCACAGTTTTCAGAAGTCTTAGTCCTTAGAAGCTCCATTCCTTTGGGGCTCAAGGTGAGGCAGAACATCATGGCGGAAGACCTGTGGCAGAGGGAAGCAGCTGGAATCATCAGGAGGGAGGAGGAGGGAAAGGGAGGGAAAGGGAGGGAGAGGGAGGGAGAGGGAGGGAGGGGGAGGGAGGGGGAGGGAGGGGGAGGGAGGGGGAGGAGGAGTAGGAGGGAGGGGAGAGGGGAGAGGGGGAAGGGAGGGAGGGGGGAGGAGGGGAGAGGGAGAGGGAGAGGGAGAGGGAGAGGGAGAGGGAGAGGGAGAGGGAGAGGGAGAGGGAGAGGGAGAGGGAGAGGGAGAGGGAGAGGGAGAGAGAGGAGAGAGAGAGAGAGAGGGAGAGAGAGAGAGAGAGAGAGAGAGAGAGAGAGAGAGAGAGAGAGAGAGAGAGAGAGAGAGAGAGAGAGAGAGAGAGAGACTGTCTCACTACACTTTCCAGATACAAAATATATACCCCAAAGCCACGCCCCAATTCCAATCTCCTCCAGCTGCACCCTACCACTTCAATAAATCCCATCTGGGATTAATTCACTGATTGGGATCAAACAACACAATCATTTCTCCTCTGAACCTTCCTGCATTGTCTCACATGTGAGCTTTTGAGAGACACCTCACATCCAAACCATAACATTCTGTCCCTGGCCCCCAAAAGCTCATACTTATCTAACAATGCAATATACATTTAATCATTTCCAAGAGTCCCCATAGTCTCAACAGTTCTGAGATTGCTCAAAGTTCAAGTCCAAAGTCTTTGAGGCTCAAGGCAACTCACTGCATTGTGAGTTCCTATAAAATTAAAAACAATTTACAAATATCCAACATATAAAGGTACTGAGGAAACATTTCCATTTGCAAAAATAGGAGCATAGAAAGAAGGGATAGGACCAAAGCAAGACCAAAATCCAGCTGGGGAAACAAGAACTGTAGCTCCATATCCAGCATTTGGGGCATGTGGCATTGTGATGTTCTCCCCAAAGGGCTTGTGTTCACCCCTGTGATCTTGTTGTTTGCAACCCAAGTGACCTTTCTGTTGGCTTGTCTCTGCTCATTTCCTGCAGCTTTCCTAGGATGATGTCCCACATTCCTGGCATTTCTTAATCTTGGGGATCTCCACTGCAGCTTCAGCTTCCTCCTCACATCTCCACACTTTGACTTCTCAGAGGGTGCCCACAGGGACTCCGACCCTGCTGCACTCTGCCTGGTCTCTCAGACCTTCCTTTGAAATCTTGATAGAAGCCTCCATGATCCCCTAACTCCAGCATCCTGCAGTCCTGTGGAACCAACACCCCGTGGTTGATGCCAAAGTCTGCCATCATCTGGAGCAGTAGCCAAGCCTCCAGGGGCCCTGGCTGCAGCAGCCTCTGAGGGTCTGGGGGGCAGAGCACATTGAAAACACTTCCTAGGCCTCCTGGTGCAAGAAGGGTGCCCCACTGGTCTCAAGAGAATTTTCACCTTTACTCCCTTGAGCTTGAGATGGGTGTAGCCTTGCCAGGTTCTGAGATGCCCTCAAGCCATCTTTCTCATTGTCTCTGGGCATAATCTTTAGCACTCCTTTAGTGGTGGTAATGTCTTTAAAAACTGCAACTTCCTTAGCCCTAGTTTTACCTGCCTTTCAAATTCACTTTTTCCAAATCTTTCTGCTCTGTTTTCTGCTCCTGATTATCACAATAAATTTGGCTAAAAGTTACCAGCAATACCCATGCCACTTCCTGAATACTATTTGCCTAGACATTTCTTCTGCCAGATTAAGAAATTCGTTGCTTCTAAAATCAGTCTCATGGAAGGTCTCTGGACATGGGCAAAATGCAGACAACTTCTCAGCCAGACCATAACATGAATGGCCTCTACTTGAACTTCCAATAAAATCCTCTTTTTCTGAGTCCTCTTGAGCCCTTTCTTCACTGCCCATGGTCCCCTTGCCATTCTGGTCTTCTGAGTTCCCACCAGAATCAGCCATTAATCTCTGCCTATAACAATCTAAAGCTTTCCAACTTGTACTGCTAAGCATCTCAAAATTCCTCCCACCAATTCCAGGAAGCTCCAAAAGCTTCTGAACCACATGGTCAAGTTAGTCACAGCAATGACCTCACTTCTCAGTACCAATTTCTGTATTAGGGTTCTCTAGAGGAATAGAATCAACAGCAAGTATGATTATAAAAGGGGATTTATAAGATTGGCTTACACGACCAGAAGCTGGATAGTCCACAATGGCCGTCTGCAGCTGGAGAGCTGGAAGAACCAGCAACTGTACGGTCCAAGACGCGGAAGTCCCAGAAAAAGAATGATCAACAGTGCTACCCTAGTCCGAGACCAAGGCTTCTGGAAACTACCTGGAGAATCACTGGCAGAGTCTGCTTTGGAAGAGTGAAGAAGTGAGAGTCTGATATCCTTAGACAAGTCCGAATCCTCAGATGATCAAAGCAACAATCAAGAACCCGTTCAAGAAGAGCCAAGCTTGCATCTGCTGCTGTTTCCTCGTTCTTCCAGCTTTTATTCCACCCTATTGGACAGTCCTACCCATGCTTAGGGAGGGTCTCCACTTCAGTTCACTATCCCACATTCCAATCATTCCTAGACAGGCCCTCATGGACACATTCAGAGGCCTCTTAATCATCGGCATCTCTTAATTCAATCAAGTTGACAATTCAAATTAACCATTACAGTGGGTGACCAAAAAAAAGGGGGAGTTACTTTACTGGAACCTAAAACTGGACTTTTGTAGCAGACTAGGGACTCAGGAGTTTTGATATAATAAAATAAGGAAAAAATCCCCTGTGGCAGAGGGTTCCAGCCAGAGTGGTTCCCCTGTGAGTACAGTGGAGAGATAAGGGAATTAAAGGAACCCAAACTTTTGGGAGGCCTGAGGTATGTCTGGGTACAGAGTATTTAGAGACCAAGTACATTGCCTGACAAACCTGAAGGACACGCTGCACAATATCTGTGTGTGGGAAAAGAAACTACCATCTCTCCAGGTGTCAAGTAGAGCACAAAAGAAGGAACCATTTTGCAGCTGGTTGACAACTGAGGAAGTTGATTGCTGGCAAACCCAAGTTTAGCCTGAAATACAGGCCCAGTAAACACACACTGCACAACATAGAGTGTACTTATATGACCAGAAGAAAATCAAATGTGGAGAGAGGTTTGCACAAGGGCCACCTGGTCCCAGAAAGCCACCTGGATCTACCCCTCCTCCTCCAATCCAACTGCTTACAAGACTGACTGGGAGAGACACATCTGGCCAGGAATTCAGAGGGCAGGGCTAGGAGAAATTGTTTGGAGACTGAACTCGAGACCAGAAAGCGGGGGTCTGCAGGTGATGTAGAGGACTGAGAATTGACTCCCGCACCACACGAGTGGAACCCAGGGGAGTCCTGTGGTAAAGTCCTCCAGTGTGAACCAGCATGTATTGGGTACTGGAGATGTGCTGATTTAGAATCTCCAGACCAATTAGCATTCATCAAAGAGACTGGAGTCCATCTAAGCTTAAACCCTGCCTCCAGGAACTCAACCTATGGGATTACCTCTCTCACTCCAGCAATCCAGAGGGTGGAGCATCACGCTCCAGATGACCCCACTTGAAACTGCTGAGAAGAGAAGCTGAGAATATTTTGAACTCCAGCAGAAAGAATTCCTTAACTTTTCATCAAGATTTTTTAAAAATTCTTTTTCACTTTTAATTGTGGCCTTAATGGTACATGGACATTTATACAGTTTCCCATTATTATTTCTTCTCATCTCTAGCATTTATGAAGCCAATTATTTTACATGGATTAGTTTGTTTTTGGAACTAGGATGTTTGATTAGCATATTTTAGTATTGTTTTGTATTCTTTTGTTTTTAATTTTTTTATTTAAATTTTTGCTTTATGTATATTTTTTTCCTGTTCCCTTAATTCTCTTTTCTTCTGCTGACAGTCAATCTCTATTGTTCTCTCATCCACTCTTCCTTTAATCCTTTACTTCTGTCTTATCTCCTCCTCCCTCATGGTCATCACATTCTATATCACTTCTGTTCTCTCCCTGTCCACCATTTGGAAATATAAACCCTTTTGCAAACTTGCTGTTTTTATTATAGGCATAACTGATCATATCATTTCTGTTTGTTGTGATATTAATGCTATAGACATCATAGTAGGGGATATTTGGCTTAATGCTACAAATTGTTTACATTAATTGTTGTTATTATTTGTCTCCCCTAAACAGCGAGGTACTGGAAAACTTCAGGGACATGATAAGTCCACGGGGTAGAAAGTCTATTGCCTCACATCCATGCTGTTACCTGGGTAGACACACCAACAACATGAAAAAGCAAGGGAACAAATCACCTCAAGCAAATCAAGATACTCCAATAAGAGAATTCATCAATACCACAGTGGAAGAAATGTCAGAGAAGGAATTTAGAATGTACATAGTTAAACTGATCTGTGAAGTGAAGGATAATGTGAGAGGGCAAATACAGGTAGCAAAAGATCACTTCAATAAAGAGATAGAGATTCTGGAAAAAAAAAAGGAAATCCTTGAAATAAAGAAAAAAATAAGCCAAATTAAAAATTCAATAGAAAGTATCACCAACAGACTAGACCACTTGGAAGATAGAACCTCAAGCAATGAAAACAAAATATATAATCTTGAAAAGAGTTGACCACGGAGAGAAGATGTTAAGAAACCATGAACAGAATTTCCAAGAATTATGGGATAACATGAAAAGACCAAATTTAAGATTTATCAGGATAGATGAAGGTGCAGAGATATAAACCAAAGAAATGCCCAATCTTTTCAATGAAATAATATCAGAAAATTTCCCAAACCTGAAGAATGAAATGGAAAATCAAATACAAGAGGCTTTCAGGACACAAAAAGGTGCAAAATTACAATAGACCCATATCAAGGCACATTATAATGAAAATGTGTATCATACAAAATAAGGATAAAATTTTAAAGACTATGAGAGAAAAATATCAGGTTACATATATGAGGAAATTACTTCATATCTCAGCTGATTTTCAACCCAAACCCTCAAAGCTAGGAGGTCCTGGAATAACATATATCAAACTCTGAAAGAAAATGAATGCCAATCAAGAATCCTATATCCAGCAAAATTAAGCTTCAGATTTGAAGATGAAATAAAAACCTTCCATGATAAACAAAAGTTAAAAGAATTTCCAACAAGAAAGCCTGCACTTCAGAATATTCTCAACAATGTATTCCATGAAGATTACATGAAAAAAAAGTGAAAACCAGCAGAGGAAGGAACTACACTAAAGGAAAGATCAATCAAAGGAGAAACTAATTCAAATTAAAAACTAGAAATAAACCAAAATTACCGGGAAGACAAATCATATCTCAATAATAACCTTGAACATTAATGGCTTAAATTCATCAATCAAAAGACATAGACTGGCAGATTGGATTAAAAGGCAAGATCCAACAATAGGTTGCCTCCAAGAGACTCACCTCATAGGCAAAGACATCCACAGACTGAAGGTGAAAGAATGGGAAAAACCATATCACCCGCATGGATCGTGTAAACAAACAGGGGTTTCTATCCTCTAAAATAGACCAATTTATGTAAGCTATATAATCATAATTATACAATTATAATATTACCTTAATACATTTTTAGCATTTTTAGGGTTGTTTTGATAGCTCCCTTTCCACTGATATTTTTTCTTACTTTTTCCTTGATTAGACTTGTTAGATTTTTATCAACTTTTAGCTGTATTATTTCTTTTCCATTTCACATATTTTTGCTTCTACTCTTATTTTTTTCCTTCCTACTATTTAATTTGAAAATAATTTGATTGTTAATCTAGCCTCTCTCTGATACAAATACTTTGTTATAAGTGTTCTTCTGAGTACTATTTCATCCCAGAGATGAATGATAATTTAAGCTTTTATTATGACTTAGTTCAAAGCACTTTTTATTCACTTTTCTTATGTTTTCTTCTTTGATCTGTGAGATATTTATAAGCATGTCATTTAATTTTGAAATAGTCAAGACATGGGGGTGGGGTTCTACATATCTTAAGGTGGTTAATTTCCAATGTAATAAATCAGGCAGGAGACACAGTCTGCATGATTTTAAAAGTTTAAAATTTCTCAAAGCTTATTTTATGGAAATATATCCTTATTAATTTTCTACTTGTAGTTTTGGTGTATAGTTCTCTATAAATAACAAATAGGTCAAGGTGACTGATAATATTGTTAAGCCTTCTATATAATTACTCCTTCCAACAAAGTGAGAGGGCTTAAAAATTTCCAAATATGACTGTGGAGTGGTCTTTCTAGTTTTATTAATTTTTACTTCATGTATTTTGAAATTTTGTTATTAGGTACATACACATTCATGACTTTTATACTTTCTTGAAGAAGTTACCCTATTATGATTATGAAATGTTCTCCTTTATCTCTGAAAATACTTTTTCTTGAAATTTTACACTAATAGCTCCACTTCAGATTTCTCATGCTTATTTTCCCCTTCTTTTGCTTTTAACATATTGGTGTATTGATATTCAAAGTGTGACAAATGTATAGAGCAGATAGTTATTGTTTGCTTTTTACAAATGTTGAACATTTATACATTTTAATTACAATATATAATTTATTTATTTTTAAATTAATTATTGATGTTGTTAAAAAAAAGACTGATATGAAGGTAAGTGGAAAAGTGGGTAAATGATAGGTTTGATGATATAATATTTTGGAAAACAGGTTGAATAGTCCTGCTGTCAGGCTCAGAGAGAAGATTGTTGCGATGCTTTTGTTGTAATTGTTCATTGTCTCATTTATCATATGGTACACAGTAACAGATTTATTTTATTGTTTGTTAACACTTTTATTTTGTAAATAAAAAAATGATATATTCAAAAAAAAGGTACCCACTCAGAACACTGAATCAAGGTGACAAGAAAAGGTGCTTGTCATAAGAATGTGGTCTGTTCGTATTGGTAAAAAAAAAAAAAAAAATTGGAAACAACTTGATTGCCCAAGAATAGTGGAACTAGTAAATAAAATTTCATGTATTTAGAAAAAAAAAGAATTTTAAATTTCTTACCATGAAAGATGATAGGTAAGCAAGGTGATGGACACACCATCATTACATATATACATATATCAAAATAGCACATTTGCCCTATAAATATCTATAATTACTATTGCATTTTTATATTGAAAGACTATTAAATTTTATCAAATTATTTTTCTGCATCTATTGAGATGATCATATGATTTGTATCCTTCATGTTCTTAATGTGGTGTATCACATTTATTGAATTGTGTAAGTTTATCTTATTAACAACTCCTCTACACCTACCCCTTAACTCAGAACCAAAGTCACGCTACAAGAAAACAATAGAACTTAGATTTTAATCAGAATGTCTCTGACTCTAGAATAGTATATCAAAAATAATATGCTTATTTTTTGGTGGTGGGGATTGAATCCAAAGTCCCTTAACCACTGAGTCACATCCTGTTCTTTTTTATATTTTATTTGGAGACAGGGTCTCGCTGAGTCCTTAGGGTCTCACTAAGTTGCTGAGGTTGGTCTTGAACTTGCAACCCTCCTGCCTCAGTCTACCAAGTTGCTAGGATTATAGGTGTGCTCCACCATGCCTATCAATATGCTAATTCTTTTTTTTTTTTTTTTTTTGTGATTACAGCAGGCTTTATTTAGGTCCAGGTCAGATCTCCCAAAAGGTGTCCCGGCAATCATTCAGAGTCTCCTGCAGAGTCGACTTCCAACAGACCTCTTCCTCAGAGGCCCTGTTGTGACCCCAACACTTGACTTCTGACATCACCTTCTCCTGTCACCTGGATTCCAGTCTCTCCCCAATGCCTCAACCAGGACTTCAAAGCATAGCTACCAGTTTGAAGGTGCCCTCAGGCTTGGCAGGAACAACATGGACAAAAGTCTTATAGAGCACAGCACCCTTGGGCAGTCTGGTGACCAGATCTACTGCCTCCAAGTTATTGGGACTGGGCGCGTAGACGTCTTTAGTGTAGGCATAGAGGTACTTCTTCCCCAGCCCCACCTTCCATTTTCTTGGTGTCATAATGTCTGCCTCATGACTTTTCACCAAGGTTTTTGGAGCTACCACCTGTCTTCTTGGATGCACTTCTGACAGCAAGAATTACAGCTGTAGGGGGGCTCAACAGGGCAGCTGCCCATGTCCTCAGTGCCAGAACGGTCAACGTCATGTTTGCCTCACTGCTAATTCTTTTTTTAAATATTTATTTTTTAGATGTTGATAGACCTTTATTTTATTCATGTATTTTTATACATTGTACTGAGAATCAAACCCAGTGCCTCACACACTGGTAGGTAAGCACTCTACCACTGAGCCACAATGCCAGCCCAATATGCTAATTCTTAAAGGAACTATTCCCCCAAATTTTAAAGCAGTGTAATATGAAATGAACACAGAAGCCAAATTCAGTTAAAACATCTTTGATAACTTGAGTATTTTAATGATCAACTAGCTAAACACCCTATCCTTACTAAGGACATAAATCTAAAGCTAATATTATGAGTCATTCATAATTTTCTCATTCCTATTTGAAATTTTGCTGAGATGAAAATAAGCAATGCTCTATTCATAAAAACTGTTAATTTCTTAGAGTTGTTCTTCCCACCATGAGTTTCTGTATCAAGATCTGGACTGAACTAGGAAACCAGGGGGAACTTCCCTCTCTCCAGGAAATGTGCTTCTCCTACCTCCAACCCATGTGCAACTGCACCGTAAGGCCAGAAACAATGAGGGTGTCTCAAATTGTCAACAGTGATGAATGTAACACCTATTACCTAGACTTGCACACCTGAAAATAGAAGCTGTCTTGAGGACCCTATTGAAATCCAAATTCATAGTTAGCTACGTTGTCAGGGACTTGCTAAAGCAATTTTTGGTTTTGACTTGTCCTTGTAGAGCTTTAAGCCACTCACCTAAAACATTTGGTGGTATAGTTAAAACCAGGAAATACAATAACCAACATATGAGCCCAGCACCACACCCATCTGGTTGAAGTCACACTCTCAAAATTGTCAGCTTTGAATACTCTAACTTTTGTGAGCCCCTGAAGCTATATATTATGGAAAAGTCCAACAAATTCCTAATGTCCATTTGCCATATGACTTCGTGTATCACTCTTTGATCTTTTGTGTTCTAAGCCAGAAAACCCACACTAGCCAGGGAGCATCATTTTTTTTTCCTATTCCATAATTCCATGGTGTAAAAATACACAATCTTTGTTTCCAGTTTTGGCTAGGTATTAGTGGAGGAAAATAAGTCCAAATCTGCCAGTGGCACCACCTTCAGTTTTCCAGTCCTGCCCAGGCCATTTGGCAACGATACTGAGTAACTTTTGTTTGGACATATTAAATGGTTTTGCATGAAGTCTGTTCCTTAAATCAACATTAAAGAGAAACAAGAGCAGTCTTGCAAACCCTTAAGCAAGAATATAGCCAACTAAATGAGCAGGTCATGCTACAATTCCTGGAAAAGACATAATGAGACAGGGCTAACAATTCATTATATTACTTCAAAGTTTAAGGATGTCCCTTGATCTCTTCATTATAACTTCTTAAGAAAGATTCTTTCCTGACAACTTACAATTACTTATAAGAAATGCTACAAAGATAATAAATATTTGTAGCAGATTTTGGAAACAATTCCTCGATGAAATACACTTTAATATATAAAGTTTCTGATTATTGGTACATTCATGATGCAGTTGTTATCCAAGATATCTTTTGCATGTATGCCTCAGCAAAGAACATTTATAATGCTATTTTTTTTTTGTTAAATTTCATGTGTGTATATCTTTTCTCACACTACTTTGGTCCTTCATCTCCCTCTGTTACTTAGAAATGGATGAACCCTCACTTTGATTTACATCTAAGAGCTCTCTTTTGAGTTTCAGTTCTGCACATTCAGTTCTTTAGTTTCACCTCCATCTAGAGGTATGCACAGAAAGCTCGAATACCTCATATCCAACATTAAATTCATAAATGCACCTGTATACACATGCACATGCACACACTTACAAAAGTGCTAACAGAAAAAAGTATACTAAAATTTTAATGAGATTCCACATATGCAAGAGAATATCTCAAATGCATTAGAGAGAGTCACTAATAAATATAAATATAATGAATTGTTAGCCCTCTGATGGGATAAATACAAAAAGAGATAAACCTTTCACAGATGAAGAATGCCAATATATTTTAAGCATAGAAATTTGAAGGACTATGCAATTCTACATCTAAATTTTGTCTAATGAAAATAAACTTGGCAATCTTGGTAAAAGTGTTAGAAGTCTGACACTGCCAGGACAGTGTTATGGGACCATAAAGGACATTATTTCCAATATAGAAAGGTTAAGAGGTGAACTTTAGGCAATGATTAGGGCTCTGACAATTGATAACTGAATGTACTATGGGTGGTAACTGCAGACAGTTGGGGAGTAGCTGGAGGAAGTAGGCCATTGGGAGTGTGGTCTTAGACTATATCTACTGCTAATAGACTCCTTCTTCCCTCCCCACCCCAACCCTGTTTTTCCCTTTTTCCTGACTGCCACGAGTTGAGCATCTTTTCTCTACCAGGTCCTTCCACAATGATGTTCTTCCTTGCCTCATGCCCAGAACAATGTAATCAGCCAACTAGGAATAGAGACATCTGAAACTACAAGCCCAAGACAAAGATTTCCTCTTCTAAGTTGCTCTTGTCAGGTATTTTGGTCACAGTGATGAAAAGCTGATTAACACATCTTTCATCATGTGTGGACATAGAAAAGGTACTATCTATAAAACAGAAAGTGGACACTCACCAGAATCCAAATATGCCAGAACCCTTCTTGGAATCTCCCCACATCTTGAACTGTAAGAACTGAATTTCTGTTGTTTATAAGCCACTTAGGATATGATATTTCATTATCCAAATGGACTAAACAAGACTTTGAATCAATAACTCCCAGGGATTCCTAGCTATTCTCTTGGTCTCTGTTCAAACTCAAGGTTACATACACATATTATACACAAAAAAAACCTGTAAAATAGTGTCCATATATTTATATATTATGGAAACATATTTTACAGAGAAAGTGTGGATGCAATTTTGAGTTAAGTTGAAACAGAACAGTTGACGATTACCAAATCTGTGTTATTAAAGGTAAAGAGGGTTATGTATGTAGGGGCTGGAGCTATATATCATTGTTTGGTAAATATAATGTTAATGCTGTCTGCCTTCTCTTGATCCAGAAGATGTGAAAATGAATCTTGAGCTTTGGGGAGTTTTTTTCTCTCTTAATTTTGCCTCTTCTCAATTTTGTTGGAGTAGCTGAATAAACTTACTAGTCCACAAAAATACACTTGGAGCTTATTAAGTGTTATAAGAAGAGATTCTTTTTCCTATTGCATCTAATTGTACCTCAAAGTTTCTATTATTTTCTTACCTTACATCAGTATATGAATATAAAGTGTCTAAAGTAAATTTAAGGTCAAGTAATTGCTATTGTCATGCTCAGAAAATCTTACTTTTCAAATGTTTTCTGTCTCAGTTGCTGCTTTCCTGTCAAAACTGGCTATTCTTTGCTTTGAGTGGAAATAATATTATGAATAACAGATGGCTAGTCTTGAGTTTTAAAGAAATTAGATGAGTTATTTATAGGATCTGAATTTTCAGACTCAATGAAACAGTTATACAAACCTCCATCAGTTGATATGCTATATCTAAAATCAAATGTTTCTATTATGCTCCTAACATCTATAGACATTTAGAGAACCTTCTTTCAAGCAGTGGTATAATAGGCCTATTGACACAGATTATTTCCACAGGATGGAAGAACTTCCAACTGTTATCTAAAGTAGTTAGCTAGTCTTATTTCACGTGCAGGTGTATGAATGATGATAAGCCTCTGAAAGATAAACCCATCCCTATGATGTGTTAGTTTATCATTTGAAAAGTTTATAATTGTGTCACCAAAAAACAGAAAGATTAATATGATGGTGCCTTCCTTATGCATAGAATTGTGCTTAAAAAATCATATTACATATATCAAATATACACATGTAGATCTAAGAATCAATATTTATATATGCATACACACATATATGTAGATATAGTAATCAGATTTTGCTCAATAACATAACTTAGTGTTTTACACCATCCTT
This sequence comes from Sciurus carolinensis, assembly GCF_902686445.1. Lineage (NCBI taxonomy): Eukaryota > Metazoa > Chordata > Mammalia > Rodentia > Sciuridae > Sciurus > Sciurus carolinensis. The sequence goes on from NC_062232.1 coordinate 29,996,780, forward strand.
AATTATAATTGTGAATATGATTTATAAGTCTTACTTATAGATGCACTATAATTATAAATATAGCATGGGATGAATTGCATATGTTGAAATTCTAATACCAGTACCTTAGATTATGACATTATTTGGAACTAAGGCTTTATAGATATAACTAGTTAAAATTAAGTAAAGAATAAAATAAAATAAAATGAAGTTATACTGGTACAGGGTAGCCCCATAATCAAAGATGACTGGTGTCTTTTCTTTAAAAATGCCATGTGCACAGATATGCATGTACACAGGGAGACCGCCATGAGAAGATATGAATTATGTTGTCACAAGTCAAATGATTTTCAGAAGCTCAGAGACAAACCTGGAACAGACCTACTCCTAAATCTTCAGAGGGAGTGTGGTCCTGCTGATGCCTTGTTCTCAGATTTTTAGTCTTCAGAATTCTATGAAGATAAGTTTTTGTTGTTTAAGTCATTCTCTGATACTTGATTACAGCAGTCCTACCAAATGAATACAACATATCTTTGTTTTTTCTATTTTTTCCACATTTTTATTTATAGTATTGTTAATATGAATGTTATTCTACCTTAATAGTTGTTCACGCAATAACTATTTTAGTATTTTACAAAATAAACTTTATTACGGTATTATTCACATATCATATATGCACTCTTTTTAAGGGTATAATTTAAGGATTTGAAAAAACATATATCACTTTGACTAGTGCTCTAATCAACCTATAACCCTTTTCCATTACCCCAGAAAGTTTACTGTAGCTCCATGCATATCAACTCTTGATTAAGATAACATTTGCTGTGATTTCTATACCCATGGATTTTTTCCCATTCAAAATACATATCTAAATAAAACTAGATCAGTATGTGTGTGTATATTATTGATATCTCTCAAGAAACATGTTTTTGAAATACATTCATATATTCGTGCATATCAGTACTTTATTTTTTATTGATGAATAGTTTTCTATAATATGAATATATAATATATTCTGTTTATCCACTTATTTGTTGATCATTTCCAGAATTTTTCCTCCACTCTTTTTGTGTTCTTAGCTTAAACTTCCTGTAACAAAAGACAAATTAATGAGAAAAAAATAAACAGAAATTCAATAACACGTACACATCTTGAATGCATGAAAAATTCCAAAGAAATGAGGAAAACTCTAGGATAGATCTCAAAAAGCTGTTTTAGACTTCAGGCTTAAGTATATTCTTCTCTGAAGCCAAGAAAAGAAGGATGTGAGGAAAGGCCCACTTAAGAGAAGATGTTCAGTTAATGTACCATAAAACAAAGGCAAGGTTTATTACACAGATTTAAGTTCATGTCTTCTCTATCGATTAAGATTCTCTAGTGACTTAATAACTCCTCTCTTTCTGGCACAAAAAGGAAACAAACAAATGGAGGTTTCCTTTATAGATGGAAATGTCTCTAACAACATCCAGCCTCGTTTGCACAGCTCCTCCTGTGTCTGCAGTTTCTCAAAATGAGTAGCTCAAAATAATCATTTTGCACAAAGGCACATTTGGGGTGTCATATCCTGGTTTTCTATAATTGTGTTTTGGAGTGACATGCCCTAAACCCCATCAAACTCAATCTGAAAAGGCTATACATTTTAAGATTCCAACTACATGGAAAGGACAAAATCATGGAGACAGTAAAAAGACCACGGGGCTAGGGTTGGCAGGAATGAATAAGCAAAGCATAGAGGATTTGGGGTGCAGTGAAAATACTGTGTAGGATATTATAATGGTAGATATATTTCATTATAGCTTGTCTGAACCCATAGAATGAACAGCAGTAAGAGTTGAGCCCTAATGTAGACTGTGAACTCTGGGCAATAACGATATGTTAATATAGGTTCATCAACTTTAGCAAATATACTATGCAGTGGAGGTAGATATATCAAAGCCCTAATCCCTAGTACCTGAGAAGGTGACTTTTTTTTGATAACTGGGGGTTTGTGCATGTGGGGCAGGTGAAGAGGACATATGGAAAAATCTCTGAACTTTCTTCTCAATTTTATTGTGAACCTAAAACCACTCTAAGGGAGTTAAGTCTTTCAAAGAACATGCATTTTAGCATCAGATGATTATCAGAATTTTGTAGAGATAGAATGGAATGCTTGAGGAATGACATTAGAGGGCCAGTATAACTAACGAAAAACACACAATATCAATGATCATGAATAGCACATTAAAATATAAATACATATGTAAATATAAATATACACATATTAGTAGTGAAGGCGCAGCTGAGGTTACAAGCATGACTTTGATTTGGAAACTTTCTTTATAATAATATAAAATTTTAAGAGTAGATAAAAATATTGGGGTAAGATAAAATTCGAACACAAATTACAGTAGATGAAAGAAATTTTTCTTGGATTATGGCCACATGGAATCAGATAAACTTGGTGTCTGTTTTTATAATCATTCACAAGATTTGAAGAATAAGACAAAGAAAGAGAATAATTTAAGAGATGCTATATTAGGTTCTAAAAGTTGCCATAACAAAATCAACCAGCCATTTGGGGCATAAAGCAACAAAAGTTTATCACAGTTTTGCAGGCTAGAAATTCAAAATCAAGATGTTCACGTCTTGCTTCCAAGAACACTCTAGGAAAAAAATCCTTCTTTGCCTCTTTCTTTGCTTTTGGTGGATGTCAGCAATCCTTGTCATTCTTTGGACTGTAGATTCACAACTCTAATTCTGTCTCCAACATCACATAACCTTCTTTCCCTCATGTCTCTGACTCTTACTATAAGAGCGTCAGTATAAGGATTAAGGATTTAAGGCCCACTGCAGTCCAGTATAATCTCAACTTCACTACATTAGGATTACAAAGATCCTATTTCCAAAAAAAAGTCACCTTCTCAGGTACTAGGGATTAGGGCTTTGATGTATCTTTTTGGGATGTGTAATTCAAACCACAACAGATACAAAAAATAAGAAATTAAAGGTAGGTTGACTTAAAAAAAGTAAAGATAAGAAAATAAATAGACGAATGAGTTGAGCAAACACTTCTCAAAAGAGGCCTATTATCAAGAAAAAAAAAAAGATGCTGGCAAGGATGGGGAGGGAGGAAACTTTATATACTATTTAGGAATGTAAGTTAGTGCAGCCACTATGGAAATCAGTATGGAGGTGACTCAAAAGACTAAAAATAGAACTACCCTATGATCCAGCTATACCACTCCTGGGGATATACATAATGGGAATCAAAGTCAGCATATAATAGCTATACCTGTTTAACCTATGTTTATTGGGCACTATTCACAATAGATAAGCTATAGAATCTGCCTAGATACCCATCAATGAATGAGTGGATAAAGAAAATGTCATGTATAGACACAGTAGAGTGCTATTCATACATAAATATAAACAAAATCATGTCATTTGCAGGAAAATGGATGAAAATAGAGATCATCATGTTAAGAGCAATAAGCCTGATTTAGGAAGAAAAGTATCACATGTTTTCTCACATGTGAAATCTAAAAAAAAGAAGAGCGGAAAGTATAAAGGGGACTATTCAGGAGGGGAGAGGGGACACCAGAGACGGGGAGGAAGATTAAGAGAATATTAGGGAGAGTGAATATAATCATAGTATGTTTTAGGCATGTATGAAATTATAACAATGAAACCCATTATTCTGCATAATTAATGTGTACTAATAATTATAATACAAATTGGTGGAAGATATAGCAACCCAAAACAGGCAGAATGTTTAAGGACTTGGAAATTTTAGGTATAATGGTAAAGAACCATGACCAGAAACAACTGACTGGATAGTGGGAGAAGATAATTATAAACTTCAAATATGATATTGTGATCAACTGGGCTGGGGAGATAGCTCAGCTGATAGAGTGCTTGCCTCGCAAGCCCAAGGCCCTGAGTTCGATCCCCAGTACCGCCAAAAAAAAAAAAAAAAAAAAAAAAAAAAAAACATTGTGACCAACTGTAGAATCAAGATCTTACTTTCTTACTTTTTAAGCATTTTGCCTGACTGCTTCATCCTAGATTTGTATATATTACACAATTTATGTTCTTATTTTGTCTTCATCTACTATTTTTTATAATGTAGATTCAAGGAGCTTAGACTTAAAATTTAATCTTCAGATTGCAGAATATCAAAGGAAGATTGTAACTAAAGTAGGAAAGAAATAAATTTCATCCAATAGTGAATGTCAGACTGTTGGGAATTTAGAGTTGTATTTTGGGATAGAAAGTGAAGTTGTCTTATTTATATCAGAGATAACAGCATCATGTTAGGTGGAAGGATTTTGTTACTATATTTGTCTTTTGAACATTAAATATGGACAAGAGAGTGGGAGGGATATTGACTTGTCAAAGGGGTAGACCATGCCAGATTGCATTGTATCAACATGATACAGACCCTGATTTATATTTACTTCTGAATCACAGTGGAGACTCTACTGCCATTGGAGTTTCAGGTTAAACTTTTCATATAAGAAATATCTATATTAGACTTTGAAGGTGGTAGAGAAGTAGTAGAAGCTGTTATTATTCAAAAGCAATATAGGCAGGCTCTTGGAAAATTGGTAACATGAATTTGCACCAGACTTAGGTGAGGTCCTCTAAATCACTTGCTTTAGTTTACATACAGCTGAGGTTGCCATTAGGAGCTTGCCCTGATTATTGTATTTTCAGATTTCCTAAAAACCAACAGTGCTATTTCTCTGACTTAGTCTTCCAGCACTTTCAACAATTATTTAATACTCTAATTCCATGTCTTAAAATCCCTTCTACTTGAGATATTCAGAGTGGCATCTGTCATGCTCAGTGATTTCTGATTAATATAGTCATAGATTCATATTTTTATGCTGAAGATTAAGTGGAAAGTTAGGAATGAAAGTCACTGTATCAAGTCAAAAAATACACTTGAAAAATCCTTAGGAAGGGGATATAGTAGGAGACTAAAAATTACCTAACATGTCCAGCACATTATTTGTCCTAAGTAAGGAAGGCAGTTTTGCTACTTCATTTGTTGAGCACCAAAGTGGTTGAACTGGCTTGTAGAAGCCATACCATATAAAATAACACTTAAACACTAGAATACCACTAAAAACGAATAGCTATTTACTTTCTAGGAGATAAATTTCACCTGGGACCAGCTATTTTAATAGCAGAGTCCCACTTCTCGCATTATTTTCCCTCTTAGATTTGTGTTCACAGAATGGCAGACTGATATTTTAACTTTTATTCTTTCTCTCTCTGTCTCCCAATTCACAATCTTTGTTACTCTCATTATCACTATTACTCTTTTTTTCAAAACATAAAATTGAATTTACTTAAATGAAATATGAACCAAACTTTCTTCTGTTACTTCTCTTCTATCTGTCCCCTTTACTGATTTATTTTCAGATATCATTATGAGCATATTATAAACTAGACCTCAAATAATTCAAGCTTTCTCAGATAATTTGTTGTATAATCTACAACTTGTCTTTTATTCCCAGCTTCATAATTGCATTCAGGTAACAAACAATTCAACACTTGTCATAAGTAAATCTATAATAGGATTATATATGAGACATAGATCTTGAATTATTGATGAGTAATGAATTTTTTAAAGCACAGGAAGTACCCTAAAGTGAAAACTTTAGCTTACTAATATTTGTGTATTTGAGTTAGTGGCTCAAGTTCCTATATAGGCTATGTTGAGAATTGTGAAAGTTTCAGAATTTCCCCTGCTTGCAACTGAATAAGTTGATCTGTTTCAAAGATATATTCAGAAAACATTAGATGAGATGCTTGTGTCAGAAGTAATCAGAATTATTATGTCAGAACAACAAGCACTGTGCTCATCAAAATATTTGCATCAGTTGCCACTATTTCAAGTTCTACAGGGACAACAAAATAGGCCCATATGGAAGTTTTGACAAATAGCAGTTTGCATTTCAGAAGTGCAACCCTGAGCTTAGAGAACCCTAATCTTTGTATAGTGAGCAGTAAGCATTTTTGCCCCTTTGTCCAGAGGGAGAAACTGTGTTTCTGTATTTATTAGTAAGTGAAACTGCCCTTGTTTCCACAGAGGGATACTATCTTCCAAGTCTTCAGGGAAAATCTGTTTCTTGATAAATAAAGTTGTATTGAAGAAGGAAAATATTTCTTTACTTCCTACTTTGTTTGGAAACAAAGTGAAAGAGGTGTATCCTTATTTTTATCCTAGAACTGCATGAGAAAGAGAATTAGCCATTTTGGTATGCCAGCTGAGCTCAACATTCCAAGGTATTCACAGACAAGTGAACCATCTTAAATGTTCCCAGCTACCATGTGACAATAACATCATAAGAGGTCTTAAATAAAATCATTGTTATGGTTTGGATGTGAGGTGTACCCCCAAAGCTCATGTGTGATACAATGCAAGAAGGTTTGGAGAAATGATTGAGTTGTGAGAGCCTTAACCCAATCAGTCAATTAATCCCTTGATAGGGATTAACTGAGTGGTAACTGGAGGTAGGTGAGGTGTGGCTGGAGGAGGTGGGGCATTGGGGGAGTGGCTTTGGACTATATATTTGTATTTCACAGGAGCATCTCTCTCTCCCTCCCCACTCCTCCCTCCTCCCTCCTCCCTCCTCCCTCCTCCCTTCTTACTGTCCCCCTCTCTCCCCCTCTCTCCCCCTCTCTCCCCCTCTCTCCCCCTCTCTCCTCTCTCTCTCTCTCTCTCTCTCTCTCTCTCTCTCTCTCTCTCTCTCTCTCCCCTTTCTGATCATGGTGTGAGCTGCTTCCCTCTGTCACACTCTCTCACCATGATATTCAGCCTCACCTTGAGCCCCGAGGAATGGAGCTGCTGTCTACGGACTGAGATCTCTGAAACCATGAGACCCCAAATAAACTTTTCATCCTCTACAATTGTTCTCATCAGATCTTTTAGTCACAGCAGCGAAAAAGCTATAAAAACAAACAGTAAAAGAACTAAGTTCCAGTCAACCCTCAAAACTGTAGGAAATAGTAAAATGATTATCTTTTAAGCCACTACACTTTGGAGTGGTTTGTTATGCCACAATAGATAACCAAAACAGACACTAAAATGTCATATCAGGTTACTAATAGTCCATCTGGTCCTAGTATTTTTATATAGCAAGCATACAAGTCATATTTTAAGAACTTAATAGTCCTGCCTAAAATATTATCCTCACAAATAAATGATATGTTAGTAGGCACAATTTCTGCCATTAACAAATTCTGGCATTCTGTGATTAACATTTTATCTCAACCATATATTTATATCTTCCATCTGTGTAACTATTGAGAGGAAATGGGAAATGTCTAAAATTTTGGGGGGAGGAGTTGGTATATATTGATAGAATTATGCTAATTTTCCTTCCTAAAATTTTTTGAAGAAATTATTTAAATGCAAAGACCAACATTTTCCAAAGACAAAACAGAGAACAGAGACTGATAGAAAATTGAATAATGTATCTTATGACATTTCACTAAAATGTCTCACATTTTTGCATTCCTGAACTTGTGTAACTTCTTTATTGATCTCTTATGATGCACATATTTGTAATTTTTTCGAGGAAAGGTAATTCGACTGAATTTTGACAAACTCCACAATTAATTATACAGCAGGGTGTTACTGGTTTCTAAAATTTGTAAATGTTAAGATATATACAATTAAGTAGCAACTAATCCCATCTTTCATTTCCTAAAGTCAGGTGAGGAAAGTCTCTCCCTATCTATAGGTATTCATAATTGTATAAGCCACGATTCTGCAGAGAAACAGAAACAGAAGGAAAGAAAGATATTTATTATTATTATAGAGACTGAGAAGGCCCATGATCTGCTGTCTGCAAGCTGGAGATCCTGAGAAACCTGTTGTGGAGTATGAAGAACTAGAGCTAGAGAACCAGTGGTGTAGATTCCAGTGTGTGTGTGAAGGCCTAAGAAGCAGAAGCTCCGTGAACTAAAGATTCATGTCCCAAGCAAACAGACAGAGGAAACATAAATTCAACCTTCTTCTACCTTTATGTTCTATTCAGGCCCTTAGTGAATTGAATGATGCCCACCTACGTTTAAGGAGGGCAATCTGTTTTACTTTATCCACCAATTTAAATGCTAGTCACTTCCAGAAACAACCTCAAAGACCTACCCAGAAATAATGTTTAACCAGTTCTCTAGGAATTCTGTGGCCCAGTCAAGTTAACACACAAAATCAACCATCACAATGATCATTGTTCCAGGGATGAATGTTTTTATTTTGTGATTTGTTTTATCCTTAAAAAAAGAAACTCCATAAATATGTGTCTAGGGATTGCTAAGACCAGAGTAGAATGAAGGACTAGAAAAGATGAGGATGGGAAGGGCAGCTGATTTTGCCCTAAGCCTGACTGGGAATGGCCTGAACTGAGAAGTGAGAACCTGACACAGTGTGAGGTACTTAGAAATGAAAGCTGGAAATTTTGTGGTCCTGTGTATAGGTGAACAAAAGAGGAGGAAGGTGGGGAACAGATATCTGTCAGGCAGTCAGGGAGTGGGACCATATGTGGGGTCAAGGAATCGAAGACCAAACTAAGGCTTCAGGTGTTGGTGAGTAGATAAATCAAAGAATAACGAAAACTGATGGTCAGTGATGGAGGCAGTCAGGAGATTAGTAGAAGCCAAAAGAAATAAACACAATTTTCAAAAACAATATAAATACTGTCAGCAGCTATGCAGGTGATTTTAAGGACACTCACTTGTGGTGGGGGGAGCTGCTGACCCTTTAAATTACTGTTAACACTGCTTAGAAGTTTTGTTTCATTTCGTTTGGTTGTTTTCAGAGAAGACCTTCCAAATAAACTAACAAAGAACAGTCAAAATCACTAACTCATCCTAGCTTGCTCTTTTTAGCTGACCTAGAGTAAACTTTGTTCATTATAGTACCAATTGGTCCTCCCAGGAGGCATTACTGGCTGCCATTTTTGAACACACTGTTTGTTATGATGAGTCTTTTCTATATGAATAGGTATAAGTTTCCCAAAATGTGTAAGTTTGCCCATTGTTTTCTTTGTTTGGGGAGACACTGATTTGAGAATTATCTCCAGTTACTTACTTGCTATAATAGATCTTTTTATCTCCTGGTTCTGCCTATTGACTTTGCACTCAACAAGAGGTGAGCTCATTGCATTTGGTTACAAAATCATTAACTAGAGATGATCAAGCAAGAAAGGAGACAACTCATCGCCTGAACTTCCTGATTTCTTTTGTTATTTTTGGGTCCTAGCACAATTCCCACATTCAACAAACTCACTTTATAAAGGGAACAAACTGTGGCTTTGTCTCTCACATATCTCATCCAGCTTTCATTGTAATAGACACCAAGAATTGGAATGTCTTGTCAGACATGTGTTTTAAAGGCAATAGAGAGCACTGCTGGTGGACACAGCACTGTCATAGTCATTTGCTCTCCCTGATCAGTCTTAGTCCAAGAAACTATTCTTTTTCCCTTCCAAAACAAGGAGGAATGATGTTTCGTAGTGGAGATAATAAAAAAATCATATTTTATATTCCATTCAAAGAGAAAATTAAATCACAACAGAAAGATATGGCACCATCAGTCAGAAGTGTGATCTAAAATCAAGTCTCAAGACTTACTCCTTTTAATAAGTGAGAAAACTACATTTTCACCAGTTGTGACAGTATCAGTGACTTGACAATAGCAACTGTGGGTGAGGAGGAACTTTCTTAGTCTTTAGTGCATGGCTTGGTTGAAAGGCTAGATTCCTCCAAGGATATGCACATGTGGAAGAAGAAACTATATATACCATGTGTCATGTATTGAAGTGTGCTTGGAGTGAAATTAGATGGTTACCATGGCAACTCCTAGTCAAGGGGGATATTTGATACTTGTAGGTATGGATATGGAAATCATCAAACACCATAAGAATTAACTCATGATGGTCATTTGGCCAAATGGACCTAAAACACCTCGAGTTCATTTATTCATATTGTGAAGCCCACTTATCTCAATCTTCTAATAAATGTCAAAAGCAAAGAGCCCAGTGGCAGTTGCTGCACAAATGACTGTGTAGGCAATCTTATTCCATTCTTCTCTCAACTCTGGGCAAACATGTCGAGTGAGACTTTGCAGAAGTCAGAATAATTAAGAATGAATATAACTTTTCTTGCAAAATCATCTTTAATTTCTACCTCAAAAGTGTTTTGTCCCACCATTTTGTCATTTCCCTCTAAAAGGAGGCTATGCGAGATGTTTTAGTGCTATTGCCTTGCTTGATAATAATTATATGGTTCAAGTTTATTCAGATGTTGAAGAGGAAGAGAGAAAAAAATAGTAGGGGTAGTCAGATTCCTAATGATTGCATTGAAAAACCTTTGAGTCCCATTTCAGAAGGAAAAATACATACACAAATATTTTTCATGATAATGAATTCTGAATGTTATATGTAGAATTATAAATCATAAGTGAATCATTGCCACTTTCCTGTAAGAATGGTACTGCTATTGGGCTCTCAAGTATCTAAATACCTTTCTATTATAAGGTACCCTTTGAATTTTAGGACTGTCAAACCATTTTATGATACTGGCTACTGGAATACTCTCTCTCTCTCTCTCTCTCTCTCTCTCTCTCTCTCTGTGTGTGTGTGTGTGTGTGTGTGTGTGTGTGTTGTGATCTTTTGATCTTTTTTTTTCTTTTGGTACCAGGGATTGAATCCAGGGGCACTTAACCACTGAGCAACATCCCCAGCCCTTTTTTGTATATTTTATTTAAAGACAGGGTGTTGCTGAGTTGCTTAGGGCCTTGCTAAATTGCCGAGGCTGGCTTTGAACTCATGATCCTCCTGCCTCAGCCTCCCGAACTGCTGGGATTACAGAAATGTGCCACTGCACTGGGCTTTTGTGATCTTTTAATAAAGTGTCCTTTATAACCTCTTCTGAGTTGTACTTGGTTAACTTTATTTCAGCTAAGACTGAGTGAAACAAGAACTAAGCATGCTTTTTGATACATGGATCCCACATAAACTATAGCAATCTCCATGTCCTTTATCTCATGTAATAGTCTCCGCCTCCTTCACTGTGGGATGCTAGGGTGTTGCATAATCTGAGATACATATGGCAACCCTATGTTACTGTCTTATGTTTATAACAAAGAAACTTGGTTCTAAAGGTATTAAAAGAAGAGTAGAAATCAGAGTGATATCCCAGAAGGAATATTGAAAATTTCTCAGTAGGAAACTGGATGGGACAGTGGAGTTAAGACTTAGAATAGAAGAGGAGAGGAACCTGAAATAGAGGCCAAGGTGAAGCTTTTATGGAATCTGTAATCAGATGACTGGAAGGTAAGAGATGAGTTTAGTCGGAAGGATATTTGGCATGGAGATGGAAGCTGACTGGAAACTCACATGCCCAGGCCGGAGAAGAGGATATTTAGGAGGGCTAAAGGCCAAGTCTGGTAGACAGAATCCTTTTAAGCAGAAGCCTGAATCAAATGGTTGCAGTCTACACAGAAAGGGCTTCTATTTTCCAGTGACTAGGAAGATTGAAACACCTCAGTGTTGGACTGATTGCTACTAATCAAGGTAGGACCTTTATCTTCAAAGGAATGGATTACTGACAGGAAGCTAAAGGAGCCTAGAAAGATGGTGGATCTCTTAAATTGGTTATCTGAATACTATTAGAGAGCTACAGTTATATGCCCTTCCAGCAAGTTGCAAAATTCTTATTGTTCTTTTCTATTATGAATTATACATCTTAAACAGGTCTCTGTGATAAACTTCAGTGGAAATTATAGGCAGTGAGATGCAATTACTATTTGTTGATTATGAAAATACCAGGCCCCACAATGTTGTTTGAGAATGACATGTAATGTACTGACCCTAGTGAAGTGACATCCATGGCATTCACTGGCCAGGTCTTGATTCCTTTTCTCTGATACCTCACTGTTGGCTCATGGGGCTATCTTCTACTGGATTTGAAACTGTAAATATTTCTATCTGCAATATTTGCACATTATATCTAGATAAAACCCTTTAGTTTGAACTCCCAGCTCCTTCATGAACTATCCTCAACCTCCCGACATAATCATCTTCATCAACATTGCTAGCCTTTACTTAACATTCATTATTCACCAGAATCCTTTATATAGATTATCTCTTTAATCATTATAACAATTCTATAAGGAAGACTGCATTATTGTATTCACTTTGCCAATAGGGACTTAATAACATTTGAAGAGTTGAAATGCAGTCAATTTTGAAACTTAGAGTTAATATTGGAAATGCATTAAAAACACAAGGAGGAGCTTTGTGATACATTTATACAGCTAGACAATTTTTAAAGCAATGGGAATGAATTGTCATAGAAAATTAATCTTAAGAAATGTGAACAAATATGTATGTAAACCTGAGTGTTTTGATACAGAATTATCCTGCACAAAGATAGTAGGAAGGTGAGATAAAATTCTTTGGATTCCAATGGTTCCTTCCTTCCTTTCTTCCTTCCTTCCTTCCTTCCTTCCTTCCTTCCTTCCTTCCTTCCTTCCTTCCAGGGATTGAATTCAGGGATTTAACCACTGAGCCACATCCCCAGTCCTTTTTTATATTTTATTTTGAGACAGGGTCTTGCTGAGTTGCTCAGGGCCTCGATAAGTTGCTGAGGCTGGCTTTGAACTCGAGATCCTCCTGCCTCAGCCTCCCAAGCCTCTGGGATTACAGGTGAGTGCTACTGTGCCCCACTCCTGTTAGTTTCTGACCATTTGTTTAAAAAAAAAAAAATATATATATATATATATATATGACTCCATCCCTTTTGTATGACATTAAGACAGACTCTCTTCTCTAGTTAATAACAGATATGTCTAAGAATGCCTATCATCATACTCTCTCCCCTTCCCACTTTTTCCTCTTAGGTTTCCTTTTCACTTGACTTTCTCTTATAGCTCATTCCCTGAGTGCATACACACAGGACATTTCCCTTCCTTACTTTTGAGGCATCCAGGCAACAAATTCACTCTCTTGGACTTTTCTTAGGTTTTTTTTCCCCAGACAGAAAACAGGCAGGCTCTTCTTGTCTTTTCCACTTAGAAATTCTGGGTAGAATTCCTTTTCACTGGTCTTTTCTCAAGGCTTGTTCCTTGAGGACACAAATGCAAGACCTTTTTGCCTTTTCTTCTTAGGAATTCAGCATTGGGTCCCTTTCACTTGGCTTACTCTCTGGGCTGCTTCCAGAATGTAAGCATGCAGGGGTCCTTCCTGCCTTTTCCTCTTAGGCATCAAGTGTAGAACTCACTTTCAGCAGACCTTCCCTCAGGACTGAGTCTGTGAATGTACACATGCAGAACACCTTCCAAACTTAACTCCTTAGGAATTAAGCTAAGGCCCTTTGCACTTGGTTTTTTCTCAGGGTCAAGTGCCCTGAGGGCCTTCCCCAATGTCCACTTACCCAACATAAAATTCCTTTCACTTGGTTTTTCTTGAGTCTGATTCCTGAGTGCAAACATGCAGGTCCCTTCCTCTCTGTAATCTTAGCCATCCTGCATTGAATGCCCTTTTGCCATTCCTTTTCCAGTCTTTTCTATAATTCCTATGTGTACACAAAGTGGCTCTTACTGTTTGCTCCTCTTAGGAAAGCAGCATAGGACTTCTTTTTTTCTTAGCCTTCTCTGAGAACTGATTCCTGGCAGACCCACTCAAGCACTTTGCTCTTGTGAATTCTGACTAGGACTACCATTTAATTGGCCTTCATCTGGGACTCATTCCCTAACTGCACATGTACAAGGCACATTCTGATTTTCTTCTCAGGAATCTAGCACAAGACTCTTGTTCACTTGGCCTTCTCTGGAAGTTGATTTGAGATGTGCACACATGCTTTGGAGCCTCATCTCCATGACTTGTAGAGAAGACATGACCTGGAATATAACCACTGTTCTCTTGGTTTACCGTAAACTAGAATTGTTTACATAGTAAATCTTGAGGGCTTTTTGCACAGACAGACTTCAGAATCACTTTTTCTTGAATTTCTGAGACTATTTTTTTGGACTTCGGTTCAAACCTTTTCCAATAAAAGCAGTTTATTTCACTAATCAGGACCTGGAGCTCATGATGCAGGGAATAATCTTCTTTGTTAATTAAATGTAGCATCAATTGCCATCTCATTCTGAAAATTTGAGATTTGGGTTTCCCTTACTTATTGAAACATCTACCTAATTCTTCTTCCTGTTCTTGGAATATTTTCAAAACACACTGCGGGATGTCTGCAATTTAAATTCTAGGATCCAACTTCTAGTTCTATGTGATGTATAATGTCTCCTAATAACAAAAATCCTAAGAGGTTAGAGACAAAAAATGATACATTGTAGTAAGTCAATGAAATCTCAAGCTTCTGAGGAGTTATGAGCATATGGTTTAGTGCTATGAGGGTAGAGAGCTTCATGGCCTAAAGTTAAGGATTACAACCTTACAACCTAGTTTAAGTTACAGAATGTGCAACTCAGGATGTGAGTTTCTGAGTTGAGGAAGTTACATTCTTCTTCAGTCACAATGAGCAGAAGTAGAACATCCAGCAATTGCTATGGAGAAACACAAGTAAGAAATTCTGGGGAAATGGAGAACAAAATATACAAATGAAAATGAACTTCAGCCAGATTTTTCCCAGGAGACATTGGCTCACAATTGTTCCACCACATGGATTGGCATCCTTGTGGGACCACCAAAACAAGAAGGGCTGGCCTTTTTGGTTCAGGGCACTTTTTACTTTTATTTTTATTTTCTAGTCTTTAACAGAGCAAATAAATAGCTTGTCTAGACAGGAAATGGAATCATTACTTTGCTAGCTGATGGCAATGTACAAGGTCAGTTTTTTTCTGAATGAAGGAAAGTCAGCTTCTATAGATATCTGTGTGCTGCTTCAGAGGACTTATTAGTTGCAGAAGAATCACAGCCCTGTCAAGTAGACATGCAAACTGTGGATATGCACCACTGTATCTCTCTGGCAACAAAATATGGGTACTTTTTGATGATCAGTTTTGTTTTTTTCCACAACCAACAGCAGTGTAAGTTTCCTAATTATAACAATAACAGAAAAAAGACTTAATCATACAGTATGGGTACAAAAAAGGTCACTGTGGTATTAATTCAACATTCTGTGAGTTTTCCTATCAAAGTTACAAGACTATCCACCCCTCCCCACATAAGGCCCATCCACCAGGATCATCCCATTACTGGTACATTGCTCAGAGAACACTTACTGGAATATGTATTTTTTGAAAACTACCTTATGTCTGGAGCTGAAACACAACAATTCTGCATCCAGCCCTGGAAGCAGGTACCAAGTAACTCACAGTAAAGCCAGAGACAGGTGCCTGTACACAGAAACCCAGGAAGACTTTTTCCAAACATGAATTGCCCTGCCAAGGGCAATTATAAACAGTACCCACAGGACATCATCAGACGCTAGTTTTGACTCACAAAAATGGATGAAAGTGACAGTTTTCCAGTTTCAAACCTAAATTTTAAGAGGCATTGTGTGTTTCTACCCTGCCTCAGGGAAATTTAGGTATTTCTGCCATGAGAACAATATGCCCCAGGTAGACACAGCTCTTTCAACCTGTGTCCTAGAATGAGACACATCAGAAGACATGAAATGGGCTCACAGTCTGAAGCAGAAGTTTCTCTAATCATACAAAGACTTGTATTGACTAGTGATCATCCTGCTTGCTTCGTTATTCTTCCTATATGTTATATATACTATCCATGCTATTTTATGTTTAGAATAGATAATGGTGGTGGTGGTAGCGATAAATGCAAACATCATTTATTTCAACAGCTAAGTTTCTCATATTTTTTCATCGGTGCATGGAATGAGGCATTTTAGGCTGACCACTTTGAGAAATCATTTCTTCAGGGTCAACAGTTGAGTAATCAAAAGAAAAAGAAAGAAATACTGTATTTCTGTGGGCTAGTGTTCATTGAGGACGATGGTTTTGCTTAAGTTTAGAAGTGAAAATTTCCAATCCTTTGGATGGGTCTGTTTTAGTTAGTTGTGATTTTCAAGTGCAAAGCTGAAAAACAATGCAAATGGATTTGTGGCACGCATGGATCAGTGTTTGGAGGTGAAAGAATATTTCTGATGCTTGTTTAAGAAAAATAGAATATGCATATACATGGGTGTTCTTAAGCATATGTGAATGCATATTTGGATATTGTCTCTTAGGCTAATGGAATTATGGCTGAAAGTGTCACTGGTTCCTCCTTTTATTTATTTATTTATTTATGTACTTATTTTTTTATTTTTTGTTGTTGTTGTTAGACCATGATTTATTATAGCAATTATTTTCCAGAACTATAAAACATAAAAGCACTAGTCCTTTTATTTATTTTTGTTCTAATTAGTTATAGTGATAGTACAATGGATTTTGACATATCATACATAAATGGAGTGTAACTTCTCATTCTTCTGGTTGTACATGATATAGAGTTACACAGTGTAATAATATATGCACATAGGGTCAAATAGTGGTTCCATTCCAGGTTTTCTGAGGAATCTCCATACTGCTTTCCAGAGTGGTTGCACCAATTTGCAGTCCCACCAGCAATGTATGAGTGTACATTTTCCCCCACATCCTCGCCAACACTTACCGTTGCTTGTATTCTTGATGATTGCCATTCTGACTGGAGTGAGATGGGATCTTTGTAGTTTTGACTTGCATTTCTACAATGACTAGAGATGATGAACATATTTTTCATATATTTGTTGATTGATTGCATTTCTTCTTCTGTGAAGTGTCTGTTCAGTTCCTTAGCCCATTTGTTGATTGGATTATTTATTCATTTATTTATTTTTGGTGTTAAGTGTTTTGAGTTCTTTATATATCCTGGAGATTAATGCTCTATATGAGGTACATGTGGTAAAGATTTTTTCCCATTCTGTAGGCTCTTTCTTCACATCATTGATTGTTTCCTTTGCTAAGAAGAAGCTTTTTAGTTTGAATCTGTCCCATTTATTGATTCTTGATTTTAATTCTGGTGCTTTAGGAGTCTTGTTAAGGAAGTCAGTTCCTAAGCTGACATGATGTAGATTAGGGCCAACTTTTTATTCTACTAGGCACAGAGTCTCTGTTCTAGTGCCTAAGTCCTTGATCTACTTTGAGTTGAGTTTTGTGCAGGGTGAGAGATAGGGGTTTAATTTCATTTTACTACATATGGATATCCAGTTTTCCCAGCACCATTTGTTGAAGAGGCTATCTTTTCTCCAATGTATGTTTTGGCTCCTTTGTCTAGTATGAGATAACTGTATTTATATGGGTTTGTTCCTATGTCTTCTATTCTGTACCATTGGTCAATGTGTCTGTTTTGGTGCCAATACCATGCCATTTTGTTATTATGGCTCTGTGATATAATTTAAGGTCTGGTATTGTGATGCCTCCTACTTCACTTTTCTTGCTAGGGATTGCTTTGTATATTCTGGGTCTCTTATTTTTCCAAATGAATTTCATTATTGCCTTTTCTATTTCTATGAAGAATGTCATTGAGATTTTAATAGGAATTGCATTGGATCTATAAAATGCTTTTGGTAGTATGACCATTTTAATGTTGTTAATTCTGCCTATCTAGGAGCATGGGAGATATTTCTTCTTCTTTTTTTTTTTTTTTTTTTTTTTTTTTGTCACCAGGGATTGAACCTAGGGGCGCTTAATCACTGAGTTACATTCCCAGTTCCTTTTAACATTTTATTTAGAGACAGGGTCTTGCAGAGTTGCTTAGGGCTTCACTAAGTTGCTGAGGCTGGCTTTGAACTGGCGATTCTCCTGCTCAGTCACCCGAGTCACTGGGATTACAGGCATGGGCCACCGTGCCTGGGGAGATCTTTCCATCTTCTAAGGTCTTCTTTAGTTTCTCTCTTTAGTGTCCTGTAGTTTTCATTGTAGAGGCCTTTCACTTCTTTTGTTAGATTGAAACCCAAATATTTTATTTTTTTCAGGCTATTGTGAATGGGGTAGTTTTCCCAATGAGTGGACTCATCACTGATGTATAGGGATGCATTTGATTGATGGGTGTTAATTTTATGTCCTGTTACTTTGCTGAATTTGTTTATGAGTTCTAGTAGCTTTTTGGTGGAGTTTTTTGGGTTTTCTAAATATAGAGTCATGTTGTCAGCAAATAGTGATAAGTTGAGTTCTTTTCCTAATTACATCCCTTTAATTTCTCTCTTTTGTCTAACTGCTCTGGCTAGAATTTCAAGGACTATGTTGAATAGATGTGGTGAAAGGGGACATCCTTCTCTTGTTCCAGTTCTTGGAATGCTTTCAATTTTTCTTCATTTAGAATGATGTTGACCTTGGGTTTAGCAGATAATAGCTTTTATAATGTTGAGGTGTGTTCCTGCTATCCTTGGTTTTCCTAGTGTTTTGAACATGAAGGGCTGCTGTATTTTGTCAAATGCTTTCTCTGCATCTATTAAGATGATCATATGAATCTTTTCTTTAAGTCTATTGACGTGATGAATTATGTTTATTGATTTCTGTATGTTGGGCTGGGGAAATAGCTCAGTTGGCAGAGTGCTTGGCTTGCAAGCACAAGGCCATGGGTTCAATCTCCAGCACCACAAAAAAAAAAAAAAGAAGAAGAAAGATTTCTGTATGTTGAACCAATCTTGCATCCCTGGGATGAACCCTACTTGACTGTGGTGAACTATGTTTTTGTACGTGATTTGCTAGAATTTATTGAGAATTTTTGTGTCTCTGTTCATCAGGGATATTGGTCTCAAGTTTTCTTTCCTTGATGTGTCTTTGTTTGGTTTTGGTATCTGGGTGATACTAGCCTCATAGAATGAGTTTGGAAGGGTTCCCTCCTTTTCTATTTCATGGAATAATTTGAGAAGTATTGGTGTTAATTTTTCTTTGAAGGTCTTATAGAACTCTGCTGAGAATCCCTGTGGTCCTGGGCTTTTCTTGGTTGGTAGGCTTTTGATGGCATCTTCAATTTCATTGCTTGAAAGTGATCTGTTTAAATTGTGTATGTCCACCTGATTCAGTTTGGTATGCCATATGTCTAGAAATTTGTCAATGTCTTTGAGATTTTCCATTTTATTGGAGTATAAATTTTCAAAATAGTTTCTCATTACCTTCTGTATTTCAGCATATCCATCATGATATTTCCTTTTTCATCACAAATTTTGGTAATTTGAGTTTTCTTTCTCTTAATTAGCATGATAAGGGTTTATCAATTTTATTTATTTTTGCAAAGAACCACCTTTTTGTTTTGTTGATTTTTTGAATTGTTCCTTTTCTTTCAATTTCATTGATTTCAGCTCTGATTGTAATTATTTCCTGTCTTCTACTGCTTTTGTTGTTGATTTGTTCTTTTTTATCTAAAGTTTTAAGATGTAATGTGAGGTCATTTATTCATTGACTTTCTATTCTTTTTATCAATAAGCACAATGCAATAAACTTTCCTTTTAGCACTGCCTTCATAGTGTCCCAGAGATTTTGATATGTTGTATCACTATCCTCTTTTACCTTTATTTTTTATTTTATCCATGATTTCTTCTGCTATCCAGTCATCATTTTATACCATATTATTTAGTCTCTAGGTGTTAGAGTAGCTTCTATTTTTATTCTACAGCTGATTGTTAATTTTATTCCATTATGAGCTGATAGAATGAAGGGTACTATCTCTATTTTTTTGGATTTGCTGAGAGTTGCTCTGTGGCATAAGATATGGTCTATTTTATGGAAGGAGCCATGTGCTGCTGAAAAGAAAGTGTATTTGCTCATTAATGGATGAAATATTCTATATATGTCTGTTAAATCTAAATTATTGATTGCATTATTTATTTCAATTGTTTCTTTGGTTAGTTTTTGTTTGGAGGATCTATCCAGTGGTGAGAGAAGTGTGTTAAAGTCACCGGGTATTATTATGTTGTGGTCTATTTGATTCTTGAAATTGAGAAGTGTTTGTTTGATGTACATAGATGCTCTATTATTTGGGACATAAATATTTATGATTGTTATGCCTTGCTGATATAAATTACCTTAGGCAGTATGAAATGTCCTTCTTTGTCCCTTCTGATTAACTTTAGTTTGAAGTTTACTTCATCTGATATGAGGATAGAAACTCCTCCTTGTTTACAGGATTCATGTGAGTAATATGTTTTTTCCCATCCTTTCACCTTCAGTCTGTGAATGTCTTTGCCCATGAGGTGAGTCTCTTAAAGACAGCATATTGTTGGATCTTGTTTTTCAATCCAATCTTCCAGTGTATGTCTTTTTATTGATGAGTTTAGACCATTCACATTTAAGGTTATTATTGAGATATGATTTTGTATTCCCAGTTATTTTGGTTTATTTCTAGTTTTTATATTTAATTAGTTTCTCCTTTGATTGACTATTCCTTTCGTTTAGTTCCTCCCCTTTTTTTTCCATTTAATCTTCACGGAATATTTTGCTGAGAATGTTCTGTAGCACAGGCTTCCTAGTTGTGAATTCTTTTAATTTTTGTTTATTCTGGAAAGTTTTGATTTCATTTTCAAATCTGGAGTTTAATTTTGCTGGGTATAGTATTCTCAGTTAGCATCCATTTTCTTTCAGAACTTGGTATACATTATTCCAGGATCTCCTAGCTTTGAGGGTCTGTGTTGAGAAATCAGCTGAGATCCAAATGGTTTTTCCCCTATACATGATCTGATATTTTTCTCTCATGGCCTTTAAAATGTTGTCCTTATTCTGTATGTTAGGCATTTTAATAATAATGGGGCTTATGTACTTATTTTGTACATCTGGTGTCCTGTAAGCCTCTTGTATTTGATTTTCCATTTCATTCTTCAGATTTAGGAAATTTTCTACTATTACTTCATAGAAAAGATTGTGCATTCCTTTGGTTCATCTATCCCAATAAATCTTAAATTTGGCCTTTTCATGTTATCCCATATTTCTTGGAAGTTCTGTTCATGGTTTCTTAACATTTTCTCCCCATGGTCAACTCTATTTACAAGATTATATATTTCATCTTCATTACCTAAGGTTCTGTCTTCCAAGTGGTCTAGCCTATTGGTGATGCTTTCAATTTAATTTCAAATTTGGTTTATTGATTCCTTCATTTTGAGAATTTCTGCTTGTTTTTATTTTTTCAGAATCTCTGCCTCTTTATTGATCTTTCACTGCTTGTATTGTCTCTCTAATTTCACTCCCTATACCCTCCTTTATTTTGAAGATCAGTTTAACTATGTACATTCTAAACTCCTTCTCTGACATTTCTTCCACTGTGGTGTTGACAGATTCTGAAGTATTTTAGTTTGATTGGGGTGATTTTTTCCCTTGCTTTTTCATATTGTTTGCCTGTCTACCCATGTATCAGTATGGATGTGAGGCAGCAGAGTTTCTACCCTGTGAACCTATAGTGTCCCTGATGGTTTCCAGTACCTCACAGAGAAGCTGCCCATCTGCTTTCTTGGTTTCATAACATGGAGCAGACAGGAAAGTAACTGCCTTTATTCTGCCATCTTGAAAAACCCCTGGTTCCTCCTTTTAATAGTTTCAGCTAAGTTTGGATAGGAACTGAAGAATCAGTTTACAATCTGAAAATAAATACTTTCCTGGAAAACTTTAAGGAAACTGATGACCCAATTTTTGCATTTTCTGAGTATTGATGTTTCCCTGAAACTGCAAGTCAGCCAAATCCTAATTGTATTGTACCATTTAATTTGGAGTCCCTTGGATGACTTGTTCCTACTTCATCTCATTACAGTTCCCTTATTTCAATCTAGTAGTTTAATTCCTCTACTCAAATACTAATTTTCTTAACTCAGTAAAGGGACAATAATGATTCTAAGATTCATTTGGAAACTTTAAGAAATAAGTGACACCTGAATTTATTTTATAGGTCTCTAACCACATAATAAATGTCATATATTTACCTTTCTACTTGGCATCATGTTTGCCTTGCCACTGACTGTCTTCTGAGTGTCCACAAAGGTTAACTTTGCAAAATTCTACCAAATTTGTATAATCTCAGGTACAAAGGAATAAAAAAATACATGTAAATAAAATATAAGAGAATTGTATGGTATAAACAAATATATTGAATTACCCCAAAATCAGTTGGAAAGACTATTATTGATCCTTGCTGGCCTAGATTACTTGTTTTAGATAGACACACAGATACATAGCTAGATCTACTTAAGCATCAACTTTAATATAATGCAGTTGTAAACATAAACCAATATCTCTTTTTTTCTCCTTCTTTCATAAACATTTCAAATCAAATCAACAGCTTTGTTTACATAAACCCTTACTGATTTATTAAAAAGAAAATAATTTGAGCCAGACACAGTGGTGCATGCCTGTGAGCCCAGTGACTCAGGCAACTGGGGCAGGAGAATGGTGAGTTCAGAGCCAGCCTCAGCAACTTAGTGAGACCTTGTCTGAAAATAAAATAATAAAAAGGGCTGAGAATGTAACTTCATGGTTGAGTGCCCTTGGGTTCAATCCCTGATACCAAATAATGATGATAATGGTAATAATAATAACAACAATGGAATATTTACCCTTCATTTGCTAATTAGAATTGAGGAAACCAATAGAAATTAAATAGGGTAAATAGCATGGAGAAAGATTCTGAAATCAAGTAAAAGCCCAAAAGCTAAGAAGTTAGTAGCAAAGGGAAAGTTTAGGTTTTGTGGAATTTAAGTTTATAGAATTTATGGGTGCCCTTTAAGAAAAAATAATACAGGATTATGAATATGAAGTTAGGCTGGAAGTTGAACATATATTTAAAATGAGAAAAGAAGTAATTTTCTATTGTCTTGGAAATTCAGATTGCTTTATCTGAGAAACTTTAGAAAATCAGCTGATAATGCTTATATAGACAGGTTTCCTTTTCTGCAACCTGACTTCCTCTCCTCACCCAGAATACTCTACATTTCCCAGAAAATTCTGATATTGCCAAGGTTCCATCTAATTGAGGGACCCTGAGAAGCTAGCACAAATTACTTTTTTGGGGATCTCCCTGTAGTCAGCAGTATGCCTAAATACACGTTTGTCCCTCAAGTGGTAAACCTTAGGGGTATGACCTGGAAAGGAAACGACATTACATTGTTTTGTATAGCTGCTATAGAAGCAAAACTTAAAATCCCTGTATTTAGTCTATATGTGACTGTAGTTTGAAAGAATTATAATATAGGCATATACTGCCAAGCAATTAAAAGCAAGATTCATTTACAGTTATTATTTTTTAAAGTTATTGAAAAGTCTCAATAATTCCAGAAAGAAGAGATGATCACTCAGATTCATCCATAGTATCGTTCCCAGAATCATCATACTTCAAGATTACCTGTCACAAACTTTCACTGTCCTTATAAGTTGTGCGTAAATAAATATGGGTGTTTGACTGCTGTCAGTGACTGATTATTAGCTGTTTAAGATTGTTACAAATTCTGCATTAGTGTTTTTACAACCTCAATGTGATATACTTGGTATTAATGACAGCAGACAGTGACAGTATATATGTGAAAAGCCAAATTCTGTACTTGTATCTACTTATTTCATGTTCACAATGAATCTATGAGGAAAATTGTATTATCCCCAGTTTACACACGAGGAAGCTGAGATACAGAAAGCATTAACTTACCCAAGGAAATAAGGAAATAAATAATTCTGGGCCTGAATTACAAATTCTAGTGCCTCACCGAGATGCACCAACTCATAATTAATTTTGATATAAATACTCAGATATATATAATATTAATATATATTGTTTTATATATTAATAATATATGTAATTTATAGTTACAATACTCAGCTATAAATGCTTACTCCTCCATTTTCAGTGAAAGAATAATTATTTCACATTCTACTATATTATAGTAGTTGTAAGAGCATGTGGCTGGAAGTGTATTTTTCTTTATCTCCTGCTCATATGTTTCTTAGGAAATAGTCTACAGCTTGTGTATTAAGACACATCTGTGTCATCCTTAGTTTCATTTTACTTTCCCAGTTAGAGTTTGTGTTTCATTAGGTCAAGAACTTGGTCTTCTGCTTCCCCTTGATCTTGTAGAATCATGGCAGAGTGCCAGACTCTGAGGAAGGGAATAACAAACATTGGTTTATTCATTGATACTATTCTATACACAAACCACTCTGACAGTCAGTTACCTGCAATTTACATTGAAAACATCTTCTTTCAAACAAGATTTATTGGGGGTCCATTACATGGTAGGAACATAAGAATAATATGAATATAATTCTGCTACCATTGAGGTTTTCATGGTACAGTAGAGGAGAGATACATGTAAACAAATGGTGTAGAGATGAGTCATAAAGTCATTACCAGAATTTGATCAATGTTTGATGAGTACATAAATGAGTTTTACAGAAATGAAGTGATCTAATCCTGGTTTTGGTAAGAGATTCCCAATTCATGCATTATTGAAAATGAAATAAACTTTTAGAGATTATTTTCCAATCTCCCATTTTATGTATGAGAAACTAGAGTGATGGGTATGAGTGGGATTATCCCTATTAGACCAGGCTTGACTACAAAGAAAAACAATTTGTTATGGTTTAGATGTGGTGTCCCCCAAAAGCTCATGTGTGAGACAATGCAAGAAGGTTCCGAGGAGAAATTATTGGGTTGTGAGAGTCTTAACCCAATCAGTGACTTAATCTGATAGGGATTAACTGAGTGGTAACTGAAGTGGTAGGGTGTGGCTGGAGGAGATGGGAATTGGGGCATGGCTATGGGGGTATATATTTGTATCTGGCCAGTGGAGTCTCTCTCTCTGCTCCCTGATCACTATGTAAGCTGCTTCCCTCTGCCACACTCTTCTGCCATATTGTTCCTGTCTCACGTGGAGCCCAGAGGAATGGAGTCACCTGTCTAAAACCGTGAGCACTCAAACTCTTCCTACTCTACATTTGTGCTGGTCAGGTCATTTAGTCACAGCAGCAAAAAAGCTGACTAAAACACAATTGATAAACAATGACAACAACAACAAAACCCTAGGAAGCTGTTTAATCCCATGAGGGATTTTGTATGAAAACCATCTTCTTAAAGGAGTTTGGAGGCAACAGAATCATTAGACTATCATCACACACCCTCCCATACCAGAATTGGCAGAGATCTAAAATCAGGAGAAAAGAGAGTCATGCTTGAAAGATTTGGGGAGCACGTAGGGTTCCCAAATAAAGTTTCCTTCCTTCTCTTTCCAAATTCCTCCTAAATCCAAGTGGTGAGAGTGATAGTAATACATACATTTTGGCTGAGTCTACAAGTTCCCACTGAGATATCCATTCATACTTGTTCATCTGGATGACCTGGTGCCACAGCCCAAGGAGAGTTATTAAAAGTCCTGGCAGGGGGGTAGTTTGACAGGCATTCTCTGAAGTTTGATGGCATCATGAATAGAAAGGCTGATGACAATTTCTGATCTAGTGATATTTTAAGGTGGGAATTCTCCTGTAGTAGTTGAGACCAGCAAGAGTTTAAGCAATCATGGTGGAATAGAGCTAGCAAAAATATGAAGGTTACATCATCCAATTCCAGTTTTCCACAGTCCTTGGAAAAGGAGCATCATCAGTTCTCATGTGTCCAAGAAGGGCTCCAGGATTTCCCAAACCACTGGCTGGCCAAACCTTGGAATACTCTATCTAGAGAAGAGTTTGATAATATGGAATCTTGGCAGAGGACCAGAAAAATGATACTTCATTTCTGCTTTGCAGAAGTACTTTGTGATGGAGCAATTCAGGGCAAAGCTTATCCTGATTATCACCCAAACCACCTACATCAGGCAAAATTAGAGTAAATCAGTGTGGGACACCTGCTTCTAAAAGGCAGCAGTTATATATGAGCATCTCACTTGACTCTCCTTCTGTCTCCAAACTTGAAGGAACGCATGTGTGGCAGTGAGGTATAGGGAATATTACAGACTCAGACACACCACCAATACACACACATGCACATGCACTACACAAAACTAATTGAAGGGAGGAGGAGAAAGAAACAGATCATAACATCAAACATGCCAGTCATCTTTAGACATAAATTCAATGGTAAATGTAAGCTATTTAAGATAATACTTATATTGTTAGAATTTTAAATAGAAGTAGACAAAATTGTGATTTTGCTCAATATCATATTAAAGTACCAGAAAAAGGAGAAGTTGAGCTTTCATGGTTACAAGCAGGTCAAAGAAACATTTCACATTTATTATCTAATCAGTTTGCAGCAGTATATCAAGGCACAGAATCAGGGGTATGGAAACATTCTCCCTGACAAGGAAAACTGTTTTATCACTGACATTGTTTAAAATTACTGGACACATGGTGAGGGTAGAAAGAATACAAATCTTTAAGTGTCTTTGTTATTGATTTTAATTTCTCCAGAGACAAGGCACACCACAACTGCTTGTTATGAGTGCCAATTGAGACTCCCCCCAAAAGACATTTACACTGGTTTACTGACTTGCCCAAAAGAACACAATTTCTTTTCCTAAGGAAATAAAATGTATTAGGAGTAAAGAATTTTGAGGACATTTAAAAACCTCTGGCCTGGATTTAAATAATTTCTACTTTTCTTAAAATTAGTTACTACTAGCTGGGCATGGTGGCACATGCCTATAATCCCAGCAGCTCAGGAGGCTGAAGCAGGAAGATTGCAAGTTCAAAGCCAGCCTCAACAACTTAGCAAGGTCCTAAGCAACTTAGTGAGACGCTGTCTCAAAATAAAAAATTAAAAGGACTGGGGATGTAGCTCAGTGGTTAAATACCCCTGGGTTTAATCCCTGGAACCAAAACAACAACAACAATAACAACAAAAAATTAGTTACTGGTGTACAGGGGTCAGGGTGGGTCCTTTGGAAAACAGAGTTATGAGCACAAGTTTGCTGTGGGGTAATTCCTGAGAAAGTAACAGGGAAGGGAACAGGATTGGACAGTGAGCCTCAGGCTGTGATGCCAATCTCAGTCTGGCTCACAGCTAACCCAGAAGGAAATGGGGAACTAAGTTTGCTTGTTGGAGGCCCCCCAAAGTGGACTGGAATGGTCAGGCCTTAATAACCCCACTATTTCACAGTCATCAAGCTACAGGCTGTCATGGATCCTGAAGGTGATACTGCTGGAAGCTGTCCACCGACTGCACCCCTTCCATTGAACAGCAAGTTTCTTCTTGAAAAGAGATCTAAGCTGTGCATACCCCAGGCTCCCACAATGGGTTATGCATTCAATTTCTGTACCTCCAACTATTTTGTCAATCTTATAGGTTTTATAAGTATTTTGTGGGGCCTCATTTGATACACTCCAGCCACTTCTATGAAGCCAAATAACATTTGAATACCCAGTATGTTCAGGTGTTCATAAAAGCCAATATGGTTCACATACAGCTTCAGTCATTGTGCTACTTGACTAGATTCTGAGTCACATCCCAGCTTCCTTTTGGTCTTATGATGTGTGAATTCCCTAACAAAGGAAACTACCTTCATTTTTATATCTTCCCATTACCTTTTCACCCCACATCAAAAAGTACAGAATGTAGAAAAATACCTGCTGTCCAAGTGAACCAAAGTAAATGTCATGTTTAATAGAATGAATAATTAAAAAATGATTTATCATCTTGCCCTCACTTCATGTCAGTATAAATAGCTTTTATGTCACTTGGTCTTGCTGGTGGTTCTGACAGGTTTTGAAATCAATGCATTTGTTTATTTTTTCCTTTATGAAAGAAGGATTAAAATCCTTAGTTGTAACAAAAAATACAAATAAAACAATATTAAAGAAGAAATACTACATGTGAAAAAATGGATTAGGCAATGATTTTCTGGGACCTGTGTTTCCAGTGGCATCTCCAGAAAGCTATCTTCCTGTCCAGCACAATACAGCAATAATTGGGAGCAAGATGTGTTACCGCAAGGGAGTCAAGGAAATGAGCAACACAGAGACTGACTCTCCAAAGCAAAGACTTTTCTTGACAATAGTAGGCAATTGCAATCCTACCATGCCAGACCACAGGTGCATTCAAAGGGGTTGGGACAAAGGAGAGATTTTGGGTTTTTTTTTTTTGGCAGTGCTGGGGATTAAACCCAGGGCCTTATGCTTGTGAGGCAAGCACTCTACCAACTAAGCTATATCCCCAGTCCAAAGGAGAAGCTTTGAAAAATAAGACATCCATATAAGCTATCTGGAAACAAAGAGCATTGGTTACAAGGACTTGTTGCAGAAGTTGGCATGAGCTCATTGTGGAGACAGCCATTACGAAGCAAGTGTCTTTATCTAAGCAGTTATCTGGAGTACTGAAATTTTGAGGAATCATTTGGATAGTTCATATCTCATAGGCATTTGTGTGCAAGAGCCACTTCTCTAAGAGCATCTCCTCCCTGGCCTTCTGCCTTCATTTTGTTAGAGTTTGATGTTAATGACTCCATTTTCATACTGATAACTTTCACAAAATGCCAACAAAAGTTTTCAGGGAAGGAAGGGAAGAAATTATATAAAAAAAATAATTGTTTCCAGTCTCGTTAGTGCATGCCTGTAATCCCAGCAACTTGGGAGGCTGAAACAGGAAGATGGCAAGTTCAGGGCCAGCCTCAGCAACTTAGTGACACTCTAAGCAACTTACTGAGACCCTGTCTCAAAATAAAAAAAATCAGAAAGAGCTGTAATGTGGTTCAGTGATAAAGTGCCCCTGGATTCAATCCCTGTTACAAAAAAAAGAAAAGAATTGTTTACAAATATATGAAGGTTGGGAGGACTGTCTATGTACATTTAATAACAACTTTCTTTTGCTCAGTGGATTGAGGATAATTTTGATAGTGAGATGCTTATTTCCAGGATCAGGATGTCTAAATACATCAGGGAGGTCCAGCTTGTAGCTGGGATAAGCATGAATGTCAGGAACCCAAAGCAGCTGCTAAGGAAGGACCCATCCTTTGCAAACTTTAGAAAAGGGAGAAAATGCTCACTGTCAGCATTCCCTGTTGGTCATTTACAGAGTATGTCTGCCAAGTCAGAATGCTCACATAAAACTCAAATAATGAACAGCATTCGGTTCTTTCAAAGGATGTTGATTTATTCATAAAGGCATCTACTAGTAGATTCTTTTCAGGCTGGAGTCAAATTATTCACTCCTGATCTCCTGAAGGTAACTGAGGGGAGCTTCAAGTGGGGAAGATTTTAAAAAAAAAAGCCAAATGGAGGCTTCTTGGAAAAGCTCTTTGATACAACTAATTGTGATGCTCTGCTGGATAATTTGCTTGCTTCGAGTGCATGATTAATGGAATTATTATTCATAATTAGAAAATGCTCAGAGAGCAAAAAACATAAACAATATTCTGACTGCCTGTCAATAATTATCGAGCTCACATTAATAATGCCCAGGAAATAAAAAGGTTCTGGCATTATCCTTTAATTTTATTTAGGAATGCCATTTCCTAACAGCAATGGAGTGCTGTGGGCAGGGTATATCCTGTGGATTATATCTTCTTGAAGTGCTATTTCTCATGGCATCCCATGCAGAGTACACAGAGGAGGCCAGTCAGATGTCACTGCTTAATTAATTAGGGCTTTTCTATGAGGAGCCTTTGTAAATGATATCTTCCCCTTCCTCATCTCTACCTGAAATCACATGTGCTACACCACAGGGCAGCCATTATTCTCCGTCACTGAGGAATCATTTCATAGGGGAAACAAAATTGTAGAAATGAAATAGAATGGCATTAATGACTTGAAGAATCGCACTTGGGCACTTCTTAAATTCCCTTGAGAGGACATCTAATTAGTTTCATCTTCTCTGAGAAGTCACAATGCCCAAAGCACCAAGGGAAAGCTAACATTTAGGGGAAAGGGAAGTAAAAAGAGGAAGGGAGGAGGCCCTGAAGGCTATGTTAATAAGGTAGTTGTTACTGAGAGCAATTAATACTCAATCCCACTAAGAACCTATGGCCTAGCTGTCATTGGTCGACAGTTGCTTCTTGAGGTTACTAACCTCTTGGGGTGTTTTGTCCTGCCCCTTATAGACACTGAATTAGCTTCAAACAAAGCCCTGTCAAAGTAGGGAGTGTATAGTAAATTGACTTTGGCACATTGAGATAAATGACAAGAGCAAAGTGGTGGGGTTACTGTTTTACTCAGCTGTTTGGCTGCTGTGACCAAAAGACCTGACAAGAACAAGGAGGAAAAGTTTATTTGGGGGTTCATGGTTTTAGAGCTCTCAGTCTGTAGATAGCCAGCTCCGTTCCTCAGAGTCTAAGGCCAGGCAGAACATCATGGCAGAAGAGTGTGTCAGAGTGAAGTTGCTCAAGGCTTTACAACAGGAAGCAGAGAGAGAGAGAGAGAGATCTCTGTTCAACAAGAACAAAATATATACTCCAAAGGCATGCCCCCAGGGATCCACCTCCTCCAGCCATACCCTACCAGCCTTCAGTTACCATTTATTTAATCCCTATCAGGGGATTCATTCACTGATTGGCTTACTACCATAACCTAATCATTTCACCTCTAAACTCTCAGGCATTGTCTTATACAGAAGCTTTTGGGGAACACCACATATCTAAACCTTAACAGGTACCAAGATCATCAGTTAAGAGGCTCAAACCAAAGGTGAGTTGACAGCACAAAATCTTCTAATTCCCACCTAGAACAATATAGACCTCTGATTCAGAAATCTTTGATAGCCTCTCTTGGAAGGTCACTAAGCAAGCCAATAGCATTTTCCCGGGGAAAATATCATGTGAAATGGAGTTAGAGGCCAGATACAATCTTTTGCAGAATGTACTGGTAATTCTACACTAAATGACAGACACATACCTATTTAGGAAATTTGTTGCTCATTAAGTTCCCACTAATGTCTCTTGGGCTCACTGGGAATTTTCAGTGTGTGGCAGTTTCTGAACTGCATACTTAGTGCATGGTAGAAGGTTATTGTTCTATATCATGGTCCACTGCTTAACACAATCTGCCAACAGCCAGAGGGATGGTTTTCTTTCCCACTGAGTCTTTCAGATGAGATATTTTCCCAACATTATCATTATTGTCTCTGTAACTTGATTTTCTACCAGAGTTCGTTCTTTGGAGAAAATAGATTTTAGCTTTTCCCCAAGAAATGAATCTCAGTGGTGATATCAACAAGTTCAACTCATAAAACACTTTATTCTTATTGCTACAAATATGTATCATTTTCATTATCTGTAAACTTATTTTTCTCTGTAGTTCAAGAACTTATTTTTGGAATTATATACATTTTTACAACAAATTTGCTAATATTTCAGTTGTAAAACACAAGTTTTACTTTAGCATTGGTTTATGAATGGAGAATAGTTAATTATGTCACAACAGGGGCACAGATCCTCCTTTATCATTTGTTCATCTTATAAAAGCTAAACTCTGGCAGGGGTATTTTTCTGATTTGTGATACTTCTGAAACTTTTATGGGAGCAGGGCTGGGGATCCATCCCTAGGCTTCACACTTGCTGGGCAAGCACTCTACCTCTGAGCTACAGCCCCAGCCCTAATTTTAAAACTTTTCATTTTTTTGTACGGGGGATTGAACTCAGAGGTATTTTACCACTGAGCCACATCCCCAGCCCTTTTCATTTTTGCTTTGAGACAGAGTTGCTGAAGCTGGCCTCAAATTTGTGATCCTCCTGCCTCAGCCTCCCAACTGGCTAGGATTTCAGTCACTGTGCCTGGCTGAAACTTTCTTTGTAACACCTAGTATGTTCTATGAAAATGAAAATGAAATATTTGCTACTGTTTTCTTCCTGACAGAATTTCCAAAGAATAAGGACATTTTATTGCTTCACTGTTATGTAATTAACAACTTTAGATGACAAAACTGAGACATAAAAACATTAACTCAATTGTTCAAAGTCACCAAGTTTTCTTATCTGTAAAAGGAGAATGATAATGGAACTCACTTCATAAGTTTATTAGGAACTTAAATGAGTAAACAATGAACACCTTATGAAGCATTTATAGAATAAGACTTATACAATTGCTTTTCCAAATGAAATATATAGACCAACTTCCTTCTTCTTCCTTATTTACATTTTTTTTGCTCTCCACTCATACTACACACAAAAATAAACTGTCTATTCTTCCACAAAGATGTAAAAGCATCATTTTTACATAGTTGTATGTTTCCTGACATCATTGAAGTTTCCTTGGCAACAATCTGAGGAGGTGTTGAATAGTATGTTACATTGAAATGTGAATACTGCCCTTACCCAAGTAGCTGGTTTTGTGAAATGGGGCCTTCCAGATTTCATTCATTTTCTCTGCTCTTCAATGCAGTCAGGTGCTTTAAGGAAAGAATACTAGAAGATAACCTTAGGCTAGTCCCATTCAGTCATCAGTTGGCTTTGATATATCAAGAATTCTCTTACTCTCAATGTCTGTAGACCTTGAAAAACTGCCAGTACCTATAAAAAGGGCTTAGATTCCTCAGGAATAAAGTTTTGATTCACCCATTCAAACAAGAGCCTAAATGCTTGTTCATGATGATGGAAATCTGGAGTTCTGGTAAAACAGAAGGTGGCAAATATATTTTACCTTCAAAATCAGATAAAAGAGCAGTCAAAAAATTATTTAGAACTTTATAAGAGGTTACAGTTGTCAAGGATTGGATTGTCACTTTTGTAAGGAATCCCACGGAAACCACGCTGGACACGGGAAATCGCATAAGGGAGTTTATTAAGCAAACAGAGTGTCTCCCTGCAGGGTAAGAGAGAAAATGAGAGGAAAAGAAAGGGAAAGAGAAAGGGCGCACGCTAGAGGGAGTGGAAAGCGAGGAGGAGAAAGTAAGCAAGTGTGTAGGAGAGAAAAGCAAGAGAAAAAATGGCGGTGTAGCTACCCTGAAGCAGTTGAATTCTGCCAAGCTAACAAGGGACCAAAAACGGAGAAGGATACTTGCGAGCTGACTGATGAACCAATAGCTAGCTAGGATGTTCACAGACTGACAGTAGTTGGGAGGCAGGGAAAATGTCTGTAGCGGAAAGGGCAGGGAGAGCAGCTTTGTACATTACAACTTTCATGTTTTTACAGGGCTGGGGCCTTCCTGGAAACTGAAGTGCATGGTACCCCCACCCCCACCCTTCATCCCAATTCTTGCAGTGAGGTCAGAAAGATTTTAGACATGTCATTCAGAGTTCCAGGCATGAGTTTATTAGAAAGGATAGGAAAGGGGAAAGGGGACATTCTCAAGAGAAAGAGTGAATCTTCTCACAGAGGAGAGGGATGGTGTGTCCCTCCTGCCTTCCAGTTTATTTGGGAGTCCCAGGGAAGTTTCCAGAGTCCTGCCCAAGTCTACTTTCTGACTTTTGACTGAGAGCATAGTAATTGCAT
Source organism: Sciurus carolinensis (assembly GCF_902686445.1). Taxonomy (NCBI): domain Eukaryota; kingdom Metazoa; phylum Chordata; class Mammalia; order Rodentia; family Sciuridae; genus Sciurus; species Sciurus carolinensis. The sequence goes on from NC_062232.1 coordinate 30,030,072, forward strand.
GGCCCACCTCCAAGAGGAGTTGGAGTGTTTGAGGAAATTGAGTTTCCCTGTTTTTGTCTAAATTTTTTGCCCCCTTAATCAGTTTATTACCCTTTGAATCAGTCCCATCAAGTTTTCTTTGTGAGGTTTTTGACATTTTGTCAACCAGAGTGATAGGGGATGAAATAGTTTCAGTGATAAGGAAGGGTTCAGGCCACCCGGTAGGGTGTGGTATGATTTCCAAGCAGCTTTTTCTTAAGAAGAAACTATGACTGGAGGAGTTTTTAACATATCAAGCCTGCATCTTCCAGGTGTTTATCTGTCAGATTAGGCTCCCTGTGGTTTTCTGTTGCCCTTCACTGTCCTCCCCTGCTCACCCATGCATGGTTGAGTAGCTACTAAACAATGCTATGCAAATTGTGCAAGTAGTTTAGAAGGGTACAATTGACTAACCAAGTTTATGTGCTTCTCCAAACTCTCTTGGACCTGGATACCTCATCTGGAACTTTCACACCAATATCTCCTAACACTTTCATCTCTCTTGGCCTCCCAGGGTGACCTCAGGCCTCCATGTGGACTCACCACAACTCAGACTCCAAAGTCCTATAACCTATGGAAGCTATTGCTACTCATACCCTTTCTCATTTAGATTATGTCCTGCATCATCAATAGGGGAGTCTAGAGAAGCTCACTCACACAACCTGGAGATTTCAGATGTTAATGTTCTGTGAGGCAAGCTTGGACCTGAATGATGCAACAAGCAAGAAGGTTCAGTATGATAAACCCTGCTCATTTTCTTCTTTCTATATACTCTTTTGAGGTGCAATGTCTTCATGTAACTCTCAGGGATTGACCCATGTGATCAAGCAAATAGCTACCTTTTCTTATGAAGCTGTGTTCAGTGTGATAAAACTGTGTTGCATTTTTTTCTTTTGTATATATTTTCTTTTTTTCTCAGTTCCTCCCCTCTCTCACATCTTACTTCCATGATATTTTACACTTACCTCCACTCTACCCTCAATAAAACATCAGAATGTAAGCTTTGCTGCAACTTGTTTTCTAAGTAATCTGGACTAACTAAGGTAAAGATATTTTCTGTGCATGCATAAAGTAGGTTGTCTATAAAAGAGAATCCTGGGAAGAAGGGAAACTTCCTGTTAGGAAAAGGAATAAGAAGTCAATTATATGAAAAATCACAGGGAGAAAGGAGGTGGTATGAGATGCATGAAGCAGAAGATAAAGGAAAAAAAGAGTGGAAAGAAATAGAAAACTTACTCATCAGATTTGAGCATTAAACTTCCCTTGAGATATTTCTTAGGAGGAAGGAAAGGTAATACATTTGGAATATAAAGTGGAGAGTAAAAATAAATGAATAAATAAATAATCAAACAAACAAATAAATGCATAAAAATAAAGTGGAGAGTATTGTTGATAGAAAAATAGATATAAAGTCCCAGAAGGAGCAGGCTATCAGGAATCTCTCTTCTTTCTGCCATAGTAATTTTTTGAAAGAATTCTATGTAGATGCTTATATCAAAAACAACACTATTGTAAGTTGAGATAAAAGAAAAGTTGAAGCATAGCTTTGACTGTTTACTTGTAAAGTGATTAAGACGCAAAAACCTGAGGTTGAAAAATACTCAAATTCTTATGCAGTGATCTTATGGCCCTGGCCCCTTTAAGGACTTTCTTTACAAGTCTATTTGAATTCGGGTTTAGAGACAGTAACAAGTTTAAAAGTTCTCTGGAGCCGATGCACAAGTATAAATGCCTACATCTTCTATATCATTGATTCTCAAATCTATTATGAATCTGAATAAAAGGTTTATTAAAACATAGCTTGCTGGGCTCTGCATCCACTGTTTCTAATTTAGTACTTAGTACTAAATTAGTACTGCTGTACTGAATATACAAAATTCTAAAAAATTTCCGGTAGATTCTGATGTTGCCAATCTGGGGACCAAATATTGGAAGAGTAATATTATGTTAGAGTCAAAAGATATATAATTTTAAGATCTATGATTATAAGGAATTCTGTTACTGAATATCCTACAGAGACTGTTTGAAGAACAAATTTGCAATTTAGAACCAAGACTGTCTTAGGGAGATTTAAATTAGACTGCTAAACATCATTTTCCCACTTAGTTTCTTTGAACATTTGAAAGTTAATTTTTAAAATAGGTGTTTCATAAATAGCTAGTGGTAGTATTATTGTTCTGTACGTAAGTGGTTCCATCTGGTAGCAATCTTTCTGCTGCATAAGCATAAATTAAACCTTTCTGGAGAACAATCTGGATGGGTTAGCAGAGTTATCTTTTGCCTTCCTTCTGTTCCATAGAGGAAAAAAAATACTGAAGCATATATGTATCTCTTCTCCCAACCTTAAGACAAATCTGATGCCCTCAAGCATTTCTCTGAGTATCTGCAGTTACAAGTCAATGAGACATTGAAAAATTGCTATTTGAATTATCCAATCGAAGCAAGAGTAACCATGTGATAGGGTAGAGTTTGTTTTAAAATACAGACTATGTAGGTTATGAGATGACTAGCTGTTTCTCTATAATTCAAGAGATTGGGTAAAAAGGGATTAGATCATTGGCTTATATCTTGGCTGTACATTAGAGTTTACAAAAACTCAAAACTCCTGGCCTCAGTCCAGATTAATTAAATCAATCTGAGGGTAAGACGTAGGCATCAGTGTTTTTAAAGCTCCCCAGGTGCTTGATCTGAGCAGACAGATTGAGAAGCAGTGGTCTAAATAGAAAACAAGTCATTTTTCCTGCAGAAAGCACTATAAAGTCTGTTTCTAGCAGCAACAGACTGCTATTTTGCATGAAGGAAGGCAATCTTTGACTCTTTCCCAGAAATAAAATGTGTATTTTCTTAAACTGAGACATTTCCACTGAATTTATTGAGACATTTGAAAAATGTTGAAAATACATTTTCATTTTCATAATGACATTAGTGATAGAATATAATCAAAAACTGAATTAAGGTAAATTATATTCCATGCTGGTATAATTATGTCAAAAATGAACCCCAATATCATGCATAACTATAATGCACTACAAAATAGCTAAAAAGACAATAGAGTATTCATTAATTATAAAATAGAAAATAAATTCATGTGCAGGCTTTTACATTTTAAAAGCTAGTAACCATACAGAGTAGAAAGGTGCATTTGAGAATTTGGAATTTGGAAATGGTGAGAGGCTTGTAGAAATTCATAGGGGTTGAAGAATAAAAGAAATGAAGGAATAAAAGTCACGAGAAAGGATGAATCAGTGGATTCTTAGAAGAGCAGGAAGGTCCTTGAACAGAATATCCAGTAAGAAGGGAATGACAGTGTAGCACATGGCCATAAAACTTGAACATTGATTACACAGAAACCCTGTTGAAGTTGAATCATCAGCATCCACTGTCCAACCTCTGATATCAAGGCACCTTGCATTTTCTGGACCCAGGGACTGAGCAAACATTTGAGGAAGGCTCCTTCCATAGGGGTCATCATTTTGTAAGGGGACAGATAGATGAGAATGGTGGGAACACAAGGTTAAGAGAATATATCTATAAAATGGTCCTACTATGCTGACCCCCAACATGCTTTCTTTGCAAACAGCAATCTGCCTGCAGCCCTGCCTCAGCATAGACAATGAATGATGGGGGTTGAGAGAGGATGAGGACTGGTTATCGCTGGTTATCAAACAGAGGAAAAGGGGGTTGTTAACCTCTGCAATTGTGCTCCTGGGCACTCTGAGTTGCTAACAATTAACCCCCATGTCCCTGCTCTTAGGCACATACAGGAGAAGAAAGAAGGCAATAATTAACAGAGGGGCTTTGGTGTCTATAAAAGAGCAAGACACACTCCCTCCTGGGGACACCCAGCTCTGGGGCCTCTTCTCTTCAGAGAAGTCTATCTCTGTCCTTTTCTTAAATAAAACTTGCTTTCTGTGCTTGCCTTGATGTTTCTCAGGTGTTTAATCTTCAACACTAGGGAACAAGGACCTGTTCCTGATCTCCAAGACCAGTAATCAATTTCAATTTTATCCAAACACCTTCAAATGAGCGTGATGCATGTTCATGTCCTTAGCCATCTTGTGGTTCACATCCAAATTCTTTGCTATAGATAGTTTCATATGCCTATTGAAACCTCTCAGAAATCTATTGGCCTACAAATATAAAATGTGTTGCACTTCAGTGAAAATTATAGTACTGAAAGACAGAATTCAGCACCTATACTTCAAACCACCTATCAAGTGTGAAGGCAGCCTGAGAGTTCTCTGAAACCAGGCAAAAGCAAAGTACTATCTTTCTTATTTATCATTTGCAAACCTTCTACTTCCCAAAGAGAGATCTCAGGTGAATCATTGGTTAGATGGTATACAGGAGATTTCCTGAGTAAAAGGATACAATTTCAAATTCTTAGTTTCAGTCATAAATTAGACCCTCTCCAAAAAAGGTAGGTAGCGATAGGGTAAGATTGATGTTGGGAGATCCAGGATGGGGACTTGGCTGGGGCCAGTATGGCTAGTGAGGCTAAATATTATATTATGGTTTCCTATGGTTGGTGATGTGGCTGGTTTTCATAAAGAAATATTACACCAGAAATAATGATGTCTAATGATATAAAGGACACGATTTCATGGCTGTCTGCCCATTTTAGGCAGCATTGTGACCTCCCCTCTTTTTCTCCATAGCAAAACCTGACTTTTATAAAAAGGACTTCATCAGTTATTAATAGTTGATGGATATTGAATCTCAAAATGTTGACTTTCTATTTGCATTTCGATGGCTATCCTAAAATTACAAAATAAAAGCTTCATCTGTTTTAAAAACATTTGAGTTGCCATATGCATTACAAATTCATTTCAAGAGGAGAGAGAAATTTCCCAAATCACATTCCCTAGAAAGTTGCATGTTTTACTTTAAAAAAAAAGAAGTATTAGTGTTATGTAAAGAAGACCCATATCTCCAAGATTTTGTGCATAAAAAATGACAAAGAAGACAAACAGAAAAGAGTAAAACCAAAAGAATAGTATAAGGTCACTTAAAACTAATAAATGGAGGAGTGAGAAAGAAATATAAAACACTGGACAAAAATCACTTCTGAATTATATTTGCAAGAAGTAGAATAAGAAAAAGTTATGGACTGATGTTGTAATAGATCATGGAAAAATATCTTTATCTCATGTTACTTATGTTTTCTCCCATAAAGCAGAATGATTTTTAAAAAGAAAATTTTAAACAAGCTATGTGTTTAAGAGAAATTCCAGGCCATAAGTTGGTGAGGTGTTTCAAGAACAGTTCCTAGTTGGGAGTTAATATGTTTTTAGAGTACTTATCATTCTTTGCAGGTATAGTCTTTTCTTAGTGCATTTTAATTATGCAGAATAATAGGTTTCACTGAGGCCTATTTCTAATGCAAATAACATACTTTCATCATCTCCAACCCCCATTGCCCTTCCTTTCTTTTCATCAACCTCTTTCCTCTTCTCTGATAGTCTCCCTCTTCCTTTCATGTCCTCTTCTTTCCCCCTAGATTCCATATGAGGGAAAACATGAGACATTTCTTTTTGAATCTAACTTATTTTGCTTACCATTATTACCTCCAGTTCCATTCATTTTTCTGCAAATGACACAATTTCTTTACACCTGAAATGTGGACATGTACCACATTTTCTTTATTCATTCATTCATTGGCACCTAGGCTGGTTCCATGACTTGGTTATTGTGAATTGTACTGGGATAAACATGAATATTCAAGTATTTCTGTAGTATACTGATTTTAATCCCTTTGGGTACACATTCAGGAGTGGTATATCTGGATCGTATGGTAGTTCTACTGCTAGTTTTTAAAAGGGCCCTCCATACAGATTCCCATAGTCTTGTACTAATATACACTCCTACCAACAGTGTGTAAGGGTCGCTTTTTTCTCACCAGCATTTACTATTTACTTTTGTGAACTTGATGATAGCCATTCTGACTGGAGTGAGATGTAGTCTTTGTGTAGTTTGATTTGCATTTCCCTGATGTCTAAAGATGTTGAACTTTTTTTAATATAAATATTGGCCATTTGTGCTTCTTTTGAAATGCTTTTCCACAGGAAAGTTTCATGGCTCCTTGCTTTCTTCCTTCATGTGTTTACTCAAAATCCCATTTCAGTGAGGACATTCTTAGTCTCTAAACTAAAATTCAGCTCACTGTACTAATACTTTATACTTCCCTTTTATTTATTTTTTTTGTTTAGCTCTAAAATCATTGCCTAATACACTACACATAATACCTTTCAATCTTAGTTGTGTGTCTGCTCCACCAATATGTAAGTACCATAAATTTTATGTTTTGTTCTTTGATGCATTCCCAGTGTTAAGAATTATGGTCAGCAAAGAGTCAGCAGCCAATGCACATCTGTCAAGGGAATGGAAGAAAGGATAAAATTCTGTAATGGAACCAGCCATAGTTTTAAGCACTCCCTTGAAGCCTGGCAAGGTGTTAAACACTTTGCATGCTAACCTGTCTCTGATTCCTTGTAACAACTTTCCCTACAGGGATTATCTCCATGTAACCAGTTAGGAAACAGGTTCAGAAGTCACATAACTTGTCCTTGATCCTACATCAATGCTAGACCAAGATAATGTTCAAGAACCTACAGATCACCATTGCCCAACTCACTAAATAAAAGGCATGTCCCACCTTATCCATTGTCCTCAGCAACATCAAAGGGGTGAGACACAAGTCTTTTAGGGAGAACTGTCTTGTTGACTGATTATTGTTACTGAAGAAGGACTGAATGCACTTTTCAGCAAGAATTTGGTAGATTTTACTTGGTACTGCATCTCAAGGAGGTCAGGACCTTTGAGTTGTCATGGCAACAGAGAGCAGCTGCTCAGAAACTCATTTCCTGTGTAGTGATAATCCCTTCTTTCCAGTTTTAGCTGAGAACACATCTGGTAATTTGTTATGATGTGTGTGTCACCGGTACTGCTGGTTCTATTTAGACCTATGTCTGACTTTTCTTTCCTTCTTTTCATTTTAAAAGTTAGTTAACTATATCACAGAAATTTTGAAAAAGATAAAACTAATTCATAAGCACCCAACACATCATAATATCATAATAATGGTTCTTTTTTTATTATTGAACTATAAATCACATATAATAAAATTCATCATTTTAAAGAATACAGTTTATTGGGTTTTAGTAGAAAGTATGTATACAGGATTTTGCAATCATCATCAGTATCTAAATTTTCACCACACCAATGGGAAACTCCATGCTCTTTAGCAACCATTCCCCAATCTTCACTTCCCCCAGCCCCTCTAGTTTCTGTGTCCACATGTTTTCCTATTCTAGACATTTTATATAAATGGAATCATATAATATGTAGTCTTTTGTGACTGACTTCTTTCACTTAGCATAACGTTTTCGAGGTTAACTCAGGTATTAGTACTTCATTCCTTTAAATTATCAAATGACATATCTTTATAATGGATATACCACATTTTATTGAGTCATTCATCAGCTGATACACATTTTGGATTGTTACTCATTCTAATGCTTATTTTTCAGACAACAATTCTAACTCCATCATCTACTAGCACTTTGGCAATGGGAAAATTTCTTAACATTTTTGAGACAAAATAAACCTTTTCAACTCTCAATGATGCAGATAATTCTTATTTCATAATTTTAAAATATCTTTTTGATTTTATTTTTGAAGATTAAATAATATAAAATATGCTAAAACTCTGGTGCTTATGGACTTCCTAGAAAAGTTTGATCTCCTCATAGAGTCCCTTATTTTTCTATATGTTGTTCCCTTCCCTGCCACTATAGAGATATCACCATCCCTAGTTAGCACACTTAAAGGTACATTTAAAATTTTTAGAAATGACATATAACCTATAGGAAAACAGTTCTGATATATAAATGTTGAAACTCTCCCCATGGTTTTGGCTTATCCAAATGCCAATTTCTAAAGGTTTTGTCTCAGAGCAGCATAACACCTAAAGCTCATAGGCCAATCTCACCTGCACTGGATTCAGAATCACCATTCCTAGGACTTATTTTGATGCACAGATATCTCATGCCTCAGCTCTGTATTTAACCTCCTCAAAAGCTCTGAAAACTATTATTCTAAAGCAGTCCTTTACTAGCTGTTCGAACTTCAATGTCTTTGTATCCTCATCTATAAAATGCAAATGATCATAAACATAAGCTCATAATTGTAAGCAAAAATAACTGAAAATGGGAGCAGACTTTGGATCAGCAAGCTGTCTTTTTTAAGCAGTGGAAGAATGGTACATTTTCAGGGGAAGAAAATGGCGACTGGTTACAAGAGGGGTCTACTTTTTTATAGGTCTTAATGAGAGTTAATCATAGCAGAATGTCTAGTGTAACTTAATCATTAAAGACTTGGGACCTGCCGGCTGGGCAGTCTGTAAACTAGTTGTGCAGGTTAAAAATCTAACTCAGGAAAACAGCTATAAAAGCTCTAAACTCATTCTAACTCAGGGAAACAATTGTAAAAGCTTGAAACTCATTGTTATTGGGATAAAAATCCAGAGCCCATTTGTTTACCTTTTGTCTCCTGAGACCCATTGTCCTTAGTAAAGGATGAAAGCCCAGGGCCTAATATTTGCCTTCCACCCGCCCCACCCACCCCGCATCACACTGTCCTTCTCTTCTCCCTAGAGGTCGTCATTTCTCTTTTCTTGGGGGATGTTATTTTCCATATCCTTCAATAATTTGTTCTTTTTTTATTTTTGGTATTGAGCATTCTACCCAAGTTTTATGCAATACATAGTTACCTACTTAGAATATATTTCCATATTTTAAAATTATAAGTCAAAGTGTAGTTATATTTTTAAGTATTTTGTTACATATCACTAATTTGTCTTTCAGAGAGTTTGTGTCAAAAATGAACAAATGAGAAATTTCAGCATAAACAAAATATTGGATAATTTCATAAGCAAATATCTGATAAATGTATATATTTTTGGAGTATAAACTATCAATTAAAATTAAATAATATCCAATTTTTATATTATTCTGCGGTGCTTTGTAACTAAGTTTGAACTTCTCTTCATCTGCTGATTGGGCATTTGCATTTATTATAGTCAGAAATTTTCTTATAGTTTTTCTTTATTGTCATTGTGGTAAAAAAGACCACACAACATTAAATTTATATATTAATTATTTTTGAGTGTACAGGTCAGTTATTGTTAAGTATATTCATATTGTTGTGCAACAAATCTGTACAACAATTTCATCTTGCAAAAGTGACACTTCATACCCACTAAACACTAATCCCCTCTTGACCTTCCTCCCAGTTTTTGGTACCACTTCTCTACTTTGTTTCTCTTATTTTGACTACCATAGATAATTCATATGGGTAGAATGATACATATTTCTCCTTTTGAGACTGATTTATTTTACTTAGCACAATGTTCTCAGGATTCATTCATGTTGTGGCTTGGGATAGGATTTCCTTGATTTTTCTTTAAATTATTTTAATTGTATGTATTTATGAGTTACAATATGATGTTTTGATACAAGTATACAGAGTGTACATCAAATTAAGGTAATTAGCAGAACCAATACCTTAAACGCTTACAATTTCTTTGTTGTAAGACTATTTGAAATCCTTTCTTCTAGTTATTTGAAACATATAATACATTATTTTTTTTTCAGATGAAGGGAATTGGAAAAAACAATATTTATTAAATGCAGGGGAAGAAAGTGGAGGAGAAGGTGATATTGAGAGCAGATGAGGTAAAATATAAGGAAATCGTGGACGGCATGACAATGTCGAAAAAGTAAATGATAGATCAAAAGAACGGGAAAACAAGTTCCTCCCTTGGAGTTACACTGGTTAAATAAGAATTAATTGATCATATTTAACAATTATAGCCAAATTCAGTGCACCTTAAAAAAATAGAACCCACCAACATATAAGATCTAAAGAATAATGTCTGTGAACCTGGAACACAAATGAAATGTTTACATTCTTACCAGGTCTGTCTGCTGCTAAAAACCCTCAGTGCTGGTCTGCCTACTGAAAGCTCACCCTCACTGAGTCTGGACAGAAGTACCCACCCTGCTTCCTCTGAGGGTTGCCATTTCCACCTCTCAAAAACCACAACAGGGCAGACTCATTATTATTATTATTTTTTTATTATATTTTTTTTTACAGACTGCATTTTGAGTCATTGTACACAACTAGGGTACATCTTTTCTCATCTATGGTTTGCATGATGTAGATTCATACCATTCGTGTAATCATACATGTACATAGGGTAATGATGTCTTTCTCATTCCACCATTTTTCATACCCCTGCCCCTCCTCCCTCTCATTGCCCTCTATCTACATAATCTAAAGTTCCTCCATTCTTCTCTCACCCCACTCCCCCATTATTGTTAGCTCTAGTCACCCTACTGTGCAATAGAACACCAAAACTTATTCCTTCTGTCTAATTACCTATTGGTCAACTTCTCCCCATTTCCCCAACTTCTCTGAAGACCCTCCCCATAATTATGCTTCTTGTCACCAAGATTTTACAAAGAATGTCAACAGGGTTTCACAGGAGTTCTGCAGAGAGCTCAGGAGTTCTGCAGAGATCTCAATGTGGTTGAAGCCTCCTCTTTCTTATAAATGCCAGGTTTGCACACAAAAGGTATGAGAGACTCTGTCTCAAGCTTGTTGCTGTACAAAAGATACTATCTGTTTTCTTGGTAAAACTTGTAAAATCTCTGTCTAGCCTAAGAATATGGGACAGATAGTAACTCTTAAGTTCCCACCCTCTTATATGTAACCAACCACCCCCCTGAGTATAAATCTAAAAGAATTTCCAGACTCCGGGTCCAGAGATTTTTTTGACTTGAGCCCCTCTGGACCCCTGCAGCTTACATAAACCTGCTTCCTGAAAATCCCTTGGGTGTCCAGCCTCATCTGTCCTACATCAATCATGCAGCATTCATCCTTCTGTGCCTGGCTTACCTTACTTGAAATTGTGGTAAAATATACATAAAACAGTATTTACTATTTTAACAATTTTTTTCTTCACTTTCCTACACTAGTTTTATTTAAAACGCAAGTATTTCTCTTTCTTTAATGGCAAAATGTTCAAAAAATACCAAACGTGAATCAATAAATAATACAAATTTTAGGTGTACAACTCAGTGGTATAAATTACCTTTACAGTGTTATGCAACCTTCCTTATTTCCTATTTCCTAAACCTATTTCATTACACCAAATAAAAAGCTATGCAATCATTAGGAAATAATTTCACATTCTCGTTTCCCTCAGAACTTGTTAACCAACAATCTACTTTTTGAAATTGAGTATTATAGGTACCTCATATAAGCAGAATCATGCAATATTTGTTCTATTCATGTCTGGCTTATGTCACAAAATTGTCATGGTTCATATATGTTATAGCATGGCATATATCAAAACCTAATTCCTTTTATTGCTGGATGATCTTCCATTGTATGCCCATATCACATTTTGTTTATCCATTCACCTTTTTTTAAATTTTTATTTTTTTTTTGTTCTAATTAGTTGTACACAACAGTAGAATGCATTTATACATTGAGATTGGCACTTGAGTTGTTTCTTCCTTTTGGCTGTTATGGATACTGCTGCAATGAACTTTGACATGCAAATATATTCAAGGTGTCACTTCATATTCTTTTGAATATATACCTAGGAGGGGAATTGGTGGATCGTGCAGTAGTTCTATGTTTACAGTTCTGAGAAACTGCAAAACTATTCTCCACAGTGGTTGATAATGTTATATCCTCCCTAGCAATGAACAAACATTCAAATGTTTCCATATCCTTGTCAACATTTGCCATTTTCTATCTAAGTCTTTTGTTCATCTTTTAATTTGCTTGTTGTTGAGTTGTAGGAGTTCTTTATATATTCTGGATATTAATGTTTCATCTGTTATATTTAGCAAATATGTTGTCTTATTTTGTGGGTTATCTTTCCATTCTCTTGACAGTATTACTGGCCGCATAAAAGTTTGTAGTTTGTCTATTTTTCTTGTTTTTTTAAGCTCTCCCTTTAGTGTCACATCCAAGAAAGCTTTGCCAAATCAAAGTCATGAAGATTTCCCCCAACATTTTCTTCTAAGAGTATTAGACTTTAAATTGTTACATTAAGGTCTTTGATCCATTTTTAGTTAATTTTTATGTATAGTTTAAAGTAAGGGTACAACTTCATTTTTTGCATGTGGGTATTTGATTTTTCCAGAATCATTTTCTTAAAAGATTGCATTTCCTCACTTATTGATCTTGGAACTTTTGTCAAAGTTCATTTGGCAATATTTGAGGATTTATTTTGGATTCTTTATTCTTTTTCACTGGTCTATATGCCCGTCTATATGCCAATACCACACCACATTGATTAATGTTGATTACTGTAGCTTTGTAGTAACTTGGTTTTTTTTTTTTTTCCTTGGTACTGGAAATTTAACCCAGGAATGCTTTACCACTGAGCTACATCTGCAGCTCTTTTTATTTTTTATTTTGAGTCAGGGTCTCACTAAGTTGCTGAGGTTGTTCTTGAAATTCTGATCTTCTGTTTCAGTCTCCTTAGTCACTGGGATTATAGGCACGCACCATCATACCTGGCTTGTAGTAAGTTTTTAAGTTAGGAAGTATGAGTACTCCAACTTTACTCTTCTTTTTTTTAGAATTGTTTTGGCTATTTAGGCTCCCTTAAAATTCCATGTGCATTTTAGGATGAATATTTTGTTCAGACAAAAAAACAGTCATTGTGATTTCTGATAGGGTTTGTGTTGAATCTGTAGATATCTTTGGGTAGTGTCATTTTAATAATATTAAGCCTCCCTATTCACAAAATGGAATTGCTTAGTAATGATTTAGGTCCTCAATTTCTTTCAATGATATGCTCCAGTTTTCAGTATACAAGTCTTTTGCCTCTGTGATTAAGTTCAAGTATTTCATTCATTCTGATGCTATTGTAAAAGGAATTGTTTTCTTATTTTCCTTTTGGATTGTTAATTTTATAGAAATACAACTGATTTTTGTATATTGATTTTGTATTCTTCAACTTTGCAGCACTCATTTCTTAGCTAAATATTTTTGTGAAATATTTAAGGTTTTCTTTATATAATATTGTATCACTTGCTGAGATATATTATTTTACTTCCTAATTTCCAATTTATATTCTAATTTTTATTCCCAGTTTATATTCCAGTTTTTATTTATTTTTATTACCTTATTGTGCTGGCTAGAATTTTCAATTCTATGTTGAATATAAATGGCCAAAGTGGGCATCCTTGCCTTTTTCCCAGTATTAGGAGAAACCTTTCAGTCTTTCACCATTAGATATAATAGCTATGAGACTTCATATAGCTTCTATCATGTTAAGTATTCCTTCTGTTCCTAGCTTGTTCATTGCTTTTATAATGAAAGGGTGTAGAATATTGTCAAATACTTTCTGTATCAATTGAGATAGCCATGTGGATTTCCTCCTTTATTTTATAGTGATTGAATGTTGAACCATCTTTGCATTTCAGGACTAAATACCAACTGGTCATGGTGCATAATTACTTAATATGCAACTGAATTTTGCTTGCTAGTGTTCTTTTTAAGATTTTTGCATCAATATTCTGAAGGGGAATTGGTGTGTAGTTTTTCTTTCTTGTGGTGTCTTTTTCTTAGAATGAATTAAGAAGTATACCCTAATTGTTACATGTTTTGGAAGTATTTATAAAAGATGGGTAGTTCTTTAAATATTTGATAGAATTCACCAGTGAAACCCTCTGCTCCATGAATTGTTTTGAGGCTTTGATTGCTGGTTTAATCTCCTTACTAGTTATAGGTCTATACAGATTTTTATATTTTTTCATAACTCTTTCTTGGTAGCTTATGTGTTTGGAATTTGTCCATCTCATCTACTTTATCCAATTTGTTGACATAAAATTGCTCAAAGTATTCTCTTATAATCATTTTTTCTGTTTTTGTAAAATTGATAGAATTATCCTCACTTTCATTTTTCATTTTTATTAATTTGAGTCTTTTCTACTTGATTTTTTAAGTAAAGATTTGTTTATTTTGTTGATATTTTCAAAGAATCAGCTTTTAATTTTGTTGATTTTATATGTTACTTTTCTATTCTCAATTTTATGTATCCTCCCTCAAATCTCTTTATTCTTTCTTTCCTTATGCTATTTTTTATTTTAGCTTGCTCTGCTTTTTCTAGTTCCTTATAGTGTAAAGTTAGATGTTGATTAGACATCTTTCTTCTGTTAATATTTGTGTATAACTACAAATTTCCCTCATAGAACTACTTTTACTACTTCCACTTTTTGTATATTGTGTTTTCAATTTTGTTTGTCTCAAGGAATTTTTTGATTTCCCTATTATGTCTTTGTAAATCATTGGTTGTTTAAGAGTATAATGTTTAATTCCCAGGTACTTGTGAATTTTCCAATTTTCTTTTAACCATTTCTGTTTCATTGAGATCAGAAAAAAAATATGATTTTAGTCTTTTAAAATTTGTTACACCTAATTTTGTGACCTAACATATGGTCTTTCCTGAATAATATTCCATGTGCATTCTGCAGTTTGGAGACAGAATGGTCTTTATGCGTCAGTAGTAATATTGTAAACCTTCAAAATTCAAACTTTTACCTCTGATAAATATATTTCTCTTTAGGACCCTCCTCTGTCCCCTTTATACACTAAATTTCTATATGATGGTTGTTCTGAACTATATTAAACATTCATGGTATATGTTAAATCTAATTCAATGTTAGAGCACAGTTTGTATTGTAGAATTTAATGGTCTTGGGTGGAACTACATAAATTTTCCTTGAGGATTTTCAACATTGACAAATCATTTTTATCTGGTGCATTGCTCATTTCTTGGCATGCGGGGTGCTGGAGTTTTGCCCTGTAGCAGCTGAGTGCCATCAATAAAGACATATGCCTTACAGAGAAGTTGAAAAAAAGAGCTCCCTCCAATTATGGCTTTCAAATTCCTCAAGGAAAAATGAACATACAGTTGAGGTGTAATTCATAAGAAACAACAAAGTTTTTCCAACTCAGCTGAAGCAGAAGACTTGATGTTCTGAGAGCAGTAATTGGCATCTGAGGAGGGGAAGAACTCAATGACAGAATGCGTATCTCACCACCTCTGAGTTATAGAAGCAGATGTGTTCCACATATGCTTATGAATTGGAGTCCACTAAATTACAAACCATTAAATCCAGGTTGAGGGTTCTTTAGCATTTGTGAACAGAGAAATGATGGTCTTTGTATCATCAGCAAATGTATAACTAAAAAAGTTTTGTAATGAAGAGAGGAATCTCCTAATGGATTTCTTTACGTTCTTTTGCATGACTTGTTAGTATGGTACTTTGGTCCTGTACATAGAATTGTTAATCATATTTATTTTTCTCAGAACACAGCTGTTCTTTTTCATGTAACCCATATTTTTCTCACCTTAAAACCATTAAACTACTGTTATTCTACTTGAACTGAAGTGCAAAATCTATGAGAAAGAGAAAAACTACTGAGAGCACAAAGAGTTTGAAACATGAGGGGTAAATCACATATTTGGGAATCAGTCTTCACTCTGTAACTGTCTTATTTTAATAATTTATTTAGTCTTGGTGGATCTTAGTTCCTCCTCTTTCAGATACTCATTGTATAATGAACCACACAGAATTTTTATAAAATTTTATTAGTAAAACATATATAAGCATATATTATGGCTTCAAAAATTAGCCATTTAGTATTCATTCCAGAATTGTTTTTAAATGGCACTTCTTTATTCCCACCTCCACCATGACTAGGACATGACACAAGCTTCCTGTGAAATTTTAGACTTGATTCATAAGTAAGACACATTAGACAATGGAGAGAGAAACAAACAAAATAATAATGCCTTTTAAAAGAATGAATGAATCAAACTTGCACAGTTATTTCAGTATCTTGGAAAAGCTAACCTAAGAGTAGTCAAATGGCTATAAATGATCATAAATGCCACCGGACTTGCTCACATATCTTTCATCATAATCAACAGAAAAACTTTACAAAAAACAAATCAAAATGTGCAAACCATGCTTTTGTAGAAATAGAAACTTATCCTCAGATGCTATAAGAGAGTCTAAAGTATTTAGTGTGAATTATTTTAAATCACCCATCGTTGTATGATATTGACCTACATAAGTGGCACTTTTTATGGTTTGACCTAATATCATTTCAACCATTCTCAAAAATTTTAAATTGTTCCAGCTACACTCTCTACAATGTCCCATATTATACCTTTTCCTTTTGTACCAGGAATTGAACCCAGAGGCACCTAATCACTGAGTAACACCCCCAGTTATTCTTGTATTTTATTTACAGATAGGGTCTTGCCAAGTTGCTTAGGGTCTTGCTCAGTTGCTGAGGCTGGTTTTGAACTTGTGATCTCCTGCCTCAGCCTCCCCAGTCACTGGGATTAGAGATGTGCGCCACCACACCTGGCTCCCTATTATACTATTTTCCAAGCACAATAAAATGAATTATGGTAGAGCTATGAGATCCACAGCTGAAAAATAATTATAGTTTTATAGGTCTGTGAGTGTTGGTAGCATGGATCTTTCAATAACATGGTGTGATTTGAAAATAAATTTCCAAAAGTTCACTTATACCACTTTAAATCATCTGTTGCTTAAACATTATTTAAATATATCCATGTTTACAGTTAGAAAGCTAGTAAGATTGAATTTAAAACAATCTAACCACACAAATGGGCATATTTAAAATCAGAGAACATCTATAGTCAGACATGGAATTCCTTCTAACTCTGGAAAATGTAATATAAATCTTATCACTTACTTTTCCACATCCATTCCTTTTCTCACACATAAGTTAATTCTTTAATATGATTTCATTTTTTCTATACAAGTACTTGTGCACAATCTATTGTGTTTGATGCATCTCAAACATTTTGACTGAGAACATGTACAGAATTACACACCAACTACCTCCATGGGGACTCATAAACACAGGTTCCTTTTGGGAGCTAAGGGTATCAGCACACCATTTTGTTGCATCAGACAACAGTTTCCTTGCTGATGGAATTTTGTAAATCCCCACCCCCTGGTATCATATGTTGATGAAGTTCAGGTCCACTTCCATAGTGATATTGATGCCCTTGATGCAACCCCTTCCCTCCACACGCATTTGCTCAGTTATCAACCAACTCTGGGGCTGTGTCTGCATGTGCTATGAACTCCCTGAATAGTTCAAAATGTCTACTCTTCTCCCCAACTAGCTCAGCCAATTTATGTAGCACTTAGGTCAGAGACTTTTAGGCTTACAGTCGTGAAAAAAGATTTGACTTATTGGTAGGAAAGATTAGAAACCATAAAATAGTAGATTCACTGAGAATTTAACTATTCATTAATATTGACTTAATGCAACATGGAGTGAGGATCTAACACAAACTCATTGACACATAGACTTTTTATCTGTATTTTATTAACTTCTACTACAACATGATGAGAGTCTGTGATAATGCCAGTTTTACAGATGTAAAATCTAGGACTTAGAATGTTAAGTAACAAAGGGAAGCTTTTTGAGGTTATTGATATGTTTATTACCTGAACTGTGATAATGGCTATCTCTCTATCTGTCTCTGTCTCTGTCTCTCTATCTCTCTCTCTCTATATATATATATACACACATATGCAAAAATAAGTCAAACTGTATATTTTAAACAAATGTAGTGTATTTTATGCCAATTGCATCTTACTAAAGCCATAAAAACAAAAGGAATGCTATATAACCTGTCAAAGATAGCACAGAGAGAAAACAGTATTTTTATTTTCTCACCTCTAAAAGGCATTTTCTTCCCAAAGCACCATGCTGCATAGTCATGGGGAGAAAAGTCATAGCCTAGCTGGAATGAAGGGAAATGGAATAAAAAAGAAAACACACACACAATTTTGTTATCCTTAGGATGTTAGCTCCTCCTTCTCATGTGCAATGAATGTTAGGAAAAATAAAGCCAATATGATTGTTCTTCAAAATCTGAGAAAAATTTATTTTCTCCTGGTTTAATTAAAAACTATTGTCTTAAATGAAAAGAAGAATTTTATTCCTTAATGATCAGGAGATTTAGAGAAATTGGAAAGCTATTATGTACTTCCTTGAATTGACTCGAGTTTTTTTCTTGTCAGTTCTGCAGGCCACATATCTGTTTGATAAATAACATGAATTCATTGGGTTTGGTGCTCTGAGGCTGTTAACTTTCAAAACCGCTCCCTTAGCATACAAGTTCAATCAGTATAAAAAGCACAATGAGGCATGAAATTGTTATGTTGCATTATCCAGTAATATAATTTATTCCTTGAAACACCTAAAAATGAACAAATACATTTCAGAGGCACAAGAACATGTATTCTACACTGTAGGCTAAAATTAATTTAGCATGACTAATAAAGTTTCAAAATTATACTGGACAAGTAAATATGTTTAGATGGCATAAAGTTTAAAACATTATGAGGAAATGGAGAATACTCTGCAGAAGGTAATAACAATAGGCAGAAATCAAGGAGGAAAGAGATGAGAATTAAAATGTCACTATGAACACCATAAAAATGGGGGAGATGGTATTGGATTCTTAGATAGAAATTGCACCACTTTACACTGAGGATAGCAATATGCGTCTCTCCTATTTTCCTGGTTGAAAAAAAATTGCTATGAAATTATTAAGACCTTTTTCTTTTTTGTCTGTACCAGGGAGATTTTGCCATCCCATGAGTCCCTTACTTTTAAATATATACTAATAATCCAGTTTAAATATTTGGTTCCAAAATGGATTATAAACATCCATTATTACCTCTAGGAGTTTTCTGAAGAAAGACTCAAAATGTGTTTTCATTATTGGGTAAATGTGTCAAATAACAACAATATTAAGCTTCTTTCTTTATTTTTTCCTTTACCATTTTAGTACAGTGGGATTTTTTCCCATTGGTATCATCTCATTTGCAATTAGTGGTGTTTAATGACATCTTGATTCCTTTGTCCCCTTACCATCTCTCATAAGCAGAGAAATGTAATTAGCATTTTGTGCTTAATAATCCACGTTTTTCAAATGTACAGTGTGGAAGAATTTGGTTTACTGTTCTACTTAGTTTACCTACAAAATCTCTCCCAACTTCTCACCAAAGGAGGAAAAATAAGTCAAAGAGAATTCATTTCTGGTTCTAAAAGGACCAAAGCATGTATGGTGGAATGCAATTTCAGATCTTTTTTTAAAAAAATTGCTCTTCTCAGTTATACATGACAGTAGAGTATAATTTGACATATCTCTACAAACATGGAGTATATCTTATTCTAATTAAGATCTCTGTCTTGTGGTTGTACATTATGTAGACATTCACTGTGGTGTACTTATATATGTTAAGACAGATTCATTCCACTGTCTTTCCTGTTTCCTGTCCCCTCCCTTCCCTTCATTCCCCTGTCCAATCTGCTGCACTTCTATTTCCCACTTCCTTATTGTGTGTTAGCATTCTCATATCAGAGAGAATATTTGACCTTTGGTTTTTGGCATTGGCTTATATTACTTAGCATGATATTCTCCAGTTCCAACCATTTCCCTGAAAATGCCATAATTTCATTCTTCTTTATGGCTGAGTAATATTTCATTGTGTAAATATACTACATTTTCTTTATCCATCCATCTGTTATAGGGCACCTAGGTTTCCAAAGTTTAGCTATTGTGAATTGAGCTGCTATAAAATTGATATGGCTGTGTCACTGTAGTGTGCTGGTTTTAAGTCTTTTGGGTATATAAAGAGGAGTGGGATACCTGGGTCAAATGTAGCTTCCATTCCAAGTTTTCTGAGGAATCTCTATACTGCTTTTGAGACTGGTTGCACCAATTTGCAGTCCCGCCAGCAATGTATGAGTGCATAAGGTCTTAAGTAGAACATATAAACGTTATTCATTTAAGTGAGAAAGAGGGAGGAAGGGAAATAGTGATGAGGGATACCCATTTCAGAAAGCACTGACAGTAATCTCTGGTGAGGAGTTTGTTTAATACAGCGTCCTGGGTTTGGGAGTCACCAAGAAGCCAACGGAGGAAGTGCAATGGGAACTAGGCAGTTTATATTGTATGTGATACTGATTTGAGAATAAGTTAGAAAAGAGGTAATTACAGCAGAGGATGGCAGGTTAACGACTACACTGTGCAAATGTGAAGACAGCATGCCAAGTCAGCTTCTCCGTGGCACAGAGACTCCTCCCAACTCAAGCCTTTTGAGACATGCCTTGAAGCCTAATTTGAGATCCAAACAAGTTGCTGCAGTTCCATCTTTCCCTCTGGAATTACTTCCACTGCATTAAAACACAATCACACTTGATATCAGGCTGAGATTAAGCCAGCATTCTAGCCTCTTGCTGGACAGCTGCTTCTATTCCTCACGCACTTATTTGTGTTGGCAGCTCCAACGAGCAACTGAGTTAAAGAGGCCTGTCTGAGAAATTCATGAGGGAGCCTTCTGGGGTTTGCCCCTTCACCTTTCAGTATCAAAGCAAATCACGCCTGTCTAGACTGAAGAGCGCCACATAAAACTGCAAGAGACTGGTCTGCCACTGTGTGAAAGAATTATGAGGGATTTTGAGTTACGGGGGAATAAGCTCTATTTAGGGCACCAAAATATGTAACAGGAGGGATTTCAATCCTGCCGCAGGAAGAATTCACAGTTACATCAAATCACCTTATGGGCTATCATCCTTCTTTCACCCTACTATCCTGACAATGAGGGTTTAAAAAAACAAAACAAAAACAAAAACACTAGTTTTTTATTTTTCTCTCACCAAGAATTTTCAATGTTCTATTTTATTTTTATTTTTTAATATAATACTTAAAATATTTATGTTTATATAATATTTATGTCCTTAGGAATGAATAGAAAGTTTTAGGGGTCCAAAAATCATAACAGCTTTGTGCTCATTTGAGAATGCATTTGATTAAAAAAAGAATCATGTCTATATTTAATCAGATTCCAAATTTTGTGCTGTATTTGGATATTTTATTATATGCTTATATGTATTTGAACATTTCCTTTGAATATGCATTCCTAGCTTTGACAATGTAATGTCATTCAATTATGTAATAAGTTTGCACTTCCTAGTTCCTAGTTTTTAAAATTTGTTCTGATTAGTTATACATGATAGTAGAGGAGTATGACTTCTCATTCTCATGGTTGTACATGGTATAGATTCATAGTTGTGTAATCATAATATGTACATAGGGTAATATATCCAATTCATTTTACTATCCTTCCTACCCCCATTCCCCCTCCCTTCCCTTCACTCTCCTCTGTCTAATCCAAAATATCTCTATTCTTCCCTAGCTTGCCCCTTACTGTGAATAAGTATACCTATATCAGAGAAAACATTCAACATTTGGTTCTTTGGGATTGACTTATTTCACTTAGCATGATATTCTCCAACTCCATCCATTTACCTGCAAATGCCATAATTTCATTCTTCTTTAAGGCTGAGTAATATTCCATTGTGTATATATACCACATTTTCTTTATCCATTCATCTGTTGAAGAGCATCTAGATTAGTTCTACAGTTTAGCTATTGAGAATTGAGTTGCTATAAACATTGATGTGGCTGAGTCACTATAGTATGCTGATTTTAAGTCCTTTAGGTATAAACCAAGGAATGGTATAGCTGGATCAAATGGTGGTTCCATTTCAAGTTAGTTTTCATAGTATCTTAATAGGGTCATTTTAATTGTGTGTTTGATTGGCACACAGTTTAAGAATTCATAGCATTATTATTAAAAGTCTAACATGAGTTTTTGTATAATTCTAAATGATTTTTCTTTAGTTTTTGCTACAAAAAATAATTGTTAGAAATGAGAATCATACTAAGTCTGATAATACTAATTATAAGATTTATGTGAGGTATGTTATATTCATATATTATAGACATATAAGATATATAAGATATAAAACATATAAGATAATATATGTGTGTATATATATGTGTACATTATACATCTACAATATATTTAGCATATACATGCATATATAAATACATATACACCTTTGCTAGGTGTTGTGGATGAAAATAGAACCCAGAATAAATACCATCCCTTTCTTAGAGGAGTTCAAATGTTTTAATGTACACAAACACTTAATTGAGAATTATGTGACAAGGCAGAATGGAGTCTAGCGGTTGTTATTACTAGAATAGTGCACATTTTTCTTATAAATCAGCTTTACTTATTCATACAGTCACACCTGTTCCATCCTTCTTTCACCCTACTGCCTTGAGAGTGAGGGATTTTTTGCAAACGGTAATTCTTTCTTTTTCTCTCATCAAGATTTTCACAATTTTTTAATAGGGACATTTTTAATTGTGTGTGTGCCAGCACACAGCTTAAGAAATCATAGCATCATTAATGATTAAAATCTAACATGAGTCTTTGTAAGATTCTAAACAATTTTTCTTTGGTTTTTACTTCCTAGAAAAAAATTGTGAAACCTATTCAGAATGACAACCACACCAATTTAGAAAATATTAAAGATATAAATATGAGGTAGACTACACATCTATTCCTATATTTAGTATATATGTGTATCTGATGTTGTGTGCACATACATTCATATACACAAAAGCTCCACTATATGAAAAACTCTTTGCTAGGTGCCCTAGATAAAATTAAAACACATGATAAAGTCTGCCTCTTTTTTGGAGGAGTTAAAAATTTATCTCATTGTACATTAATACCTAAATTGAGATTTTTGTTGCAGGGCAAAATGAATGATAACTGTAATTATTAATTATTGGTAACAGACTACTCCTTCCTTAGAGCAGTACCATGGCCATAAATATCTTGCAATCTGTTTCACATTTTATTTAACAAGAATAAAAAAGCAAAACAAAATAAAAGCATCCTTTATCCCTCACAAATTGATGTCAAATCTCTTCAGTAAACACAGACTTCAGTAAACACATAATTTCAGTAAACACAGACTATCCGCTTCTTTATGGAAGTCCTAAGCAATGTGACAAGTTCCCATCCTTGTTTTTAAATGTTAGAACACAAAAAGATCCTTAAAAAGAGAGGATCTTCCTATTGAATGATTTAGCGTGCAGATTCTCATAAATTACTATAAGAAGAGAGCACAAATGAGAGTAGAAGGGAAGCATTCCTCAATGTAGTATGTTCATTTAAGAAAATCAAAGAATGAAAATGATTAGGGCTATTGGCTTAGAAGAAAGGAACAATTAACAAACGAGGAAGATATCAAGATTGTTCCCTTTTTAATGTTTTATTAGTACATAATAGTTTATTTTGATAAAATCATATTTCACTTTGCATGATATTTTTCATTTAAATCCATTTACCAACAAATCCCATATATTTTTCTTCTTTATGACTCAGTAAAACTTAATTATGTGTGTGTGTGTGTGTGTGTGTGTGTGTGTGTGTATATATATATATAGAGAGAGAGAGATAGGTATGTAGGTAGATTAGATAGATACATTTATATGTGTGATATATATACATATATATATATATATATATGTATATCACATTTTCTTTATCCATTCATCTGTTGATGGGCACCTCTCCTAATCATTTCCTTTGCTGTGCAGAAGCTCTTTAATTTGATGTCGTCCCACTTACTGATTCTTGGTTTTATTTCTTGAGCTTCAGGAATCTTGTTAAGGAACTTGGTACTTTAACAATATGTTGAAGTGTTGAGTCTGTGTTTTCCTCTAATACTTGTAAAGTTTCTGATATAATTCCTAGGTTAGAAAAGTTTTCTATTACTATCTTATCGCGTCCCCTCTGGCCGCAGAGAGAGACACGACAAATGTCTGAAGCTTTGGAAGTTTATTGTGCACAGTTCCTTTCCTACACTTCTCTTACTCCTAGTTTCCGCGCACTCCCAGCTTCCCTTCTCCCAGCTTCTTCCAGCTCCCGCGTACTCCCAGCTTCCAGCTTGGCTTCAGCCTCCGCCTCCGCCTCCGCCTCCGCCTTCGCCGCTTCTTCCGCTTCTCCTCTTCTTCAGCCCCCGCCGCTTCTGCCTCTTCCTCAGCTTCTGCTCTCTACTCTCCCACCCACCAGGCTTATATACACTTCAATCAATCAAGGGAGAGTACACGAGATAAACGCGGACAGCTGCAAGCATAGGATGGGTACACGAGGGGGACATGCTCTAGTCTCATCGTTAACTAGCCAATCATTGGAATTCGCTGGTTGTTTACTGTATAGCTGGCCGCTTTTGGCTCAGCGTCAAGCGCCATCTTGACCATGCCTAAGGCTGGGGGTCTCAGAAACCCCGACACTATCTCATGGAAGATTCCCATGTTCTCTTCTATTCCACTGATTCTCAGGTTTGGTCTCTTATATTGTCCCACTGTTCATGCACATTCTGATCATGGTCTTTTACTTTTTTCTGTTTATTCAATACTGAATATTCAAGTTCATATACCCTGTCTTCAAGGCCTGAAATTCTGTTCTCGAGGCCTGATATTCTATTTACTATGTAATCTAATCTGCTAGTGATACTTTCAAGAGAAATTTTAATTTGAATCATTATGTTTTTCATTTCCAGGAATTCTGATGGATTTCTTTTCAGTATCTCTATTTCTTTATTGAAATTATCTTTCACCTCCTGTGTTTGCTCTCTTAATTCATTCCTTAGATTTTCTTTTAGTTCATTGAACATCTTAATAATCAGTTTTTTATAGTCTTTTTCTGCAGTTTCATTTTCTTCTATATCTGTGGGTTCCTTTGTTGGGAGACTGTAAATTTGGGGGGGTAAGATTGTGTGCCTGTTTCTTCATGTTTTTTGGGATTTTGGACTTGTGCATCAAGAAAGTTCTTATTTCTTGGATTGCTCTAAAATTGTGTATCCAGCTTGGTGATCAGTAAGGGGAAACTTTTTCATTAATCAGGATCCTGATTTGTGCTGCACTGATGTGAAAAAGCATAAATGAAGCATCAAGAGATATTCTTACAACCCTCATCTGTCTCATCCTTACAAAGAACAGGTAATGTTTCCAAAAGGAAAGATGATATTATTATAGAAGGGATATAAAAAAGTAAGAAAATTGAAGGGAACAATACTCTGTGATATCTGTATATTGCACAACATGTGACTTGTTTTGGAAACCATGTTTTCCTAAATTAAAAATTATTCTAAGAGCCATCAAGCACATAAAATTTGAGTGTCCAAGATTTTTTTTTCCAGAGAAAGACCTAGTTTTCCTATTGTTAGTAAGGAATATATTACCAGTAAGTCGGAATGTAATGATTATAGATAAACTGAAGGGGAATGGTGAGAAGGCAAGCACAATTCACACTTTCTTGAGTCAACTCACTATGAAGGACATGGAACAGGAATTTTAGGGTGACTGTGGTCACGACTCCTGGTGTAACCTGATTTGCCTTAAAGAGAGAATAAACAGAAGTGACCATAGGAAGGGCATACTGTAGAGAAAGTTTATTCTGGGTCCTAATTCAGTATGACTGGTGTTCATATAAAAAGTAAAATTTGAATATAGACATGCATACAAGGAAAAAGTCACATGAAGATAAAGGCAAATATCAGTGATGTTTCCACAAACCAAGAAATGACAAATATTTCCAAACAACCACCAGATTTTAAGGGCAAAGCATGTAGTAGATTCTCCCTCATAACCATCTGAAAGAGCCAGTCCTTCCAACACCTTGATCTTAGACTCCAGACCCCTGAAAAAAAAATTTTGTTGTTTAAAAGACCTAGTTTGTGGTACTTTGTTATGGCAGCCCTGTAAAACTAATATAGAGACTAGATTCCCTCTACCTTCAGATGTCCAAATTAAAGACTCACTCCAGTTTCCCACTCATCTAATTCAATTATGGAGTTAGGGTGTTCTCATGTGGTGTGTTTTTTGTTTTATACTATATTCTCAACTCTCTTGCAGATCAGAGCATTTATTCAACAAATATTGATGAGTATTTTCTAGTGACAGACACCATTTTAGGCAATATTGCAAAATAGTGGTTGTAAATAAACCAGATGATGTTCACACATGGAAGCTCATAGAATTTGGGGAGAATACAATAAATGAACAAATAATGTAAAATAAAGTATATGTAAAAAGGGGAGTGATAACAAGGGAGTGGGAGCTATTTTTTAAATTTGTACATAGAAATTATGAGAAATATGGAGTAGGGACTTGAGTAAAACAAGGATTGAGACATGGTAACATCAAGGTGATGAGCAGAAAAGATAACATATAGCAACATCCAGTGCAGCTTTCCCCTGTCTTGCAGATGGCATGTGTGGAAAGGTGACAGAAGGAGACTATTGAGAATATTATTGAATAAATACTTATGTGGATGAAAAAGTACACCTCGAAATTGTTCATTGACTTATTGTTTGAATATATCAGAGTGTTTGCACTTAGCAGAGGGTAACATAAGGAGGCATAATATATAAATTCTCTGAGTTAAAAAAGAAAAATGATGTCATCTAGGTGTCAATATTTTATAAACTACTGGGTTTCATCATATTTTGGCAAGATGTCAGACATGAACTGGCAGAAATTTAAGTGGAAGAAATATATAAAATAAAATCCACTGACATGAGAAAAATGGAGGAATATGATATCCCAGCTCTCATTCCCACACAGAAACACTAAGTTAATGATGATAGGTGGGTCAAAATACTTTTATGGGAAGTCAAAAATCTAAGAGGTTTTGGTACTCCAGATGAACACCATAACTGAGCCACACTGAGAACAGCCAACTGAGAATTGAATAGTGTAAAAAGAACAGTATCAATTTATTCATGCCAGTCCATCTGGTACACAGAATAGTTCAACACTGAGAGATATTTCCTTGACCAGTACATTTTCCCTTAGGAGAAAAGTGACAGTGGTACACAGCTCTAGCATCTAGTCTTTCCTTGCACTTCCAGAAAAGTTGTTTTCTATTTTGACTCCCATGAAGCACAGGCAGAATTGGCAGTTCAAATACTTGGGTAATTAAGTACAAAGGAAAGTGAGCTGGTGGTTTGCTGCAACTGGAAAAGTTCTGTGAGACTGAGAGAAGGCATAGAACCAGAGTCATGAGGAAAAGGAGTGCAGCTTGCTTTCAAAGCCCAATCTTTTCAATGAGCTGGCCATGCACCAGATTCTTTCTTGCCCCACCCAGAGTGCTGAGGGACTGGCACAGTGTGGCAGGGGCAGCTAAGAACATTTGAAAGGGGGCTGTTTGTACCCCTCTGTAAGATTGGGAAAATGTGAAGAATTTCTCCACAAGGAAAGTAGTAAAAGCAAACAGTATGCTTCCAACATCTCATCACACAGTACAGAAGTCAGACATCAAGGGGGAAGAGACTACAAGCTCAAAATAACACATTTCTTTGATTTAAAATGTAATTGATTCCAAAGAAGACAAATCCATAGAAAAAGGTTGACAGGCCTCTGCAACCTCTAGTCAGCTCATTGGTCAAGGGTTTTCCAGGTTACAATCACTTTGTGAAGACTAAAAGAGGTGGCTGATTTTTCAAATGCACAAATACACAAATCAAAGCTGCAAGGAACACAAAATATCAGAGAAACATGATGTAATCAAATGTATAAAATAAATCTCCAGAAATACACTCTAAGGAAATGGAGATCTATGAAATATCAGATGATGAATTCAAAATAATCATCTTAAAAAGGGTCAGAGAGTCACAAAAGAACACAGATAAAGAACTAAATGAAATCAGAAAAATGATAAATTGAGAATATCAACAGAGAAAGCATCTATTAAAAAGATAAACAAAAATCAAGACATTGAAGAATATAGTAAATGGAAAAAAAATCACTGGAAGGTTTCAATAACAGACCTGCTCAAGCAGAATAAAGAATGATCAAACTCAAAGAAATTTGAAATTATTGAGTCAGAAAACAAAAAGAAAAAGATTAAGAGAATGAAGAAATCCTAATGGACTCTGCAGGGAGACACTCTGTTTGCTTAATAAACTCCCTTATGTGAAAAAAAAAAAAGAATGATTGCCAGAAACTTCACAGATCTGGGGAGGGAAATGAAATTTCCAGATTCATAAAACCCAAATAATCTCAGAAATAATGAACACAAATCAGTCTGAATTGATTAGCATGACAAATTGTCAAAAATCAAAGAAAAGAGCTTTGAAAACAGCTAGAGAAGTTATTTATTATGTACAAGGAAGACACCATGAGGCTCTTGTTGGATTTCTTAACAGAAACCTGCAAACCAGAAGGGATTAGGATATTTTTAAAAAATGAAAGAAAAACTGGCTTTACATTCTAAAAAATTCCTCCAAAAATGAAGAAAATATAAAGATTTTCCCAAATAAAACCTTAGAAGAAATGCTAAAGGGAGTCCTTCAAGTGGAAAAAAAATGGATGCAAGAAAGCAAAATGAAAGTATAAGTCTCACTCTTCAATTTATACACAAACATAGAAGACTTTTTGTAATGTCTGGGTGTCAGTCAATTTTAATTCTAGTATAAAAGTTAAAAGAAAAATATTAAGGGTATTACTATAAAACATGTGACTGTGCAATACACAAAGGTGAACATTGTGGCATTAATAATATAAAGTGAGTGTAGGGGATAAAGTGTAGAAGTTTCGCATGTGATTTAAGTTGTTATCAACTTAATATAGATTATTATAACAAGAAGATGTTTATATAAGTACAATGTTAACCACAAAATATCTATAGAAAATACACAAAAAAGACATAAACCAAAGCACATCAGTATAAAATATGTTGAAGTAACACAGCAAGAGAGGAAAAAGACAAAAACAATTGTAAAATATAAAACAATGTATAAAATGGCAATAAGAAGATTTTATCAACTTCAATAGATGCTTTAAACATAAATGGCTTAAACTCAAGATATAGAGAATGGCTGAATAGATTTTTTAATAAAAGCTTTCTGGTTATACTCCATAGTTGGGTCCATTCCAACAAACTCATACAGGCATGGAAATTGATTTCAGTTCATAATCTCCCCTTTTTCCCTCATGTCCTCTCTCCCCTCTCCCATTCTCCTTCCTCTACTACACTTCCTTTTGCTCATCTACTTATTTATGTTTGATTGGTTCTTTATGTTATCCAATCCTTCTATTCCCCTTCCCTTTATTTGTTGGCCATTTGTGTTTCTTCTTTTGAGAAGTTCCTGATTCATTATTCTGTTCATTTATTGATTGAGTTATTATTTTTTTGGTGTTAAGTTTTTTGAGTTCTTTGTATATTCCCCTATCAGAAGAATAGCTGGCCAAGATTTTCTCCCACTCTGTAGGTTGTCTCTTCATACTCTTAATCATTTCCTTTGATGTGCAGAAGCTTTTTATTTGATGGCATCTAACTTATTGATTCTTGGTTTCATTTCTTACACTTTGGGGGTCTCATTAAGGAAGTCAGTGTCAACATCTATATGATGGAGTGTTGACCCTCTGTTTTCTTCTAGCAGTTGTAAAGTTTCTGGTCTAATTCCTAAGTCTCTGATTCATTTTGATTTGAGTTTTTTGCAAGATGAGAGATCAGGATCTAATTTCATTTTTGTACATACAGATATCTAGTTTTCCAAGCACCATTTGTTAAAAAGGCTGTCTTTTTCTCCAAGATATATTTTTGGCACTTTTGTCAATATCAGACAGCTATAGGTATGTGGGTTTGTCTCTATGTTTTCTATTCTGTTCCATTGGTCTTCATGTCTATTTTGATACTGATACCATGCTGTTTTTGTTACTGCAGCTCTGTAGTATAATTTCAGATCAGATATTGTGATTCTCCCTACTTCACTTTTCTTGCATAGTATTGCTTTGGCTCTTATGAGTCTCTTATTCTTCCACATGAATTTAAGAATTGTTTTTTTTCCAATTCTTTGAAGAATGCCATTGGTATTTGATGGGAATTGCATTGAATCTGTTTATTGCTTTTGGTAGTACAGTCATTTCGACAATATTGATTCTGCCTGTCCAAGAACATGTAAAGTTTTCCCGTTTTCTAATCTCTTCTTCAATTTCTTTCTTCCGTGTTCTATAATTTTCATTGTAGAGCTCTTTTACCTCCTTGGTTAGATTAATTCCATAGTATTTTTTTAAGGTTATTTTGAATGGGATGATTTTTCTGATTTCTTCCTTGTCTGAATCACTGTTGGAGTATATAATTTATGGGTGTTCATCTTGTATTCTGTCACTTTGCTAAACTCCTTTATCAGCTCTAGAAATCTTCTGGTGGAGTTGTTGAGATTTTTTGGGGGGAGTCTTCTAGATAAAGAATTCTGTCATCTGCAAAGAGAGATAGTTTGACTTCTCTTTTTCCTAATTGTATCCCTTTGATTGCCTGATCATTCTGGCTGATGTTTTGAGGACTATATTGAACTGAAGTGATGAAAATGGACAGCCGTTTCTTGTTTCTTGTTTTCTTCTTTGATTTTTAAAGGATATGCTTTTAGTTTTTCTCCATTTAGTATTATGTTGACTTTGAGTTTATCATAAATGACCTCTATGATGTGGAGTTCCTTTGATCCCTAGCTTCTCCAGTGTTTTTAGCATGAATGGGTGTTGAAATCTATCAAAGGCTTCTTCTGCATCTATTGGAATGATCATGTGATCTTTGTCCTTAATTATGTTTAAGCGATGAATTACTTTTATTGATTTACATATGTTGACCCAGACTTTCATCTCTGGAATCAACTTTCTTGATCATGGTGTATTATCTCTGATGTGCTTTTTAATGTGGTTATCTAATTTTTTATTAACGATTTTACATCTATATTCATCAGGGATATTGGTCTGTAGTTTTCTTGATGCATCTGCATCTGGATTTGAAGGTATCAGTGTTATACTGGTTTCATAAAATGTGTTTGGGAGAATTCCCTCCCTTTCAATTTTGTGGGATAATCTGATAAAGTCTGGTATTAATTCTTCTCTAAATGTCTGATAGAACTCAGCTGAGAATTTATTAGGTCCTGGTCTTTTCTTTTTTTGAAGTCTTTTAATTGCTGTTTCAATTTCATTACTTAATATTGATCTGTTTTGGTTTTCTATATCTTCCTGATTCAATTTGGGCAGGTCATATGTATTTAAAAATGTGTCAATGTCTTCCAGATTTTTCAGTTTGTTGGAATA
Source organism: Sciurus carolinensis (assembly GCF_902686445.1). Lineage (NCBI taxonomy): Eukaryota > Metazoa > Chordata > Mammalia > Rodentia > Sciuridae > Sciurus > Sciurus carolinensis. Next base: position 30,061,225 of record NC_062232.1, read on the forward strand.
TAAATTTTCAAAACAGGTTCTGATAATCCTCTGGATTTCAAAAGGCTCTATGGTGATATCTCCTTTTTTATCTTCAACCTTGTTGATTTGGGTCTTCTTACACTTTCTTTTTGTTATTTTGACTAAGAGTTTGTCAATCTTATTTATCTTTTCAACTCTTTGTTGCATTCATCCTGTGTATTATTTTCCTGTTCACAATTTCATTGATTTCAGCCCTAATCTTAATTATTTCCTGTCTTCTATAGGTTTTGTAGTTATTTGTTCTTTGACTAAGGCCTTGAGGTGGAGCATAAGTTTATTTTTTGAGGATCTAATTTTTTATCGTAGGCACCCAGTGGTATGGATTTTCCTCTCAGAACTGCTTTCATGCTGTCACACAGATTTTGATATGTTTTATCTCTGTTCTTGTTCCTTTCTAAGAATTTTTTGATTTCTATTCTCATTTTTTCTTTGATCCATTCCTCATTTAAGAGAATATTGTTCAATTTCCATGTGTTTTTTTGGTTTCTACTATTTTTCTTGCTGTTGATTTCTAGTTTCATCCCACTATGATCTGAGATAATACATGGGATTATATCTATATTTTTCTATTTGCTAAGATTTGCTTTTGGCCTAGAATATGATCCATTTTGGAAAAAGTTCCATGCACAGCTAAGAAGAAGGTAAATTCAAGTACTTTGGGGTGGTACATTCTGTAGATGTCCCTTAGGTCCATTTGATTTATAGTGTTGTTTAGTTGGAGATATCTTTATTGATTTTATGTTTTGTTGATTTGTTTATTGATGATAAGGGTGTGTAGTTTCTCTTGTGCCAGGCTAGCTTATACGTAGGGTAAGGGTGTGGAATCAAGACCCAGACTCCGGGAGTTGGAAACAGGCTCGTGGCGAGCAGCCTGAAAACTCGTTTATTGCAGGAACAGCTATACATTTTATAGGTTGCTTGCCCAATCACAATGTGCCACAGGAGATCAGACCACCAGGTTCCTATACGGGTTCCCTTGGTAACACTGAGTCAACTTTGGGCAGTTGTTTACTTTCCTAGGTAGCCAAAGCAGAACGCTCCTCCCTGTAAGTTTTCCTTACACACTTGAGACATTAACTGCTGCCAGCCAAGAACTAGGATTTCTCCCAACAAGGGTGTTTTGAAATCACCCAGTATTATTGTGTTGGGGTCCGTGTGGGAATTAATGTCATACAGTATGTTGTCCAAGTAATTGAGAGTGTTGATATTTGGGGCATAAATGTTTACTATTGTTATAACCTCTTGTTGGATTGTTCCCTTCACTAGAATGTAGTGACCTTCTTAGTCTCATCTGATTAATTTTTGCTTGAAATCTGCTTTGTCAGATAGGAGAACAGCTACTCCTGTTTATAAAATAAACCATACCCATGGATTATTTTTGGCCATCCTTGTACTTCCAGCCTGTGGATGTCTTTACCTATAACATAAGTCTCTTGTAAACAGCATATTGTTGGATCTTAATTTTTTTTAATCCATTCTGCTAATCTGTGTCTTTTAGTTGGGGAGTTGAGACTATTAACATTCTCCATTAGAATGGATATGTGTTTGTGGTTTCAAGCCATTTTGGTTTGTTGCTATATTTCATCCTGTCTTGGTTCTCATTCAGTGGTTTGTTTTATTGAACTTCCTCTGGGAGATTTGGAAAATGTTATTCAGTTCCTTTGTGTGCAGTTTATCTTTTGAGTATTCTTTGTAGTTCTGGTTTGGTGCTCATGAATTCCCTTAGTTTATTCTTATTATGGAAAGTTTTTATTTCCCACTTGAATTTGAAACTGAGCTTTGCTAGGCATAGTAACCTGGGCTGACAGTTGTTTTCTTTAAAGACTTGGAATACCTTATTCCATGTCCTCTTTGATTTTAGGTTCTCAGCTAAGAAATCAGAAGTGAGCCTTGTTGGTTTGCCTCTAAATGTCACCTGCTGATTCTTGTGGTTTTTAATAGTTTTTCCTTATTTTCTGTGTTAGGCATTTTGATTATGATATGTCATGATGAGCTTCATATTTGACCAGGTATATTTGGGGTCCTGTAATCCTCCTGTAATGTGTATCTATCTCATTTCTGAAATGGGAAACATTTTCTGTAACTATCTCATTAAAAATGATCTTAAAAAAAAAGAAAATGATCTTTATGGCTTTAGTTGTGTCTCCATATTTTCTTTTGTCCCAATGATTTTCAGGTTTGGTGTTTTAAAGTTGTCCCAGAGTTCTTGTGTATTCTGGTCATGTTCTATAATTCTTTCCCTTCACTGTCTTCTGTGTCCCAAGATTGTATAGCCTGTCTTCAAGGGCTAAGGTTTTCTTTTCTTTTTTTTTATTTTATTTTATTTATTTTTTTTATTATTATTGTATACAAATGGGATACATGTTCTTTCTCTATTTGTACATGGAGTCAAGGCATACCATTTGTGTAATCATATGTTTACATAGGGCAATGATGTTTGATTCATTATTTTTTTTCCCTTCCCCCCCACCCCTCCCACCCCTCCCACCCCTCTTTTCCCTCTATACAGTCCTTCTTTCCTTCATTCTTACCACACTCCTTATCCCTAACCCTAAACCTAACCCTAAACCTAATGCTAACCCTTCCCACCCCGCAATATATGTCCTCATCCGCTTATCAGCGAGATCATTCATCCTTCAGTTTTTTGAGATTGGCTTATCTCAATTAGCATGATATTCTCCAATTTCATCCATTTGCCTGCAAATGCCATAATTTTATCATTCTTCATTGCAGAGTAATATTCCATTGTATATATATGCCACAGTTTCTATATCCATTCATCAACTGAAGGGCATCTAGGTTGGTTCCACAATTTGGCTATGGTGAATTGAGCAGCAATGAACATTGATGTGGCTGTATCTCTATAGTATGCTGATTTTAAGTCCTTTGGGTATAGGCCAAGGAGTGGGATAGCTGGGTCAAATGGCGTTTCCATTCGGAGCTTTCTGAGGAATCGCCATACGGCTTTCCAGAGTGGCTGCACTAATTTGTAACCCCACCAGCAATGTATGAGTGTTCCTTTTTCACCACATCCTCGCCAACACCTATTGTTGCTTGTATTCTTGATAATCACCATTCTAATTGGGGTGAGATGAAATCTTAGGGTAGTTTTGATTTGCATTTCCCTTATTACTAGGGATGTTGAACATTTTTTCATATATCTATTGATTACTTGTACATCTTCTTCTGTGAAGTGTCTGTTCATTTCCTTAGCCCATTTGTTGATTGGATTATTTGCATTCTTGGTGTAGAGTTTTTTGAGTTCTTTATAGATTCTGGAAATTAGCGCTCTATCTAAAGTATGGTTGGCAAAGATATTCTCCCACTCTGTAGGCTCTCTCTTCACATTTCTGACAGTTTCCTTTGCTGAGAGAAAGCTTTTTAGTTTGAATCTATCCCAGTTGTTGATTCTTGCTTTTATTTCTTGTGCTATGGGAGTCCTGTTAAGGAAGTCTGATCCTAAGCCAACAAGTTGAAGATTTGGATCTACTTTTTCTTCTATAAGATGCAGGATCTCTGGTCTGATTCCGAGGTCCTTGATCCATTTTGAGTTGAGATTTGTGTAGGGTGAGAGAAAGGGGTTTAATTTCATTCTGTTGCATATGGTTTTCCAATTTTCCCAGCACCATTTGTTGAAGAGGCTATCTTTTCTCCATTGCATATTTTTGGAACCTTTGTCTAGTATGAGAAAATTGTATTTATTTGGGTTTGTGTCTGTGTCCTCTATTCTGTACCATTGATCTACCTGTCTATTTTGGTACCAATACCATGCCGTTTTTGTTACTATTGCTTTGTAGTAGAGTTGAAGATCTGGTATTGCAATACCCCCTGCTTCGTTCTTGCTACTTAGGATTGCTTTAGCTATTCTAGGTTTTTTATTCTTCCAGATGAATTTCATAATTTCTTGCTCTATTTCTGCAAGGTACATCATTGGTATTTTAATTGGAATTGCATTGAATCTGTATAGCACTTTAGGTAGTATGGCCATTTTGACAATATTAATTCTGCCTATCCAGGAACATGGGAGATCTTTCCATCTTCTAAGGTTTTCTTGAATTTCTTTCTTTAGTGTTCTGTAGTTCTCATTGTAGAGGTCTTTCACCTCTTTTGTGAGATTGATTCCCAAGTATTTTATTTTTTTCGATGATATTGTGAATGGGGTAGTTTTCCTAAATTCTCTTTCTGAGGATTCATCACTTATGTACAAAAATGCATTGGGTTTATGAGCATTGATCTTGTAACCTGCTACTTTACTGAATTTACTTATGAGTTCTAAAAGTTTTCTGGTGGAATTTCCAGGTTCCTCTAAATATATAATCATGTCGTCAGCGAACAGGGATAGTTTGAGTTCTTCTTTTCCAATTTGTATCCCTTTAATATCTTTGGTTTGTGTAATTGCTCTGGCTAGAGTCTCAAGGACGATGTTGAATAGAAATGGTGAAAGAGGGCATCCCTGACTTGTTCCAGTTTTTAGGGGGAACGCTTTCAGTTTTTCACCATTTAGAATGATATTGGCCATGGGCTTAGCATAGATTGCCTTTATAATGTTAAGGAATGTTCCCACTATCCCTATTTTTTCTAGTGTTTTGAGCATGAATGGGTGCTGTATTTTATTGAATGCTTTTTCTGCATCTATTGAAATAATCATGTGATTCTTAACTTTAAGTCTGTTGGTATGGTAAATGACATTTATTGATTTCCGAATGTTGAACCAACCTTGCATCCCTGGGATAAAACCCACTTGATCGTGGTGCACTATCTTTTTAATATATATTTGTATGCGATTTGCTAAAATTTTGTTGAGAATTTTTGCGTCGATGTTCATTAAGGATATTGGTCTGAAATTTTCTTTCCTCGATGTGTCTCTGTCTGGTTTAGGTATCAGGGTGATATTGGATTCATAGAACGAGTTTGGGAGGGTTCCCTCCTCTTCTATTTCATGGAATACTTTGAGGAGTATTGGAATGAGCTCTTCTTTAAAGGTTTTGTAGAACTCGACTGAGAACCCATCTGGTCCCGGACTTTTATTTGTTGGTAGGCTTTTGATGACCTCTTCTATTTCATTGCTTGAAATTGGTTTATTTAAGTTGTGTATGTCCTCCCCGTTCTGTTTAGGTAATTCATATGTCTCTAGAAATTTGTTGATGTCTTTGAGGTTTTCTGTTTTGTTGGAGTATAGATTTTCAAAATAGCTTCTAATTATGTTTTGTATTTCACTCGTGTCTGTTGTGATGTTTCCTTGTTCATTCCGAATTTTAGTAATTTGAGTTTTCTCCCTCTTTCTCTTTGTTAGTGTGGCTAAGGGTTTATCAATTTTGTTTATTTTTTCAAAGAACCAACTGTTTATTTTGTTAACTTTTCCAATTGTTTCTTTTGTTTCAATTTCGTTGATTTCGGCTCTGATTTTATCTATTTCCTGTCTTATACTACTTTTGGTATTGATCTGCTCTTCTTTTTCTAGGGCTTTGAGCTGTAGTGTTAAGTCGTTTATTTGTTGATTTCTACTTCTTTTTTTGAATGCGCCTCATGAAATAAATCTTCCTCTAAGTACTGCTTTCATAGTGTCCCAGAGATTTTGATATGATGTGTCTTTGTTCTCGTTTACTTCTAAGAAGTTTTTTATTTCCCTCCTGATGTCTTCTGTTATCCAATCATCATATAATAGTGTATTATTTAATCTCCAGGTATTGGAGAAGTTTCTGATTTTTATTCTGTCATTTATTTCTAATTTCAATCCATTATGATCTGATAGAGTACAAGGTAGTATCTCTATCTTCTTGTATTTGCTAACAGTAGCTTTGAGGCATAAAATATGATCTATTTTAGAGAAGGATCCATGTGCTGCTGAGAAGAAAGTGTATTCGTTCTTTGTTGGATGGTATATTCTATATATGTCCGTTAAGTCTAAGTTGTTGATTGTGTTATTGAGATCTATGGTTTCTTTATTCAATTTTTGTTTGGAAGATCTATCCAGTGGTGAGAGAGGTGTGTTAAAATCACCTAGTATTATTGTGTTGTGGTCTATTTGATTTCTGGAATTAAGAAGGATTTGTTTGATGTACGTGGATGAGCCAATGTTTGGGGCATAGATATTTATGATTGTTATGTCTTGCTGATTTATGCTTCCCTTAAGCAGCATGTAATGTCCTTCTTTATCCCTTCTGACTAGTTTTGGCTTGAAGTCCACATTATCTGAAATGAGAATGGATACTCCAGCTTTTTTGCTGTGTCCGTGTGCACGGTATGTTTTTCCCCATCCTTTCACCTTTAGTCTATGAGTATCTCTTTCTATAAGATGAGTCTCTTGCAGGCAGCATATTGTTGGATCTTTCTTTTTAATCCAATCTGCCAGTCTATGTCTTTTGATTGACGAGTTCAGGCCATTAACATTCAGGGTTATTATTGTGATATGATTTGCATTCCCAGTCATTTGACTCATTTTTGTTTTTTGACATGATTTGGTTTCTCCTTTATTTGGCTATTCCTTTAGGCTAGCGCCTCCTGTTGCTGATTTGCATTGTTGTTTTTCATCTCTTCCTCATGGAATATTTTGCTGAGAATGTTCTGTAATGCTGGCTTTCTTTTTGTAAATTCCTTTAGCTTTTGTTTATCATGGAAGGATCTTATTTCATCGTCAAATTTGAAGGTAAGTTTTGCAGGGTATAAGATTCTTGGTTGGCATCCATTTTCTTTCAGGGCTTGGTAAATGTTGTTCCAGGCCCTTCTAGCTTTTAGGGTCTGGATTGAAAAATCTGCTGATATTCTTATTGGTTTCCCTCTGAATGTAATTTGATTCTTTTCTCTCGCGGCCTTTAAAATTCTGTCTTTATTTTGTATGTTAGGTATCTTCATAATAATGTGCCTTGGTGTGGGTCTGTTGTAATTTTGTATATTTGGAGTTCGATAAGCCTCTTGTACTTGGTTTTCCATTTCATTCTTCAGATTTGGGAAATTTTCTGATATTATTTCATTGAATAGATTGTTCATTCCTTTGGTTTGTTTCTCTAAGCCTTCCTCAATCCCAATAATTCTCAAATTTGGTCTTTTCATGATATCCCATAATTCTTTTAGATTCTGTTCATGATTTCTTACCATCTTCTCTGTTTGGCCAACTTTGTTTTCAAGATTAAATATTTTTTCTTCAATATCTGAGGTTCTGTCTTCCAGGTGTTCTACCCTATTGGTTATGCTTTCTATGGAGTTTTTAACTTGGTTTATTGTTTCCTTCATTTCAAGTATTTCAGTTTGGTTTTTTTTTTCAGTATCTCTAACTCTTTATTGAAATGATCTCTTGCTTCCCGTATTTGCTCTTTTAACTGTTGATTGGTGCGATCATTTAATGCCTGCATTTGCTCTTTCATCTCCTCCTTCAATGCCTGCATTTGCTCTTTCATCTCGTCATTTGCTTCTCTGATTGTTTTAATTATGTACATTCTGAACTCCCTTTCTGACATTTCTTCTTCTGTGCTGTCATTGGGTTTTATTGATGTAGTATCTAGGTTTGTTTGGGACATTTTCTTCCCTTGTTTTCTCATATTGGTCAGATGTCAGTGGGAATCTGATATATTGCAGATTTCCTCTATTGGCTTATAGTGTCCCGGTAGATTTCCAGTGTATCACCTCCCAGCCTTCAGTAGCCTGAAGTCTTGGAGGAACTTATAATGCAGTACTTCCGAAGAAAGCTGCCCCTAGCGCCTACTAGTTCCAGGGCTTGGAGCTGGCTCTGTGCGGAAAGGCTCTCACTGGGGGCCTGCACCGTGCAGCTGGCCATGTGGGGGGAGCCCACCACCGGAGTGTGGAAGGCTACCTTGGGAAGACTCTAGCTGCCCTACCCTGCTCTGATAACCCCACACCTATCTGTGCCTGGCGCCCAGGCCAAGTTTTGCCCAGTGGAAGAGACTCACCCCGTGACTCTATTTTTGTCCAAGTCTCTCGATGACTCCCCTTCTTGAGTCCTGGGGTCTGGAGTGACTGGAGATGCAGTCACCTTCTACTCCGCCATCTTGGATCACGCCAGGTTTTATTTTCTATGTACTCTAATCTATTAGTGATGAATTCAGGTAAGTTTTTAATTTGATTGATTGTGTCTTTCATTTCTAGGAATGCTGCTTCGTTTCATTTCACTATTTCTGAATGTTTTTTTTTAATTTATTTTTATTGTAAACAAATGGGATACATGTTGTTTTTGATTGTACATGGAGTAACAGCATACCAATTGCATAATCATACATTTACATAGGGTAATGATGTTTGATTCATTCGGTTATTTTTTTCCTTCCCCCCCACCCCTCCCACCTCTCTTTTCCCTCTATACAGTCCCTCCTTCCTCCATTCTTGTCCCCCCTCCCACCCCGAATTACATGTCATCATCCGCTTATCAGTGAGATCATTCGTCTTTTGGATTTTTGAGATTGGCTTATCTCACAAACATGATATTCTCTAATTTCATCCATTTGCCTGCAAATGCCATGATTTTATTATTCTTTTTTTTTTATTGTAAACAAATGGGATACATGTTGTTTCTCTGTCTGTACATGGCGTAAAGGCATACCATTTGTGTAATCATAGATTTACATAGGGCAATGTTGTTTGACCCATTCTGCCATTTTTCCCTTCCCCCCACCCCTCCCACCCCTCCCCTCCCTCTATAGAGTACTTCCTTTCTCCATTCCTGGTCCCCTCCCTAAACCCAACTCCAACCCCAACACTAACCCCTCCCACCCCCCATTATGTGTCATCATCCACTTATTAGCGATATCATTCGTCCTTTCGTTTTTTGAGATTGGCTTATCTCACTTAGCATGATATTCTCCAGTCTCATCCATTTGCCTGCAAATGCCATAATTTTATCATTCTTTATGGCTGAGGAATATTCCATTGTATATATATACCACATTTTCTTTATCGATTCATCAATTGAAGGATATCTAGTTTGGTTCCACAATCTGGATATTGTGAACTGAGCAGCTATGAACATTGATGTGGCTGTATCTCTGTAATATGCTGATTTTAAGTCCTTTGGGTATAGGCCAAGGAGTGGGATAGCTGGGTCAAATGGTGGTTCCATTCCAAGTTTTCTAAGGAGTATCCATACTGCTTTCCAGAGTGGCTGCACTAATTTGCAGCCCCACCAGCAATGTATGAGTGTATTTTTCTCCCCACATCCTCGCCAACACCTGTTGTTGCTTGTGTTCTTGATAATCGCCATTCTAATTGGGGTGAGATGGAATCTTAGGGTGGTTTTGATTTGCATTTCTCTTATTACTAGAGATGTTGAACCTTTTTCCATATGTTTGTTGATTGCTTGTAGATCTTCTTCTGTGAAGTGTCTATTCATTTCCTTAGCCCATTTGTCGATTGGATTATTTGCATTCTTGGTGTAGAGTTTTTTGAGTTCTTTATAGATTCTGGAGATTAGCGCTCTATCTGAACTATGATTGTCAAAGATTTTCTCCCACTCTGTAGGCTCTTTCTTCGCATTTCTGATAGTTTCCTTTGCTGAGAGAAAACTTTTTAGTTTGAATCTATCCCAGTTATTAATTCTTGCTTTTGTTTCTTGTGCTATGGGAGTCCTGTTGAGGAAGTCTGGTCCTAAGCCAACATGTTGAAGCTCTGGACCTACTTTTTCTTCTATAAGATGCAAGGTCTCTGCTCTGATTCCGAGATCCTTAATCCATTTTGAGTTTAGTTTCGTGCATGGTGAGAGATATGGGTTTAGTTTCATTCTGTTGCATATGGATTTCCAATTCTCCCAGCATCATTTGTTGAAGAGGCTATCTTTTCTCCATTGCATATTTTTGGATCCTTTGTCTAGTATGAGAAAATTGTATTTATTTGGGTTTGTGTCCGTGTCCTCTCTTCTGTACCATTGATCCACCTTTCTATTTTGGTACGAATACCATGCCGTTTTTGTTACTATTTCTTTGTAGTAGAGGTGAAGATCTGGTATTGCGATATCCCCTGCTTCACTCTTTCTGCCAAGGATTGCTTTAGCTATTCTGGGTTTTTTATTCTTCCAGATGAATTTCATAATTTCTTGCTCTATTTCTGTAAGGTACATCATTGGGATTTTAATTGGAATTGCATTGAATCTGTATAGCACTTTTGGTAGTATGGCCATTTTGACAATATTAATTCTTCCTATCCAAGAACATGGGAGATCTTTCCATCTTCTAAGGTTTTCTTGAATTTCTTTCTTTAGTGTTCTGTAGTTCTCATTGTAGAGGTCTTTCACCTCTTTTGTGAGATTGATTCCCAAGTATTTTATTTTTTTCAAAGCTATTGTGAATGGGGTAGTTTTCCTAATTTCTCTTTCTGAAGTTTCATCGCTTATGTATAAAAATGCCTTAGATTTATGTGCATTGATCTTATATCCCGCTACTTTACTGAATTCACTTATGAGATCTAAAAGTTTTCTGGTGGAATTTCCTGGTTCCTCTAAGTATACAATCATATCATCAGCAAATAGGGATAGTTTGAGTTCTTCTTTTCCTATTCGTATCCCTTTAATTTCTTTGGTCTGTCTAATTGCTCTGGCTAGAGTTTCAAGGGCAATATTGAATAGAAGTGGTGAAAGAGGGCATCCCTGCCTTGTTCCAGTTTTTAGAGGGAATGCTTTCAGTTTTTCAACATTTAGAATGATATTAGCCATGGGCTTAGTATAGATGGCCTTTACAATGTTAAGGAATGTTCCCACTATCCCTATTTTTTCTAGTGTTTTGAGCATGAAGGGGTGCTGTATTTTATCAAATGCTTTTTCTGCATCTATTGAAATAATCATGTGATTCTTGACTTTAAGTCTATTGATATGGTGAATGACATTTATTGATTTCCTGATGTTGAACCAATCTTGCATCCCTGGGATGAAACCCACTTGATCATGGTGCACTATCTTTTTGATATGTTTTTGTATGCGATTTGCTAAAATTTTGTTGAGAATTTTTGCGTCGATGTTCATTAAAGATATTGGTCTGAAATTTTCTTTCCTTGATGTGTCTCTGTCTGGTTTGGGTGTCAGGGTGATATTGGCTTCATAGAATGAGTTTGGGAGGGTTCCCTCCTCTTCTATTTTCTGGAATACTTTGAGAAGTATTGGAATGAGCTCTTCTTTAAAGGTTTTGTAGAACTCGGCTGAGAACCCATCTGGTCCTGGACTTTTCTTTGTTGGTAGGCTTTTGATGACTTCTTCTATTTCATTACTTGAAATTGGTCTATTTAAATTGTGTATGTCCTCCTCGTTCAGTTTAGGCAATTCATATGTCTCTAGAAACCTGTTGATGTCTTCAAAATTTTCTATTTTGTTGGAGTATAGATTTTCAAAATAGCTTCTAATTATGTTTTGTATATCAGTCGTGTCTGTTGTGATATTTCCTTGTTCATTCCAAATTTTAATGATTTGGGTTTTCTCTCGTCTTCTCTTTTTTAGTGTGGCTAAAGGTTTAACAATTTTGTTTATTTTTTCGAAGAACCAACTATTTATTTTGTCAATTTTTTGTATTGTTTCTTTTGTTTCAATTTCGTTGATTTCAGCTCTGATTTTATCTATTTCCTCTCTTCTACTACTTTTGGTGTTGGTCTGTTCTTCTTTTTCTAGGGCTTTGAGCTGTGGTGTTAGGTCATTTATTTTTTGAGTTTTATTTCTTTTATTAAATGTGCTCCATGAAATAAATCTTCCTCTAAGTACTGCTTTCATAGTGTCCCAGAGATTTTGATATGATGTTTCTTTGTTCTCATTTACCTCTAAGAATTTTTTAATTTCCTTCCTAATATCTTCTGTTATCCATTCATCATATAATAGCATATTGTTTAATCTCCAGGTGTTGGAGTAGTTTCTGTTTTTTACTCTTTCATTTATTTCTAACATCAATCCATTATGATCTGATAGAATACAAGGTAGTGTCTCTATCTTCTTGTATTTGCTGACATTAGCTTTGTGGCATAATATATGGTCTATTTTAGAGAAGGATCCATGTGCTGCTGAGAAGGAAGTGTATTCGCTCTTGGTTGGATGGTATATTCTATAAATGTCTGTTAAGTCTAAATTATTGATTGTGTTATTGAGATCTATGGTTTCTTTTTTCAATTTTTGTTTGGAAGGTCTGTTCAGTGGTGAGAGAGGTGTGTTAAAATCACCTAGTATTATTGTGTTATGGTGTATTTGGTTTCTAAAATTGAGAAGGATTTGTTTAACATACATGGATGAGCCACTGTTTGGGGCATAGATGTTTATGATTGTTATATCTTGCTCATTTATGGTTCCCTTAAGCAGTGTGAAATGTCCTTCTTTATCCCTTCTGACTAACATTGGCTTGAAGTCCACATTATCTGAAATGAAGATGGATACTCCAGCTTTTTTGCTGAGTCCATGTGCATGGTATGTTTTTCCCCATCCTTTCACCTTTAGTCTATGTGTATCTCTTTCTATGAGGTGAGTCTCTTGCAGGCAACATATTGTTGGATCTTTCTTTTTAATCCAATCTGCCAGTCTATGTCTTTTGATTGATGAATTCAGGCCATTAGCATTCAGGGTTATTATTGAGATATGATTTGTATTCCCAGTCATTTGGTTCAAATTTAAAATTTTTGACACATCTTGGTTCCTCCTTTATTTGACAGTTCCTTTAGGATAATTCCTCCCTTTGCTGATTTGTTTCTTTGTTTTTTATCTCTTCCTCATGAAATATTTTCCTGAGAATGTTCTGTAATGCTGGCTTTCTTTTTGTAAATTCTTTTAGCTTTTGTTTATCATGGAATGATTTTATTTCATCGTCAAATTTGAAGGTAAGTTTTGCTGGGTATAAGATTCTTGGTTGGCATCCATTTTCTTTCAGGGCTTGGTAAATGTTGTTCCAGGCCCTTCTAGCTTTTAGGGTCTGGATTGAAAAATCTGCTGATATCCGTATTGGTTTCCCCCTGAATGTAATTTGGTTCTTTTCTCTCACAGCCTTTAAAATTCTGTCTTTATTTTGTATGTTAGGTATCTTCATAATAATGTGCCTTGGTGTGGATCTATTGTAATTTTGTCTATTTGGAGTCCTATAAGCCTCTTGGACTTGATTTTCCATTTCATTCTTCAGATTTGGGAAATTTTCTGATATTATTTCATCGAATGGATTGTTCATTCCTTTGGTTTGTTTCGCTAAGCCTTCCTCAATCCCAATAATTCTCAAATTTGGCCTTTTCATGATATCCCATAGTTCTTGGAGATTCTGTTCATGATTTCTTACCATCTTCTCTGTTTGTTCAACTTTGTTTTCGAGGTTAAATATTTTGTCTTCAATATCTGAAGTTCTGTCTTCCAGGTGTTCTATCCTATTGGTTATGCTTTCTATGGAGTTCTTAATTTGGTTTATTGTTTCTTTCGTTTCAAGGATTTCTGTTTGGTTTTTTTTCAATATCTCTAATTCTTTATTGACATGATCTTTTGCTTCCTGAATTTGCTCTGTTAACTGTCGATTGGTGCGATCGTTCAATGCCTGCATTTGCTCTTTCATCTCTTCGTTTGCTTCCCTAATCATTTTAATTATGTACATTCTGAACTCCCTTTCTGTCATTTCTTCTGCCATGCTGTCGTTGGATTTTATTGATGTAACATCCAGATTTGTTTGGGCATTTTCTTCCCTTGTTTTCTCATATTGTTCAGGAATCAGTGGGTCATTAAGATATTGCAGATTTCCTCTATCGATTTATAATGTCCCTGAAGATTGCTAGTATATCCCCTCTTATCCTTCAGTAGCCTGAAGTCTTGGAGGAAGTTGATAATGCGGAGCTCCACGAAGAAGCTGCCTCTGTAGGGTGGTGACCCTCAGGTGGCGTATATTCCCTGCTAGTGGTCAGAGGTGTCTCCACTTGTTGACCAATGTTCATCCAACGGGGAACTAGTCTGCGGGCTGAGGCAAGGCCTATTTGTGCCTGTGTCTCTGGTTTAACCATCCCTGTGGGAAAACCTCTCCCGGTAGGGAAGACTCACTCAGTGGGGACGTCTTGCTGGTCAGTTCCCCTCCTAGAGGTTCCCCTCAATCTACAACTACCGCCTGGGCTGGGCTGTCTTCCTCTGCAACGTTCCCAGGGGCCCGGACCTACCTCCTGGGCCTGGGAGCCTCACCCTTCGCAGGCGAGTCTCCTTAGGCTGCCTCTCCCAGAGAATCTGCCAGCAGTCCTGGAAACTTTGCTCCACCCCTAGGCGTGTCTCTGTGCGGCTCTTCCAGCAAGAAGCCACCTAGCTCCTGGGACCCTGCTCTGCACCTAATCGCCTGGCTATGTGGCCCCTCTTCTGAGCCGCCACCTGGAGCCCCGTACAATAGCTCCGATACCCAGAGACCCGGCACACACCTCCTCCTCCGGACAGCGGCCCGGTTTCCGACGCAGTCACTAGGAGTCCAAGCAACTCACTTCACGTCTCCTCCTCCCGCCAACCGCCCGTAGCCCTAGGCAGTCACTCCCTGTCCAACTGACCCGCCCTTTTCCTCCTCCTCCTCCTCGGGGTAGCCCCCCTGGTGTTCAGGAGCGGTGGTTCCGAGACCAAGTGACCCACCGCGCTCCTTCTCCAGGCAGGCCACCGGTGTTCAGGAGCGGTCGCTTTTAGTCCAGTCAAATCACCACTCGCCTCCTCCTCTGGCAATCGCCTGTAGCTCTGATGCAGTCACTCTTAGGTCAAGCGACCCACCACTCTCCTCTTCTTCCTCCGGGCAACCTCCCGGTGTTCAGAAGCAGTCACTCTGAGTCCAAACAGCTCACCACGCAGCTCCTCCTCAGGCAGCCGCCCAGAGCCCCAGTGGTTGCTCCGAGTCCAAGCGCTGTGCTGAGCCGCCTCCTCTATGATGATCCCAGTTGTCCGTGTTTACCGCTCCAGCTGGGGGAGGGGCGTCTTGCCGAGCAACTCTACTTCACAAAGTTCCCTGGGTTCCGGGGCTACCGCCCCATCCGGGATGCCTCCCCAATGGGAGAGACTCACCCAGCGGCTTTGAGTTGGTCCCAAGTCTCTCACTATCTCCTCTTTTGAATCTTGCGTCCTGGAGCAACGTGAAATGCAGCCGCCCTCTAGTCCGCCATTTTGAAAACTCCTTATTATTCTTTATAGCTGAGTAATATTCCATTGTATATATATACCACAGTTTCTTTATCCATTCATCAATTGAAGGACATCTAGGTTGGTTCCACAATCTGGATATTGTGAACTCAGCAGCTATGAACATTGATGTGGCTGTATCTCTGTAATATGCTGATTTTAAGTCCTTTGGGTATAGGCCAAGGAGTGGGATAGCTGGGTCAAATGGTAGGTCCATTCCAAGTTTTTTAAGGAATCTCCACACTGCTTTCCAGAGTGGCTGCACTAATTTGCAGCCCCACCAGCAATGTATGAGTGTACCTTTTTCCCCACATCCTCGCCAACACATATTGTTGCTTGTATTCTTGATAATCGACTTTCTAATTGGGGTGAGATGGAATCTTGGTGTAGTTTTGATTTGCATTACTCTTATTACTAAAGTTGGTGAACATTTTTTCATATGTTTGTTGATTGCTTGTAGATCGTCTTCTGTGAAGTGTCTGTTTATATCCTTAGCCCATTTGTTGATTGGGTTATTCATATTCTTCGTGTAGAGTTTTTTGAGTTCTTTATATATTCTGGAAATTGGTGCTCTATCTGAAGTATGAGTGGCAAAGATATTCTCCCACTCTGTAGGCTCTCTCTTCGCATTGCTGATAGTTTCCTTTGCTGAGAGAAAGCTATTTAGTTTGAATCTATCCCAGTTATTGACTCTTCCTTTTATTTCTTGTGCTATGGGAGTCCTGCTAAGGAAGTCTGATCCGAAGCCAACAAGTTGAAGATTTGGACCTACTTTTTCTTCTATAAGATGCAGGGTCTCTGGTCTGCTTTCAAGGTCCTTGACCCATTGTGAGTTGAATTTTGTGCAGGATGAGAGATAGGGGTTTAGTTTCATTCTGTTGCATATGGATTTCCAGTTTTCCCAGCACCATTTGTTGAAGAGGCTATCTTTTCTCCATTGCATATTTTTGGACCCTTTGTCTAGTATGAGAAAATTGTATTTATTTGGGTTTGTGTCCGTGTCCTCTATTCTGTACCATTGATCCAACTTTCTATTTTGGTGCCAATACCATGCTGTTTTTGTTACTATTGCTTTGTAGTACAATTGAAGTTCTGGTATTGCGATATCCCCTGCTTCATTTTTCCTGCTAAGGATTGCTTTAGCTATTCTGGGTTTCTTATTCATCTTATTCATCTGGAAGATGAATTTCATGATTGCTTGCTCTATTTCTGTAAGGTACGTCATTGGAATTTTAATTGGAATTGCATTGAATCTGTATAGCACTTTTGGTAGTATGTCCATTTTGACAATATTATTTCAGCCTATCCAAGAACATGGGAGATCTTTCCATCTTCTAAGGTTTTCCTCGATTTCTTTCTTCAATGTTTTGTAGTTTTCATTGTAGAGATCTTTTACCTCTTTGGTTAGATTGATTCCCAAGTATTTTTTTTTTTTGAGGCTATTGCAAATGGAGTTGTTTTCCTCATTTCCCTTTCAGCTGTTTCATCGCTTGCATATAAAAATGCTTTAGATTTATGTGTGTTGATTTTATAGCCTGCTATTTTGCTGAATTCATTGATGAGGTCTAGAAGTTTTCTGAAGGAGATTTTTTGGATCCTCTAAGTAGAGAATCATGTCATTGGCAAATAGTGACAGTTTAAGTTCCTCTTTTCCTATTTGTATCCCTTTAATTTCTTTGGTCTGCCTAATTACTCTGGCTAGAGTTTCGAGGACAATGTTGAATAGAAGTGGTGAAAGAGGACATCCCTGTCTTTTTCCTGTTTTTAAAGGGAATGGTTTCAGTTTTTCTCCATTATGAATGATGTTGGCCATGGGCTTAGCATAAACAGCCTTTACAATGTTCAGATATGTTCCTACTATCCTTATTTTTTCTAGTGTTTTGAGCATGAAGGGGTGTTGTATTTTGTTGAACGCTTTTTCTGCATCAATTGAAATAACCATATGATTCTTATCCTTAATCTATTGACATGATGGATTACGTTGATTGATTTATGAATGTTGAACCATGCTTGCATTCCAGGGATGAATCCCACTTGATCATGGTGCACAATTTTATTAATATGTTTTTGGATATGGTTTGCCAATATTTTGTTAAGGATCTTTGCATCTGTATTCATCATGGATATTGGTCTAAAATTTTCTTTCCTTGATGTGTCTTTTCCTGGTTTGGGTATGAGAGTGATATTAGCTTCATAGAATGGATTCGGTAGGGTACCCTCCTTTTCTATTTCCTGGAATACTTTGAAAAGTATTGGAATGAGTTCTTCTTTGAAGGTCTTGTAGAACTCAGCTGAGAATCTGTCTGGTCCTGGGCTTTTCTTGAATGGTAGATTTTTAATGGTTTCTTCTATTTCATTGCTTGATATTGATCTGTTTAAACTGTGTATGACCTCCTGGTTCAGTTTGGGAGGAGCATATGTCTCTAGAAATTTGTCAATGTCTTTGGTAGTTTCTATTTTGTTGGAATACAGATTTTCAAAGTAGCTTCTCATTATGTTCTGTATCTCAGTGGTGTCTGTCGTGATATTTCCTTTTGCATCATGTATTTTAGTAATTTGAGTCATCTCTCTCCTTCTCTTTGTTAGTGTGGCTAAGGGTTTGTCTACTTTGTTTACTTTCTCAAAGAACCAACTTTTTGTTTTGTCAATTTTTTCAATTGTTGCTTTTCAATTGTTCAATTGTTTCAATTTCATTGATTTCAGCTCTGATTTTAATTATTCCCTGTCTTCTACTACTTTTGCTGTTATTCTGTTCTTCTTTTTCTAGGGCTTTGAACTGTAATGTTAGATCATTTAGTTGTTGACTTTTCATTCTTTTCTGGAATGCGCTCCATGCAATGAATTTTCCTCTTAGTACCGCTTTCATAGTGTCCCAGAGATTTTGATTTGTTGTATCATCGTTCTCATTGACCTCTAAGAATTTTTTTCTCTCCTCTCTGATGTTTTTTGTTATCCATGTTTCATTCAATAGCATATTATTTAGTCTCCAGGTGTTGGAGTAATTTCTCTTTTTTTATTTTGTCATTGATTTCTACTCTCAGTCCATTATGGTCTGATAGAACACAAGGCAGTATCTCTATTTTTTTGCATTTCCTAAGGGCTGCTTTGTGGCATAACATATGGTCTATTTTCAAGAAGGTTCCATATGCTGCTGAGAAGAAAATGAATCTGCTCGTTGATGGATGGAATATTCTATATATGTCTATTAAGTCTAGGTTATTGATTGTGTTATTGAGTTCTATGGTTTCTTTGGTTGGTTTTTGTTTGGAAGATCTATCTAGTGGTGACAGTGGTGTGTTAAAGTCACCCAGAATTATTGTGTTGTGGTCTATGTGGTTCCTGAAATTGAGAAGGATTTGCTTAATGTACAGGGATGCACCATTTTTTTGGGCATAAATATTTACTATCGTTGTGTCTTCCTGATTTATGCTTCCCTTAGCAGTATGAAATGTCCTTCTTTGTCCCTTCTGACTAACTTTGGCTTGAAGTCCACTTTATCTGATATAAGGATGGAAACCCCCACTTTTTTACTGAGTTCATGTGCATGGTAGGTTTTTTTTTCCCATCCTTTCACCTTTAGTCTGTGGATGTCTTTTTCTGAGATGAGTCTCTTGCAGGCAGCATATTGTTGGGTCTTTCTTTTTAATCCATTCTGCCAGTCTATGTCTTTTGATTGATGAGTTTAGGCCATTAACGTTCAGGGTTATTATTGAGATATGATTTGTATTCCTGGTCATTTGGCTTATTTTTGGTTTTTAAGTTGACTTGGTTTCTCCTTTGAGTGATTTTTCTCTAAGGTAGTTCCTCCCTTTGCTGACCTACATTGTTGTTTTTCATTTCCTCCTCATGGAATATTTTGTTGAGAACATTCTGTAGTGCGGGCTTTCTATTTGTAAATTCTTTTAACTTTTGTTTATCATGGAAGGATTTTATTTCATCTTCAAATCTGAAGGTTACTTTTGCTGGGGATAGGATTCTTGGTTGGCAACCATGTTCTTTCAGAGCTTGAAATATGTTGTTCCAGGCCCTTCTAGCTTTTAGAGTCCGGGTTGAGAAGTCGGCTGCTATCCGTATTGGTCTTCCCCTATATGTAATCTGATGCTTTTCTCTCGCGGCCTTCAAAATCCTATCTTTATTTTGAATGTTAGGCATTTTCATTATAATGTGCCTTGGTATGGATCTGTTGTTATTTTGTGCATCTGGTGTTCTGTAAGCCTCTTGTATTTGATTTTACATTTCATTCTTCAGGTTTGGGAAATTTTCTGATATTATTTCATTGAATAGGTTGTTCATTCCTTTGGTTTGTATCTCTGTGCCTTTGTCAATCCTAATAATTCTTAAATTTGATCTTTTCATGATGTCCCATAGTTCTTGGAGTTTCTGTTCATGATTTCTTACCATCTTCTCTGTTTGGGCAACTTTATTTTCAAGATTAAATATTTTGTCTTCATTGTCTGAGGTTCTGTCTTCCAAGTGGTCTAGTCTTTTGGTGATGCTTTCCATTAAGTTTTTTATTTGGTTTATTGTTTCCTTCATTTCAAGGATTTCCGTTTGTTTGTTTGTTTGTTTGTTTGTTTTTTAGAATCTCTATCTTTGCTGAAATGATCTTTTGCTTCCTGCAGGTGCTCTTTCAGCTTATTGGTATTATCATTCATTGCCTGCATTTGCTCTCTTATCTCATCCTTTGCTTTGCGAATCATCTTAATCATGTATAATCTGAAGTCCTTTTCTGACATTTCTTCTAACATGCTGTCATTGGATTCTATTAATATAGAATCTAGATTTGTTTGGATCATTTTCTTCCCTTGTTTTCTCATGTTGTTCATGTATCTTCCCCTCTAGCAGTGCAGATCTGGGGTATTGCAGATTTCCCCCTATAGGCTTATAGTGGCCCTATAGGTTTCCAAAACCCTTTCTTTAAGGGGAGATCAATATTAGCAGTGCCCAAATCAGATACTATGCAATCCTAGACCAAATAACCCCTATGGGGCAATAACAAAATTGTCATAGTAAACAGAATTAGTTCAAATATTATCTTTGGTAAAACAAACAGGTTTGCAATAAGGTCTGCAGTTTCTAATGGAGGATAAAGAGGATGCAGAGGGATGTAGGATGTGGCTGTTAATGGGATAAGAAAAGAATATACAGAAGTTCTAGAAAATAGAAAGGGTGAGAAAGTAATCAAAAGTAATTGGATATTAGCATTCAAAAAAGGGAGAAAGAGACTCTGAGGGAACAGGTAAACAAAAGGAAAAGAGAGCAAGAAAAGTAAAGAAATAAAAACTTAAATTTTTTCAATAAGGAGAAAAAAGAAAATCTACAGTATCAGTCATATAGTAATGAAACCTCCCAGTGTTCAGTAGCCTGATGCATGAGAGGTACCTGACAATGAGCTTTAAGCCTCCAGCAGGCGTCTCAGGATGGGTTTTGCCCTACCCAAAGATCAGAGCTACGGCTTCCAGGATTATTCAAGATGGCCACTCTGGCTTCGAAATGTGTTGGCAAATGGGGAGCTGCAGCTCAGGGGTGTACATGGTGAGCTGGAGGTCCTGGAGGTGGGATGCGGTTGGTCCGGCAGGGATTCTGGAGGTCCGGTGTGTTTGGTGTGGTTGTGGGATCCTGAATGCTGGGTGCAATCAGTTGGTCTGGGGTTCCGGTGATAGGGAGCAGTCAGTTGGTCTGGGGGTCCTGGCGGCAGGGAGCAGTCAGTTGATGTGAGGGTCCCAGGGGCAGGGAGTGATTGGTCAGGCTGAGGTATCCTGGAGACGGGGCTCAGTCAGTCGGGCCAGGGGTCCTATGGGGCCTGGCTGTTGTCTCAAAATGGCGGCAGCCACGTGTAATCAAACTGCAGGTACTGTGACAGAGAAGTTCCAGGCAACATCAGGCAGCTGGTGCTCCACTGGTGGTCGGTGATCAGTTTGCTGACTGTTGTCGGACAATCGGGAGGTGAACCTCGTGCGTTGGGTGATGGATAGGTGTAAGGGAAGCAATGGACAGGCTAGAGGCAGGCAAATGGTGGATGATAGACGCCTGACAGTGAGCAATCTACACTCAAAAAAGGCATAGATATGCTGGCAGTCTGCAGATCATCACAGCAGACAAATGGGGTAAACACCAGGGAATCGATAAGCAGCAAAAACTGCCTCACCAAGAAACAGATATCCTCTGCTTGAAACCAGAGTTAGGGAGCAACAAGGAATGTAGCCTCCCTCTAGTCCGCCATCTTGGATCTCCCTCTGATTGTTTTTTTAATCAAAGTGATCTTTCATCTCTCATAATTGCTTGCTTAATTCCTTCCTTAGATCTTCTTTTTTAGTTCATTGAACATTTTAATAATCAGTTTTTTTTTCTAATCTTTCTCTGGATTTTTTTCAACCTCACTATCATGAGATAGTTTGTTGGGGGATTGTGGATTTTGGGGTGAGAGTTGTTTGTCTGTTTCCTCATCTTTTCAGAGATCTTGGATTTGCACATCAAGTGAGATGGATTCCCTTACCTCTTTTTTTGCATATGTCCTTTGGTGTGTAATTGTCATACATTCTGGGACTTCTCTTGGTTTTTGATGTATGTATAGATGCCAAGGAGTGGAAACTAAGTTTCCTCTCTGATTGTCCATCCTGGGGTCCTTGGTGATGATTTGTGACTTTTTTCTCTTCATTTCTTTGAGTTGGCATAATGTCAGGGACTATTTAGTTCAGTAGAGTCTTTAATCCTGTAGGATCCCAGCACCTCATAGAATGGGACAAAATAAGCAATAGTAAAAACTGTTGCAAACAACAATCAATACTCAGTGTTTAAGTAAATATTATGGCATCTTCACCATTAATTACCACCAATAAAGAGGACTGGTGGGTTCAGATATTGTCAAAAGTGAAAACAATAACCACGATCTAGACCTGGCTTTAAAGCAAACAGCAGGTGTCAACTATATAATTCACAGTAGTAAGGATGGTGTTAGAATTAATGGTGGGGTAAGAGTTATATAAACAAATTAGTTCTGAATGATAGTAAAAATACAGTTACTTAGGGGAAAAGGAAATGTGTTAGGAAGTTGAAAAAGACTTTAAAATTTCAAAAAGTGAACAGAGAGAATGAAGAAGAGATGTAGCAAATGATGTTTATACTGAAGGAGGGGCAAAATAGAAAAAGTAAGCTATTGGGAAAGAGGAAGAGAGAACAATGGAATTTGGCTGTTAGCAGGAGAAGATAAGATAGAAACAAGAGAAATAAACAAAAGAAAATAATAGGAAAGCAAATAAAAAATATGCAATCCCAAAACCCCCAACCCTCAAAAGACAATGCTATGAAAAAATAATTACATTTAAAAATGCTAATAGTGAGAGAAAAAGAAACAAATAAGTGCATGAATATGTGTCCCTGATCCAATCAGTACAGGTGGAATTCACATGTGTGTGCATGTACACACACACAAACACAAACACACATGCACACACAGAAAGAACAAAAACATTAAATGAAAAATTTAAAATTTTTAAATTTTAAAAAATCCAAACTCTTAGTGAAGTATGAAGGAAACTTGTCCACTGAGGTTGTCAAAATAGTTGACCAGATTAGGTAGTCACTGTCTATGTCCAACAGTCTTTCTTTCCAATTCTTCTTGAGTTATATATTGATAGAGAGAGCAAGGGATGAGGTTGTTAATCCCTTCCTGTTTTTGTGGTGTTCTCTGAGCTGCAAGTTGGAGCAGCCTGAGGTTGAAGTTGTTTGATATCAGACTCAGTATCCCTTTTCGCCAGTGTGAGGTGGGATAGGTTAAGAGGTACTGTCAGTTGGCATTTTGTCCATTGGACCAGTTTAGTGCACTTCCAGGATACCGCTTCTGCAGTGGTCTATGAGGGGAGTTGCAACAGGTGGTACTGAAGTCTAATCAGGCCTTAGTGACTTTGTTGGTTTGGATCTTCTTTGAAGAGACTAGATTGACCCATCCCTAGGGCTAGATAGTAGCTCATCTCTTCTGCAGGTCTAGTTCAAAGGAACCTCCTAAGAAATCTAATTGTGGGGCAGTGGGTCCCTGGATACAGTACACTCTGCACCTGTTTCACTCATGTTCCATCAGGCCTAGCCTAAGTCACTCGACAGGTGCCTGTGGGATGTTGTAGTTGTAAGGTTTTGTTTTCTCCCCCCGCCCCAGTCTCCCAGGTCCCACAGTTGTTGCAGTGGTATACTCTTGCCAAGATGGCTCCTGCAGCCAATTTAGTTATAAAGCATGCTTTTCAAGCACCAGAGTGTACTTTTCAAGCACCAGCATGCAATGCAGCCTTTGGATCAGTTAAGATTAAGCAGCATTTTTAATTTCAGGTTTCTCTGTACAAGACTACGTTCCTCCTCCCTTTGTCTGTGATGAGTCCTCAGCAGCAGCTGGGCCACCATGCTAGCTCCAATGTATTCTCTCTTCTCTATTTATTTTACCCAAATTTCTGAGTCCCTAAGCTGCTTTGAGTACCGATACTAAAATTTAGTGAAATCCTTCTTTCACCCACCTTGCTGAGAAGCTGTATACCTGCTGCTTTTAAGGTAGGGGAAATAGGCAGTCAGAGCAGGAAAGAATGGTGAGGGTTGATAAGAAGGACAGATTATTAGGACCACCTTTTTAGTTATGTTTCACCATTTGAGATATGCTCTAGCATGTCAAACAACATCTGTTTCCCAAAAGGGATAAAAGAATCCATTCTCACAAAAAGACAGTTATGCAACTCAGCCTGGACTCACACATGTGACAATTAAAATCTCAAGAATGGCTTACAGGGGAGTCACTCGACTTTCCCTCATGTGTCTTTAAAAGAAAAGATGCCGAAAGATCCTGCTGGCACTTTCACCCCTCCATACTCTCCATTGGGAGCTTTATTACACTTCTGAACCTTAACCTCCTCTTTAATAAATTTCTGCTCTCTTGCTTATCTAGGCGTTCTGTGTGTTCATTCTTTGACTCCCGTGGAATACAGACCTGATCTCAATTTCTACCAGTAACACTTTGGTCCCATGCCATGGCAAAGCTTGGGATGAAGCTTTCCTCTACTCCATCATCTTCTATCTCCCTGAATAGATATTTTCTAAAAATTCAACTTTGTGTTCTTTACAAGAGTCTCACTTTATATTTAAGGATGCACACAGCCCAAAAGTGATGTAAAAAATATTCCATTCAATGACAAGTAAAAGATAGCAGAGGCAGCTATATTTATATGAGGCAAAGTAGACTTCAAGTAAAAAAAACTATAACGAGAAGCAAAGATATTGCAAATGATAAAAGAACAAATTCATCAAGAACATATGAAAGATATAAACCTATATGTACCCAACATCAAAGTACCTAAATATATGAAGCAAATATTTACCGACCTACAGGAGAAACGATAAGCAAGACAATAGTAGGTTACTTCACTACTAAAGTTTCAATGAAGTGAGAACATCCAGGCAGAAAATCTGGCATGTCAGGGTGAACCTGGGTACTTATTCTGATAGGTATTCTGTGTGTGGTTTTCTCCTACTCTTTATCTTTATGCTCATATTACCCTTTTCAAATGACTGGACACAGATCCAAATTTTCTTAATCCCAGTGACCCACAACTCATCACAGAACTCAATACCAACTGTAGTCTGGAAAACCTGTTATACTATTTTTCTCCTTTTTCAGGTCTGTCTCTTATGCCCGCACTTGAGTATTCTGACATAAGAAGCAAATACCACATATGAGACATCCAGCTTATACATTCAACTAGAACAAGTCACCATCATGTTCTACTACTACTGAATTCTTCCCCCTTTTCCATAGCCTGATGTTATAATATTCTGATCTGCCCAAGAAGACCACAGTTTTAATCAATAGAGGTTTTCATAAGTAAATCAATAAATAAACAGAAATAATCTTGATATATCTTCTTTTAATTTTGTTCCTAAATTTTACTATTTTTAAAAATCTTTCATTTTTCTTGTCTACCTGGGACTATTGTAATTGTTTACCAATTAGCCTTCCTGTGTGAGATATTGTTTTTCTTTAATTCATCCTCCATATTGTTCATACATTATATTTGCTAAAATGAAAGCATATTATTGCTTTTCTACTTAAAACCATTCACTTCTAATAACCATTAGTAGATCCAGTGTTTACAACATAAGGAACCCATCCTATAGTATGACCCTCTTTGACCCTCAATGCCAGATTTTGATTTAAGTCTCATTTTCTGACATTATTCCTTATAAGCTAAATTATTTATTCATAATTGGCTAGTAATTTTCACCCCTCTGGGTTTTTTTCTCCCAATAGTTCCCCCTGCCTTTCTCATTTCTATCATCATTGATTAAGTCTCATTTTTTGACATTATTCTTTATAAGCTAAATTATTTATTCATAATTGGCTAGTAATTTTCACCCCTCTGAATTTTTTCCTCCAACAGTTCCCCCTGCCTTTCTCATTTCTATCATCATTGAAATTCTATTCAAGATCAATTATAATCAGCTTTGTAAGACCTTTCCTCATATTGTCATGTCACTGATCATGCTGTGGTATATTTAGATGAAAACATTTCTTCCTCATTGAATATGAGCTTCTTTAAGATAGGCCTATGTGTTTTTCATTTTTGTACTCTAATTCATGATCAATTTCTGGCACATTGTAGCAACTGTTCTATAAATGTTGGTGAAATAAATAAAATGAAAATTCACAATTATAAACAGACTCAGGACCACAGATGCATCATCATTTGGAGGTTTTTCAGAAACTTATCTGTGGCAAATATTCATTACTAATGGAGCAAATATCGATGTCAATTTTCTGGAATGCAATTTTTAAATATGTATCAAAAGCCTTGAAATATTGCTATTCTTTGAGCCATAAATTCTACTTCTAAAATGCAACCCTCCAAAGGAAATCATAAATGCCAAAAATTTAAAATCAAGCTTTTCAGATATATTTAATGTATACTCAATCCAAAATAATTTAAACAAAGAAGTGAACATGTGGGTGTTGCGAAAACTAGAAAGAATACTATGTGAGTTCACAAAATTGAGGGAAGAGTTGCAGTAGCCAGGGTTCAAGGTCAAACAGTAGCGGCCAGTATTGTCAGAGGTCTCCTAAACTCTGACATCATTCTGCTAGTTTCACTTGTTAATTTTTTTTTTTTTTTTGGTACTGGGGATTGAACCCAGGGGTACTTAATCACTGAGCCACATCCCCAGCCCCCATTTAAAAAATAATTATTTTGAGACAGAGCCTAAGTTGCTTAGGGCCTCACTAAATTACTGAGGCTGTCCTTGAACTTGCAATCCTCCTGCATTGGCTTCCTGTTAAATTAATTCTTCATATGTCCTTCCTTTCAATAAGAAAATATGATCCCCAGTAGCTTCAGATACCCATTGTCTCTGCTTAGAAACTCCAGAGGTAAAAGAACCTTTCTCTTCTTTTAGCATCAATCCAGTAAAGGTCTTAATCCGACCTACTTAAGTCATGTGAAGATGCCTTGACCAGTCATTGTTTCCAAGAGAGTGGGATGAAGTGTTGATTAGCCAAAACAAGGATGCTAGAACATATTAAAAAAAAGATAAATATATAAATAAAGCATGTGTCTTCTCTGAGTCAGAGGATTATGTTACAAAACAGGTCCCACATTACAATATTTTTAAATGTTAAATGCCGATACTTACTTATAGCTTTGTGGTTAAATAAAGAGTGAATTATCTGCATAGTGTATATTATTATGAAATCATTAGAATTGTTTTTAAAGCAGGGCACAGCAATACACACATACAGTCCCAGATACTTGGGAGGTTAAGGCAGGAGTTTGTTGGGCAACATAACAAGACACCATCTTATTTATTTATTTGGTACTAGGGCTTGAGCCCATGGGCACTTAACCACTGAGCCATATTCCCAGCCTTTTTAATTTATTTTTTATTTAGAGATAGGGTCCTGCGAAGTTGCTTAGAACCTCTCTAAGTTGCTGAGACTGGGCTTGAATTTGTAATCCTACTGCTTCAGCCTCCTGAGCTGCTGAGATTACAAGTGTGCACCACCATGCCTGGCCACAATATTATTTTCTTTACTACTTTACTTGCTTATTGATCTAAACTCAAAACTTGAGGTTATAGAAGAATATATTTGCTTATTATTATACTCTGTTATATTCATATGGTTATCATGGTTTAGATCTGAACTATTCTCCAAAATTCCTGTATTGAAGGCTTGGTCCCAGTTCAGCAGTGTTAATAAGTAGGGCCTTTGGAATGTGATTGAATCATGAGAATGCCAACCTCATGATTGGATTAACCCACTGATGAATTCATAATTTAATGGGCTATTGGGAGGTGGTGGAATCTTCAGCAGGTGGAGCCTAGTTGGAAGAAGTAGGTCACTAAGGGTGTGATGTTGAAGGGTGTATTTTGTCCTTGGACACTTCTCTCTTCCTCCTTCTCTCTCTCTCTCTCTCTCTCTCTCTCTCTCTCTCTCTCTCTCTCTCTCTCTCTCTCTCTTTCTGCTTCCCATACATGAGATGAGCAGCTATGTTCCACCACACATTTCCCTCCATAAAGTTTGACCTTGCCACAGGCCCACAGCAATGGAGCCAGCCAACCATGAACTGAAACCTCTGAAACTATGAGCCAAAATAAACCTTTCTTCTTTAAGTTGATTTTTATGGGAATTTTATCACAGTAATGGAAAGCAAATTAACACATGGATATTGCCAAAGTTATTCAGGAATTCATCTTTGAACTCAGCTATCCAATAATTAATATTCAGCTGATAACATGCTCAGAAACAAAACCAAATTATCTATGTTCATTAACTTTGTGAGTGAAGCAAATTTGAAAAATCAAATACCAATCAGAGTTAGTGACAGTGCAGTCCTGTAACTCATTGCCAGATAGAAAGCTTCTGAAGCAATGAACATTTTAAAGAACTATGCCTCACTTATCAAAGTCTTTTATATTTTCCATTGGGAAAAGTAATGTTGAAGCCCATGGCACAAGAGCATAAGGTGAAAGATATGAAAGTATGTCAAAGAAATCAGGTTTCTCTTCTGGCCAACTTAGGAGAACTAAAGGTGTTCTTAATAGATTCTCTAACCATAAAGTACTGATTGTAACTCTGGCAACCACAAGAAAATTCAAATTGCTTGACATTGATACCTCCATGAATTACTGTAACCTTAGGGAAGGGAGATAATGTCAAGTTTCTAAAGTGTCTGGTTGAAAGTTTTTTGAAGCTATGAAAGTAAGTCTTGGTCATAAACATGTCTGATTTCACTAGACACTTGGCAGATATCCCAGATATAAATGAGCAAATGAATGCCATAAAGATAGGGGCAGCATTTAGTGAGGAGTGCCTAAGTGTTTATGATGAAACCACAGGAGTTTTCTTTGTTATTTTGTGACTATTTAAATAAATTTTATAACTTCTGAAATTTCTTCTTACTTAGGTCACAGATAATGATAAGAAAAAAATGTCACAAACACAGACATATGAGACCTATTTCCTAGACATATGTTTTTTACTCCTATTACTTAGAAATTGAAGACATACTAGGATTCAAGCTAAGTTATATACTATCTTAACTCAATGGATAATTAACCATTCCTTCATTACAGTTTGAGCTACAAAGATCTAGCATAATATAAAATGAATTGCATCACAAGTCTCTGGGGGAAATGGATCAGTTTTAAGGTCCAACTATATTGGATTGAGCTCACTAGCAGACCACAGATCACTGAAAAGTACATTTGCCAACAATGTATGATTTTTAAAATTCATCTTTCTTGGTCTGAATTTATTGATCTTTAGCCACAAATTACATCATGTTTATGGCCTCTCCATCTTACCTCTAAACTTGGAATCATGTTTTGAAGAGAATAGAAAAAGAAAAAGAACAAGAAAAGAACAATTAAACTGAAGCATTCATTCTTCTTTCCAGTTCTGCTTATCAAAGTGCTTTTTACTTATGATAGCACATGAACTGTGCCATTTCTCAAACTTTTAAATCTGGTCCCACTTTTTAAATCATATTTACCCTATCCATATCAATACTTTGGCTGACTAGTTCATTTTCCAAACCTCAGGGATTGTCATACCTCATTGCATGATATTCAGTGCTGTAAAAGCAAATGTTTCATATATTTTGGTCTTTTTTTTTTAGTTGTTTTATGTGGAAGGATAAATCCAATTAACATATCTTGAAAGGAAGCATAAGTCTGGTGCCATATGGTTTTGTTTCATTTATTATTATTAACACATTGATTGAACAAATAAATAGGAGTCACTGTGATATTTCTATACACTCAAACATCATACATTCATGATGTCCATTCACCCTTTTATGGTACCCTCATATTCCACTCCTCCACGCTTGGCAACCTTTCCATTCCCTGGTAATCTCCCGTCTACTTCAGGTAGAGATTTTTTATTTTTATTTTGGAATTTGGCTTGTTATTGTTGTTGATTTGTTTTGTTTTTTAGTTTCCTCATATGAGAGAGAACATGCAATACTTATGTATCTTTGTTTTATTTCACTTAATGTTACGTCTTCCAGTTCCATCCATTTTGCTTCACATGACAGGATTCTATTCTTCTTTATGGCTGAATAATACTCCATTATGTTTATAAACCATATTTTTTTTACCCATTTCTCTGTTGATAGGCACCTTAGTTGATTCCACATCTTAGCTATTATGAATCCATGTAAACATGGATATGCTGGTATCTCTTTTTTATGCTGCCTTCATTTCCTTTGGATATATAACCAGAAGTTGTATAGTGGGATCTTATGGTCCTTCTAAGTTTTAGGGTTTTTTTGTTTTGTTTTGTTTTTTAATTTTGGCACCTGAGATTGAACCCAGGTGCACTTAACCACTGAGTCATATCCCTAGCCCCCTCCCTTTTTTTTTTTTAATTTTGAGACAGGGTCTTACTAATTTGCTTAGGGCCTCACTAAATTGCTGAGGCTGGCTTTGAACTTGCAATCCTCCTGTCTCAGCCTCCCTGAGCCACTGGGATTACAGACCTGTGCCACCATACCCAGCTCGATTTATAGTTTTTTGAGAAAACTCCATACTGTCTTCCATAGTAGCTGTACTAATTTACATTCCCATCAACAGTGTTGAAATGTAAATAAATGTTCTTTTTCTCCACATCCTTGCCAGAACCTGTTTTTTTTTTCCTATTAATCATTATAACTAGGGTGACATGGTATCTCATTGTAGTGTTGATTTTCATTTCCCTGATGCCTAATGATATAAAGCATTTATTCATATATTTATTGACCATTTATATTTCTTCTTTTGAGAAATGTCTATTCTGATTATTTGTCCATTTTAAAAATGGGATTACTTGGGGTTTTGCTAAGTTTTAAGTTCTTTATATATTCTGAATATTAACTCTATCAGAAGAATAACTGAAAATGTTTTCTCCGATTCTGGAGGTTGTCTCTTCACTCTGTGGATTGTTTCCTTTGCTGTGCAGAAGCATTTTAGTTTTATACAATCCTATTTTTCAAGTTTTGCTTTTGTTTCTTGTAGTTTTGGAGTCCTATCCAGAAAATCACTGCCATAACAATGTCTTAAAGTGTTTCTTCTATGTTTTCCTCTAGTTGTTTCAGAGTTTAAGATCGTACATTATGATCTTTGATCTCTTATGAGTTAGTTTTTGTGTGGGGTGATAGATGGTGGTCACATTTCAATCTTTTCACATGGATATCCTGCTTTTCCAGGACCATTTGTTAGAGGTTGCCCTTTCTCCAATATATATATTTTTGCATCTTTGTTAAGAATCAGCTGGCCATAGATGAATGGGTTTATTTTTTTGGAAATCTATTGTGTTCCATTGGTCTTTGTGTCTATTTTTATACTGATGCCATACTGATTTTGTTACTATGGCTCTGTGGTATGTCTTGAAATCAGGTGTTGTGATGCCTCCAACTTTTCTTTTGGCTCAGGATTGCTTTGTCTATTTGGAGTCTTCTGTGTTCCCAGATGAATTTTAGGATTGGTTTTTCTAGTCCTGTGAAGAATGTCATTGGCATTTTAATGGGGATGGCATTGAATCTGTAGATCACGTTTGTTTTGGACACTTTAACAATATTAATTCTTCCAGTCCATGAGCATGAAAGTTCTTCTCATATTTTAGTGTCTTCTTCCATTTATATTTTTTCAGTATTTTATAATTTTGATTGTAGATGTCTTTCATTTTCATAGTTAAGTTTATTCTTAGACATTTTGTTTATTTCTGTGACCATTTTTAAGGGGATTGTTTTTATAATTTCATTTTCAGAAAATTCATTATTGGTGTATAGAGAAGCTACTGATTTTTTTATATGTTCATTTTGTATCCTGACATCTTACTGAATTCATTGATCAGTTCTCATAGTCTGGAAGATTTTTAGGTTTGCTTTGTATAGAATCATATACTCCACAAATATGG
This sequence comes from Sciurus carolinensis, assembly GCF_902686445.1. Lineage (NCBI taxonomy): Eukaryota > Metazoa > Chordata > Mammalia > Rodentia > Sciuridae > Sciurus > Sciurus carolinensis. The sequence goes on from NC_062232.1 coordinate 30,092,736, forward strand.
ACACTTTGACTTCCTCCTTTCCTAATCATATGCCTTTTATTTCTTTGTCTTGCCTACTTGGTCTGACTTAAGTTTCTAGTACTATATTGAACAAGAGCAGTGGGAGTGGACACCCTTGTCTTGTTCATGATCTTAGAGAAAATGCTTTCAGGTTTTCCCCATTCAGTATGATGCTGGCTATGTGTTTGCCACAAATAGGCTTTATTATTTTGAGGTATGATTTTTCTATACTTAATTTGTTCAGGGATTTTATCATGAAGGGATGCTGGATTTTATCAAGGCTTATTAGGCATATTTTGAGGTGATCATATGATTTATATCCTTCATTATATTTATGACATATTACATTTATTGATTAGCATATGTTGACCATACTTGGATTCCTGGAATGAAACCAACTTGATCATAGTGTATCATCTTTTTGATGTGCTGTTGAATTAAATTAGCCTATATTATGTTGAGGATATTTGCATCCATGTCTATCAGGCATATTAGTCTATAATTTTATTTTTTATTTTGTTGTTATTCTTGTGTCTGTATCTGGTCTTGATAACAGAGTAATGCTGGCCTCATAAAATGAGTTCAAAAGGGTTTTCTCTTGATTTTAAGTAATAATTTGAAAAGCATTGATGCTACTTCTTCTGTGAAAGTTTGGTAAAATTCTGCAGTGAAGTCCTTCAATCCTAGACTTTTTTGGTTGTTGTTGTTGGGAGACATTTTATTACTGTTTCATTCTCAATATTTGTTATTGGTCATACAGGTTTTTTATATTCACGTGATTCAATTTAGTAGGTCACATATGTCCAGCAATTTCTCCATTTCTTTGGATTTTCTAATTTCTTAGTCTGTAGTTTTTCAAAATAATTCCAAATGATTATTTGAATTTCTTTGGTATCAGTCATAATGTCTCCCTTTTTATCTCTAATTTTATTTATTTGGATCTTCTCTCTCTTGTTTTTGGTTAGTTTTAATAAACATTTGTCAATTTTGTTCATATTTACAAGGAACCAACTCTTTGCTTCATTGATCCTTCTTATTGTTCTTTTGTATTCTATTTCATTTATTCTGCTGTGATCTTTATTATTTCTCTCCTACTATTTTTGAGTATAGTTTGTTCTTGCTTTTCTAAGTAATTGAGATTCATCATTACTTTGTGTATTTGGAATTTTTTTTTTGTTTTGGGTTTGGCTTTTTTTTTTTTTTTTTGGACCAGGGATTGAACCCAGGGTGCTTAACCACTGAGCAACATCCCCAGACAGACATTTTTTTAAAGATTTTATTTTATTTAGAGACCAGGTCTCTCTAAGTTGCTTAGGGCCTTGCTAAATTACTGAGGCTATCTTTGAACTTGCAATCCTCCTGTGTCAGACTCCCAAGTTGTTGGAAATACAGACATGTGCCACCAAACCCAACTAGAATGTTTCTTTTATGTAAACACTCATTACTATAAGTTCCTCTTTTAGTATTGTTTTTGCTATATTTCACAGTTTTGATATGTTGAGTTTCCATTTTCATTTATTTCAAGGAATTTTTCAATTTCCCTTCTGACTTCTTCAATGATCTACTGTTCATTCAAAAATATGTTGTTCAGTCTCATGTATTTGTATAATTTGTAGAGTCAGTCCTGATGTTGGTTTGTAGTTCCATTATATTATAATCAGAAAGGTATAGGATATAATTTCAATAATTTTTAATTTGTTAAGACTTGTTTCATGGCTTAGTATATTGTCAATGGCCTAGTATGATCAACACTAGAGAAAGCTGATGTGCTGATGAAAAGAATGTGTATCCCATAGCTATTGGATGGAATGTTCTGTTAATATCAAGTCCATTTGATCAGTAGTATAGTTTAAATCTGAAGTTTCTGTGTTAATTTCTTGGCTGGATAATCCAGTCATTGATGAGAGTTGGATGTTGAAGTTCCCCACTATTATTTTAACTGAACCTATCTTTACACTTTCTAATAATGTTTGATTTATAAAATTGAGTGTTCTGACATTAGGTGCATACAGATTTATAACCATATTTTGATAAATTGAAACTTTGATCATTATACAGTGACTTTTTCTTCTAATCTTACAATTTTTGTCTTAAAGTCCATTGCTTTCAGATATAAGTATAGCTCCTGCTGCATGTTTTTGGATTCAATTTGCTTAGAATGTTATTTTCCATTCTTTCAGTCTCAGTCTCTGTGTCAGTGGCAAGTTTCTTTTAGGTAGCATATTGTTAGGTCCTGTTTTTTAATCCATTCAGTCAGTTTATCAAGTTTCAGTCTATGTTTGTCTTTAATTGGATAATTAAGACCATTGTACATTGTATTCATATTCATATTCAATTATTCAATTCAATATTGTCTCTTATCAGGTGATGGCTCTGTTACTTGACTAGGTCTCTGGTACTGGCTGCTCCTGTAGTGGTGAGGGGACTGAAGCACTTGTTCTCTGATTAGACACTGGTGCATATCCAGGGCTCCATGGGGAAAAGTGGGAGCAGGAATAATAGGATTTTCTCTGTTTCACAACCAGCCTTGTCAATAGTACATGATCAGACATGATGCAGGAGTGTCTTATGCAAGAGACTTATGTAAATTCAGTAGCAGCAAAAGTTCTGTTTAGTTTTGCTGCTATGATAGGCATGCCTGCCCAGGGGTGGGACTTCAGACATCCCAGCTGTTCACACCTGGGGATGAGGCTTTTCTCCCCTACCCATCCCCAATTTTTTCAATTATAGTGCTCATCAAATTGTAGTTGGAGCTGAACAAAATTTATGTCAGCTGACATACTCAAGGGAAAGAATAAATACATAATACAGCCAACACAGGGCAGTTTCTTTCTTGAACTTCTTAGGTTGTGCACTCAGGTACAGGGCTATATCAGCCACAGCAACATTGCTCAAGACTGATCTCACACCATGCATTTGTGGATAAGGAAGAAGTGAAACTTCAGGGTTTTTTCTCTTTCTTATAAGTGAAAGTTGCTCTTGCACAGTGCAGAGAGACGAGTGGTGGGAACCACATAGACTACTGCCCTCAGTCTTACCGATCCTGTGAAACCACTGCAATTGTTCTTGGTCCCATATTCTTCATGCTGGTACCTTCCATTCCCCTGTACATTATAACACCTTTTTCCCCACAGTGTAGCACTCTCAGTAGGTTTGGGTCAGAGTGTTTCCACTAAGTCAATCTTATCCTGTAAGGCAGCTATCCACTGAGCCAGCATGGTAGATTGTCTGTGGGGTCCCAGGGATGGGAATATGCTGAGATTTCTGACTTTCCAGGGCTCCTGTATAAAACACCTTGGGAGTTCACTGGGAGATGAAGTGTACTACGGTGCAGAATTTAGGTCTCTTATCTATTTAGGCTATAAGTCTGTGAGGGTCATGAGACTTTCCGCTAGCTAGGATTGCCAGTATCTGAAAAGGGAGACCTCTCTTTACCCTGGCTGTGACACCAAGGTAGTATAGGCTGGAATATTTTGTGTTTCTTGTTATGCTGCTTTCGCAGGTCTTTGGATTTTATGGCTTCCATTTTTCTCCCATGGCCATTCATCTCAATGTTTAGCTATATACCTGTTGCTTTGGTTCTTCTTCATGGAAGAGCAGGTGAGGGCTGGATGCCTATATTCAATCATCTTGCCAATCTTGGTAACTAGGTTAGTCAGATTTTTGTCTTTGTGACTAATGTCTGAGAAAACAACTTGGAGGATGAAAGATTTGTTTTGACTCATGGTTTCAGTGGTTTCAGCCCTTGGTTGTCTGGCTCCATTACTTTGGGCCTGAGATAAGGTAGAGCTTCATGGTGGAAGTGTAACCGAAAGCACGGTCCTTGTCCCCGATACCAATTCAATAAGGAGCACATGGTTTTGAGAAAAAGGGAAAGGAATTGTATTGCTTTGCTAGCAAAGGAAAAGCACAGGGGACTTCTGTCCCAAAGGCTGTGATTCTGCCCATCAGGAGGAACAGGGGGCTTCTAAAGAAGCTTGTCAAAGACTACTTTCCAGGTGTGGTCTGACAGGGGGTCCCAGGGTGCCCTGATGGGACATTCGCTTGTTAATTTGGGAGATATTCCTTTCCTAGATCCTTTGGCAGATATCTCCTTCCTGTGGAGCACAGATAGTTCAGGGTAATCCTGTTCCCTGCCCCCAGGTTAGAGAAGGGGAGAGGGAGAAGAAGGGAAGGAAAACAGGTCCCTTTTTAAAATAAGCCTCAGAGCTATATTCAAAAGGTGAAGTGGACCACTGTTACAGAAGGGCACTACAGAAGAAAGCTGTCAACTCATGTCAACAAGGAAGCAGAGAACACAGGGAGGAAGGGACCAGGGATCAGATATATTCCCAAGGGCATTCCTCCAGTGACCCACTTCCTCCAATTATACCCCATCTACCAAAAGATTCTACTATCTATTAGGATGTTAGGGCTGGGGAGATGGCTCAGCTGGTAGAGTGCTTGCCTTGCAAGCACAAGGCCCTGAGTTCGATCCCCAGTACTGCAAAAACAAACAAACAAACAAACAAAAGCAAAATCTATTAGGATGTTCAAATTATTAACCCATCAAATGGATTAATCCACGGATGAGCTTAGAGCTCTTATGATCCAGTCATTTTCTAAATGCATTGGGTCCCATTTCTGCATTGGGAACCAAACCTTCAGCACATGAGACTTTGGGAGACATACCAGGAACATTTTTAAAAATACTATTCTTTATCTTCCTCATTTCACCAAAAATCTGGCTGATCAGTTCTCGTTAATGTCTTGTGGAGATTACCCACTCCTTTCTAAAGTCTTTAGTTAGATTCATTGAAGATGGCAGAAGAGGTCACTTTCCTGGTTGCTCCATAGCATGAAACCAAGAAAATGGGTAGACAACTTCTCAGTAAGGTGGGTGGGGAAAAATAAAAGGACTTTACTGGGAATAATACTGGATATTTAAAGCAGATCTGGGACTTAGGAGATTGGATATAAATAGAATAAGGAAGAAATCCTGTACCCTGCTGCGGGTCCAACTTTGCCTATCAGAGCAGTCCCCTCGTGGGCAAAGAGGTGGGAGGCCTGTGGCTTGTCTTGGTATGGAAAGATCAGAGATCAAATTCACTGCCAGACTGATCCAGAAAAGTGCAGGAAAGAAGTCAAGTCTCTCCTAGCAGCCTGTGGAGAACAGAGGAAGAAGCCATCTTGTAGCCATGTGGTGGGGCCTAGTGGCTGTGGGTGCCGAGTCCTGACAAACCCCAGCTGGGTCCAAAAAAGAGGCCTGACTTACACCTCATGTTACAGAATGTGCCTAAGAGGCCAGGAAAAAGTTAGATGAGGAGAGGGTTTTACACAAGGGAATATGGGTCACAGAAACCCACCCAACTCCCCTTTCCCTTGAATCTGGCGGATACAGGAAGGGGCGGGAGGACAGCGCCCAGATGGGAATTTGAAAGGGCGGGGGTGGAATTGACTGAGTTTTGGGACTAAACCTGAGTCCAGGAAAGGCAGGGCCCACGAGTGACTGAGAGGGCAAAGGATTGGCTCTTACATTGCACAAATGGAACCCAGGGGAGATTCCTGGGGTGCAGTCTCCCCGTGTGGACCTGCAGCTGCTGTGCCTTGGAGGTGCACTGATTTAAAATCTTCAGACTAATCGCCATTCAATGAAGACCCTGGAGCCCACCTAGATCTAAACCCTGACTTCAGGAACTCTACCTACAGCTTCTCCTTTCACACTGTTCTACAGCAACCCCACCCTGAGTGTGGAGCAGACACCACACCCCAACCCACTCCATGTAACACTGCTGAAAAGGGAAGCTGAAAATTTCTGAACTCCAACTGGCAACTTGACAAGCAACTCAAAAAGAGGAAGGAGGGGTTTGGAATGAAGCTCAGTGGTAAAATACTTCTGTGGCATGCATAAGGTCCTGGGTTCAATCCCTAATACCAGAATAAAAAAGAGAGAGGATTTGGCAGACTGCAGCCAATACTCTCATATATGCTACATAACTCAAGAAGAAATTGAAAGAAAGACATTTGGGAATAGACAATGAACACATATTCCTGTTGACAATTTTTGGCCACTACAACCACAACAAAATAATTCCTCAACTTTTCATCGAAAAACATTTTTTTCTGTTTAATTGTGAACTGAAAGTTTCATAGAGATTTAGACGTATGCATATTTCTCTTTTTTTCTCATTTTTAGCACTTTTTGAAGCAATTTTTTTCAAGACTCAGTCTTTTTTTTTTTTTCTTTTTGTACCAGGGATTGAACCCAGGGGCACTTAACCACTGAGCCACATCCCCAGCCCTTTTTATTTTTATTTAGAGACAGAGTCTTGGTAAGTTGCTTAGGGCCTCGCTAAATTGCTGAGGCTGGCTTTGAACTCTCTATCCTCCTGCCTCAGCCTCCTCAGTCACTGGGATTACAGACATGTGCCACCACCCCTGGCGAGGCTCAGTTTTTGAGGACTAGGACTTTGGATTAGTATATTTCAGTTTTGTTTTATATATATATGTGTGTGTATAAAACACACACACACACACATATATATATGTAAGTACATGTATGTATTTTTCTCTTAGCCATTTCCCTTGATTCTCCTTATCTCTTTTGTACTGCAAAGAACCAAACTCTATTGTTCTCTCTTTCACTCTTCCTTTTATTTTTTACTTTTATTTCTTTTTCCTCCTCTCCCATAACCATCATTTCCTACTTCTCTTCTGTTCCCTCCCTGTTCACCTTTTGAAATTGCAAACCCTTTTGCAGACTTAGTGATTTTACTGTGAGCAATAGCTGATCACATCTTTTCTGTTTATTGTGACAATTTACATAGTAAACACTATAGCATGAACTATTTGGTTTAATGCTGTATATAATTTGCATTGATTGTTGTTATTATCCATCTCCCTCTAAACTGTGAGGCACTGGAAGCATTCAGGGACAACTCTATTGCCTCAGATCCATACTGTTAAATGGGTACACACACAAACAAAATAAAAAAGCAAGGGACAAATCAAATCAAAATGTCTCAATAACAGAATCCACTTATACCACAGTGGAAGAAATGTCACAAGGAATTTAGAAAGTTCATTGTTAAACTAATCTGTGAGGCATCAAACTAAAAAGCTTCTTCACAGCAAAGGAAACAAGAGCTTGAAGAGAGAATCTACAGAAGGGAGAAAATCTTTGCCACCTGCATCACAGATAGAACATTAATCTCCAGTATATACAAAGAACTCAAAAACTTAACACCAAAAAAATAAATAACCCAATCAATAAGTGGGCAAAGGAACTGAACAGGCACTTCACAGAAGAAGTATGTATGGTCAACAAATATATGAAAAAATGTTCCACATCACTAGCAATTAGATAAATGCAAACTAAAGCTACACTAAGATTTCATCTCATTCCCGTTACAATGGCAACAATCAAGAATATAAGTAACAATAAATGTTGGCAAGGATGTGGGGAAAAGGGTACACTCATTCATTGCTGGTGGGACTGCAGATTGGTACAACCACTCTGGAAAGCAGTATAGAGATTCCTCAGAAAACTTGGAATGGAACTTCCATTGGACCCAGTTATCTCACTCCTCAGTTTATACCCAAAGGACATAAATAAGCATATTACAGTGACACAGCCACAATAATGTTTATAGTAGCTCAATTCACAATAGCTAAGCTATGGAACCAACCTAGGTGCCCTACAACAGATGAATGGATAAAGAAAATGTGGTATACATACACCATGGAGTATTACTCAGCCATAAAAAGAATGACTTTATGACATTTGCTGGTAAATGGGTGGACCTGGAATTATCATGCTAAGTGAAATAAGCCAATTCTCCAAAACCAAAAGTCTAATATTGTCTCTGCTATGTGGATGCTAACCAACAATAATGCGGGTAGGGGAAGCATAGCAGTTCAGTGGATTAGACAAAGGGGAATGAAGGGAAGGGAGTGGGGATGGAAATAGGAAAAACAGTAGAATGAATCTGACACAACTCTTCTATGTTCATATATGAAAAAAACCACAATGAATCTCCACATCATGTACAACCAAAAGAATTGAGTCTCCATTAGAATAAGATATACTCTGTATAAATACGTCAAAAGATACTCTACTGTTGTGTATATCTCAAAAGAACAAATAAAAAATAAAGTATTCAGTTAAATATGAATCCAATCCCCCTACAAGAGAATAGAACCTTATTCAATGACTATCTTACCATTTATATCTCCCTCTGTCAACCTGCTTTAAATAATGTGGCTGTAATCAACAATACTAACCTTTCTGAGTTCCATCAGTCACAATGGAAGCAGTGACCATGGAGAATGTGATTTGGGTAAAGATACTTTTCTCAGATTTTCAGTTGGGTCTGTTTATGCAAAGTCAGTTATAAAGTAGAGGAAGTCATGTGAATAATTCAAATCCAAGAAAATATCATGGCCTCCATTTGCTAAGATAAACAATTTGAGTTTGCTGTGTGTGGAATTATGTATATTCTCCACTTGTATCTCACTGTGGCAGCAGCACAGTCCAAAAGTTCTCTTAATGCCCATGTTAAGGTGCTTACTGAACTTAGTGCCTTTATTTTGTTTTTCCTTCATATTTGTATAACATAAGCTTAAGATTGGGACATGAAGTAAGGAAGGGCTAAATATCAAATATTATAAAAGTAAAAGTAATTAGAATCAAATAATCACAAAGAATTAACTTCTGCATAAAACTGAAGCCAGAAGAGGACAGGCAGTTAGTGTAGAAATAGGGGATCGAGTCAAATAAAGGAAATGAAGCCATGAGAGCCATCTGCCTCTGGAAGTTGGAGACTGCCCCTGGGAGAATGGAATGTCAAGGATCTCCGGAGCTCATTGATTACCAAATTTACCTGCCCTTATCAAGGACTGCAAGCATGGAGCTGCTAATTAATGCCCCCTGGGCCCTTGCCTGGCTGTATCACTTTGGCCCTCCCCCTGCCCCATCTGCTTCTCACTTTTTACATCTCACCTGCAAAATCAGGCCTAGTCACTAGGCAGGAAGGAGAGATAAGCGGGGAGAGAACTGGAAAACAAAAAGAGACTTTAATGGGACTGGGGATATAGCTCAGTTGGTAGAGTGCTCGCCTCGCAAGCACAAGGCCTTGGGTTCGATGCCCAGTACCCACCCCTCCAAGAAAAGAGACCTTAACCTATAAAAGATGTAGGGTGAGCTCACTTCTTGGGACTTTACAACATCAGCCATGGCCCCCTTCTCCCTCAGGGAGAAGTCTGTATTATTACTACTTTTAAATAAAACCTGCCTAATATGCTTGCCTTGGAGTGCTTCTCTAGTGTTCAAACTTCAACATTAGAGGGGGCAGAACTTGTCACCAGTAAACAGCGGTATCAAAACTATCACCTACAACTTAGTATGACAAACATATGCCAGTTTCATATTGGCTATTTGTTATTTAAACATATGATATAAAAGAAGTGTTCTTAAATATTTGTATTTCTGATGACTAGGAAATTGGGTAGGTTTTGTATAGTCAGTGAATATTAAATAAATGAAAAGTAAATCATTGTGGGCCTCTTATTTTGTGGCCTCCAAAGCACCAAAGGGCTTTTTGAGCAATGCGTATAACAATAACCCATGAATTCATTAGTTTATTCTCACTGAGAAATATTAGAACAATTCAGTAAATATTTTTTTTTCATAAAGTCTATTTTATTTTTTTCAGTAAATATTTGATAGATCCAGTTTCTGCTTTTTCATGTGCTTTCTCTTCAAAAAACATAAAATCACTCAGGTGGAAGCAGTATACTTTAAGGCTTCAGGCTAATGTTGGTTCCTAAGCATTCTTCAAATCTACTTCACATATGTCCTAGTAGATCTGTGGAAACAAATATGGGTCACTCTGATTTCCACAAAACAGAAGAAAGTCTACTGCAGAGCACTCAGGCCCTTCTTAGTTCCACCACAGGCAATAGCGAAAGGCTTTTGTCAATATGTTCTGACTGTGTTTGGGAAAACTGCATTGATTTCTCAAAGGAAAAGTACATCATGTGGTTATCTCATCATATACGTAGAATATGGGACAAGGCATAAAGGATGAGAACAGTAGACTTGGGTCATTTTAATGATTACTAAACAAGTCCTTTTAATAGAGGAAGAAATAAATATGCCTGTCTGAAACAAGTGACAAATAAAGACTTATTTTCTAATTTTTTGATGTATAGTGTACTTACAGATGGAGAGACTGAACTCAGGTGTGACAGCCTTGAACATTCAATGTCACTAGTACCAGCATCTGGCACTATTATAACTACAGGAGTTGGCCAGCCAGGACTGCCACAGTGGAATCCAAAGGGCTTGCTTTGGAATCCATTAGGTTTTATTTTGTCACATGAAGGTACAGAGATAATTTAAAGGCTATTTAAGATTGCGAACATCTAGGGAGAGTAATACACTCTGCTAAATATTATAAAAGCTGCTAGTCCTTTCAACTTTTCCACTGCCGTCATGCTCATGTAAAAAGAGGAGAGGTCAAGAAATGGACACTGCTTATTTGGCACCAGTCTTTGGCGTGAGTGCTGAGTCAGGAACTCTACAGCTGCTCTGCAAGAGAACTCTGATAAATCATCTTTTTGGGCACATATCTCTCTGTCCTATTTCTTTGGTCCAGCAAAAAAAAAAAAAAAAAAAAAAAAAAAAATCCTCTGAAGAGTAAAAATAAATGTGTGACTCCACTTTAAATTATAGAAGCAGAAGCACTTCAGTCTTTTCTTTTAAGCTCTAGGCTTCCTTAGTCTTGCAAAGAGTATAAAAACCAAGAAGCACATTTATCAACTTAACAAAATAAATAAATAATCCCTGGTATGGGTTACAAGTGAGGTACATATTATTTGAGGGGGTAAGAATGTGAGAAAAAGAAAATTAAAAATAGAGGCATGGAAATAGTGGTAGAGTTATTAAATGGCTTGAGAGCTCACAGTCAGTAGCATTTTTAGTAGGTAAGTGGTCTGTATGGCTTGTCAATATGCAAAGACTTACATGCCAATCTATTCTCAGATCAGAGGGATGATATAGAAACAGAAATAACTGAGTGCAAACTTGGAAACCGAAAGCCTTAATGAGTAATTTAAAAAATAGTACAGAGACCTCATTGTACCTTGGTACCATGGAGCCTGCTAACTTAATCAATGCAAATTACAAAAATTGTTAGGCAAGGCATGTCCTAGTGCCAATTAAGTGACTCTATTGTTCTATGAAGAGCACCTTTCTCTGATTTCTGAAGCTGTGTATTGCATTTTGTTTTCCAGGAATGCATAATTTGCTTTTATTTTTAACCATTTAAGACTGTGATATCTCAAATCTGTGTTATTCTTTATAATGAATATGTTATTCCTATTGGAAATGGACTGTAAAGTTCTCAGAAAAGAAAATAAGATAAAGAGATGTAGATAGTGGAGATGGTTTTCAGTAAGCTGATTAGGGAAATGGGGATTAACACAGATGCTAATGCAATTTACATGCAGCACCCCTTCTAACATATGTCTCTGGCATTCTCCAAGGTCACATTATCTCCAGAGAACAAACTCCACTATTTAATGCATTTCCAAGTGCTTAGAAGAGAAATTTAAATGAATATATGGAAAATTAACTCTGAGATTTTACTTTCACATTGAGGATCGCCTCATTCTTCTCATAGCCCAAACCCATATTTCTTTCTTATAACACACATCACATTCTTTGTCCACTAGTCTATTTCCAACTAATGTTAGCTCTCCGAGTTTGGTGGTTTTACTCTCATGAGTCTCTGCGTTGGTGAAATAGAATGTCATGTTTCACACACGTTTTGAGGTATACAGATATTTACTAGGTATGATATTCATATAGATGAATTCCTACTGAAATAAATTTAGTGCAAGCTCAGTTTTAATTCAACTTTGCTATACATTTTTCTTATTGGACATAAAACGACAAAACACTAAATTAGCTTTTGGTATTAATTTTGTGACTATCCTAGAATAAATTATGTATTTCATATTTGACCTTTATGGATATAAGTAACCTGATATTTACACAAAAATGTTTACGCTTCTACTTTCAGCTCAAACACACAAAAAGGAGATGCCATCATGCCCATCCTTAACAGAAGATATTAAACAAACTGAAAAATGGTGACTTTTTTTTGGATCCATCAGAAAGTTAAGATCATTGGATAGATTGAGACTCCAAAATCTGAAGACAGATCCAGATAGTCATAACCAATATCTGTTTACCTGGAAAAGAAGTCATTTGAACAATAAACTGGTAGGAACACATAATTGGTAACTTTGGTGAATAACTGGATGCTGGGTATGGATTAGCCTGAAACTGAGAATCTTTGGGGGGCCAAGAGTATTAGGAAAACCCCTACACTTTGGTGGACTTTATCCCCAGTTACCTCACCAGACTTTAATGGTGAAACCTAAGAAAGATCGCCTTGTAGATCTAGCAGAGAAAAAGAAGATTAACCATTGTGAAACATGTCCTGAGTCTTCCCCAGAGTAAAGACCTACTCTACAGGAAAACTAACTTTGTCGGAGCCCGATCATAGGCTGACAAAAGGGAATCCCTTCTACTCTAGTCTTCTGCAGCCTTCTCTCTTATAAGAGAAAAAGATAGCAAGATTCAGAACTTCAGGATAAACTGAGAGGGTCCAGCCTGGAAAGGTAATATGGAGCTGAGGAGGAAATTAAAACTATACTTCTGAGAAACTCTTGCAAAGGTCACAGCCAAAACTTAAGACCACTAAAAGACTAAGATTAATAAAAAAGATTATTTTACGGGCTTCCATCTGCATACTTTAGAATTATAACCATAGGACCCCAGTATTAAAAAGTGGGCAACAATACCTGCAAGATTGTCTCTCTCTGAGGAACAGCACTTAAAATCAAGAAGAGGAAAGACAAAAAACAAGAAAACAAAACAATAGAGGAATTTGAAGTCTCTGGCATTTACAGATGGACCAAACACTAAACACATCCAAACTCTGAGCAACTTTATCATAAATCCTCACACTAACAGCCTATTTAATTCATATTTTATTCCTGGTGAGTGGAGCTCTCTCTTTCTGTTTCCTATTCCCATGTCCCTGGCTGCTTTCCTTGGTCATGCCCTTCTGCCATGATGTTCTGCCTCACCATGGCCCAGAGCTCTGCAGTTGGTCGGCCATGGACTGAGCCTCTGAAACTGTGAGCCATAATAAACTTTCCCTCCTCTACATTTCTTGTCATGTCTTTTGGTCACAGCAAAAGACCTGTGAAAGGTGACTGAAGCAAAAATGAAAAAAATAAAAGATCAAAACACAATTAGGAAATGACATAGGTTAGGGAGTTAAAATGAATTTTATTGCCTAACATCATAGGAAATCAAAAACATCACAAGTAGTAAAGCATTAAATAACATAATATGACAATGCTTATAAACATTTTCAGAAGTGTATAGACTTTGGAGGAGGAGCCATGTTTAACTTAGTGTTCTTGTAAATCTGATAAGTGTACCATTCAAAAAGAAATTCATATCTACCAATTTCAATATGAAATCATAGTTTTTCCTTGTGGAGAAACCCTGTCTACCCATTAAGAAAGCCTTGATTAAAGTACATTACCAAATCCTGCATATGTTTAATCAATAGAAACCTCCAAACATTCTCAGAGACACTTTTCCAAACCCAATCAGATGTAGCATTTTATGGTACATTAGTTCCTCCCAGGATAATTTCATATTGGACCCTGAAAAAGCAGCAAAACCTTGTAAGCTGCCTCCATTCACCCCCTTACTCACATTGTTTCTTAGTATACAACAACTTGGGAAGTTATCTATCCTCCAAGTTACCAAACTCAACTTTGTTATGGTCTCTAAATATTGCAATCATAGGAACAATTTCTAAGATTCATTACGTTGGCAACTTCCTTTCAACTATGTAGTTTTATTACCCTTCTTGCTGTTCTCTCTATTTTTGTTGTTATTGCAGTTTGGTCACTTCCACTTCTTACAACATGGAGGGGAAGACTGAAGGGCATTGGCCAGATATTTTCAGTAGATATAACATTTGTTCTAAGGTTTCATATACAATTTCAGTACTTAGGAAATATTCACCTTATTTTGCATGTTTTAGAAAACCCAATAAAAATCAACAGATTACTCTGGATCAGAACTTTTAAATCAGCACTACGTTTCTTGTTTATAATTTACAACTTCCTTGATCATCATTCACCATAAACCAAGTCACAAGCTAGTGGCCTCCAAATTGCCCTCCTTGCCTACAGCCAAGTTCCCTTCCAGTCCTTTAAATTGCATCAAGTAATAATCATTAGTAAAGATAAAAGAATAAAAAATTCAAACAGGTTCTCTAGAGCACAGTTTCTAGTAAGCCAAGTATATATGAAAAAATAAATTCAAATGGAAGGTATAAGTATGAGAGAAAAAAATCAAGAATAGAGTAAAATTTAATAAGAATTTTAGATGAGATTATTCACTATTGCTGAGCAAAATTAGGGTTCATTGATTCTGGAAAAAGTAAGAATAGGTATGAGGGAAAGTATAGCCAACTGCACTTAGTACTTTTTATTCCTCAGCAAGTATCATTACACTCCACTTAAAAATAAAATGAATAAGTGATTTGCACTGGTCCTTGGAAAACTTCCAGTGTTGGTTGAACATCATTTAGGTTACCCTCATAATCCTATGTGAAATACCATATGAGTATTTATTATTAGTTTTAATATTAATGAATAGAACTGTGGCTAAATTGCTTGTCTCCAGGATACAGAGAGGCTGTCAAAAATGTAAGGGTAATCATATCTTCTCCCTCTCAAAATATTCATTTAGCAACACAAAAAAAATAAAATTATGACTGTGGATATTTCCACATGATACCAAAAATAGTAGACTGATTCAGCTGGAAAAACTACTTGCATGTATATAGAATTGTTTACTCAAAGAAATACTGACAGATTTTTCATATTTTCATTTTACTTTGGGAGTTGCAAAGATTCAGCTTAAGTGCAGCAAAGTACAAGATAGTATTTTAAATTCAAAGCTGTCAATTTTAGAAAACACTTATTTTGGTTGTTACTCTGTGTGCATCATAGTGTGGGGCTATGTTAATACTTATTAACACAGGCTGATTCTGATCACTCATGTCTGCCTTTTTAATGGTCATCATTGTCAGATATTTCCTATGCTTGAGATATAGCAGTGTGATATGTCACTAGTTTCTTTAGATGTAATAGTTTTAGAGCAATACATGAAGGGTAAATGAGGAACTCTGTTCAATGTTATGGTTACAGTTTTTCTTTTCTGATTGTACATAAATCAAAACTAGAAGATATTGTATATGATCTAGTGAGAAAATAATTGGTTTGGGTGACAAAAGAAATGGTCCTTGCCTCAATTCCATCATCACCCTCATGGATGAACTTTGTAAAGTCATCTATAGTCATTCTTTATTTTTAGGGAATTCATTCCAAGACCTCCAGTGGATGCTTAAAATCACAGATAGCACCAAATCTTTATACATATACTATATATATACTGTATACTTTATATATATATATGATATTTTTCTGATAAATACTATGATATAGTTTAATTCATCATTTAGACATGATAAAAGATTAACAGTCACAAATAATAAAATAGAACAATTATAACAATATTCTGTAATGAAAGTTATGTAAAGGTGGCCTTTCTCCCCTACCCCCAATATATTTTACTGAACTCACTCTTCTTGTGATGATATTAAATGACAGAATGCCTATGTGATGAGATGAAGTGTACAAATGACATAGGCGTTATGATGTAGTGTTAGGCTACTATTGACTTTCTGATGATGTTAAAAGAGGAAGCATCTGCTGCTAGTAATCCTAGATCAAGATATGATGATGTTGGTGGTTGAATATCAGGAGCAGATGATGTCCATGGTTGGGGATCCTGGATAAATGAAGGTGTTTTTGCTGCAAAATTTTGTAAGAAAATTATAATTTGAAGTTGATGTCTCTTTCCTTTTAATTCATAAAAGTTTTGTGACAGAGGTTGTAATCTTTCAGTAATCATGCAGACGAGCTATATTGGGAGGCCATTATGAAGCAAAGTAAGGATTACTTGAACACAAACAGCTATATTGCTAGTGTTGATCTGATAACCAAGGAAACTACTAAGTGACTACACAGTGTGTATATGCTGAACAAAGGGATGATTCTTATCCTACGTGGGATGGGGAAGGATGATTTGATATTTTATTATGCTACCCAGAATGACATGCAATTTAAACTTACAAATTATTTATTTATGGAAAAGTTATATGAATAACTGAAACCATGAATAAATGGGGACTACCCAAACTACTTTTAGCTTCAGTTCCCTCTATTTCAGAAGAAGGGAGATAGGTTAGAAAGGAAGGAAGAAAGAAGGGAGGGTGGATGGCAAGGGAAGGGAAAAAAACAAAGAAAAGCGGAAGGGAGGGAGAAAACAGAAGGAAGAATAGAAAGGGACACAATTTTGAAAATATGAGAGTTATTACATATGCCCAGAGAATTCAAATTCATCTGCCTCCTTCTAACCTTCCACTTAAACAGAAACATTTTCATATATTCATTAATTCAAGAGACACATGGGAAATACCTACCATTGCTAAATATTATGCTCTGTTCTGAAAACCCCGCAATAAATATCCAATCATGCCCACCTTGAATGTTTTAATAGTATAGTTCAGGTAACATGAAAAGTGAACAATTATAATTGCTTCACTTCAGTGAATAAACTGATCACAAAGTGGAAGATATTTTCTCCCATAAGAAAGTGTGTGTGTGTGTGTGTGTGTGTGTGTGTGTGTGTGTGTTTTAATTTGTTCTGTTTCCTTTCAGTGCTTTTCAGGTGTTACTTCTTTATGTTTTATGACTTCACTATTTTTAGGCTTCTCTGGATCTGGAGCAGAGAGCAATGCAAATGGGGAGGTAGGCTGGTCTTGACTAAAATAAGATTTCCTTAGTGTCTTGCCAGGATAACCTTTAAATTTACATTTAATTTTCCAGCTCCTCCTCTGCTTTAATTCCCCTAATATTTTTCTCTCTCATATCTCAAGTTTTCTACCCACTGGGTGGCAATCTGTTAAGGAGGCAGTCCCAATAATTATTGCTAACAGAGACATTTCTTCTAATGGTTCTCACCTGTCTTATCTGGCAATACAATCAAAGAAGTTCACTGCACAGTTTTTTTGGACTCTTGTGTCCATATTCCTCAGGATTGGTACAGGAGTCAGTCAAGAAGTAATAGCTCAGTCCAATGCATAGGTTTGCTCTGTCCCCTGTTTTACCTACAAAATAATTGAACTGTAAACAAATCCTCTGGGTCAACAGAGCTTTTGTGACCCAAACTTTCTTGCCATCTTTGTTCCCTGAGAATTATCAAGAGGCAGATTATGCTCAGTAGACTTTATCTTCTCTCCAAACAGGTATTTATTGATCAATAAAATCAGTGTTTTCAAACTCTTCACTGAACAAATATTACAGCTCATTTGGTAGGTTTAGAAGAAGGTATTTCCAGAAGCAGGCTCAGAAATAATTTAGGAAATGTTTTTACAGGCCATCCTGTCAAGTCCCTCAACAGACAAGTATCCTCACTTCCTTTTCACTGACTGGTGATGTTCCACATGCATGACCAGAAGGGATACTGTTTGTAGCCTTCCAAGGAAGGAAGGTTCAACTACTGTTGGCAAATGCTTGGAGAAACAAGCCCTATGACTTAGGACAACTTCATTCATCTATTAAGTTATTTTTGGTAGATATACAACAAGAACAACCCAAAAGTTTCAGGCTTACTAGCACCCCAAAGTCTCTCTTTTAGGTTATAAAAAAGGCAGACTTCAGTTCAAATTCTAGCATATACCAATTAATTAATTAGGCATTATTAAGCATCCACAAAGCAGTTCATGTAACTTGGGAGTGGCACCTCATAATCACAAATTTTAATGAGTATTTTAGATGATCCTGAAGCATACAAAAAGATTAATACCACTTACTCACGTTATGTATACATCAAAGCAAATGACTCCCCTAACTGCCTCCGTTCAGCCTTTCAAAGTTAAGGGAGTTCAGGAAAGAGCTGATGAAAGAACACCCCGGAAGGTAACATTTGAGGCAGATTGGATATGCATGACACATGCTCTTCAACTTGGCTTGCTTTATAAACGTAGAAATTATGCATAGAGTTTATTCTTAAAATGCAGAGGCATGGAATCTACCCTGAGCCTGCTGAATCTGCATATTTGCTGTCATATGTATTGAGATTCATATGTATTTTGCAAATGCTCTGTGGTGGTTGATTCTAATGCACAGTCATGTTTATGAATTATTCATATTGGACTACCTGGAAACTACTTTTCATTTCTCTCATCCAAGTTGTGCAGCTTCAGCTCACAGAAAAACATTGCACTTTCCTGTACACAAAGTTGCTATTAATTAACACTGTGATCTCAGGCAAGTCATTTAACATATCAGAGCTCTGGTTTTCACACACAAGAAGCTAACAGTTATATTGATAAAATGTTAGCCAAAGTATATCTATTCAATTAGTCACAAGTTTGTTACAGGCGTGGAAGAAGGCACTATTTTGATAATAGCGGAGGCTTTTTTTATCTCCTGTGATTTTTCACAATCTTGGAGATTCCATGCTTTGGGTCATTGGTGTTGCTTGAATCTAGGAAAGGCTCTATTTAAACAAGAATGAAGAAATCAAGTGAATTTCCAAGTGGATTTTTTTTTTTAAATCATAGAACACACAAGAATTGTGAATTGTTGGCATTCCAGTAAACTTAGGACTTTGGAGAAAGCTGATCTATAGTTTATGCCATTTGTATTTAACTCAAAAAATTATAGGAGCATGTGAAAACAGTTTCCTGTTCCTAATGAAATAATGAACCTATGCATTTAGGGAAAATGAAATAGTTGACAAAGGTAATCAAGGGTGGTAAATCATGAGTAAAATTTCCTAAGGTCATGCCCTTAGGTTTTGTTGGTTAATAAAACCTAGACGGATTTGGTGTGACCCAAACATAAAGAAGGTTTAGTAAAAAGCTCCTGGAAAAGTCACAAGTCTACTTTGTCACTTGAATTTTTGAGTAGCAATATGTGAGTGTATATTCCTCCATGTGATGTGTAGGGAACTTCCAAAAGTGGCCTAAACAGTTCAGAAGAACATAAAAATATCCAAGAATTGGTTGGAAACTAGGAGTCCTTAAAATGATTGGAAAATGAAGACATAATGATCTGAATAAACTGGGAACAGCAGAGCACAGGGGGCATGGGCATTTGGGCCACAGAGGCAGTGGACAGATAATAATGTCAATTAAAATTATATATCTCAGTCAAAGTTAGCATGGGTTTTCATTGGTTCCAATGTTAAGTTATACACAATAACTTATCTGTCTGTCTATATATCTGTCTATGCCAAATATCAGGTTTTTGGAAATCCTCCTAGAACATACATCACTTCTTTTTTGTTGTTGTTCTGTTTAGATAAACATGACAGTAGAGGATACTTTCATATATTATACATATGGAATATAATTTATTCTAGTTAGGATCCCATTCTTGCAGTTATCTATAATGTGGAGTTTCACTGGTTGTGCATTCATATGTGAACATAGGAAAGTTATGTCCAATTCATTCTACTGTCTTTCCTAATCCCATCTCCTCTCCCTTCCTTTCTTTTCCCTTTGTCTAATTCAATGAATTTCTATTCTTCCCTCCTGTCCCCCTTATTGTGTGTTAGCATCTGCATTTCAGAGAGAGCATTCAGTCTTTGGTTTTGGGGAACTAGCTTATTTCACGTAGCACGCTAGTCTCCAGTTTCATCCATTTATGGGCAAATGCCATAATTCCATTCTTCTTGATGACTGAGTAATATTCCATTGTGTATATATATACCACATTTTCTTTATCCATTTATCTTTTGAAGGGCACATAGGTTGGGTTCATAGCTTGGCTATTGTGAATTGAGCTGCTATAAACATTGATGCGGCTACATCACTGTAGTATGCTTATTTTAATAAGCAAGTATGCTTGGTATATGCTTTGGGTATATACCAAGGAGTGGGATAACTGGGTCAAATGGTAGCTTCATTCCAAGTTTTCTGAGGAATCTCCCTACTGCTTTCTTGAGTGGTTACATCAATTTGGAGTTCCACCAGCAAATACATCACTTCTAAGGCAAACAGAAGGAAAGACAGGGCAGGAAATTTCTGAGTTTAAGCAAGTGCTAACCCCCAAAGAGACTAAATTTCAAATCAGAATTTACTTAACTCAATTTTAATTTGAAAAATTGGACCAACTACCTCCTTGCAAAATGGGTCTCTCTAGGCAGATCCAAAACCACTACAAAGGCTTTCTTTGCTACTTTTAATCGGCACAATATATACCCTTGGATCAGTGGTTCTCCACTAATTCCTAGAGTCCTGCTCCAAGGACTCTGATTTAATTGTTCTAGGGTGTGACTTGGTCATTTCCAGCTTTTGAAGGCATTCTAAGTACTTGTCATATACAGTTGGTTTTAACAAACATATTCCTATTTAAGTAGAGGAACTACATTAGGAATCAAGCCTTGGGCTCTATTTCAAAGAGTAAAATTAACCTTATTAGATTCCTAAAATCTCTTTGTGCAGGGGTAGGCAGTATCTTCTGCTAAATTCATCCAGTCTAAACCTTAACTGGGTGCCATTATCAAGTCCATTCACTGCTAGAGTGTGTTCTCAACTCCTTCCATGGAGGGTCAGTTTTTGTTTCTCTCAAGAGACCCTGCATCCTTTCATCACTGGCTTCATCTTTCTCTCCCCCACCAAAAGCAATCTCAATCATGGCAATAGTACTCAGTCTTAAATGACTTTGAGAAAACAGCATAGAGGATAGTCTTTGCATAGAAAGTGCATGTTAAATAGTCTGGTTTCCAAAACTCAAAGCTCTGGTCACATTTTCCTGTCTGGAGGAGAGTCACAGCCCAGTCTCCTGGCATTAACTATCTGTCTTCAAAGAAGCATAGGCAAAGACAGCTCCCAGATTGTCTCAGTAATGAGACTCTAGTCCTGAAGAGTCTTTGGTCTTAACAACCACCGAATCCCACCACACCTTCTTTATTACTGGCCATGTTTTCTTGATGGTTATAGCTTATTACAGAATTTTTCTGGTTTTTTTTTTTTTTTTTTTTTTTTTTTAGAAAAACAGAAAATAACATGCTTATGGTATAACAGCTTCTGCTGTCATGAAATGTTCTCCCATACCCTACCCAGGACTTGACTACACTTTTTAGCTCAAGTGTGGGTTCCTACTTCTTTTGAAAGCCCAGGTTATCAGGTAACACACACCCTGAGCTGGAATTGCCTTTTCTCCTCTCATAAGAAATTTAGTACTTGCAGAAAATGCAGAGGCCACATAGAGGCTTCACAACATTTTCCCATAACCATCCATAGATGGTTTCCTTCTATTGACAGAACTATATCAATTCAGGGGATATAATGAATTATATAATATTTTAAATTATTTTTTATTTTTACAGACTGAATTTTGATTCATTGTTCACAAATGAAGTATATCTTTTCACTTCTATGGTTGTACATGATGTAGATTCATACCATTCGTATAATCATACATGTACATAGGGTAATGAGGTCTGTCTCATTCCACCATTTTTCATACCCCCCTTCCTCTCATTTTCCTCTACATAATCTAAAGTTCCCCCATTATTCTCTCAGCCCCCACCCACTACCCCCATTATGTATCATCATCTACTTATCAGGGAAAACATTCGGCCTTTGGTTTTTTGGGATTGGCTTATTTCACTTAGCATGATATTCTCCAATTCTATTCATTTATCTGAAAATGGCATAATATTATTCTTCTTTATGGCTGGATAATATTACATTGTATATATATATATACCACAGTTTCTTTATCCAATCATCTTATACTCAGTTTCACTACAATCCAATGATTTCTAAGACTCGACTCCTATCTCTCACAAGTTTACAGACTTGCCCTCAAGTTACCTCACTCCCCTTTCCATCTAGGCTTAGTAATAATTCTTAAAGAACCAATATACTTCACAAAAATTCTTTGGAATCTCAGACTAGGCCCCATTAACAATACTACAATTATAGAAGTTATAAAATCTGGAGTGCAAACATATAATTTGTCTTATCTTTTTACCAAATTTCACTCCCTATATTCTAATCTATAGATGAAAGGAAACAAACTTGAGTGCTTATGATAAACTCAGCCACTTCTTGATCTTTTTCTCAGTATTATCTAAGGAAGAAATCCTGAACTTTCACCTTTATCATCTCTTTTCTTCTGGACCATCTCTACTAGAATTGGTGGGGTATTTTAAACTGTCACATTAGAATATATTTTTTTGTTCACAACTTTTTCTGCATACAGTGGCCTCTACTAAGATGGCCCTGACTATTATCAATCCTATAAGTTGTTACCTGTTCTCAGACCTGATCTCTGATACCAGATCTACAAGGAACATGTACTAACCTTCTCATCTAAAATGTTGAGTCACTTCAAATCCACTGTGTCTTCATGACACTGACAATATTCACATTCTTTCTAGGTTAACTAGAATTCTCTGGATATTCAAAACCTACATTATTCTTAGTCAACCTGTACTGCAAGAAACATGGAACTTCTTTTTCTTACAGCATTTCCTTTAGAAAACTAGTAATTATAAATTTTTCTCTGCTTCTCTGAGATTTATATAGCTTTTAAAAGCTAAATAACCTTCTTACCAGTTTTATGATGCAGGCACACTCTCCATAAAGGACTTGAGTCATCTTTTTACAATGTAAACATCAAGAAAAACAGCACCCTTATTTTCTAGTCTCCTAAGAGTTTGACTTGGGCATCTGACTCTAAATGGTAACTACCTCTTTGTTATATAGATATGGAAGTTATATAATTCCTTTGAATAAAAGCAATTAGCTAACATCAGATGGCCATGTTGATTGTGAGGTAAATTTAGAATAAACTGTGTAACAAATAGTACTGTCATGTCCACTTATCATTTATCATAGATATCATTTATCATAACATATATGTAATGTAGTAGATTATATCTGACTATATGAAAGGGCTAGATTCCCATCTTTTCAATCTTTTCTTCTGGTCCTTCTGAAGATCATTACAGTCTCATTTAAGTTTATTTAACAGTAGAACTGTTTTCTTTCTTATTTACTTTTGTGGAGAATTTTTCTGGGTTGGCTGGAAATATTTTTTCTAATTATTTCCACATAAAATGAACCCACCTCTTAAATTCAAAAGGCTTGGTATCAAGAACATTATGTCAGTGTTTCAGAAATTCCATGGAAAAGCAGTTAAGATTTTTTTGTTCCATGCAAAAATACTGTTTTTATTGAATTTTTATTTCTGAAAATAGCAGGCTATGTTATTCAGATGAATCCTTTCACAAAAATCTGTTCACCCTTTTTGTCCTGAGAAATAGTTTATTGCAAAAGAACACCCTTCCCTGTATGACTTACATAAGTTTCATGAATGTCCCCCCTTTGTTTACCTATAACAAGACCAGACACTGTCCCTCCAAATTCTCATTACCTATCTCATGAATGATTACTTGAATTAATCAATAAATAATCAACCAAAATTATCCCTACTGATTAATTGGAATAAAGTGTTTATTAATCAAATTTTGAATAAGTTATTTTCCTTTCCCCAGGTCCTATAACTTTGATCTGTATGCAGCTTGAGCAAACATATAATGTCTCCTGAGAACAGGCTGGTCTTGGAATAAAATTTTTAAATCTTGGATTTAATATCCTACTATCTCTTTCATTTCATTTTCCCACACCCAATTCCTTCTAGCATGTTCCTTTGCAGTAAACCATTTCTCTGAACAAAAGGGGCAGGGATGATCTGTTTAATCATCACGGTTTCAGAAGCACAGGATTCAGGCAAAATTTAACATCATCAAAGACAAAACAAACTGAAAGAATACAGTATTTTTTTTTTTTTGTCTGCCAATGCAGTATTTTTTTTCTTCTGCCACTCAGCTAGCAAAAACTTGATTGTCAGGGAAGCAGACTAGCCTGTGAGTGAGATCAAGAGAAGATGTGATGCTCAGCATCTTGAATTAGCATCACTTCCAGTGTGCTAACACTGACAGCGTTCCCTGTAAATCAAATGGAGAAAAGACATTGTGATACAGATCTATGTTCATTGCAAATGTCCAGTAAAAACTAGGGAGTGTGATGGATGATGAGATCTGCGAATGTTGGCATTAGAGGATAGAAAATAGCAAATTTGGAACCTCCAGACCTAAGAGTTGGAAAATACATAATTGTAATACACAGAGACCAGGTGTGTATGACACCTCTGTGGCAGTAACACTGGCTTTATGTACCAAGTAGATGCTACATGTCTGGCACTGGGGGATTACTTTACTTCAAGAAGATTTTTACTTTTTACATTTCTTTTTTTTTTTTTTTTTTTTTTTTGTGGTACTGGGGATCGAACTCAGGGCCTTGTGCTTGAGAGGCAAGCACTCTACCAGCTGAGCTATCTCCCCAGCCCAGATTTTTACTTTTTAATGCTTAAGGAATCCAACTTTAAAATTATCATTTTATGGATGTGTTGAGTGGAACCAAAGAGAATATGCTAGAAAACATGTAGGAATTTACAAACTATGGTTCAAACCATTGTGAAAGAGTCTAGTTGCAGTGGTGAATCAAAGAGTATATTCATAAAATACTTTTCAGCTTATCCTACAAAAGTAAGTTGATTATTTGTTGTGTCCTAATTATGATAGTTTACTCAATACTGAATAGATTATGTTTTTATAAATATGTTGGAATAAAGTTTCTACATAAACCAATATTTAGAGGAAAATTAAAAGGAAATTGGTCTCTAACATTATTGGTCAAAGCTCAATGTTTTCATTAATTTAGCCTTCATTTACTGAAGTATGACTCTGAGGATGTGGTCTCTCTTTTATAGTTGTTAGACTGTGGGGTGTTTGTTTGTTTTGTACCAGAGATTAAAACCAGGGGTGCTTAACCACTGAACCACATCCCCAGCCCTTTTTATTTTTTATTTTGAGATGGGGTCTCACTAACTTTCTTTGGGTCTCACTAAATTGCTGAGGTTAGCTTTGAATTTACAATCTTCCTGCCTCAGTCTCCCAAACTCCTGGGATTACAGGGGGGCATCATTGAACCCAGCCTGTGTTTGCTTTTTATTTATCACTTATACATGTCACAAAAAAACCTTGGCTGTTTACAAAGATAAAATAAATAGCAAGTTCACCAGTTGAGTATCTCTTTATATTTCTGCTCCCAAGGCTAAACAATCATTCAACTGATAGCTCAGTCTTGAAACCATCAACTAGGATGATTCTTATGTACAAAAGGAAAAGTAACATCAGGTTTACGATTCAAACTACAGGATTTTATATTTACTTCTTCCCTGTGGGATATAATCAAGGCACAGCAAAAAAAAAAAAGCCAGTGTTTGGTATCACTTCATTGACAAGAAAGTGTCCAGAGAACTTTAGAGAAGGCCTTGTTCAGAGATATGGACAAACCAACTGTTACCAGGACCTAGAAAGAACTCTTAGCAGTTGTTAGGCACCAGCCATAAGGTTAAGTTTCCATCAGGATGCCAAAATCTAGTAAGGAAAACAACAGGCACAGACAGTACCCCAAATCTAAGAGAAATATGTTAGTCAACTTTCTGTTACTATAATAAATATCTGAGATAATAAATTTTTAAGGAGAGAAGATTTGTTTTGGCTCATGGTTTTGGAGATTCTAGACCATAATCAATTGGTTCTGTAGCTTTGAAGCCTATGGTAAGGTAGCCTATTGTGACTGGGAGTATGTGGTCAGAAAGCAGAGATCATGGTCCCATAACCCCCTTTAATGGCACATCACCATTAACCTAAAATTTCCCACTAGGCCCCACCTCTTAAAAGTCCCACTACTTCATAGTAGTGCCACACTGTGGATCAAGCCTCTAACACACAGACCTTTGGAGAACGCTGAAGATCTAAATCATAGCAAGCGGCCTCAGGATTTTACAGGACATTATTTTAAGGAATGTAAGGACAAGGATTAAGATAAAGTCCAGGTCCCAGCAGGGTAGTTAGCTTTATTCTGAGCCCTGATTTGTTAATTTTTCTTTTCCCCCAAGAGAAGGTAAAACAACTGTACTTTCATTCTATCAGCCTTAGAATACTTGCCAAATGGTGGAAGCAAAAGCAAGTAGCAATGGTTCTAACCTTAATAACCACAGTCAACATTACTGTATACTTACCATTGCAGAAGAAAAAAAAAATCTCTGTGCTATGTTTAAAAAAATGTTAGAATCATAAACTTATTTCTTGCAATCAGTCTCAAAAGAAGAGATTTAAAATTAAAGTGCTTCCTCACAGGACAAATATATCTATGTCACATATATAGTAGAAGCATTAAAACATTTATAAAGAATAGATAGGATGTGAGGGCGATCTGGCTGCGACATCTGTCACCCCATTGATCGCCAGGGTTGATTCGGCTGATCTGGCTGGCTAGGCGGGTGTCCTCTTCCTCCCTCACCGCTCCATGTGTGTCCCTCCCGAAGCTGCGCGCTCAGTCGAAGAGGACGACCTTCCCCGATAGAGGAGGACCGTTTTTCGGTCAAGGGTATACGAGTAGCTGTGCTCCCCTGCTAGAACCTCCAAACAAGCTCTCAAGAATAGATAAACTGAGTTAAACATCAGAGGACTAGTGTATACTTTACAATTTTGTTAAGTAAATCTAATTTACTAAAATAAATACTCCAACAGGTAACATTTTCTACAAGAACATGTACAAGTCCCTGCAATTATAGTCTTAATTTTAAGGGTTACATTGCACAGGAGATAATACTCAACAAATGAAAACATATTACAGAAAAGTTTCTTCTGTTTGCAGCAAACTTGCCCCCAAATCAATTCTATGACAGAACAAAGGACATGTATAGATTTTTTAGGATAGTTCATGACTAATTATTTTATACCCTTTGCCTCTTACGGTAATTGATTTGTAAGTATGTCCCAATGTTATAGTTTGTATCTGGAACATACGCAAGAACTCATGTGTTGAAAGCATGGACCACAATGTGGCAAGGTTCAGAGGTAGAGCTTTTAGAAAACAATTAGATAATGAGGGCTGTAACCTTATCAATCAATCAATCTTATAGATTAACAGTTTGAATGAACTACAAGGAAGTGAGACCTAGTTGGGGGAAGTGGGTCACTGGGGGCATGCCTTGAAAGGGTTTATCTTCTCCCAAACCCTTTCCTCTCTACTTCCCAAATGCCATGAACTGAACAACTTTCTTTGCCATACCTTTTTGCCTTGTTTCTGCCTTGTAATCAACTGACCATGGATTGAACCTCTGAAACTGTGAGCCAAAATAAATCTTTAAGTTGTTCTTGGCAGGTATTTTGTTCATAGCCACAAAAAGCTGATGAACACACCCTACCTTATCTATTATTTTTCAATAAAGATTGATGAAGAGTCTTGTATCTTGCATTACCAAGCAACTTGTAATCAAACATAGTGATTTCCTCTAAAGGTTTCTTATAAAATACTATGGAAATATTTGACTTATTGCTTTATTTTAACCAAAATGAATCACAATATTCAGCACTTAAACACCTCCAATTCCACGTTACGTTCTTGATAGTTTGCTTAGGTATTTTATACATATTCTTTTATTTGACCTTCCTTAAGACATTATGGCTGAGATATTCTCATTACACTTTGTAGGTAAAGAAATTGAGGAGTAGAAAGAAGCTACTTAGCTACTAAATGCCACAGGAGAGATTGGAAGTCAGACAATCTGTCTTCAAAGTCCTCCCTCAGAATCATAAGGAAAAGGAGCCTAAATAGTGTGTTAATAGGGACCATAGCCCAATGAGCAGAAGTGCATTCATTATACAGGGCTCCACATGGAATTTAGTCTTAGTAGATATTTTCTGAATCAAGTCAATGTCACCATGTGCAATCAACAAAATCCAACTCCACTAGACTTTGAAGTTATTTGGTGAATTTCTACTTTTACAGGCAAATTGTTCCTGGTGCTTTTGTGAATTGACTTACAAACTACAGAGAATTGATGGCATTCTAACTAGAGTAGGCTGCTTCTTTTTTGCAGTGATATATCTAGATTGATTTTTCATGGCAAAGATCCTGGGTAGCAATAAACTTCTTATTTGGATTAAAGAAATGCTTGGAAATTGAGTCAATTTATAAGCAGTTTTAAATGACACTGCTCTTTCAAATATAGTAATGGGATTTCTTTGGAATGGATACACTGCTGACAAATTCTATCCAATTTTCCATTGAATTTTGCTATGATATCAAACTAATGTTTGTGTCAAGATATAATAATATCATACTTAACGATAAAACTCACTTTCATTTATTTAAAAGGAAAGATGATAATTTGGAGATGACATTTGAATAATACTCTAATTTACCAGTTGTCAAGAAATGAATAACTTAGAGTCTATGTAGAATATAAAAATTCTATCAACTCAAAGAATAGGAGCATTAAATGATCTTTGAAAGCCCCCCCAAATATTTACTTTATTGATTAGGGAAAATACAGTCTTATAGGGGTATACACAATAGAGCAGAGGAAGAAGTACAGTTCTGAAGATTCAAAACTGATGTTCTAATTCCAGAATTTTTACAATAACTGGGGAATCAGGAGTAAGTCATGACTGCATTTGACCAAAGTCTCCTATGTTCAATATGAAGAGATTGAAGTAAAGTATTTCTAAGATAACTTTTGGGTCTAAAACTCTACAACTTTAATGCATGCAAATCTCAGTGCATGAAGATGATTTTGTATCACTTTGCTCCAGAGTTTACAGTTTTCCAATTTCAGATCAACAATATGAAGAAAATACTGAAATAATTTAATACTTTTATAATTTCATTTATGTATACACCTTTTCTGTGACTGGAATTCCAGTCTGAATTTATAGAAAAATATTTTAGGCAACTAACAGTATAAAAACTGCATTCATACAAAACATAAACTCGTAGTACATAAAACCTGGAATTATATTTAAGTGAAAATGTCTGGAAAAAAAAGAAAACATATGATATAAATACAAACAATAACCTGGGTGCGGTGTTGCATGCCTGTAATCCCAGAATCTCAGGAGACTGAGGATGGAGGATTGCAAGTTCAAAGTCAGCCTTAGCAACTTAGCAAGGCCCTCAGCAACGTAATGAGATCCTGTCTCAAAATAAGAAATAAAAAGGTTTGAGGATGTAACTCAGTGTTTAAGTACCCCTGGATTCAATCCCCAGTACCAAAAAAGAAAAAAAATCAATAAATATAAATAATATTCTTTCCTTGCTCATAAAAGAAAATATCACATATGGTGAATCAATACTGGATGTAAAAACAAATATTAAATGCCTTAAATTGCCTAAACAAGGCATCTAATTTCATAACAGAATGTGCAGTTTCAGATTTCTGAGAAATCTCACAAATTAGGGCGCAAACATTTATTGATGCCAAATTTCAATATATTTTGCACACCTCTTGACATCATAAGTCATAGTCATTTCCAGGGTCTTCTTTGATCACCTTGAGAGCAATTCAAAACAACCTTGCATTGATAGAACCATGTTAACATTATAACTTAATCAATAGCCCTGTCTTCTCCCTTCAAGCTAAGTATGGCACTCTTTAAATATGGTCTCAACATAAATTTTTATATGTCTCACTTAACTTCAGTAGGATTAACTAAGTAGGATTACACTCTGATCATAGAAATACATATTTAAAAATAAGATCTCACAAAACATTTACTAAATCAACTACTCTGCTGTTGACTGGATTAACAGCATTCTTCCCACCCCAACTCCCTTATGCATTTCTGGAAAATTTCTCTTCACCATTCCATTATTATCTCTTATAGCAAGTCTTCCAAACAGTGCCCCTGCCCAAAGAGAACCAATTACCTTTTTTTCCTATAGTCCATCACACATTGCACATAGGTCCATTAATGCCCTTATATACCGCATTAGAGTCAGTGTTTTTTTTTTTTTTTTTATGTATGTGCTTCTTACCACTCAGAGTGAACAAAGAGTTGTCCATCAGGGTACATTCTGGGAAGGTGTCAAGACATGAGTGAATGATCAAACAACAGTGTTATAAATTGGAATTTGACTGCAAATAGAATGTCTTACCAAAACTACTTGCACAAATATATGGCATATAAATACTATGGATTATACCTCAGAGTAGAAACAGAAGGAAAGAAAGAAGTAAAGGAAGGAAGGAGAGGAGAATAGAGGGCAGCTGGAAGAAGGGAGGGAGAGAAGGAAGAGGGGAAGAAAGAAATCTTTTTCAACTTTTAATTCTTATATTTGATGTTATTCACATTGATTTTGTGCTGTAGCTACATGCCATTTCACCAACCCTGCTATAGTAAGCTAGTAGTTGCCACGGTGAAGGGTCTGTTTTCACTAAGGATAAAATTATTCATAGGCATAAATCAAAAATTCTTATGTCCTGATTTTTCAATTTGACAATACATTTCTGAGTTTCCCATACATTTCCAATGTCTAGTTTTCAATTTTTTTTCAAAGCTTTGGATTATTTTTCTTGTTTTTCTAAACTAGACATCTTACAAATATAGTTAAAGAATTTAAATTGGATAATAAACTAAATCACTCATTCACAGAGAACTTTATTTTATATTACCTGATTTCATAATTTCAGATTTTAAATTTATTTTTTATGGGTATACCTTTGTGGAAAGTTCGATATTACATAGATTCAGTGGAACATGGGATTGGTATGGGATAAATGTTATATTGAAAATAAGATAAAAAAGCAAAAAAAAAAGAGTATAATTTGCAATTTATATATTCAAGACAAGTAAAATACTTTATGAAGCTGTAAGCATTAATTTGTACTAAAAATATAGAGACATTTTCAAAGTAATTCTGTCTTCAGTCTTTCCCCATGAAGTTAGTTCTGTCTGTTTCATTATCATATGGATCATTTTTTCATGTACTCAGTAGTCTAAGTGGAGAGTTCTCCCTACAATGACTTTCGGGTTAACCTTCACATTTTCTTCCTTCATGCCATATCCTAGACATATTGAGTCAAGGCTCATGCAACATTTTTAAATAGTATTTCTTCTATGATGTATGTATTTCTCTGGTGAAGCTGATAATGAGGATTTGGGAATGTCATCTAACTTCTGATTAATGATGTCTCTCTAGTTTTCATTCATTTATTATTGTATTACATTAATCTTTGATGTGAATATTGGCATGCACATCAAAGTACTCTGCCGTCCTTTCCTGAATTGGACAGTTCTCTTTTTGAGAATAAACTGCCAGATGTTGGCTTTGTTGCCAACTCTCACTGACATTGATGCTGACATTCACATAAACCATAATCACTGGTGACATCTGCAAGATTTAATTTAAACAACGGGTAGCAATGCCAATGTCCAACAGAAAGAAAGTACCTATTAGAGAACAGAGGGGGCTATTTTTATCCAGATGGTAAACATAAATGTTACCACCATTCAATAGAGTAAACAGAGTTTGAATTATCAGTTTATGAAGCAATGTTGACCGATTTTATCACATCAGAATTTGGCTTCATATTACAGCTGTTGGCTTTGTGGCAGTATTTAAGACTGCAGATGTGGCTATGAGGATTCATTCCCTAAGGCTAGAATGTCTAAACAAATTGCTCTGTGGCTGGGCATGATGTCAGGAATCTTAACAGCTAAGAGTATTATAAACAAAGCATTTGCCATTTGCATCTAAACTAAAAACAAAATTGGAAGCCAAAGCACCAACACACAAAAGTCAAAGGGTCGAGGGACCACTTTTAACCCTACTGCTGCTTCTGAAGGATCTCTCTACTATTTTCCTGTGGTCACTTAAGTGGCAATGGCAATGGCACTGGGTAGCATTTTAGTTGTGTCACTTCAGTGACATTGATTTAACCTCTTAGGACTTCAAATTCATCATGTGAAATATATGCCCTAAACCCCTGCCTTTTAACAAGAGGATTGTGAAAAGCTCATGAAATAATTATAAAAATAGTTCGTTATTTGTTATCCATTCATTCATTCCTCCACCCATTCAGTATTTGTTTGAGCATCTCCCATGTGCCTTTTGACCTTCTGGTTTTCTCTCAAGATGCTGATGAGCCCTCTCCCTCCCTAGTTCTGCCCGCATGTGTAATTGTCCACCTCTATATCCTGATTATTGGTGACTTGTCATTCAAGACTTTGATAAGATAGTATATATGCTTTTCCAATCCAATGCATGTTCCTCTCTGCAGACAGCTGATTATTCCCTCTTTGGTACTGATGCCCTACCAAGTTTGGTGTTTTAATTAGAATTAGTTTAGTCCCCCTCTTGTATTTATAAGTACTTTACTCTAAAAGAGTAGAGTGTGCTAATTTTGTATTTTTAATGCTGAGAGAAGGGTGTTGGGAGATTGGAGACATTTGATGGAGGAATAGGGAAGAAGTGGCTGGTAGTTATTGGTCAGAATATTTTAGCTTCAGTGCACTTATTGCAGGGGTAGCATGGAAAGATTCAACCTATGCTTTGTACACAGCAGGATTTAAACTCTCTAGGCAGTCTAAAGAACTAGTCACATAGGCCTCTAGAGTCCTGTTTAAAAGGACTTGAGACATTTATTGGAGATAATTCTTTTTTAAAGAAGCTTTAATCAAGCTGGTATGCTTAGTCATCATCTGTTATCAGAGGGATCATTCTAATTGTATAGGGTGATATTCAAATGCATCTAAAGAGTAGCCTTTATGAACTCATGTTCTAAGCTTGAAAGCAAAAATGTGAGTAATTTCTCAATAATAATTGCACTCAAACCTCTTTATAACATAAAAGCAGGGTGCAGTGGGGCCTTGTTAATCACCAACTTGGACTAGCATAGTGTATAACACAGAAGGGAAGTAAAATTCTTGCTAAATCCTCCACAGAATATAGTTTTGCACCTCAGAGGCCGTGGAACACAAGCAGTGATAACCAGCAGAAGCAGCATGGGCTCCAATTATAGCCACAGTGCCTGAAAGAAGGAGCATAAATGCCCAGCAGAGGTGGCAGGAATGAGGCTGCAACAGTGCCCACCTGTGGAGGTGTGGGACAGTAAGAAGGTTAAGTGGTCTACCAGACACCTATTGACTCTGAAATTTCTCTCTCCTCTTCCATTTTCCCCAGTCAATGCCACTTCCAATTCCAGGTAGCACTTTCATCCAACAATCTTCTTTTATCCTTCAAGGCTATTCTCTAAATTCCTTTTAGCTCAATTCCTGCCAGGTCCTTTCCCATGAATGATCTCCTTTTATTTTAAATAATCCATGTACCTGATTATGAAATGTAAATGATTCAAAATACTATACAGGGAAACATAAATCTCCTTCTCATTCCTGACTCCTAATTCTTTGGCTTCTATGCCAGAGGTTGATACAATTATTAATTTATAGTGCAATCTTCCAATTTCTCTAGATAGATATATCAATATATACATACAGAGAGCTATACATAGAAACAGACATAGATAAAGGTGTATGGATATATGCAAATGTGCATGTACAGGACACAAAAATAGATGATACATGGATGGACAGATAGATAGGATACACAAATGAGATATCTAACAGTTGTTAAATTGACATGACTTAGTTTTGTGAAAAGTGTGTATTAGTCAGCTTTTTGTTGCTATGACCAAAATACCTGATAAGAACAACTTAAAGAAAGAAAAGTTAATTTGGGCTCACAGTTTCAAAGTTCTTAGTCCATGACAGGATAATTCCATTGCTTTGGGCCTAAGGTGAGGCAGAACCTTATGGTGGAAGGATGTGTGGAAGAGAGTTGCTCAGCTCGTGGCCATCAGGAAGCCAGAGTGGGGGCATCAGGGACAGATACGGCTCAGATCTACATCCCCAGTGACATTTTTCCTCCAGCCAAACCCCACCTGCCTACAAATTATTAATCCATTCAATTTATTAATCTATCAAATGGATTAACCACTAATGAAGTCAGAGCCCTAATCATTGCCTAAAAACCCCACTTCTGAACGTGTCTGTACTGGGGACCATGCTTCTAACATATGAGCTTTTGGGTATATTCCAGATCCAAACCATAGCAGGGTGGATGGGAATGAAGGCAGTAAACTAAAGAATGCTTGAGAATTCCATCTTTTATGAGCATAACTAGACTCTACCTGGAGCAAAACATAACGTGTTTACTCTTAATGGGTGAAGACTGTTAATACTCAGACCTGTGTGAGGTCTTTCATAGTCTCAGTACAGGAAACATATCCCTAGAGGATCTTGGATCAGTCCTGTGTCTGTTTTATGTAGAATGAGTTTATATGTATTCAATACATTTTTAATGAAAATATGAGCTTCCCACTAAGGTATATATTTGAATTTTGAATTTTCTTTTGTAAGATAGGTATTATCTTAGACATTGATAAAATTTAAAAACAGGTTTTTCATCTACCCTGTCTTCAAACCACATTACCGTCTTTTACCAAAGGCATTAAAACTGCTTCTGGAGTTATTCTCTCCTAATTCTCTCTTTTCACACACACACACACATACACACACACACACACACACAATTATATAGAGGATATCTATTACCCCATTTCCCCCCACATATTTCTTTTTACTTAAAACAACCTGGAAAATGCTTCTTAATGGTACAGGATTATTTTGTTCATGTTTTCAATATTTTCTTCTAAGATGCACAGTAATTTATTGAACCTGGTCTCCACTCATAAACACTCATTTCCAGAGTGCAAACTTTGCTGCAGGGATGATCTTGTATATATGTCATTACACATAAATACATGCAAGCATATCTTTAAAAAAAATTCCTAAATGGGGAATTACTGATTCCATGGATATACATTGTTAATATTTAAATTCATTAATTGTGATGGCTTTGTCAAATTTATATTCTCCCAAGTTACATACATAAGCAATCGCCGATTTTTTAAACAATAAATTTCATTTGATTTTTAATTCCCTTTCAAAATAGTGCATATCCAATTGACATTTGGTGAAATTTCCATTTCATAACATATGAGATTGAATAATGTATATATTGCAAAGGGCACATTTACATACGGTTCATTTATTGTTCAATACAACTAGCTGAAAAATGAAAACAAAATTCATGGTAAAAAATAATAATACCAGAGATTGAACCCAGGGTTGAGAAGTAAGAGAAGGGGAAGAGAGAATAATCCAAGGATGGGGGAAAACTAAGATAACTCTTAGAGGTGGGTAAACCAAAAGTAGGACTTTGGAGAACAGGAAAGTCTAGAATGAATGTTTAGCAACAGATTTATTGAGGCACAATTTTCAAGAACTAAACTGTACATACTTGTGCAATTTGATATGATGAAACAATCCCGAATCCACTGCCTACACAGGCAACCACCCATCTTCCATTCGTCACTATAGATTAACACATTCCCAGTCTTTTAAAAAGTATTTTATATATATGGAATCATATAGTTTGTATTATACTCTGATGTTTTGTACTTAGTGTGAGATCCATTCATGTGTTTGTATCAATTCTTTATTCTTTTTCATTTTTGAGAAGTATTTTGTTGTATGCATATATAAAAATATGCTTATCCATTCACCCATTGATGGGCATGGGTTATTTACAGTTTGACAGTGCTACAAGAAAAGCTGATTTCAAAAAAAAAATCTTTTGAAGCCAATGGCAGACAGACATGTATTTAATATTATAATTTTTTTAGTCAAATGACAAATGGCTTATAAGAAGATATTGGCCATCAAAATGTTATAAATAAATGATAGATTAACACTTGAATACTAATTTTTAAAACTTGTATTTTGTACTGAAAATTGTGTCAAAGTTATTATTGTGTCACATTAGCTTATCTATTCATTTGATAACTACTTACTTACCAGTCAATGCACATTGTGAAGACACTTCAAACTTACAAATTTCACTCTTTAAAAGTGAAATGACATATGTATGTATACTTTCTGAGCAATTGCAGAAAAATTGAAGAAGGATTTCCCAAATTTTCATATCTTCCAGTACATTTAGATTATGCTTATGTCTAGTTCAAAGTAACAATTTCCCACAATTCATTCAAGTATTCTCAAATGAAAGAACTAAAGTGGAAGAAAAAAAAGGAAGTTTTACTTGTCATTTAAACTTTTGAGAGTGTGTATCTGCTCCTAGAGTATACATGTGAAAGAAAATGTTATTTTCCTTAATTTATATTCAGACATAGTAAATTAATTTCTCTTCCAACCAGAAAAACCAAAATAGATTAAAAAAATCATCAGTATCGTATTTTTATAACTGAGAATTATCAGGTTCTTCTCTTCCATAACCTAAAGATTATAAATATTACTATTACAAATTGCTGAATTTCTTGTAGAAAATATGTACCAATCATGATGTTTTAGGACATTTCATAGAATATATGTATCTATAAAAATGAAATTGTCTTAAAATAAAGGAAAACCTAACAACAGTGACTTAACCACACAGGGGGTGGTTGCCTGCTGATTGTTTTATGGTGTAATATGCTGGACTTCTCTCATCCTGATATATGATGTCACTCAGTAGGGGTGTGCATTGATGAGTTGTATTTCCCCTTGGATATGTTAAACTTATGGCTTTAACTTCTTTTTTGGTTATGATTTCAAGAGAAAATTGACCTATTGTGCCCAAGGCACATTTACAAGCTGTCCCCTTCCACACACACAGATGAATATGTAGAAATTCAAAGAAAGTATTATAAAATATTTGATATAGCATTTTCACAAGTTAGTCTTTATGGCATGTTTGATATGTTCTGCTGTCTCACCATTTTACAAAACAAATTATACATCATAGGTGAGAGAGGAAAATCTTCCTTACAGTATAATTGCAACTAATAAATGGAAAAGGAATGATGGAAATTGAAAATTTCAATAGGCAAATACCAGAGAATCCTCATTTGGATGTTAACATTAATAGGCTAAAGAGAAGTAGGACTTTTGCCTAGCCTCCAAGTAACAATAAATACAAATAATTAACAATAATAAACAATAATAAATAACAATAAATACAAATAATTATTTTAAAAGAGAAAATAGTAACTTCATTGTAGAGGAACCTGTCACACAGCACCTTACGTACCTGATCTAATCTAGTTCACATTACTTATTTTCTTCTGTACTTCCTCCTGATAGGATGCTTTTAGAAAGACACAACACCACCTCTGCCTTCCTGATTCTCTGCAGCCTCTGATCCGAATTCTGAGCTCCTTCTCATCTATTTCTGCTGAGATGATCTCCAGGCTTCTACTTCCACCTGATGGGTTTACCTTGTCTCAAGCTCATTGTTCCAGGAAATTTCTTGATTTGTCCTATATAGAGAAGGGGCTGAATTAGTGTAATGGGGAATATAAACAGAATAAAACACACTGTTGATCCTCCACAAGTTCAGAGATGCATAAATCTGAGCACATTAACATCAGGCAAACATAACTAATTCTATGATGTAGGTAGAAATGGCATTACCAGCCCGGATGAGCTGGGCCTGGATAAAAAGAGCACTGGCTGACGTGTTTAGAATCTAGCAGGTGTCACTTTCCCAGGGAGAACGGGTATCCTCACTTAAGAACCATAAAACACAAGACAGCATGCTGAATAAAAAGAGGGAAATCAGAAAATTCTAGATATGTCTACCTCTACTTCTGCTAGATTCTCATTCTGATACCACATGCTCTCCCATTTTTATTTTCCTTCAAACATTGTTCCTGTTAAATTATCCTTCCATAATCTTTCTCCCCTTCTCAAAAGCATCCTTTCTATTTTTCTGTTTTCAATATGGCCACAAAAAATTTATAATTTTTTCATAGAAATATCTATAGCCTCATACTTTAAGATAGTTTATATGTGAAAATTAAAATTTTCTGATTATTAGAATTGTCAATCACTGAAAATTTTATCTGTGTATGTGCATATATTATACATATATATTGATTTATTTTTTTCTTTGTCTTCTCTTGTTTTTGGTAGAGGAGATTTGAGGATTGAACCCAGGAGTGCTTTGCCCCTCAGCTACAGCCCCAATTTTTTTTTTTTGAAACAGAGTCTCACTAAGTTGCTGAGGCTGACCTCAAACTTGATGATCCTCCTGCTTCAGTTCCCAAGTAGCTGAGATTACAGGCATGCATCACTGCACCTAGCTATATAAATCTTATTGGCCCATAAAAGTTAATTTACCACATGTGGTTAGAACTGATTTAAATATTTTCTTGACTGAAGGCCAGAGCCTCATCAGAAAGGATCATTTAAGTATCATCCAATCTGGCATCATCTTCCCTTTCAAGGTGTTTCAGCAAAGCCTCACCTTGCCTCAAAGTAATGGCAGTAAACACTAGTGTCA
The DNA here is from genome assembly GCF_902686445.1 of Sciurus carolinensis. Lineage (NCBI taxonomy): Eukaryota > Metazoa > Chordata > Mammalia > Rodentia > Sciuridae > Sciurus > Sciurus carolinensis. The sequence goes on from NC_062232.1 coordinate 30,131,225, forward strand.
TGTATCATTGATCAGTAAGCTATTTCTTGAGATCCTGTCCAGTTACTATATTGTGCAGATACTCACTGAAAGCCAACAACTTTAAAAGAATGGCATTAAGATGCTGAAATGGTGAGTTACAGAAGTTAGGTACTGTGAGAGAAAGTCCGGTGGTCCATTTTCAGAACACAGTATTTAGCTTTAAATGTAAAATGACTTGGGATGTAAGAAAGATAGCTGGAGGACTGAAGAGAATGAAAAGTTGCAAGCAGTTAATAACATAGTGTAAAAATTCACACAGCCCCATGACAAACAGGAGGTGAGAAGGAAGGGACCCTACCTGACCAACAGAGATAAACTGTGCCAAAAAGTATTCAATCCAAGGGGACTTTTGCACAGCAAGATAACAAAAGGAACTGGAGACAATTAAAGGTATATTTCTTTAAATAAATAACCCAATAGGAAACAGTAAAACCTAGATGATGTTGGGGAAGACTGTGCATCCCATAATACTCAGCCAATGAGAAAGCTGGGGAGGAATTTTGCGTTCTCCAGGATAACATGCTGGTTGTACCCAATCTGTGTGTCCCTGACTACCAAGGCACCTGATCTTGCAAAACTGTCATTAATGTAAAGCTTCATTTTTTGCTGTTCCTGTGTCTCTTAGTCCATTCTTTGCATTTGGACAGGTGAGCACACTTCTTACAGTACCATTTCCCTAGTAGTTGGGGAAATTCTTGAAAGATTGTGAGTTAAAGATTAGCAAAAAGAGTGAGTATTGTACACAAAGAAAAATCACAAATTTGCCTTTGAGGAAAGAGATGGTGATAGAATGATTACAAAAGAAGAACTATTATTGTCTGTGTTAAATTTCCTCATTTTTTCTGGGAGTAGATTGGTATCCTGTTTTATAATAAAAATTGATAAAATCTTCATCCTCTTTTATGATAAAATTTAAAATAAATTTAATGGGTATATGTACATGCTTTACCATGTATGAATGGCTTTCTCTCACACCATTTTATGTATTTTTCACATACATAAGGTAAGTGTCAACCCTTAGGAGAAACTGACACACAAATTGATTAAAAATCAAAGAGAGTTTATTTGATCTGATAAGAGTCACAACTTGGATGGGGTATGGAAGCACACACCTGTAATCCAAGTGACTCTGGAGGTTGAGGCAGGAGGATTGCAAGTTCAAAGCCAACCTCAGCTGCTTAGTGAGACCCTCACCAATTTATCAAGGCCCTGTCTCAAAATAAAAAATAAAAAGGGCTGGAGATGTGGCTCTGTGGTTAAGCACCCCTGGGTTCAATTCCTGGCAAAAAAAAAAAAAAAAAAAGAAAGAAAAAAGAAAAGAGTTGCAACTCAGAAAACACATTCCCGCCCCCCCCCCCCCAGGATTTTGAATGTTTTCCCGTGTCTTACAAATTTCAAACAAGACTTAAAGGTACAAACCACTAGTGGGGAGAGGGATTACATGAGTTATTTGTCAGGAATGCAGATTGGTACAAACAGCTAGCAAGCTGTCTTCTGAGGAAGGAATTAGGTAATTTAAAGGATATATATAAAGCAGTTCTCAGAGAGAGAGGAAGGAAAGGACAAGAGCAAAGAAACTTGGGGGAAAGGAAGGAAATGCAGGGTGATATGACCCTGGTGACTACCTACAGGATCAGAATGTTCAGCTTTAACAAAAACCATAGCTATCAGCAAGTAAACTATGGGATATAGGAAGTTTGAGCCTAGCAGAGTTTTAATATATGTTGGAAAAAGGATGTACATCTACAGAGAGTCAAAAGTTCTCACAAACATGACTAAGCCTGCTCTCTTATGATTTCTCAGCCTAATATTTGGGGAGTGCCCCAAATTACTCTGTGCTTTGATTTCAATTTCTTCCACATAGGTAAGGGAAATATTCTCACTTTATTGCTGAAAAAGTTGTCTCAGCAATGGCTGGTACTTAGTCTAAGTTAACTAGGTATTGTACACAGTAAAGCAGATTCTCAATCCCACACCCTTTGCTCCATGGACCATGCTCTTGGAACACCACTCAAATCCTTAGAAATCTGCTGGGAAACAAGTTATCAATAGTCGTCTAAAGTCTTTGATCTAGCCTCTCTGTTTAAATTCCTTGACTCTCAACTGACTGAAACATGAATAATAGGGTGTTTCTAATATAACCTAAGAAAATACACCCTTCAATGGGTTCCAATAGGACAAATTTAGAATCCATTGTAATAAAATCTTCTCAAGCCAAAGTCTTCTTTTCTATTATGAGAGTAGCCACCTCTCTCTTCCTTCATTCACTCTTATCTTCCTGCTCAGCACCAATGCTGGATGCCATTGCCATCCTGGGGAATCAGGGAGGAGCTGAAAATTGTGTTATTTCTTCCCCCATATTACTCATTACTTTTTCAAACTTTTAATTTATATATTGAGTGTGTCATGCAGAAAGGTTCTTCAATATATTCTTTTCCTAGTATTCTCCAAGAAAGAATACAATTCAGACAGTACAATAGACTTGTTTTCATAAAGCTGCCACATTTTCAAAGGTGAATAGAATGTGCTACATCCCTTAGAGATTGGAGAGAGCAATACAAAGTGGTACAAAACAGTGATAAAAGGAACTACACAAATGTCTTTTCAGAGGATTTCACTCATCAGTCAATACCCGCCTCCAGATTCAATTCCATTCATAGCACTAAATTGTGTAATTATCCTGTAGAACCTATTATTGGTGAAAACACTTTAAGAGATGTTTGGAATTTTTTTAGGTTTTAGTATTGCTTTCCATAGCTTCTTTGTCTGAGAAAAACATTGATGTCAAATTATTTCCTTTAAACCAGGGCACTGGTGTTAAGTGGAAACATTTATACATATTCCTTACTGTAAACACTTACAATCCCATATTCTAACACATTCTCAAGACTCCTGTAGTTTTGCTGACCCAATTACTACTCATCTGTAACTTTCAACAAACTATTTATGAACCATATCCGTGAGAAGCAGTTTCTGGCACGATCTTTTCCAGTATTCATGAGATATAATTGACAGTTCAAATCTGTTTATTTTCAAATAAACAGAACAAATGTTGTGATTAGATATAGACATGAATTGTGAAGTTATTACCACAATCAACTTAATTTAACATATCCATCACCACATAAAGGTACTAGTATGTGTTGCGGTTTGGGGCGAGCAAACTTTAAACGAACAAAACAGGATTATCAAGTATAGTCTCCATGCTGTACACTTAATTTCCAGAATTTGATGCATCTTTTAAAATTTTTATTGGTTCTTTTTAGTTAAACTTAACATTAGGATTCATTTTGACATAATTATAAAAGCATGGAATATAATTTCCTCTAATTTAGTCCCCAGCACTTCCTCTTCCCCTCTCCCCCTCCCTCCCCATTTCCTTTCCTCTACTGTTCTTTCTACTATTTATTTACTATTTTTTAAAAATTCAGTGTCTTGTGGATAAAATAAATAAAAAAGAATGCCATAAACATATTTTTTAAAGTCTTTATTTTTACCTACATGAAATAATTCTGATTCTATTGTTGTTCATTATATGCCAATTTGGTTATGGATTTCTGTATGTGTGACTTGAACATTAAACTTTTGAAAATAAATTGGACTGGATATAATTTTAAAATAAACACTTTCTATGATGCAAACAAAATTTAATGCACATTATAACTGAAAGCTTGTATTCTTTGACTAACATATTCTCATTTACCCCAAACCTCCCCCCCAGTCACTGGAAATCACATTCTTCTCTGCTTTTATGAGCTCTACTTTATTAGATTCTATATGTAAATGAGACCCTATGCACTCTGTGCTTTTCTGTGCCTGGCCTGTTTCAGGTAGCACAGTGTCTTCTGGGTTTACCTATTTTGTGGCAAATAGGAGGATTCTCCCCACTTGTTATAACCTGGCAACTTATTTTTTTTGTTTCTTATTGGTGCTTTATAGTTATACATAATATTGGGATTCGTTTTGATATAATAATACAAATATGGAATATAATTTGCTCTAATTTGATCCCCATTACCTTTCCTTTGCATCCCCTCTCCCCTGCCCCATTCCCTTTTTTCTACTCTACTAATCTTTTATTTATTTGTAGTTTTTTTTAAATTAGTGTATTATACATGTACATAAAGGTGACATTCACTGTGGTATATTTATGTATGTACATAGGATAGTTTGGTCAGTTTTGTTCCATCATTCATCCCTTTTCCCATCCCTCCTCCCTCCCTCCCTCCCAATACCCTTCCTCTTCTCTACTGATCTTTCTTATATTTTCATGGGATTCTCCACCCTCTTTTTCTTCCCTATTGTTTTATTTGAACATCCACTGAACTTCCACACATGAGAGCAAACATTCAACCGTTAACTTTCTGGGTTGGCTTATTTCACTTAGCATGATATTCACCAGCTCCATTCATTTACCAGTAAATGTCATAATTTTATTCTTCTATGTGACTTAGTAATACTCTATTGTGTGTATATTCCATTTTTTCTTTATCCATTCATCTGTTGAAGGGTACCTAGTTTGGCTATTATGAATAGCTTGGCTATTTGAATTGTGCTGCTATAAAAAATGATATGGCTGCACCCTTATAGTATGCTGATCTGAGATCTTTTGGATATACATCAAGGAATGGTATAACAGGGTCATATGGTGGTTCCATTCCTAGTTTTTTGAAGAATCTCCATACTGCTTTCCAGAGTGGATGTAGTGCAGTCCAACCAATAATGTATGCGTGTACCTTTTCCCCACATTCTTACCAACAATTATTACTATTTGTATTATTGATAATTGCCATTCTGACTAAAGTGAGATGAAATCACAATGTAGTTTTGATTTATATTTCCCTAATTGCTAGAGATATTGAACATTTTTTTCATATATATTTTGGCCATTTGTAATTCTTCATTTGGCACCTTTGATTGACTATATCAATGTGGATTTATCTCCATGTCTTCTATTTTATTCCATTGGTCTTCATGCCTGTTTCAGTGCCAATACCATGCTGGTTTTGTTACTATAGCTTTGTAGTATAATTTGAGGTATAGAATTGTGATACATCCAGGATCTCATCTTGCTCAGGATTACTTTGGCTAGTACTGGGTCTCTAATTCATTCAAATGAATATTTAGAAATGTTTCTTCTAGTTCTGTAAAGAGTGTCATTGGTATTTTGATGGCGATTGCATTGAATATTTATAGTATTTTGGCAGGATGGCCATTTTGATAATATTAATTCTGCCTGTCAAAGAATATGGGAGGTCTTTCCATCTTCTAAGTTCTTGGATTTCTTTTGATCTTCTATAGTTTTCATTGTTTGGGGTTTTTAACTCCTTGGTTAAATTTATTCCTAAGTATTTTATTTTTTTAAAGGTTATTATAAATGGGATAATTTCCGTACTTTCCTTGGCAACATATTACTTACTAGAGTACAGAAAACAATTGATTTACTAGTGTTGATATCGAATCCTGCTGCTTTGCTAAATTTTTTTTTCAGTTCTAGAAGTTTTCTGGTGGAGTTTTTTTGTTTTCTAAATATAGGATCACATCATCAGCAAAAATAATTTGGCTTCTTCTTTTTCTATTTGTATCCCTTCAATTTTCTTCTGAGTGCTCTGGCTAGAGCTTCAAGAACTATGTTGAATAGGAGTGGTGAAGAGTGCACATCCTTGTCTTGTTCTCCTTTTTACAGGAAAATCTTTAAGTTTTTTTCTTTCAGTATGATGTTAACTGTGAGCCCCAAGTGAACGTTTTTTCCCTCTGAAAAAACGTTTTTTTTCCTCTGATTGTTCTTGTCACATCTTTTAGTCACAACAGCAAGCAAACAAAAAAACAAAAAACAAAAAACCTGACTGAAACACCATCAGTTATCACTGTTTGACCTTAAATCCCCCAAGAACTGCTGGGGCACAGGAGCCACTCCCCCACTTACTATGGACCTCGCACCAGCTGGTTCTCATTTGTTAGCCCAGAGGCCTAAGGCTGAACACTCAGAAGGCTCAGGCTGTTGGCTGTTTCTATTGTGCACAGGAGTTCATGATGCAGAACTCTGGGCTGTAGTTCTGACTGCTGCAGGTCACTGTGCACCAACTTCCCTCCACAGGGTCCTCTTCAAAGTGGCCTAGTGACTGTCTTCAAGCCTAGAACCTGTGGTTGTATGGTCTCCCTGGTGCAGAAGTATCCCCCCTGACTGACACAGATCACTGGGGCACTGTCCCTGCTACCAGGAAAGAGACTCAGCCAGTTCACTGGGCTCAAGGTCCCACTACCCAAGGCTGTGAACCCTGAGTGCCACACCCCTTGGCTGATTGGGACAGAGACAGCCATCCCAACCACGTCCCAGCTCCCAGTAGCCACAAAACTCAGATGCCATCCTTCTCTGCTGTCTGGGATGGAAGGTGCCTCTCCACCTGTTTCTGAGCTCTCACTTCCTGCCAACATGAATTGCAGATGTCAGCTCCACCTCCAGCACTTCCCTGGTATGTTCTGGGAGTGTCCTGGTTAGGTTGCTCTGGACCACTCCCCATGTTGGCAGTGACAGGAAGGGGGTTTCAGCAACTTTCGGCTAGTAGCAATCCCTCTACAAATTCCTTTTGTATGCATTATTGAGACAAACCCACTGCAGGGGTACTCCCTCTGGTATTATTTGTTGGTCTCTTTAGGTGAGAAGATGCCACGTTGATTTAATTTCTTTTTGGGCAACTAGACAGCTATGGACTCCACAAAATGACTGCTGAACCTAGCATGGTTTTCAGTCAACAATTAGGTTTAAACTGCTTGATCTCCTTCACTGATTCCACTGCTCCTGTCGAGTTTTAATTTGGTCTGCTTTTCTTTCCAGCTGTTGTTAAGGGAGTGAGCTTATGTGCTTTTCTGCTCCCTCTCTCTCTGTGGCCCTTCCTCCTTTCCCCACACTGGTCCAGGTTCAGAATTGAGGAATTCTGCCCTTATTTCCTTCTCTGGTAACTGAATTTTAAGTCTGTTCAGGTCTCAAACTGTCAAACATTGGGTCTTAGAGTATTTATTCTGTCCACTTCTCTGGTCAGCTATTCCCTCACTACTTCCTTTTTGTGCTGTGAAGGGATCAGGGTTCACCACTTAGCTCCACTCTGCCATCTTCCTTTTTTTTATAACAGCCATCTGAACTAGTGAGAGATAATAGTTTCTTATGATTTTGATTCACACTTTTCTGATAACTAGTGATGTTGTGTACTTTTTCATATATGTATTGACCATGTGTACATCTTGCTTGAAAAAAATATCTATTCAGTTTCTTTGTCTACTTTTTACTCATGTCATTTATTTATTTTTGATATTGAGATATATGAGCTCCTTACTTATTATGAATGTGACCTCTTTATCAGACATATTTTGCAAATATTTTATCCCATTCCACAGTTTGCCTTTCCTTCTGCCAATTATTTCCTTTGCTGTGCGTAAGTATTTTAGCTTAAAGTAATCCCATTTGTTTATTTTAGCTTTAGTTGCCTCTACTTTTGATGTCATGTCTAAAAATCATTGCCCAGATCAATATCAAGGATACTTTCCCCTACATTTTCTTCCAGGAATTTTACTATTTCAGATTTTACATTTAAAACTTCTATCCATTTCTAGTTAATTTCTGCATATGGTGTAAGATAATGGTCCAAATTTTTCTTCTTTTACAACTGGATTTTTCTGACACTATTCATTGAACAGACTATCCTTTCTCCATTGTGTATTCTTAGCACCCTTGTCAAAGATTAGGTGACTATAAATGTGTGAGTTTATTTCTGGGCTGTGCATTTTGTTCCATTGGTCTATGTGCCTATTTTTATGCCACTATTATGCTGTTTTGATTATAACAGCTCTGTAATATAGTTGGAAGTGTGATACTTCTAGATTTGTCCTTCTTTCTCAAGATCAAATTTGGTACTTAGGGGTCTATTTGTGGTTCCAGGCTATGTTTAGGATTTTTTCCCTATTTCTTTGAATAATGACATTAGAACTTTGATGGGGAATGCATTAATCTGTACATTGCTTTGGGTAATATGAACATCTTAACAATATTATTTCTTCAAATATATGAATATAAGATATTCTTCCATTATGTTCTTTCTGATTCTATTGTAAGTGGATTGTTTTCTTAAGTTATTTTTTGGATAATTTATTATTGGAGTACAGAATCACAACTTCTGTATGTTGATTTTATGTCCTCCAAATTCACTAAATTTGTTTATTAATTCTAAAAGTTCTTTGGCAAGGTTTTCTATAAAAAAGATCATGCCATCTACAAACAGTGACAATTTAACATACCCCTTTCCTGATGTAGATGCCTTCCATTTCATTTTCTTGCTTAGGTGTTCTCAAGCAGAATTATTAAGGGTAGAAAACATCTGAAGATTGTATAACCTCAATAGCAAGCATTATGAGACAATAGAGAAAGTGAAGGGCTGGCATTCTATCTGCTCATGTTAATTCCTCAATTATACACCTTTTGGTCTAGTATATTCTGTATGCTTAGGTTTCTACTTGCTTTATTTTATGTTTACTGTATTTTAGGATTAAAGACACTCACCTCTCCCCACACAGTTCCACCACTTTCACTGCCATTCCCAGGGGCCACATATGAACTAAGTGGGTGGGGCTTAGTTATTTTATATGTTTATTCCTAAACCATCACAAGTTCCTATGGAATTTTCCTGTATTAGGCCATGGTTAGTAAATTGGACATCCTAGCTGCATATGTTGAATCCTATTGCAGTGGAGGAGGAAAGTATATTGACCCTAGTTTCCTAGGAGCATGTTTTGTTTGGTAGGTTGTTTTTCCTAACCATGGATTCTGTAGAGCTCTAGTTTGGTCAATTTATGAATTAATGAATATTCTATTAACTATTACAGTCTCCAGGAAAGTCACAGTTTTTCTTTCTCTTTTTTTGCTCTCTCCTACTAAATTAAATGTAGTGTTGTAAGAAATAGGCATTTGATATTTATTAATATTGTCTTTAATTTGCTGAGGGCTTCAGGTAAAGTAACCAACACTTTCTCTCCATCCACTTTCCTGATCTTCCTTTTTAAAGGTTTGCTAATATTTTATTTTTATTAACTTTTACTTTCATTTCTAAAATGAAAAACATTGTGTTTGATATTGTTTTCAAATTGTATTCGTGTTAATATACTATTTTAAATTTTTAAAGCTTATAATATTTTCCTGCAACATGGATTCACATGTTGCTTGGGCCATGTATCATAATGAAATTAAATTAGCAAATACATAAGGATACTGTTAGTTTTTGAACCTCATCTCAAGTTCATACACCAATACTGCACAAATTTGTTTTAGAAAATATTTTCACTGAATGCTATTACAGTCCCACAACTATGAAATCACAAAACTTCAGAGACTGAAATTATTTTGTTTCACACACAATTCCTTGGCACCTAAACTTAAAAGAGTGTAAGATTGTAGATTTTAGTTGTCACAGAATGAAATTTTTTATACAAAACTGCAGAAATGTTAATATGCTTGATTTCCTGCTAACAAAATTACATAAAATATGCACTATAAGCTGGGCACAGTGGCACAAGCCTATAATCCCAGTAGCTCCAGAGGCAGAAGCAGGAAGATCACAAGTTCAAGGATAGCCTCAGCAACTTAATGAGACCCTGTCTCAAAACAAAATGTAATGAGTAAGAAATAAAACACAGGCTGGGGATGTGGATCAGTGGTTAAGCACCTATGGGTTTAATCTCCAGTACTAAAAAAAAAAAAAAGCACTGTTCACACTGTCCACTTCATTATCTTTCTGAAGTCTGAAATATTTCAGTTTCCATATCACATCTTTTTAAAAAAATTTTTTTACTTAACAACCTACATGGCATATCCAAAATATTATCATTTCAAAATGTAACCAATACGAAGATATACATATATATCTTTGGACCATGTATCATAATGAAATTAATTTGTTATTAATTATATGATAGTAGAATGTATTTTGACATATTATAAATATATGGAATACAACTTCTCTTTCTTCTGGTTATATATGATGTAGAATCACATTAGTCATGTAACCATATATGCACATAGGATAGTAATGTCCAACTCATTCTACTATCTTTCCTATTCCCACTCCCCCACCCTTCCATTCATTTGCTTTTGTCTACCCAAAGTACTTCTATTCTTCCCTATTCCTTTCTTATGAGTTAGTATCCACATAGCAGAGAGAATATTCAGCCTTTGGGTTTTTGGGGGGATTGGCTTATTGCACTTAGCATGATATTCTTCAATTCCATCCATTTCCTGGCAAATACCATAAATTCATTCTTCTTTATGACAGAGTAATATTCTATTGTGAGTATATACCACATTTTCTTTATGTATTCATCTGCTGAAAGGCACCTAAGTTGGTTCCTGTTCCGTCCAGCGGAACCAGCGCGGAGAAAGGAGACACCACCAATCTTTAGTTGACGAGATTTATTGTGTCCTCCCTGTTTTCCTGCCTCCTTAGTTCTGCCACTATCTCCCTTCTCCTACCCTCTCCCTCTCTCCTCCCCCAGGTTCCTAGCTTATCAGCCAATTATAGCAAAGCTTTCTCTCATGCAGGAGAGCATGCAGAGGAATGTCAGCATAGCACTATATGGATCACGAGTTGTCCATGCGGAGCATGATATTGGATAGCCAATCCTAGAGTCTGGCGTTAACACGTCATAAGTCTCCAAGGAACTAGTAGGCAAGCAACCTTTCTGGGTACTTCCTTATTTTGGTAGCCAGTGCCCTTTGGCTCACTGCCAGGCGCCATCTTGTCCAAGACGGCCCTCAACAGGTTCCATAGTTTAGCCGTTATGAACTGAGCTGCTATAAACTGTGACATGGCTGCATCACTGAGCTATCACTGATTTTAAGTCCTTTAGGTATAAACCAAGGAGTGGGATAGCTGAGTCAAATGGTGGTTCCACTCCAAGTTTTCTGAGGAATCTCCATACCACTTTCCATAGTGGTTACACCAATTTGCAGCCCCACCAGACATGTATGAGTATATCTTTCTCCCAACATCCTCACCAGCATTTATTGTTATTTAATTCTTTTTTTTTTTTTTTTTTTTTTTTTTAGAGTGGAAAATGCAGCTTTATTAAAGAAAAGGAAAAGCAGACTTCTCCCGGGTGGAAGAAGGGGACCCAAAGGCGGAATCCGTGGGATGAGCAAATCTCGTTCTTTTTATGGGTTTCATTCTCCCATTCTTTCCCCTTATCTCTTCCCTTCCTGCCTGCGGGATTAGGCCTGGTTTTGAAATGTAAAAAGCGAAAAGCGGATGGGGCAGAGGGAGGGTCAAGGTGTCTCAGACAGGCAAGGGCCCAGGGGGCATTGATTAGCACCTTCTTGCCTGCAGTCTCTGGCAAGGGCAGGTAAATTTGGTTATCAATGGGTTCTGCATGTCCTTGATATTCCATTCTCCCATGGCAGTCTCCAACTTCCAGAGGCGGATGGCTTGATGGCCTCTATTTTCTTGATCTGACCCGATTTCCTATTTCTACACTAACTGCCTGTCCCCAATATGCAATTCTGACTGGAATGAAATGAAATCTCCATGTAGTTTTAATTTGCATTTCTCTAACTTCTAGAGATGTTGAACATTTTTTCATGTATTTGTTCACCAACTGTATTTCTTCTTCTGTGAAGTGCCTATTCAATTCCTTTGCCCAGTTATTAATTGGGTAATTTTTTTTTTTTTTTTTTTTTTGGTGTTAAGTGTTTTGAGATCTTTGTGTATCCTGGAGATTACCACTGTATCTGAGGTGTATGTGGTAAAGATTTTCTCCCATTCTGTGGGCTCTCTCTTCACATTCATCATTATTTTCTTTGCTGTGAAGAAGCTTTTTAGTTTGAATCCATCCCATTTGTTGATTCTTGATTTGACTTCTTGCACTCTAAAGTTAAGGAGTCTTGTTAAGGAAGTCGGTCCTAAAGCCAACATGATGTAGATTTTGGACTATTTTTTCTTCTATTTGGTTCAGGGTCTCCATTCTACTGCTTAAGTCCTAGATCCACTTCAAGTTGAGTTTTGTGCAGAGTGAGAGATAGGGGTTTAATTTCATTTTGCTATGTATGAAATTCCAGTTTTCCCAGCATCATTTGTTGAAGAGGCTATCTTTTCTCCAATGTATGTTTTTTGTGCCTTTGTCTATATGAAATAACTGTATTTATGTGGATTTGTCTCTGTGTCTTCTATTCTGTATCATGGGTCTACATGTCTATTTTGGTGCCGATACCATGCTGTTTTTGTTAGTATAGCTCTGTAGTATAGTTTAAGTTCTGGTATTGTGATGTCCCCTGCTTCACTCTTGCTAAGGATTGCTTTGGATATTCTGGGTCTCTTATTTTTCCAAATGAATTTTGTGATTGCTTTTTCTTTTTCTATAGAGAATGACATTGGGATTTTAATAGAAATTGCTTTAAATCTGTATGACACTTTTGGTAGTATGGCCATTTTGACAATATTAATTCTGTCTGTCAAAGAACATGGGAGATATTTCCATCTTCTAAGGTTTTCTTTAATTTCTTTTTTTAGTGTCCTGTAGTTTTCATTGTAGAGGCCTTTCACCTCTTTCATTAGATTGATTCCCAAATATTTTATTTTATTTCAAGGCTGTTGCAAATGGGGTAGTTTTCCTAATTTCCTTTCAGTGGATTCATCACCGATGTATAGGAATGCAATCGATTTATCTGTGTTAAATTTTTATCCTGCTACTTTGCTGAATTAATTTATGACTTCTAGAAGTTTTCTAGTGGCATGTTTTGGGAATTCTAAATATAGAATCATGTCCTTAGCAAATAGTGACAGTTTGAATTCTTCTTTTCCTATTCATATTCCTTTAATTTCTTTCTTCTGTCTGATTGCTTTGACTAGGGTTTCAAAGACTATGTTGAACAGAAGTGGTGAAGGAGGGCATCCCTGTCTTGTTCCAGTTTTTAGAGGGAATGCTTCCAGCTTTTCTCCATTTAGAATGATTTTGGCTTTGGTTTAGTGTTTACAATGTTGATGTATGTTCCTACTATCCCTAGTTTTTCTAATGTTTTCAACATGAATGGATGCTGTATTTTGTTAAATGCTTTGTACACATCTATTGAGATAATCATGTGATTCTTGTCTTTAAGTGTATTGAAGTGATGAATTGCATTTATTGATTTCTGTATGTTGAAGCAAACTTGCATCCTGGAATGAGCCCCACTTTATCATGGTGCACTATCTTTTTAATGTTTTTGTATATGATTTGCCAGAATTTTATTGATTTTTTTTTTTGCATCTATGTTTGCTGGGAGTGGTTAATGAATTTTGGGCCTTTAACTGGCAAGAGACAGAGGCTGACACCTCCATTGGGAATCTCTTGGTGCAAAGGTGCCAAGAAAACCACCCATGTGTGATGGTGCCTTGTTCAAAGGGAAATTCTGTGGTTGCCATGGATTTTATCAGTTCATGACCTAAGATTCAGATACCAGCCATCTAGAGGTGGAGAATTGTGGGCACAAGATGATGACTGTAATTGGGCAGTTCAAACTTTTGATCTCAATTCTGTTTTAAAGTAACTTTCTCACAGTGAATCCCTTTGATGTAAAAACCTACAGAATAAATGTGTGAAGCCTGCTAATTGTCAGTCTTCCTCCATCAGAGGTCAACTGAACCACCAGGCCAGCTTTTCCCTATTTTTGTGTTTGTTTGTCTCTTTCCAATCCCTTCATCAGCCCAGTTTAGGGAATACACATCATGAATACACATCATGTTGGTCACAACATATGTTCATTATATATATTGGTCTGAAGTTTTCTTTCCTTGATGCATCTTTGTCTGGTTTTCATATCATGGTGATGCTAGCTTCATAGAATGAGTTTGGAAGGGTTGCCTTTGAAGGTCTGGTAGAACTCGGCTGAGAATCCATCTGGTTCTGGACTTTTCTTTCTTGGTAAGCTTTTGATGGCATTGTCAGTTTCAATGCTTGAAATTGATTTGTTTAAAAATTCAATGTCCTCCTGATTTAACTTGGGTAGGTCATATGTCTGTAGAAATATGTCAATGTCCTCAAGATTTTTTATTTTTGAACTATAAATTTTCAAAATATTTTCTGATTATCTTCTGTATTTCAGTAGTGTCTGCCATGATATTTCCTTTATCATTGTGAATTTTAGTAATTTGAGTTTTCTCTTTCTCTTCATTAGTGTGGCTAATAGCTTATCAATTTTATTTATTTTTTCAAAAAACCAGCTTTTTGTTTTGCTGATTTTTTGAATTCTTTCTTTTGTTTCAATTTAATTGTTTTCAGCTCTGATTTTAATTATTTCCTGTCTTCCTGGGTTGATTTGTTCTACTTTTTCTACAACTTTGAGATGTAATGCTAGGTTGTTTATTTGACAATTTTCTATTCTTTTAATGAATGAGTTCAATGCAATAAACTTTCCTTTTAGAACTGACTTCATAGCATCCCAGATTTGTGTTGTTATTCTCATTTACCTCTAAATTTTTTTTAATTTCATCCCTGATTTCTTCTGCTATCCATTCATCATTCAATAGCATATTATTTAGTTTCTAGGTGTTAGAGTAACTTGTATTTTTTATTCTATTGTTGATTTCTAATTTCATTCCATTATGATCTGATAGAATGCAGGGTACTGTCTGTTTCTTTGTATTTGCTAAGAGTTGCTTTGTGGCATAAGATATGGTCTATTTTAGAGAAGGATCATTGTGCTGCTGAGAAGAAAGTATATTCAATCATTAATGGATGAAATAATCTTATGTTTGTTAAGTCTAAATTATTAATTGTATTATTTAGTTCCACAGTTTCTTTGTTTAGTTTTTGTTTGAAGAATCTATCCAGTGGTGAGAGAAGTGTGTTAAAGTCACCCAGTATTATTGTGTTGTGGTCTGTTTGATTCTTGAAATTGAGAAGTGTTTGTTTGATGTATGTAAATGCTTCATTATTTGGGCAAATTTATTTATAATTGCTATTCTTGTTGATGTATAATTCCTTTAAGCAGTATGAAATATCCTTTCTTGTCCTTTCTTATTAACTTTGACTTGAAGTTCACTTTATATGATATGAGGATAGAAACCCCTGTTTGTTTACATGATCCACGCGAGTGATATGTTTTTTCCTATCCTTTCACCTTCAGTCTGTGGATGTCTTTGCCTATGAGTTTAGTCTCTTGGAGACAGCATATTGTTGGGTCTTGTTTTTTAATCCAATCTGCCAATCTATGTCTTTTGATTGACAAGTTAGGCCATTTACGTTCAAAGTTTATATTGAGATATGATTTGTATTTGCAGTCATTTTGGTTTATTTCTTGTTTTTAATTT
Source organism: Sciurus carolinensis (assembly GCF_902686445.1). Taxonomy (NCBI): domain Eukaryota; kingdom Metazoa; phylum Chordata; class Mammalia; order Rodentia; family Sciuridae; genus Sciurus; species Sciurus carolinensis. The sequence continues at coordinate 30,146,569 of NC_062232.1, forward strand.
GAATTTGTTTCTCCTTTGATTGACTATTCCTTTAGTGTAGTTCCTCCCTTTACTGGTTTTCAATTTTATTTTTCATTTCTTCTTCATGAAATATTTTGCTGAGAATATTATGTAGTTAGTGCAGACTTTCCAGTTGTGATATCTTTTAACTTTTTTTTATCATGGAAGGTTTTTATTTCATCTTCAAATCTGAAACTTAATTTTGCTGGGTATAGTATTATTCACTGGCATCCATTTTCTTTCAGGTTATTTGTTATTCCAAGACTTAGCTTTGAGGGTCTGGGTTAGGGTTAGGGTTAGGGTTAGGGTCAGCTGAAATCCAAATTGGTTTCTGTTTAAACATATTCTGACATTTTTCTCTGGCAGCTTTTAAAATTCTATCCTTATTCTCTATGTTAGGCATTTTCATAATAATGTGACTTGTTGTGGATCTGTTGTAATTGTGTTTTTGGCACACTGTAAGCCTCCTGTATTTGATTTTCCATTTCATTCTTTAGGCTTGGGATATTTTCTTATATTATTTCATTGAAAACATTGCACATTCCTTTGATTTGTATCTCCATGCCTTCATCTAGCCTAATAAATCTTAAATTTGGTCTTTTCATGTTACCCCATATTTCTTGGAAGTTCTGTTCATAGTCTCTTTTCTTTGGGAGGGTACTGGAGATTGAACTTAGGGGCACTCAAACACTGAGCCACATCTCCAGCCCTATTTTGTATTATATTTAAGCCAGGGTCTCACTGAGTTACTTAGCACCTCACCATTGCTGACTCTGGCTTCGAATTCACAATCTCTCTGTCTCAACATCCCAAGCCACTGGGATTACAGGCATGCACCACTGTGCCCAGCTTGATCATGGTCTCTTAACATATTTTCTCTATGGTCAACTTTTATTCAAGATTATATATTTTCTCTTCATTGCCTGAAACTCTGTCTTCCATGTGGTCTAGAATATTGGTGATATTTTCCATTGAATTTTTAATTTGGATTATTGATTCCTTCATTTTGAGGATTTCTGCTTGATTTCTTTTCATGATTTCTGTCTCTTTATTGAAGTGATGTTTCTCCCCATGAGTTTTCTCTCTGATTTCATTTCTTATACCATCCTTTACTTCACAGGTTAGTTCAACTATGTACATTCTAAACTCCTTTTCTGACATTTCTTTCACTGTGGTGTCAACGGATTCTGTTACTGGAGCATCTTGGTTTGCTTGGGGTGATTTGTACCCTTGTTTTTTCATGTTTTTTGTCTGTCTACCTATCTATCAATATGGACTGAGGCAGTAGTTTCGACCCAGTAGATTTATAATGTCCCTGAAGTCTTCTCATATATTGCCATTAAAGGGGAGATAAATAATAATGGCAACCAATGCAAACAATATACAGTCTTAAACCAAATAGCTCCTACTAGGATGTCTACAGTTTTGTTGTAATAAACAGAAATGATGTGTTCAGTTATTGCCTACAATAAAGAGAGTAAGCTTGCAAAGGGGTTTACAATTTCAAATGGTGGACAAAGAGAGAACAGAAGTGGTGTAGGATGTGATATTTATGAGGAAAGGGGAGAGAAAATAGAAGTAAAAAATTAAAGGAAGAGTGAAAGAGGGAATAATAGAGGTTGGCTGTTAGCAGGAAAAAAAGGAAGAAAGAGAATCAAGGGAAACAAATAAGTGAGAAAAATGTATATAAAGTAAAAATTTTAAGAATTAAAAATGAAAGAAAAAGTAAAAAAAGAATACAAAACAAAACTGAAATATAACAATCAGACATCCTAGTCTTCAATAAATTGATGCATGAAAAATAATTGGTTTCAAAAAATGGTAGAAATGTGAGAAAGAAAAGAAAACAGAAAAAAGATTTTGATGAAAAGTTGAACAATTGTTTCCTCCTAGAGTTCAAAATACTCTCATCAGTAAGGTGGGGTTTTCCAGAGTATGATGCTTATTCCACCCTCAGGGTGGGATTGCTAGGGTAAGAAGAGTTAATTCTGGAGGCAGAAGTCCTGAAGACAGGGTTTAAGATTAGGTATGCTCCAGTCTCTTTGTTGAATGGCAATTGTTCAGGAGATTTTAAATTAGCACACCACCAAGGCACAGCAATTGCCAGTCCATGCTGGAAGACTGCACCCCAGGAATCTTCTCTAGGTTCCACTCATGTGATGTAGGAGCCAGTTGTTAGCTCAGTACATTGCCTACAGACCCCATGATTCCTGGTCGCTAATTCAGTCTCCAAACTCAATCTCTCCCACACCCACCCTTTTGAATTCCTGGTCAGGCATTTCTCTCTCTGCCTGTCTTGCAAACAGATTGGAAGGGAGGGGGAAACCCCGATGGTTTTCTGTGACCATTATTCCACTGTGTAAACCTCTCTTCATGCTTGATTTTCTCTTGGTCACTTAGGCACACTCTCTGTCCTGCAGCATGGGTTTGCCCAGCTTGTTTTTTGAGCCAGACTTGGGTCTGCCAGAAATTGACTCCCCCAGTTGATAGCCCCCACAGCATTGCTGCAGAATGGTGCCTTCTGCTGTCCTCTTCAAGCAATATTCTGCCAGGAAAGACACGGTTTCTTTCCTGCACAAGGATATTCTGCAGCACACCTTACTGTTTATTCAGGCAGTGACCCATATCTCTAAACTCTCCATACTCCAACACACCTCAATTCTCCTGAGAATGGGGATTCCTTTAACTCCCTTATTGATTTACTGCATTCACAGAGGGACCATTCTGGTTTTTGCCTCCAGTCACTGCTGCAGCTGTGGTGCTGGAGATTTCTTCCTTATTTTGTTATGTTTGATCTCCTGAGTCCCTGATTTGTCTTGAGTGTCCAGTATTAAATTCCAGTAAAGTCCCCCCTAATTTTTGTTCATTCACCCACCTTGCTGAAAAACTGCCTGTCTGCTTTTCTTGGTTTTGTGCCATGGAGTCACCAGGGAAGTGACCTTTTTATTCCATCGATATTCATGCCTCAGGAAAGATAGGATAAGGTTGATTCATGACCTTGAAGCTTAAACCTCTGAGGGTTTAAGCAAGAGAATTGGAATTACTCTTGAGTATGCCTATTCCTTATTTCCTTTCTGAAGTCTTGAGAAATGTTGCTTATTTGTTCACCCTCTTCCCGGAGGCATTCTCTGTCTTGTTTACCTTACTGTTTACTCCAAGAGGCTGACTATTGTGGACCATATACACAAGATCTCTTGATTTTTGGCTTCTGATTGGATTCAGGCAATAGAAGTCACAAGTAGGAACCAAACATGGTGGTGCATGCTTATAATCTCAGTGACTCAGGATGCCAAGGCAGGAAGATTGTGATTTCAAAGTCAGCCTCAGCAACTTAGTGAGACCCTCAGCAACTTGGTGAGAGCCCTGTTTCAAATTAAAAAATACAAATGTTCTGGGGATTTGGTTCAGTGGTTAAGTACCTCTGGGTTCAATTATAAAAAAAGAAAAAAAATGGCACAAGTAAGAGACAAGAAATAAGAAAAGTCAAAGTATTTAAAGTCAAAGTATTTGTATCTCTTGCCCTCTTGCTTCCTCCCAGCCTATAAAGTCCTGCCAGTAGCTGTTTCCTGCAGTGACTATAGTGACTATACTTCTCTCGATTTCTCCTTTTATCATGGTTCCAGGTACCAACAAAGCTGCAACTAATGCAATTTATTTTCCCTACCATTCCTCTGGCCTAGAGTGGGAATAAGTTCCTGCTTTACTAGTCCCTAGGTGCTTCAGCACCCCTTGAAGAGACCCCCATGGTAGTATCTTTATTACCCTTAAAACATGCTGATGAAGGGGAACTTTTCAAAGCTTGTAACATCAATCTATTTCATGGGAATAAAAGGACCCTCGGGAAACATAAACAGGCTACTGACATAGAAGTGAACAAAGTTAAGAGAAATACCAAAGTGAATTGTATGTGAAATATCTCCATAGTGATCTGATTGAATGGTCTGACTCCCTAATAATCATAAAACATGACATAGAAATATGATCTCTGGTTTATTTGGTAGATTTGTATTTATCTAGCCTCATAATTTTGCTGCTTAATTTTCAACTTCCTTATTGTAAGTCCAAGGGAGAATTAAAAGAAAATAAGTGCTCAATGAATAGATGAATCTGATTTTGGCAATTTTATTCTGAACAACAATAAAAAAGCTCTGCAGTTACAAAAGTTTAAAAATGATATGTCTTTATACATGCGTTTGATTGAAGCTCAGAAGAACTCTAAAACAATGATTGTGTTTGGCAATATTCTACAACTACAACTAACAATATTTAGTGAATAAAAATAATAATAAAACAAGGTGAAGAAATTAGAATTTCAGAAAGAAATAAAATATCCTCTATAAAAGTATGATAAAAATCAATATTTATCAAGTTAATAAGACTATGAAAGCTTATATTTTCCTTTTTAACTTAATTTAAAAAGAAGAGAGTACTTTCATATTTGCTTTATTGTAGAAGGGAAGCAACTGAAATGCTGGTGTAGTTTCTCCTATCACCAGCATATTCCTTAACATTTGGTATAAAGTATACCCTATCATCTACAGCTGGTAGACATAACATAGTACATGCAATATTTTGATATTACATAATACATTCACTTTAGGATGCTCACTTTTATGAGTATCATAATGCCTTCTTCCAGTGTCTACAGTGTTTTTATGACTGGAGTTTTTACCCCAACTACAAAAGCAATTATTTTTTCTATGCTTCAGCATGTTCACAGGATAGCTGGGGCTCCTTAAAACCTATATCTCAGAACAGTGCTCACAAATCAATAAGCTTTTCATTTTCCACCGTTATATTTTACTCACACTTGATTCAGTACCTTCTACCTTCCATCTTATATTGACTTTTAAGGCTCCTGGTAATAGAGGTTCGCTAAGTCTTTTAGTTTTTTTTTTTTTTTTTTATGATATAGTCTCTTTCCTCCTTTGTTAGATATACTCTATCTCTAAATGGGTTGTGTTATAAATTAAACTCAGTTATATCTTAATATCCAACAGAATAAAAGACAAAATATATCCAGCAGAAAAGATAGGATCAGATCCTGGGGCGGCAGTCATGATGCCTGTTGTCCACATCATCTTCAAATAAGGAGTAGTGCTCGCTAGCCATTAATAGACAAGAGTGGGACACTTCAGCAGACTCAGGGAATTCAGGGGAATTTTGAGATGTAAGAACTTTGGGGTGTGTTAAAATAGATGTCTCTAGATAAAAATTTCTATTTTCTAACATTTTAGGTAGAAATTTTGTGGCCGTGTTCATGAGAAACTAATCAATATTATTCTTTATTGTAATGGCTCTTTCATTTTTGGCACTAAGGTCATACTCCAATATTAAAAAGTTGGAAAAGTGTCTTCTCTTTTGTATAACATTGCTATTATTTTTTTTCTTGAATATTTGTAGCATCCATGAGGAAAGCCATTTGGGGCTACATAGTATCTTTGTGGGAGTGGGGGTGAGTATGAGGAGATTTTGAATTACAGATTAAATTTCTTTAAACAGTATAGGGTTGGGGGTTCCTATTTATTATTGTATCAGTCCTAGTAATTTGTGTTTTATTATTTTTATATTTAATTGAAATTTTAAATGTATTGCAAAAAGCTATTCATAATGTCTTCTTAAATATGTATAATGTCTACAAGGTTTTTATTATTGTCCTTTTTATTTTTTATATTGACAATTTTACTGTTCTCTTTTTAGCATTGCCAAGTTACTCAGGGTTTCTGTATTTGTATCAGAATTCCAAAAAGATCCAAATTTTGTTTATATTTTCTATCATATGATTGTTTTCTAATTAATTAGATTCTACCTCTTTAGGTAAGGGATATTTTTCCCTTATTTTACTTATTTTCTGATGTCATTTTAAACAATACAATCTTTGAGATAGAGTTCTTTCTCGTTCATAATATATTTAAAACAATATTCATAATATAATGCCTTAATCCATAGTTCATGTGTCTTTTAACTTTCTAAACAGCTGTTTATACACATAAGCCATAGCACAATGATAAATATCGTCATAGAGCCAAAAATCCTCAGTTTGGACTCTAGCTGAATTTCTCAACACTATATTAATGTAGATAATTTAACACACTTCAAACTCAGTTTCCTTATCTGCAAAATGAAAATACAGGATATTCTCGTTAGGATTGTTGAGAGAATTAAGTGAGAGGACATTTCTAAAACTCAACGTGTTATTTGTATTATTTTCATTCCATTATTTCTTGTTTTCTGTTGTAAATGTGGAAACTGAAATGAAGTTAGAAGTCCCTACTAGGTAACATATGTCATTAATTAAATAAAACTGCAATTCATATTTCCTAACTTATTGTTGAGCTAAGATTTTCCTACTGAACAATTATTTATGAAAAGAGAAAAATGCAATGTCATTTTCAATTTTTCTCAGAAGTTATCACAAAAAGTCTAGTCACCTTCAAATAGTTCTTATAAAACACATGTTTTTTTATTGTTTATGCATCATTATTTTTCTCATGGATTTGCTTTTTCATATTGCAATGACCTTTTAGTACATTTACTCCTTGATTTCATCTATAAAATTATGAGTTGTTAAGATCCATAATGTTAAGTAAAACTCAGCTGCCGTGCAAAAAAAAACAAAAATAAACAATAAACTCTGCTATATAAATGTTACCCAAATCAAATTGCAATCTTCTTTGGGAAAATTAAATTTTCAATTTTCCACATCAGTATCCACCTCTTTTGGCTGCTGGGCATTGTTTTAGAAAGGAAATATTTTGAGCCTGAACTAAGTTAGAAAGATAGAGAAGATGTAATAGAAGTGCTTTAGTGTCTGGATTCTGCATCTTATATTAGGGATTCTGTAAATATTTGATTGAATTTTAAATTGTAGCCTAATATAAAAGGTACTTTAAAATCATAATGAAAATAAAACATTTTAATTCACATTTTAATCATTAAAATTTTAATGCATTGGATCCTATCAATCTTGTGCTGATCTATTAACTATTCTTTTTGTAACTTTTTGCCTTTTTTTTGATAATGGGGATTGAACCTAGGGGCACTTAACCACTGAGCCACATCCCCAGTCTTTTTAAATATTTTATTTAGAGATAGGGTCTTGCTGAGTTGCTTAGGGCCTCCCTAAATTGCTGAGGCTGGCTTTCAAATTGCAATTCTCCTACCTCTGTCTCCCAACCACCGAGATTACAGGCGTGCACCACCATGCCCTGCAACTTTTATTCTTTTGTAACTGTTTATTATTATAACTTTCAATTATGCTTTTTATGTTCACAGATATTTTTTAACAGAAAAGAAGGAAGGAAGGAAAGAAAGAAAAGAAAGGGAAGGAAGAGTAGGAAGGGAAAGCAACAAACAAAAATCCCTCACAAAGTATCAAATGTTTATGCCTTTCAGTTCTACAAATTTCTCATCCTCCATTGATAAGAATAAAAATAAGAAAATTTTATAATATAATAATTTCATAGTCCACAGTTTTATGTACCTCCTTCTGGGACTTTTTCTGGCATCAAAGATGAAACTGAATATGTCACATGAACTTTCACATGGGGACAACTTTCTATAGAAGGGAAGGAAATTAATTCAATTCTCTGCATGAGGAGTCTAGGGCCATAGGTATTAAGACTCTGATACCAAATAACTATCACACAGCCACTGTTACTTTTTATTGACTTAAAACTTGGGTTTATCCAGCTAGAACTTTTACCCGGTTTGTTACCTGTGAAAAGAAGCAGTAGAAGTACCAACATAATAAACGCCAAGTGTCCCGCAAATTGCTAGGAAATCAGCTCCCACGACCATTGACAATAGTTAGATCTGTCATAGTAAGACAGCTGACAAATCCAGAGATGGAAGAAAAATCAGAATTGGAAATAAGTCAAACTATCCTTCTGATGGATATTAGTTCATTTTCTATTACTACCACAAAATACCTGAGTCTGAGGGATGTATAAAGAAAAGAAGTTTATTTAGCTCACAATTTAAAGACTGACAGTCCAAACAGCATGGTTCTAGCTCTTGCAAGCATGCCCCCACATACATGCACATAGTGACTATGTCATATCAAGGTTGATGGCATTGTGACAGAAGCATATGTTAAAGAGATTGCCTGGAAAGAAGGGAAGGCAGATAGGTCAACTTCACTTTTTGTAACAATCACTCTCCTGGGAAGAAACTGGAAATTCTATGAGAACTAAGTTAACCCCTTCAAAGAGAAGCACCCTCAATGACCTAACAACTTCCTACTAGGCCCCACCTCTTAAAGGTCTCACCACCTTTTAACATTACCATACTGGGACCAAACTTGTAGCACGTGGACCCTTGGGAGACACACTCAAACCATATTCAAACCAAAGCATGATGATAGTTTATAAAGAAGCATCCAACCTATTTTCTGATTTTTAGTTAAAGAGTTAAAACTCTTAACTTTTTACCCTCTGCTTAAGAGGCAATTTGCATATTTACAGCCCAATAACTTCTCTACTTTTTTATATAGATCTTACATGCACAAAAGTCCACTTAATCTCTGATTGTATTTTTAGATTCTAAAGATTCTATGCTTATCATTATAAAATAGCATCAAACAAGAAAATATTTTAAAGAAGTATAACATTAAACATGAATTCAGTTGAATTTTTCCTGCCTTCTTTCATTCATCACTATCCTTAGCAAGCACATAGTTAAAATTTTCCTCTTAACACAAAGGACACACAGGCCTATTAATTCATTATCAAGTCAAAAAAGAAAACCTAGCCAGGCATGGTGGCACACGCCTTATAATTCCAGTGGCCTGGGAGGCTGGGGCAGGAGGATTGTGTGTTCAAAGCCAGCCTCAGCAACTTAGCGAGGTCCTAAGCAACTTCAACGAGACCCTGTCTCTAAATAAAATACAAAAAAGGGATGTGGCTCAGTGGTATCAAAAAGAACGAAAGAAAGAAAGAGAGAGAGAGAGAGAAAGAAACTCTAGAAATGAGATACTTCTGCATCAAAGATGTCCGTCTTTTATTTAAATTAACTGACATTTCAGACACAAGCTAGGTAATTTATTTAACCCATTTCTGGAAAATGTTAGTTCAAACGACAAGCAGAACTTTTCAAGATTTTTTCCTTTACATATACACACATTCACTTCATACTCATACATGTAGTATTGAGAACAACAAAGACCAGTATAGAAAACATAAATATTCTTTCATAATAAATCATTTAATCTTGCATATAATCTGTTTTACACACAAAGATGGAATACATACCATGGTCACTGAAGGGAGAGACTACAACTAAGCATTCACTTCGACTTCAGGTTACAAACTCTGGATTTTTATGAATTCTTTGAAGCATGTGTCATTTGGGGGTTCAGACCATTATATCCCAATGGATGGCACCTTGTCATACTGAGTACTTAGAATGAAAGGAGATTAGAAGTTCTCGGAATCAGCCTGAGGGGAAAGGGCTCTCTTTGACCTTCTGCTCTCCTGTCTTCCCCCACCCCTTTTCTGCCCCAAAGCCAGTCATGGAAGGCAGAATTCCTCTTCTCTAAGGCAGGTAGGTCATACAAAATAGAGCTCCACTCCCCAAAGTAATCCCTAAATCCTAGAAAGATCACTCTCTCTCTTCTTGAAGACTCTCATTCTGTTACAGAGCTGGGGACTTCTGTGAAACTGAGGCAGCACAAAGACACCCCCCACCTCAAACCCCAATTCTTGCAATCATGTCAGAAAGATTTCAGACATGTCATTCAAAATAACAAGCATGAGCTCATTGAAGGGATAGGAAAAGGCAAAAGTGACATGTTCAAGGAAGAGAGTGGGTCTTTTCAGAGAAGAGAGGAATAGTGTGCCTCTCCTTCACTCCAGTTTTATTGGGAATCCCAGAGAAGTTTCCAGAGAGTCCCTCCCAGGTCCACCTCTTGACTTTTGACTGATAATAGGATGACATTAGACTTTCAAGTCCCCACTGCCATGACAAATCTACGTTACCTTGGTTCATGCTGACCAGTTCTAATTAAATTCTTAACTATAAATTACAGATTTTATGGTTAGAAGGGATTATCCTTGTCTCCCTCAATTTCAGAATCTGATCTCCCAGAGTCTAAAACTCAAGGAGATCGGGTCTATGAAAAGGGTAACATTATTTGGGGCCTGCATATCTCCTGAGTTAACAGGTAGTTTGCTGAAGAATGTGACATATCTGTCCATTTAAGCCCGGCAGGACTGCAGGTAAATTGCTTCTTTGGAAAGAAAGCATGTGGGTTTCAGCACAGTGGGCCCATTTTATAGAATTATTCCCTTAACACCATGTTACCACCACTCGAATCTGCCTGCTCCCTATCAATTCCAGAGGGGGCTTGCCCCCCATCCAAGAGAAGGGAATGCTATTTAGAATAATCTGAACAGACAGGCCTTGCTGGATTTCCTCACTGAGTCTTTTATTCTTATTCATGCTTTGTATTACCAATGGTTAAGTAAGAAAGAAATGGAGAAAATTGGTTAGAACTAAATAGTAAGATTTTTATCAAATGATAACATATTCAGGAATATATAATTGGACTGAAGCAGAATTTCCAGTGTGGTTCTGAGCAACTCCATTGTCTGTTTCCCCCACCTACCAGCATAAAAGTAAACTAACAAATTGGATTTGGGCATTGACCAGGATTTATCTTTATTTTTTTCCAAACTTAGATATAAATACATCATGCACCTGGGCACATTGATGACTTTTTCTGTGTGAAAAATATAGAGAAGTTTCTATGCAAGGGTACATAGTACTTTAAGATAGTGATTAAGGAACTCATCAAAATCTGAATAAGAAATCTTGTTTTATGGATACACAAAATTTATTGAAATGCCAACCTACTTTCCAAAGGCCATAATCATGAGATAATGAAAATAAAATACAAATTCCCAATGCCATGACAAAGAACCTATTTAGAAATTTCTTGCGATAAACAGAATGTTTTGTTTTGCTTTTCTTCTGTCTTTTGTTTGGTTACATAATATGACTCATACCAGTTTATTTTCTGTGGCAATAGAGAAGTTTACAACTCATCTGTTCAATATTACTCCTTTTCTGAATATTCATTCATCTGATATCACTTCTATTAAAAGGGAGGAAACATGGAATGTCATTCATCCATGCAAATGTTTCCTTAAAAACATTGGTAACTTGTCCAAGGTCAAGTAGTTATTCCATTTAAGAATCTGAATTTTCTCCTATGTCTTGTTGCCTGTAAAGCCTGTTCTCTTTCTGCTGTGCCCATCTGTCAAAGTTTTCTATTTTATTATCAGAATGACTTTTTTCACTAAACTGTACTCAACCATGGTTACTGCTGGGGAAAAAAAAAATCAGAGAAGTTTCTATAAAGGATACCTTCAGAACATGTTGTTTTTGTATTTAAAAAAAAAACTTGCTTAACAATCAGTCATATATTTTCTTCAAATCTATCTAGAATGTATAATTTCAATTTAATGTTCTCTACTGGTAAAATGAAGGGCCACACTTATTGATTCTTTAAAAATCAAAGAATCAATATAAAGGCATTTTCTGTAAACTGCATTTTTCCATGTTTTGACTGGTGTATTATAATGGCATATAATAGTTTTTATTTAATACTTAAATGCTACAACATGGGTGCAGTAATGTTTGATGTAAGCAGCTTGATGTAAGCAGTCAAAATTAAAAGGTGCAATCTTTTTCAAACCATTTATGATCCCCATCAGTTCATCTCACTGTACTCTGTGATTGTTCAAATTGGGGGAGCAGAGGTGACATTCAGGAAAATCAATAGGTGTTACAGGGTACAGTACAAAGCACTGGGGGCTTCATTTATAGCAAAGTAAAAAAATCTACCACACTAGTGGAGGATTTGCAAAATGTGGGCCAAGTTTGATTCAAACTACTTCTAACTCCTTAGAAAACAATTAACCTGGCTAGTATTCAGCAAATATTTATTCAGCAATTTCTGAATTGCTGAACAGAGGTCCTAGATATGGTACTGGGTTAACAAGATTAGTCCCTCTCCTTGAACATATAATGATCTAGTGGAGGACAAGCCCAAATAATAGGTATAAACACTGATGAGACTTTTAATGAAAGTATCTTCTTTGTGCCCAGGGTTCACACCACAGAGATTTAATGATATACTTATCAGAGAAAAAAACAGGAGAATCAAAAAGGGCCAAATCCACATGAGAAAAAAATATCACAAAATTGCGGGAAAAATAAGAGTGACTAATATAATCTTCTGAATAGTTTCTCCAAGTATGGTGCAGGGCTAATGTTCTTAACTGGCACTTTTATCCCAAAGCTCTGTGTTTACTAAATTTTGCTGCTAAACCATGAATCACCTTGGCTTCATCCCCAACCCACTGTATCAGAATGTGTGTGAAATAGGTCTGGGAATTGTCAGGGACCAAGAAGTTCTCATTCTGAGAACATTCTGACCTTTACAATAAGCAGCAGCGCCCCTCCCCCCCTCCTGGCTGATAATTCTGACAGTATGGTGCCTATGGCGCCCACTGGCTTCTCTTCCGGGACTACACTTTCCCGCCGGCGTGAACTTCACCTTCCCGCCAGCGCGAATTTGCACCCTATCAGGAACCTAGCAGAAGAACACAACCAACCAGGCTGCACCTCGTCATACCCCTCATTCCCTCAGCATAAATACCCGTGAGAACAATAAAAATTTGCAGCTTGATCAGAATTCCTGTCTTGCTGTCTCTCCCTGCGTCTCTTGTCTCTTCATTCCTTCTCTCTTAGGTTTGCCGTCCTCGTTGATGTCCTGCGGGTCGGGACAGTTGGCGCCCAACGTGGGGCTCGAGCCTTTGTTTGAGAAGCGAACGCTGCCCTCTGGGGAAGCCTTGGCCAAGCGGGATTCGGGATCACCTCGGTAAACGCGACCGGGAGTCAGATCCAGGAGGAGAGTGAGGCCAGCGCAAGGTGAGTGACGCACCATGGGACAAGCAGTTTCGTCACATGATTTATTTCTGACGGGTCTCAAGGAGGCCCTCAAGACTCGGGGAGCGCGTGTTAAGAAAAAGGATTTAAGATCATTCTTTTCATACATAGAGGATTTGTGTCCTTGGTTTCCCCTCGAGGGGTCAATTGATGGTAAAAGGTGGCTCAGAGTAGGAGACTGCCTCAAAGATTATTATGAGACTTTTGGTCCTCAAAAGGTGCCTGTCACTGCCTTTTCTTATTGGAACTTAATTAATGAGATTCTTAAAAGCTCACCCTTTGACAGTGGTACTTTAAAACTTGTAAAGATTGGGGAGCAGGCAATGCAATCCACCTCTCGCCCCCCATCGGCATGCCCTTCGGTTAGTATTCAAATGCCCCCTACTCAGCCTTCTCAGGACCCTGGGACCCTCCCAGACCCCGGGAACCTCCCAGACCCCACCTTACCAAAAAAGTCCCCTAAAAGTCCCCCTAAGATTTATCCGGTTTTAAATCCCCATGATGAGTTGACCCCAGAGGATGAGGCTACCCTGGAGGAGGCAGCGGCTCGATACCATTCTCCAGACCTGCCACCTCTTAAAAATCCACCTCCCTCTTATATATCCCCTGCCTTTTGTGCTCCGGCCCCTCAGGGACCTACTGCCCCCCCAGACATTTTTTCCCCACTTCCCTTGCCTAATCTAACCCCTTTACGCGAGTCTCTCCAACATAGGCGGGAACAAATCCAACTTTTAAAAGAACTAAAAGCCCTTGATGCCGAGCTTCGCTCACTGGCCTTGGGCACGGAGTTAACACAAACTGGCCCAAGACCCCTCAATACTCGTAAGGTGAAGCCACATGGTCAGCCTGTTCTTGCCTTTCCAGTCACTCGCAGTCAAGCAGATCAGCCCGCACAGACTGAGGCAGAGAATTTAAAAGGAAGTCAGGAAGAGGAATCAGGGGAGGAACAAGAGGTAGAACCAGAGAGGGAACAAGAGGAGGACCAGGAATCAGGGGATGAGGAGGAGCCCACCTCTGGACAGAGTGGAGCCCTTGGTTCTTATAAAAGGCTGAGCCTCCGCTTTCTTGAAAGACTTAAAAAGGCTTGTGTGCAGTATGGCCCCACTGCACCTTATACACTGGCCTTGCTAGAGAACCATAGTACACAGTGGCTCACCCCTAATGATTGGAAATTTTTGGCCCCAGCCGCCCTCAGTGCGGGTGACTTCCTGTTGTGGAACGCAGACTTTAGGGAATACTGTCGGGAAACTGCCCAAAAAAATTCAACCAAGGCTTCCTCTAAATCCTGGACCTATGTTAAACTAGTGGGTAATGCGCCATTTGATACTAACCCTAAACAGGCACGCTTTCCTACTGGGCTCCTAGCACAGGTTCAAACTGCCGGTTTGCATGCTTGGAGACGGCTCCCTCAAAAGGGCTCGGCCACCACCTCCCTAGCAAAAATTCGTCAGGGTCCTGACGAGCCTTACAGTGACTTTGTTGCCCGGCTTAATCTAACTGCGGAGCGCTTACTTGGACCAAGTGAAAACGAGAGCTCCTTTGTAAAATATCTTGCCTTTGAAAATGCCAACCCAATATGTCAAGATGTTCTTCGGCCCCACAAAGATAAAGGGGACCTTTCTGACTTCATTAGGCTGTGTGCCGGGGTAGGAACAGCCCATGCCATGGGTCTCGCCATTGGTGCCGCCTTCACCAAGGCCCTTCACCACCCTGGCCCACGTACTTGCTTTACTTGCAAACAACCTGGCCATTTTGCGCGAGACTGCCCAACAGGGAAACTGGGTCAAGGACCCATATCTCCTCAAACAGGGACTAAACCACCTCCGCTCACCCTTTGCCCTAAATGTGGTAAAGGTCGCCACTGGGCCAAGGAGTGTAGATCCAAGACCAATGCCCTTGGACAGCCTATTCCCTCTAACTTCTCGGGAAACTCCTCTCAGGGCCAGCCCCTGGCCCCGACCACCCCCAGAGCAAACCCAGGGGCAATAAGGTTTGTTCCCTCTCAGACTCCCAACCCAATCCAGGCTCCCTGTCCTTCTCCACAATCACCTCCCTCCAACGTGCTACCCCAGGCAGCGCAGGATTGGACCTCTGTGCCTCCTCCGATACCATATTAGACTCTATGCAAGGACCTCAAATAATACCCACTGGGGTTGTAGGACCCCCTCCACCTCATATGTGTGCTCTTATTCTTGGGAGAGCTTCTACCACCTTACAAGGCGTTCAGGTCTTCCCTGGCATCATTGATGATGATTACACTGGAGAAATTAAAATACTGGCCACAGCTGTTAACGGAGTAGCTGCCATCCCTGCAGGAACAAAAATTGCACAATTAATACTCCTTCCCCTCAATTCAGGAAATTCACCAGGAAACACAGCCTCTTGAGGTTCCTCTGATGTGTATTGGGTCCAACCTATCTCCCACAAAAGACCCACTCTTACCTTATTTATTGAAGGAAAGAAATTCCAAGGGATCCTAGATACTGGTGCGGACGCCACAGTTATTTCTCAAAAATATTGGCCATCAGAATGGCCCCTCACCTCATCACTAACTGACCTTAAAGGAATAGGGCAGTCAAGAAACCCCTTAGTTAGCTCCAGGGTGCTTAATTGGACTGACACAAAAGATAACACAGGGAATAAAGGAACCATTACCCCCTTCGTTGTTCCTGATCTCCCTGTCAACCTTTGGGGACGAGACATTCTAAGCCAAATGAAAGTTATTCTTGCTAGTCCCGACTCTTTAGTCACTCATCAAATGCTTCGTATGGGCTTTATCCCTGGTACAGGCCTTGGGAGGCTAGGACAAGGACAGGTTGAGCCTGTACAGCCCATACAAAAAACAGACAAAGTTGGACTTGGGTATTTGGATTTTTAGTGTCGGTCCCTGACCCTCCTGTACCCCATGCAGACAAAATTATTTGGGAAACTCAAACTCCTGTGTGGGTGGATCAGTGGCCCCTTACCCAAGAAAAATTTGAGGCTGCCTCCATGTTAGTACAGGAACAGTTGACAGCCGGCCATGTGGAACCCTCAACCTCACCCTGGAATACTCCTATTTTTGTTATTAAGAAGAAATCAGGCAAATGGCGCCTTTTACAGGATTTGCGCGCTATCAATAAGGTTATGCGCCCGATGGGGGCATTACAGCCAGGCATCCCTACACCGGTAGCTATTCCTAGGGACTATTATAAAATGGTCATCGACTTAAAAGATTGCTTTTTTACTATTCCTTTACATCCTGAGGACAGACCCTATTTTGCTTTCAGCCTCCCCCACATCAATTTTCAGGGCCCTATGCAAAGATTTCAATGGAAGGTCCTTCCCCAGGGTATGGCTAACAGCCCTAGTCTTTGCCAAAAATATGTTGCTCAAGCAGTAGACCCTGTGAGAGAGCGGTGGCCACAAGTTTATATATTACATTATATGGATGATTTGTTAATTGCTGCACCTAATACCTATGACCTTAACAATTGTTATTTGGATCTCTATAAAGCCCTTACTGCCTTGGGACTTCAGATAGCCCCTGATAAGGTTCAGACACAGGACCCCTACACCTACTTGGGCCTCAAACTTCAAACTAATCAAATTCAAATCCCTAATATACAATTGCGTGTGGACCATCTCCACACTCTTAACGATTTCCAAAAACTACTAGGGGATATCCAATGGCTAAGACCATATTTAAAACTACCCACCTATGTGCTTTTGCCTCTTAATGATATTTTAAAGGGAGATTCTGACCCTTCTTCTCCTCGAGAGCTTACTCCCGAGGCACGGCAAGCATTAATTCAAGTCACAGAAGCCATCGCTCAACAATTTGTTACACAAATATCTTATAACCTTCCTTTGATTTTGGTTATATTACACACCCCTCATACACCCACAGGACTATTCTGGCAGCGGGATCCATATTTTAAAAATAAAGGTTGCCCCTTGCTTTGGGTTCATTTGCCCGCCACATCCTCTAAAGTTATTGCTGTCTATCCTGCTCAGGTAGCTTCTATCATGTCCAGACAATTGATTTCTGATGTACAGATACTCTCAAGTACCATACAAGATCTTCAAGATCAGGTGGATTCCTTAGCAGAAGTGGTCCTACAAAATAGGAGAGGTTTAGACCTTCTAACTGCCGAACAGGGAGGCATTTGTCTGGCTTTGCAGGAAAAATGCTGTTTCTATGCCAACAAGTCAGGAATTGTTAAGGACAAGATCAAACAGCTGCAGGAAGACTTAGAAAAACGCCAACAAGCACTGACTGATAATCCACTATGGACTGGATTCAGTGGACTCCTTCCCTATCTCCTTCCCTTCCTAGGTCCCCTCCTTTGCTTGCTGCTTATTGTATCTATAGGTCCTTTGATATTCAACAAGATCATGGCTTTTCTTAAAGCTCAAATTGAGGCTATACAGGCGAAACCTATTCAGGTTCATTACCATCGACTGGAGATGATGGATCGCGATGGTGATCTTAAAAGACCATCACCCCTGTGAGCTGAACTGGACAGCCAATGACGGGTAAGATTCGTGAGAGCTCATACCAACCTAAGACAGGAAATGAGGGCCAGAGCCTCATTATCCAATGATGGGTAAGGATGTTGCTCTGCCACGGACAACCTAAGACAGGCGCAGTTCCCGAGGGATTGTCACTCCAGCCCTATACCTGTTCAGGCAAGCTGTGCCCCCGTCTCGCCACATAACCTCTATCACCCCCTTAAAATATGGCTATCGAAAAATGGTCAATAATTTTATATAAGAAAGGGGGAAATGTCAGGGACCAAGAAGTTCTCATTCTGAGAACATTCTGACCTTTACAATAAGCAGCAGCGCCCCTCCCCCCCCTCCTGGCTGATAATTCTGACAGTATGGCGCCTATGGCGCCCACTGGCTTCTCTTCCGGGACTACACTTTCCCGCCGGCGTGAACTTCACCTTCCCGCCAGCGCGAATTTGCACCCTATCAGGAACCCAGCAGAAGAACACAACCAACCAGGCTGCACCTCGTCATACCCCTCATTCCCTCAGCATAAATACCCGTGAGAACAATAAAAATTTGCAGCTTGATCAGAATTCCTGTCTTGCTGTCTCTCCCTGCATCTCTTGTCTCTTCATTCCTTCTCTCTTAGGTTTGCCGTCCTCGTTGATGTCCTGCGGGTCGGGACAGGGAATCTCTATTATTAACATGTCCCCTGGGTGATTTTGTTGAGAAGTTTAGGACACATTGCTATAGCTGATGCCCGAACCCTACCATTTAAGCTTACATCTTTGGTTGAAGAACAAGTCTCAAAGTTCAGTTTGCACAAAAGTACCTGAATCTCTGATGTTTGAACCTAAAAACCTTAACTTAGCAGGTCCTCCCTAAAAGTTAGGGAATATTCATGCTAAGAACATTAAGGTTCCTGGGCCCCATTCTCAGAGTGTAATTGGCAAGGTTGCTCTTGTTACTGAAAGCTTGGTCTTTGTCCCTGATGGCAATCCAATAAAAATGACATGGTGCAACAGTTTTTGTTTGTTTGTTTGTTTGCTTGTTTTTTTTTTGTCTTTTTGTTTGGTTGGTTGGTGTTTGGTACTGGGGATTGAACCTAGGGGCATTCAGCCACTGAGCCATATTCCCAACCCTTTTTTGTATTTTATTTAGAGACAGGGTCTCATTGAGTTGCTTAGGGCCTCGCTAAATTGCTGAAGCTCCCTTTGAACTCGTGATCCTCCTGTCTCAGTCTACCAAAGCGCTGAGATCACAGCATGTGCCACTGTGCCCAGCTGTAGGATGACACAGTTTTGAGAAAAAGGAAAAAAGAGTTTTATTACTTTGTTAGCAAAGGAGAAGTACAGGGGACTCCTGTCCCAGAGGCTGTGATTCTACCCATCAGCAGGAACAGGGGGCTTTTAAAGAGGTGACTCAAAGGCTACATTCCACATGTTCTCTATCTGGAGTGGTAATTCACTTGATACTTTGGGAGACAGTCATTTCTGAGATCTTCTGGTACCATCCTCAAAGTCTGGATCACTTGGTTCCTGTGGTGGGTGTGTACTCAAGGAGAGATAACTCTGCCTAGGACGGGGAAGAAAGGTAGGCCTGTTTCCCCTGAGATTAGGGAGAGGGGGAGATTAGGGAGAAGCAGGGAGAGGGGAAGAGAAAGAAACATGTCCCCTTTAAAAATAAGTTGCAGTGGCAGAGTAGCAAGGGTTATATTCAAAACATAAAGTGGACCACTGTTACACTATAATCCTTATTTTGACAAACATGATAAGGGATTCTGATAAAGGTGATTCTTGTGAGGTACATTGAGAAATATGGGTTTAATTAGAATTTATTCCTTTTGAAAAGAAACACAGTCCATTATTGTACTTTAGTGCAAAAGAAGGTTTTGAGAATTGGATTTAATTTCAGATTATTAATTCAGTAGAATATAAAGTCTAGAGGACATGGAGTGTTTTGTTCTGTTCTGCTCAGTGGTATGTACCCAGCACCTAAGAAAGTGGCCTTTGCATAGTAGATGCCCCAAACTAGTTGTTGACCTAATGAATAAATTCTTGGATTGAAGACAATGAGTCTTTCGCTCTTGTGTACCCCCATACCTCCCAATGATACCGCCATTTACCAGTAATGAGTTCTGCACCCTCTAATGTTGAAGTTTGAACACTAGAGAAGCACACCAAGGCAAGTATATTAAGCAGGTTTTATTTAAAAGTAGTAATAATACAGACTTCTCCCTGAGGGAGAAGGGGGCCATGGCTGATGTTGTAAAGTCCCAAGAAGTGAGCTCACCCTACATCTTTTATAGGTTAAGGTCTCTTTTGTTCTTCAGTTCTCTCCCCCTTATCTCTCCTTCCTGCCTACCCGATTAGGCCCGGTTTTGCATAAAGTAAGACGGGATGGGCAGGGGAAGGGCCAAGGTGATTCAGGCAGGTAAGGGCCCAGGGGGCATTAATTAGCATCTCCTGGTCTTTAGTCCCTGACAAGGGCAGGTAAATTTGGTTATCAATGAGCTCTGCAGCTCCTTGACATTCCATTCTCCAACTTCCAGAGGCAGATGGCTTTCGTGGCCTCCACTTCCTTGATTTGACCCGATCCCCTATTTCTACACTAACTGCCTGTCCCCAATTCTGGCTTCACCAACACATTGTGACAACCAGAAAGAATTTGCAAATAGATTTGCAAAAGGACAGCAGGGTGGTGATGGCATGATTAAAAGGATTGAAGGGACAGTGAAACTTAAGGAGGAAAAAGAAAGTGTCCATTAAGAGAGGCCAGAAGGGAGAGTCTCTTCCTCAATTCTGCTGACTTCACAGGGCTCTCTAGGGCTATCTTGGGTGCTCATCACTGATGAGAGATTTTGCATTGTCTCCTCTGATAAGAGATTATATTTTAGAGCCACAACATGGGAATCCCAAAGGGTGAAGTGAGGCGATGAGGAGGAAATATACATGAAGGAAAATCGTAGCTTTCTTCTTCCTTTTCTCTCCTATTTTCTGAGTTTTCCCTATGTATGAATGAATGTGTGGCTCTCCATTTTGTCTGTCAACAGGAAGTGGGCCTATGGCATCAGATGTCTTGGGTTCACTGTCTCACGTCAGTTCTCTTCAGTTTTGCATGGGAGTGTGTGTTCCTTCAGCCCCTGCATGTTCATTTGCTCTTATGGATTCGATCCCCAGCTGGGTTCAGCTGGGTTCGATCCCCAGCACCTCCCCCCCAAAAAAGGAAAGAGAGACCCTATGTGCTAGTGACCTCACCAGCTGAAAAATAATCCAGTCAGTGGTATACAATCCTTATGTTTTCTATAAGGTCTGCTGCCACCAACAAATGCTTTCAAGGGGTGAGAATTTCCCCTTCAGAGACACCATCTGTTCCTGCATTCCCTTTTGAGTATGAGAATTGTTATGAAGACACTACAATGACTCCTCCCAGCTGTTCTTGGATCTGGGACTATATCTTTTTAGAGTTGCACATTTTCTGGGGCAGGAGTATAGAGATTGTAGAAATGAGATTTGGGGTCTAATAAATGGAATGTGTGGCAATATGTACTGTAATCATAGGAGATACTTTTTCCTTAATTACTAAGTGTCACATGAGGGATGAAGGAAGAAAATGGAATGCAATATATTCAATGAATCATGTTCATGAAACACTATTCTGACTCTTTCTGTGTGCATTGGCTCTAAGGAAGATTGGACAGATGTTGTTCTTTTAGATTTTCCACGACAAGAACTGGAGCTGTTCTAAGAATATGCAGGATGTCAAAGAGGGTTTTCCTTTGTAGATGAGATCTGGGGCATAAAAAGCCTTATGTCAAAGTTTAGTATAGTGTTTCTTTATATCTATTAAAGAAGAGTTTGGGGGAAACTAGCTTTGTGGGTGACACAGGGAGCATAGGCAGCTCCAATTTTCAGAAAACCAGGATCATTGATCATTTTATTTTTGACAGGTACCCTGAAGCAACTACTTTAGAACAATTATTGCATTTGTAGAGCCCTTGATAGTTTTCCAGGCATCTTCACATGCTTTGTGTTTTAAGTCACAATTAACTGGGTAAATTAAATTCTTTTCTGTTTTTTATAATACGAAAAGAGGTTCAGAGACTTTAAAGAAAAATTCAGGAGAATGGTGCCAAGAGCAGATTCCAAATGTATCTTATTCCAGATTGTATACTTTTCTCACAATAACACCATGTGATTTTCACAATGAAGGCCAATAGAGTCAGGACTGACAATCAGTAACCTCACAAATTTGGGAGATATGAAAAACAGCATCCAAACAATTATTTGAAGGAGGATAAATGATTCTGAGCTTCTCTAATAGCTCTGAACCCCAGAGAGGAGTGGGGATAGAGAAAGCTCAGCCAATACACAGATCGCTACTATTTCCAAGATTCAGCTATTTCTCTTCAATGCATGTTTATCTGCTTGTTGTAAGATTAATTTAAATTCTAAAAAAGCTGATTTCAACCAGTTCTTATTTTGACTTTTTAAATTTCTGGTCATGCTTGCTCCACCATTTCAGAATTTCAGCCTCATCCCTTTCCTTTTGATCTCCTACTGATACCACATGTAGGTCCAATATACAAGCAAGAGACAAACAACAAGGGATCAAGGTAATGAAGTCCATAAATTCAGTCTTCTGACACAAAGACAACATTGGAAGATCATATGAAGTCAGGAAAAGGGGTTTGAAAATATTGTGTAAGCGAGAATTCCAATTTGACTTCATAATCATCAGAAATAATTTTACAGCATTTTAGTACATGCAATTAAAATGAGTAGAGAACACTACCCCATACACAGAGCAAAATTATAATCAATAATCTTTTTGACTGGTATGAAATCCAACAAGATGGATAGATTATAATACCAAGTCAATTTTGTCTGCTTACAAGTTCTATGCCTATACTAGGAATATGCCTGTCATTAAAACCATATTCTCCTTACAAAGTATTTGGACTGATATAGCCAAGGTTTTTATCATCTTCCATTTCTTACTTTCTGGACTTAATAAACTCCATTATGAGCTCATATTGTAGACATGCATTTATTCATATAGATTTAAGTCTTACCAAATTGGAGATATCCCTATCTCTTTAATTTTGTTCTCTTTATCTTTAAATTGTTTTTCATTCACTGGTTTTATGGTTAAACTCTTAAGACAATCTTTCCCCTTATTTTAAAGTTAATGGGATTAGGTAATTGGACATTTGCTTTCTATACTAAGTACCTCAAACTGATGATAAAAGACTTTTTGTACTCAAGGTGATTCAGAAATGTGCTATGAAAAGAATCATGAATGTGTTAATTGAATGAAGTTCAAGAAAGTTGTTTGGACCACAAGAATGTAAGGATTTTCAACTTAGAATGGAACCACCATTAGATATAGTTATTCCACTCCTTGGTTTATACCCAAAAGACTTAAAATAAGCATACTACAGCGATACAGCTACATCAATGTTCATAGCTGCTCAATTCACAATAGCAAAGTTATAGAACCATCCTGGGTGTACTTCAACAGATGAATGCATGAAGAAAATGTGGTACATGTACAGAATGGAATATTACTCGGCCTTAAAGGAATGAAATTATGGCATTTGTTGATAAATGGATGAAACTGGAGACTACCATGCTAAGTGAAATAAGCCAGTCCCAAAAAACCAAAGGCTGAATGTTCTCTCTGATATGCGGATGTTAACCCACAAAAAGGGAAAGGGAGGGAAGAATAGAACTTTACTGGTTTAGACAAAGAGGAATGAAGGGAAGGGAGAGGGATGGGAATAGGAAAGACAGTAGAATGAACCTGACATAACCTTCCTATGTTCATATATGAATAACATGACCAGTGGTGCTGGAGTTGTCTTAGTGGTAGAGTGCTTGCCTAACATGTGTGAGGCACTGGGTTCAATTCTCAGCACCACATAAAAATTAGTACTTAAAACAAAATTGTTGTGTTCATCTATGACTAAAAAATTTTAAAAAAAGAATACATGACCAGTGAAACTCCACATCATATACAACCACAAGAATGGATCCTAATTAGAATAATTTATATTTCATGTAAGTACAATGTCAAAATACACCCTATTGTCATGTGTATCTAAAAAGAACAAATAAAAAAGTTAAAAAGAATAATGATTTTCACATAGCACATCTGAGTACAATTGTCCAGAAAGCTTAAACAAAAATTTAACAAAACATTCTTCTATATGTATGATGATTTCTATAGATTTATCACTTTTAAAACTATAAACTGTAAACAAATGAAAACTAATTGCTTGATTGTAAAAGAGTTTTTATTGGTCAGCTTAGGCTAAGTTTTGCTGCTGTAACTGAACTCAGAAGTCACACTGGCTTACCACATAAAGACGCATTTCTCCTTCCCTTCACATATCTACCATAGGTCATATATGACTCTATTGTAGAATCCAGGTTGAATTGGTAGTCTCATGACTGATAAAACAAACTCCCAACAAAGAAATAACAAAGCCTACTCACACCATGAATTTTCCTCCTAAGAAATGAATCACTTCTACTTAAAAGTCATATGGCTAAATCCATATCCAAAGCATAGGAAAGTATATTGTTCCACAGAAAGAGTAAAAGGAGAGCTGGGATGTAGCTCAGTGATAGAGTACTTGCCTAGCAAGCAACAAGCCATGGATTCAATCCCCAGCACCCCCAAAATAAACAAAAAAACAAAGAAATTATGAATATGGTAAACGATAATGCAACATACTGTACTGTCTTAGTAATATATCTTAGGAACTAAAGTTATATTTGTTTTGAAGACATCGATACTCCCTACTACTTCCTTTTCAACAGGTTTCATCAGCATGCATTATTAATATAGTAAATTAATTAAAATTAATTTTATTTAATTCATTAGTTAATTTACTATAAAAGTAAAATTTATTTTATCATAAAATTTTTGAGATGATTAAAGTTTTTTTTTACCTCACAGAATAAGAGTGTTGACATATAACGGAAATGAGCTGATGAAGTATTCCTGTTCATGTAACAGTGCTCCACTTTATGCTTTGAATATAACCCTTGCTGTTCTGCCACAGCAACTTATTTTTAAAATGGACATGTTTCTTTCTCTTCCTCTCTCTCTGCTCCTCCCTAATCTCTCTCTTCCCTAATCTCAGGGGAAACAGGCCAACCTTTCTTCCCATCCTAGGCAGAGTTATCTGTCCCTGAGCACACACCCACCATAGGAACGAGGTTATCCAGACTTTGGGGATGGGACTAGGAGATCTCAGAAATGACTGTCTCCCAAATTAACAAATGAATGACAACTCCAGAGAGACAACACATGGAATGTAGCCTTTGTGTCACCTCTTTAAAAGTTCTCTGTTCCTGCTGAAGATGGTCCAGGAACCAAACACAAAAGGCAGAAAGGAAAGAGTTGCCCATGTTACTGTTACCAAAAGCTTTGTCCTTGACCCCATGCCAATTCAATAATGAGAAAAATGGTTTTGAGAAAAATGGAACACTCTGGAGGGGGAAAGATTGGTGGTGGGAGAAGAGGAAGAAACTTGTCCATTTTAAAAATAAGTAACAGAAGCAAAGAAACAAGGGCTATATTCAAAGCATGAAGTGGACCACAGTTACATTACCCTTCCCTCAACTCGAAGCAGCCTGGAGAGTGATGCTTCCCCACAGCAGGAAGGAGAAGGAATTAAATCCAGGCTTTAAATTTGAAATCCAGTACCAGACCCACCACAGTGAAACCCAGTGTTGGGCAGAGCTACATAACCCCTGCTTCCAGGCCAAAATCTGTGAACTGAGCCTCGGAAATCACATTAGTCAAGGGACCAAGGGACTGCCTCTGCAACCCTTCCTTCCTACTTAGGCAGCAGGGAACCAAGCAAGATTCTGTCCTCTGGGCAGTTGGGCACAAAAGTGAGTAGAGGAATTTGTTTTGGACCGAAGTGCAGGGCCCACCATAGTGAGATCCAGCACCAGGCAGAAATTAAAATCCTCTGTACCCAGGGAAGAGCTCAGTGACAGTCTCTAGACCTGCCTCAGCATCTTGCAAAAGGTAGACAAATTTTGGCTCACATCACTGCCAGCCTCAGAGTGGGCCTGGAACACCTTCTCCCCTCCATGAAGACTAAGTGGGTCCCTGCTGCTATGAGACTCAGGCATGACCTGGCTTAGCATCCATCTTGGCAGCCAAGAGACTGTCTCTACTGAAGCCAGAATTAAGAACAGGTAGTTAGTGTAGAAATAGGGAATCGGGTCAATTCGAGGAAATGAAGCCATGAAGCCATCTGCCTTTGGAAGTTGGAGACTGCCCCTGGAAGAATGGAATGTCAAGGATCTCCGGAGCCCATTGATTGCCAAATTTACCTGCCTTTATCAAGGACTGCAAGCAAGGAGCTGCTAATTAATGCCCCCTGGGCCCTTACCTGCCTGAATCACCTTGGCCCTCCCCCTGCCCATGGCTTCTCACTTAATGCAAAACCAGGCCTAGTCACATAGCAGGAAGGAGAGATAAGGGGGGAGAGAACTGGAGAACAAAAGAGACTTTAACCTATAAAAGATGTAGGGTGCGCTCACTTCTTGGGACCTTTAGAACATCAGTCATGGCCCCCTTCTTCCTGCCAGGAGAAGTCTGTATTATTACCTTTAAATAAACCTGCTTAATATGCTTGCCTTGGCTGCTTCTCTAGTGTTCAATCTTCAACATTAGAAGGAGCAGAACTCGTCACCGGTAAACGGCGGTATCACTACCCCCTATCTCCAGACTTTGGGCAGAGCTGCTGATACTGGTGTTGAGAATCAATCAGTATCCGGTCCATCCCCTGGTGTTGAAGATTGAACACCTGAGAAACACCGAGGTAAAAGCAAAAAGTTTTACTGAAAGGATAGAACAGAGAGAGAGACAGAGACTCCTCTGCCTCGGCAGAGGAGGGGGTCCAAGTTGGAAGCTGGTGCCTGAGGAAGTGGGGGTGTCCTGCCCCTTTTATAGATTTTAGATTTCCTTTGTTCTCATGCCTCCCTTCTCCCCTTATCTTGCCTACATGATCAGGGATCAAAAGGTGGCATGATCCAAGGGTGAGAACTGCCCAGGGATACAAGCAGGAAGGGAGAGGCCCAGGGTCCATTCATTAACATTCTTTGTTGGGAGGAAGGGTTCCCTAGAGGCAGGTTACCTTGGTGACAGGAGAGGAGGTATTAGCATTTTATTTCCGTTCCTTTCCAGCCAGTCCCTAACTTCCTGATCTGACCCAATCATTCATTATGTACACTGACTGTCCTTTTGCCCCCACTCCCCCCACAGTTAGCTCTAGGTCAGTGCTGCAGATGGAAGACTCCAGACCATGCTTTGGTCTTCATTGACTCTAGCTGTTTCATGGTCTTTGGTACACCAAGAAAACAGTGCAAGTCCTGTTACTGTAAGACTTAGGCACTGCACAGTAGGAACTGACTGCCCTCACTAACCCTACTGTTAGGTAGAACTTGACATAGGCAATGTCATTTTGAAACATATCCTCCATCTTAGAACAAGAGTCAACTCAAGGTCACTCTGACACAACCTGACCTAAACCCCAGACAATACTTCATCATCATAAGAAAGGAAATTGTTAACTGGGACTGAAATCCTGAAAATACCAGCTTCCTTATGAAGGTAACACCACAAGGACCCTTTCCTGACAATCCTGTGGCCAAGGCCTAATTTCCCTACTCCCTCATTCTCCTACATCTACCCCAGGCTGTAAGTGGGAGAGGGGTTCCAGTCTCCACTGGATCTCCCTCCACAGGTTTGTCCCGAAAAAACTTGTGTTACTGTTGAGTCACCACTTCTCTCTATTTCCTTCATTTGTTTCTTTCCTTACACTTATCCCAACCTCAGGAAGCATAGTGTGGAGCAAGATTCCATTCACTAGAGGTAAATCAAGACAGTTAGCACAGGACTTGGTGTTAAACTCAGTGCCATTACTAATGAAACTTAACATTGGGCAGACCCTAATAGCCCCCATCCCCAGGTCTGCCTGCAGACAGAGACTCTGGAACAGCCCTGGTGTCAGAGAGAGACACAAGGCCCCAGTCTATCAGACTTCTGGCCAGCATTCTCTGTGGCTAGTTGCAATGGTCTTGGACCACAAGTCCACCTCAGCAGTAGGTAGCCCAAGCTATGAGGGACTTGGCCTTACCACAATGCTCTGCTGCTCTCAACAGGGTATGACAGGATTATGGCACTGATGGGCCATTGGTATGGCCCAGGGGCCTGGGACCGATCCATTCATGGAGTTGGGCAGAAACCCACAATGCCTAACCACAGGCTGGTGACTGTGTGATAAGGCATCTGGGCCTAACACAGTCCAGGGAAGAAGCTGGCAGGAACAGACTACCTTTCTTTTCTTTTTTTTTTTTTTAAAGTACTGGGGATTTAACCCAAAGGTACTTTACCACTGAGCTACTTCCACAGCCCTTTTCGTTTTTATTTTTTTTAAATATTTTTAATTGCGGATGAACACAATACCTTTATTATATTTATTTGTTTATTTTTTATGTGGTGCTGAGAACCAAACCCACTGAGCTACAACCCCAGTACCAGCCCTTTTTATTTTTAATTATTTATTTATTTTTTGATACTAGGGATTGAACCCAGGGATGTTTTACCACTGAGCTACATCTCCATTCCCTTTAAAAAAAAAAATACAAGTTCTCCCTCAGTTGCTGAAGTTCTCGCTAAGTTACCAAGGTTCTAACTTGTGATCTTCCTGCGTTGGCCTCTCAAGTTGCTGAGATTACAGGTGTGTACCACCACGCCTGGCTTAGAGGACCCGTTTAAACTCCTCCAATTCACACTGAACTACACATCAACTGCAGATTTGGGACAAACCTGGACTTGGATTGCCCTCTAGTGCTGAAATAGCTATAACATGTCAACAGCGCACTCATGAAAAACCTGGATTTAGGGTGCCAGCTAGTGCTGAAACATTAGAAGTGACTACAGGTACAGAGAAAATAAGTCCTCTGTTTAGAATTTCAAAAGACAGGCACAAACAAAGCTAGAATACGAAGACTGGAATAAATATCTAACCTTTAATGCCCAGATGATGTCACACACCAACAGTGTCAAGAACTTTCAGAATTGTGACCACACCTAATCATCAAAATAAGGTGCCAGAAACTAACCAGATAATAAACCATATGGGCTCAGATGGAAACTCTCAGATGGAAAATTTAAGATATTTCCATATTTCCCCAGTTTTATTGAGTTATGATTGGCAAATAATCTTGAAACCTTTGTACTCCAGGTAGAGAAATGACTGCATATTTTAAAAAAAGATTTAGTGTGACCATAAATCCTTTGACCCCATCCACAGTCTAGAGACCAGTCCACCTTTGCCTGCCAGGGCTTGAGAATTTTTACTCTCTAGAAAGTTTAAGCCATAGAAGATTATAGATGAATAAAAATAGATAATTGATGGTCAGGTAATCAGGGTAATGGAACCCATTTAAGGGTTTTTTTGTTTGTTTGTTTTTTGATTTTTTTGTTTTGTTTTGTTTTTTCTTAATGTAAAGACCACTCCAGGAGAGTACCCTGTAGAAACATTCCAAACATTTCAGTCAACTTTTTGTCTTGGGAAAATGGAAGTGGGGGTGGACCTGAATGGAAATTACAGGAAGGTTCAAACTCAAGAGCTAAAGGACACAGCCAATTAGAAAGCCAATAGCCTTGGTAGGGACTTCTCCAATACCTTTAGCATGAATTTTCATCAGTGCCTCTACTCAGAAGCATATAAACCTCTGGACTAGTACATTTAAATGAAATTTGCCATTAGTTCCCTCTTGCCTTGTGGGAGTTCTTTCTTTTTTCTTCTCATTTAAATAAATCCTACTCTGTTCTCTGTTGCCTTCCATTATTGTCTGTGGATTTTATTCTTCGAATTTGTAAGCCAAGAACCCAGAAAGAAATTGATGAAGCAGAGAATATAGTTTCATTTCAAACTCTGGTTTCATAAACATGAGGGCAATAGGCACCACTGAAGATGGAGGGTAGGCTATTACAGGAAGGTTCAAACTCAAGAACTGAAGAAATAGCCAGGCACAGTGGCACACACCTATAATCCTGGTGGTTTAGGAGACTGAGGGAGAAGGATTGCAAGTTCAAAGTCGCCTCAACAACTTAGTGAGGTCCTAAGCAACTTAGCAAGACCCTGTCTCTAAATAAAACATAAACAGGACTGGGAATGTGGCTTGGTGGTAAAGCATCCCTGGTACCAAAGGGTGGGGGGAACAGGAGAATCAAGTAAGATCTATTAATAGAACTCTGAAAACTCTCAAAGTCCCTGTAACCATAAAATAGTTTCTGACTGTCCCAAGATGCAAAGACCTACAAATACTGACATTTGTAGAGTTCCTGATGGGATGGCTGGAACTTATCCAACCATTTGCAAAGACGAATGTCTTATAAGTCTCATGCTTGCACAAAGTACATGCAATTATCATGTTAGTATCTGAATCCTAAATATTAATATAAATAGATAGCTAAAGATCCTGACCTGAGAAAATCTCTAATGGGAAAAACACAGTAGAAAGAGAAAGGGAAAGAGAAGGAAGGAGGGAGGGGGACAAGAACTTGTTAATGGGGAAGGAGGAGAAAACTAAATAATAACACAAAGGTAATATTTTTAGAAAAATAAGGACCATATTATATTCAATTAAAGAAGGAGTAAATGCTATCAAAATCAAGAGAATGAACTTTAGAAACTAAATGATATCTTGGAAATGTAATTGAAATGTCAAAATAGGCTGGAAGATAATTTCAAGAAAATATTTCACAAAGAAAAGGAAAAGGTGACAAAGTGGGATTAAGAAACTTTAGAAAGTTAGAGGATAATTAAGGGATGATTAGAATCTGAATAAGTATCAGAAAGAAACAGAAAAAAGATGGCAGAAAGTTATTACTTTTTTAATCTCCCAAGAAAACTTTCCAGAAGTAAAGATCATGAAATCCTTGGATTGAAGGAATCCACCAAATGATAGAAACTTTTAAAATAATAATAATTAAAAAACAAATACACAACCCTAAAAACCTATGCCAATAATAAAGAGAACATTTTAATATATTCCAGCAAGGTGAGATACCAAAGAGTTAAGGATCAGATGGCAATGGAATCCTCATTAACAACACAGGAAACTAGAAGATAGTAAAGAAGTGGTTTCAAAATTTTAAGGACAAATTATTTCCAAACTAAAATATTGTACTCAATCAAGTTATCTGTAATGAAGATACAGTAAACATATCTTAGACTGTGAATGGGAAGTGCTCTAGCAACAGTTAAGAAGTAAATGATAAAAGAGGAAAACATAATTTAGGAAATAGGTACAAAATTCAGATGATTAATTGGTGAAATTCCCAGGGTAATGCCAAAGGAAAAGAGGATGGAACATTGAGAGAGATTAAATAAACAAATAAATAAATAAAAAAATACATAAACAAACAGACATGAAACCTATAGACTATCTGACACATTGTAATACTTGATTAGAGGTTTTGAATTCTATTGTAAAGACTGAAAATGAGTTAACATGAGATATTTAAGTTAACATGATCACGGAATGAGGTGGATTTTACAATAAAGGTCTACACTAAATGCTTTGGGGTTAGGGGATAAAACTCTCACTGGGGCATTTTTGAAACAAAGTGGCCCTTCATTCATTCTTTCACTTATTCCACAAATGCTCTTCAGAGCCTGCTATCTACTAGGCGTTGCTGTAGGTGCTGGGGTTACAACAAGGAACAAACCAGACAAAAATCCCTGTCCTTATTGAGCTGACAGCCTAGTGGGTGAGAAGAGAGAAAGTTAACAAAATGAATGAGGGAAGTCCTAAGAAAAATTAAGCATCTTTTAGGGTTAGGGAGTGGCAAAAGGGTCAAGTAGGGGAGAAAAGGGAGAGTGTTAATAAAGTAGCCAGTGATGGACAAGGGGGCCTGCTAGGCTGAAAAGGAGACTCAGAAATAAAATGTGCCCATTGCAGACCTATCAATTCTGCTGTCCACAGGTGATTCAAATCACTTGTGCTTGGAAAAGGCCTACCGATTGTGTGGCAGTCTTTCATCACCACAGCTGATCGATGAGCATCGACTGCAGGCACGTATTTGATTGTTTCTCAGAAACAGGCCTTTGGAGTAGTTCTCAGGCCACCGAACTAGCTTGAAGAGTTTTAGTGGAAGTATTACTTTGATCGGTCATACTTTGGTATCAAGAACCCTGTAGTCCACAGATGTGAATTTAAAATTCCAGCTCTGCCACTTGCTCACCGTGACATTTGATGCGTGTTGTACTGTTTGAACTTCAGGTTGCAGAATCTGATGTGGCAGGCAGGCTATTTAGTAATGTGTTCCCTAGGGATCAACACCTGGGGAAGCCAGGGGAAGGAAGGATCGGATAGAGGGAAAAGTCAGGCTTCAGTACAGACTCAGTGGAGGCCCCAGCAGTTTCCATGGGGAGCTTAGAACCAGGAACAACCCTTCATTGTTGCCCCAAGTTGGGCCAAGACGGGCAACTTTGTAATCAATTTCTTTCATGTATTTCAATGGAGATTTATCCCATACAGAAAATCCACTTGATTGATAAAGCAAGGACTGGGGTAACACATGAGTACCACTTATTAGCATAGATAGAATTATTCTGAAGCATTCTGAATAACACAAAGTTTGCAAAAATAAGGAAATAACCATTATAGAACAGATTTTCCAACTGGGAATTTTACACTGTGGCGTGGTGAGAATTTAGCATGGCTAGCATTTAAAGGCTTCACTGTATGTGTTCAGGTATTTGAAATTGTTTTGAGGCCTTAGTGTCTCCCTGACAATGCTTTTCTGTTTTGAGGTCATAGGAAATTTGGATACCATCCTACACAGTGGTTGTATTTTAACTTGTAGTTTGTAAAACACCCATTTCCAGATTAAAGCAAGGCTTGTAATCAATATGTAGTTTAAACATGTGAATTTGTCCTTAGTGGAGAGTATTCAGGTGTTCTTCATCTAGACTGTTGCCTAAATCCTAAAATGTCTATACCCATTAGTTCACTCCATCTCTCTACTGATGTCAGATTTATCTTTCAAAGTGAAAAGAACTGATCTTGCCTTAACCTGCAATGATTTCCCAAATGAATGAAGTTCAGACACCTAAGCCAGATTTCAGAGACTGTGATTGCCTCTTGGGTCCCATCACCTGTGACTCTTCAAGTTTCACTCTGAGAATCAAGTCCCCACCAAACTCTCCACATTGTCTTAGTTGCATATTCTTTATCCTTTACCATCCCTATCTCTCTTGTGAACTCCTTCACATTTCAAAAATCAACTCAAATATAATTTTTCCAACAAAGGTGTTGCTGAGCATTGGCATGGCCTTTTCTGTGGTCCCAAAGCATCCTCGTACACATAGCCATTACCACTCCTACACAGTGTAGTTTTTTACGTGTTTTTTTTTTTTTTTTTTTTTCCCTCTTTCTACTGGAAATATCCTGAGAGCACATATCACATCCTTATGTCCAGGTCAGTTTTTGGATAATATCAGCTGTTCAAGGATTCATTCTGAATAAGTAATCTATCCACCTTGTATAACATCCAAGAACTTATTCCATAAATCTAGAGAATACGGACTTGGAAAATACATTATATGTTTAATTCTAAATTTCTCCTGTACTGATTTAAGATCATTTACATTTTAGAGTTCTAGCCTCATTGTAGCATCTTTAGCATTTTACAGTCGAAGGAGTAAATGTTTCCACAAAGAGTTCCTCTTCCAACTTTGTCATCATTTTCATTTTAATGTTGGCTATGGACTCAGTCCAAAAATGAGTTGATACAATAATATATTTAGATTCTGAGGCATGCCTTGAGAAATAGGATGAAAATAAAATCCATACTTTTTAAAATTAAGCAATATAAGAATCTGGGATTTTTATAAATTCTAGAGGCTTCAGGTACTGATTAAATTCTGTCCTTATTAGTGTTTTATGTACTAAACCAGGCATTCTATGATGACAGTTCAAGAAAACTGCCAATAAGAACCATCCTATTCTATCTTTCCTCTTCCCTTTTTTTTCTTCCTAGTACTGACTTAAAGAAGACAGAAGTAAGGGATAAAGTAAAAAAAAAAAAAAAAAAAAAGAGAGAGATAAGAAAATAAAGAGCAAAGCGCAATGAGAAATTATCCAGGCAAAGTGAACAGTTGGGATCATTCCACATCTCAGTCCAAGCTATGCAGATTGAAGAGGTGTATAAATTTGGGAAATAAACTTTTTTACAGGAAAAGTGCCCTGGTTCTTGAAAAATGGAACTGAACTCTTAATATTCCAGTAATAAGTGACATATGTCTCCCCATCAGAATTTGGGAATATAAAATGTCCAAGGGTGTTACAGCACTAAATACCTCAATGCATGAAAGCCACATTGGCAGGTTTGTAAGAGCTCTTAAAGGACAGCTGTGCCTCCCTGCTGCCTTTCCAGAATGCAAATCAATAGAAAATGGCATTTCAGCATTGCATTGCCAGTGAATATTAAATATAAAATTCTTTCCAGTGCTGGAAATAAGTGGGATGCATTGATTTTTTCCCCCTGACACCATTGGCATCCTACTAAGCCTGCATCTGTGGACTTGTATATGCTAATGTGCATCAATGGAAAGAATGTATCATATCAGATGCCCTAGATCCATGAAAGCATTTTCCGAAAAGAAAGAGCATGCACTCTGATAGCTCTTCAGGGATCTTAGAAACGCAGTCCACACTGAAATATTTGATTTGGAAAAGTATCATGGCTTCCACAAATGTATATCTTATCAAAGTGAGTTTGCATTTTGGAGGGTGCATATGTTGTTATAAGGGAGGAAAGATTTCTTTTCTTCATCCATTGCTAGATTCATGGTTGAAGCCCCCATAAAAACACAAATCAACAAAAGAAAAGAATGCAAATTTATTTAATATAAATTTTACATGACATAGGAGCTCTCAGAAATGAAACCCTTCTCCTCCTCCCCCCAAAACAGGAAGAGCTGTGTTGTTTTATGCTTAGATTTGATGACAAGTGGACAGCTGTGCAGAACTATGATTGGACAAAGGGAATGTGATCCAATAATAATAAATTGGGGTGAACTTAACAAGACCTATTTTTTCCAGACTCTTCTCCGTCCCTCTGCCTTTGGAGATAAGGATGTTCTTTTCTTATGGTCATAGGGAGGATACTTCTAGAAAGAGGGTTGTAAGGCCCGCTCAGGAGGCGGCCAGGAGAAGTTCAAAGAGCAATCTTCTCAGGTTATGATTTTTTCTAAACTATCAAGGTGCCATATTTCAAGGTAGCAAGTCCTGAACTCCACCAATGTCAGACCCATATCTGTTATAGGAACATAAGTTACAGCAATAAAAGATGCCAAAAGGATGGTCCTCCACAATTATTTCCTATTTGCAAACTATTGCATGAAGCAGTGTTGGAATCACTTGGAGAGTTTAGACAATTATGACTGAGTGGATCCCACATCTAGGACATGGACTATAGCCTTTAGCATAAGAATATTTAATTGTCTTCCAAGTGATTCTAAATGGTAGCCAAGGCTGAATGCTACTGATATAAAGACTATGTACTGTGATTCAAGTACACAGAAGGCATTCTTCCTTTGAGTTAGTCACTGATTATGATTATGTTTCCGTATACTCCAGTTCATTCACAGTAACATTAATATGTTTGATATGTTTGCTCAACTTCTAGGCAATAATGTGGGGGTGGGAGCCCACAACCAGAGTTTGGGAAGCAGTTGGCCACTAAAGTTTTTGACCTTCTTTGTACTAAACTTAATGATATTTTCCTGGAAACTTAAAATGAACATAAATGTTTAAGAAAAAATTGGCTACAGATGTTCACCTTTTAGATTAGTTATTGATAAAAACTAAGATTTACTGTGATGTTGAATGTTGGTAAGTTCATTGTTTAAAATAAATTATTTAAAGTCATATGAAGAGCTTGGTGACAGGTAGTTTTCTTCCTGGACTTTCTCTTACACTCCTCAGCAGATTACAGTGTGGATGTTGGTGTGGAAGGATGGAAAGATCTTCCCAACCTATTTCTGATATATTCTAAACTGTATGCTGACCCAAACGAAGATACAAAAAGGTCACCACTGAATCAGACCACCTTTCTCAAACCAAACTGAGATGAAATAGGTGTGGGGAGTAGTAGCCTAGCAGGACTCCTACTGTATACAGAGACATGCCACACTGCCTGGGTTGTTGGCGGTGAAGAATGAGGATGAAATGATAAGTTCCTCTAGGGATACTTCTAAGGCTCCTTGGGCGTATAAATGATCTTTCTTGATGCTTTTAACTTGGACATTCTACCTCCTTTCCCCAATCTTCTCTCATTCACAAGAAACTGGTTTTCCATGCTTTTCACTTACCCCAATCTCTCAGGACATCATCCCTGCCTAAGGAAATCGACATAACTCCTTAAGTCTTGCAAATGTAGCACTTTGCTTATAACGAATGTAAGTGGATTTTTATCTGCCTGGTTATATTGCTGGTTCTGCTCAGAAGGGTAGTGGTGAGGGATTTGGGACAGTGAAAGGCTTCTACTATGTTTCTTTTCCCCTCATATCTCATCTTTTGGGAGGCAATTTCCTTTTAAATATTCTCAACTACGCCATAAAAGAAATTTCTCTTCTTTATCTACCTTCTCTTTGACCTTCTTTCTAACTAAATAGTATCTTCTCATATTAAGAGATTTTCCCCCTTTCCCTGCCCCAGTGATTTTATAACCTTCCTCTATTAACTATTAATGAAGGGCATCGTGCCCAGATTGCTCCACCCTGATCCCTAAATCCATTTTAAAAAAAAAGCAAAAAGACCTCAGTTCACCTCATCACATTACATTATCAGCATAGCCCACTATTTCTTATTTCTGATATTTACTTTAATGTGTGGAGTTCTGGTACAAAACGACAGAGGATAACTCCATATTATTCAACATAAATATCATCTAGACAATAAATCTAGGTGCAAAAGGACAAAGACGCACTTGCAATTCTAACAAGAACAAAAAATTCTGCAACTACCTCAACTCCCTTTGCTCTTATAACTAATACTGGTGATTAATCTCTTGGTATTCTTAATATAAAATTTAAAAACCAATATTTAATTACATCATCACATACACAAAAAATAATGGAATTATCACTTAACACGAAGCATTATGTATGACAAGTATTCAAGAAACATTGGTTAAATGAAGAATTGTCTCACATGGTTACAGATATCTATGGTCAGCTGTCAGAAAGTTAGAGACCCAGGAGGATCAATGGTATAGTTCTAGTCTAGGTCTGAAGGCCTGAAAATCAGAACTGATAGTGTAAGTTCCAGTCTTAGAGTCTGAGTCTTAAGGAATTAGAAGACTGAAGTCCCAGCTCAAAGACAGTTCCATGAAAAGGGCAAATTCTTTTACTCGGTCTTTTGTGTTCAGGTTTTCAATGGATTGGATAAGGTCATCAACACAGGGTGGAACAATCTGCTCTACTCAGTCTACCAATTCAAATGTTAACTATCAAGAAATACCCTCACAGATATACCTAGAATAATATTTAATGTTTAACCACATATCTGGGTACCCAATAGCCCAGTGAAATTGACA
This sequence comes from Sciurus carolinensis, assembly GCF_902686445.1. Taxonomy (NCBI): domain Eukaryota; kingdom Metazoa; phylum Chordata; class Mammalia; order Rodentia; family Sciuridae; genus Sciurus; species Sciurus carolinensis. Next base: position 30,183,649 of record NC_062232.1, read on the forward strand.
CATAAAATTAACAATCCAAAAGGGTTTTGAAAAATTTAAATATCATGTGATCCATCAATTCCATTTTGGGGTATACATGTTAAAGAACTGAAAGCAGAATCTCAAAGAGATATTACACACCTAGCAACACTATTCACAATAGCAAAGAGGTGGAGCAACTCAAGTGTCCACTAATGGGCGAATGGATTTTTTAAAAAAGTGGTATATACATAAATGGAACATTATTTAGCCTTGAAAATGAAGGAAATTCTGACATTCTACAATATGAATCAACTTCAAGGACATTTTTCCAAGTGAAAAACAGAACACATACTATATGATTCCATTTATATGCGGTATCTAGAGTAGACCAATTTATAGAAATAGAAAGTAAGATAATGGTTGCCAGGAGTGGTAAGAAGGGGAAAATGGGGAGATGGTATTTAAAGGGAATAGAGTTTCAGTTTTATGAGATGAAAATTTTCTGGAGATTCATTCTACAACACAATGTGAAACAATATGAATATGTTTAACATTACTGAACTGTAAATTTAGAAATGGTTAAGATGATAAATTTTATTATAATATTTTTACTACGATTAAAAATTTAAATACAAAATTAGTAAACTGGACATAGTTTAATGAAGGAAGAATTTTCATAGGCTTGGGCAGGCCTAACCAACCCACAAGCAATCTTGAGGCCCCTAATGACTAACATTATTTGAGATGCCTTACGAGCTATGTCTGAGGGAGCACAGAGAAGAAACTATATTACCGTTAGCAGAGTCTGGTAAGACCCAGGCTTGTAGACTAGGAATTGATGGAAATGAACTGTGTCCTGAGGGGAATGCCGCTGCTGCTGCCAAAATCCTGGTTAAATGAGGAAAGAGCCGGGAGTTGGAAAGAAATAAATGTTACACCTTCCCTTCCTTTGATCTCCTGCTGGTGCTTGCCCATTGGTGAAAACAAATACAGGAAGTGGGAGCTCTAGAGACTAAGACCATAGTAATCAGCGTCCTGGGCCCCAGAGCAAAGCCCAAAGGTAGAATCGGAGACTGTGCATTATTTACCATTATAAACTTTCCTCAAAGCACTCACACTAGTGCTTTCCGAATTCATAAATACTTGTTATTGATTAAAATTTGAATTTTGTTTTTTTCTATTCTCATTGCTCTTTTTCTATAGTTCAGGCCCTTTTTATTTCTTCTTTGGAACTATCACTCAGTGTGTTTGCCTCATTAACTGTTTCTGGCATAGTTCTAATCATGACACTCCCTTAATGTGATAATGTCCCCATTGCCTAGTGTCTAATGATTCAGTTCTTGTACACTTTCTACAACCCACATATTATGTCCTTGCATCTAGAGTCCATGTATCTATAAACCATGTTTTATGAATCCCAATCTATGCATATCATAATCCTTTAGTGAGACAGCCATTATTTTTTTCTGTAATTGTTGTTGAATGTTCCGTCCTTGTCCCCAGCACCAACCCAATAAGGAGCACACGGTTTTGAGAAAAAGGAAAAAGAAGGTTTATTGCTTTGCTAGCAAAGGAGACACACAGGGGACTCCTGTCTCAGAGGCTGTGATTCTGTCCATCAGTAGGAACATGGGGCTTTTAAAGAGGTGACTCAAAGGAACACATTCCACGTGTTCTCTGTCTGGAGTGGTAATTCACTTGTTACTTTGGGAGACAATCATTTCTGAGATCTTCTGGTGCCATCCCCAAAGTCTGGATAACCTCATTCCTATGGTGTGTGTGTGCTCAGGGACAGATAACTCTGCCTAGGAGGGGAAGAAAGGTTGGCCTGTTTCCCCTGAGATTAGGGAAGAGAGAGATTAGGGAGGAGCAGAGAGAGAGGAAGAGAAAGAAACATGTCCATTTTAAAAGTAAGTTGCAGTGACAGAGCAGCAAGGGCTATATTCAAAGCATAAAGTGGAGCACTGTTACATAATAAAGAGGTTTTTCTTAGAGAATTCTCAAAAGGTTTACAGCAGTGTGAAATTATCTGGACCACTTATCCTTTCAAGTCCTTGCTCCTTGGTTAAGCAAGAACTACATTCTGGTTAAAATACTCACTCATATATTTGTTCATTCCTGCAATAAAGATTCATATAATCATCTGGGCATGCAATAATCCCAGCTACTCAAGAGGCTGGGGCAGAAGAATTCCGAGTTTAAGGCCAGCCTACTCCACATAACAAGACCCTGTCTCAAATTTAAGAAATAAAAAAGAACTGTGGATGTAGCTCAATGGTAGAGTACCCATGGGTTCAATCCCCACTACCCCCCCCCCCACACAAAACCATACAAACATATGGCAAGATGCTTAAATAATGAAAGAAATATAAAACCAAAATACAAATTTGTCTTTTCAAAAGGATAAAAATAGTTGATGTGTGGTAAAATCCAGAGTTGTTTAGATGATTTTGATTCAGGAAGTATTTGAACTATGACTTTATAACAAGGGGTTTTGTTCTAGAGGAAACACAAAATTGTCATAGAATCTGCCAAAATGTTTATGCAGTGATAAGAGAAAATTGCCCTACTTACCCTCTTGACTGAGTTTTAAAACAGCTGTGGGTTACCAGCCTTAAGTTATGTATTGATCACATTCATGAGTCATATACCTCATGCGCAGGCACACTCATTTATAAGCAAATTATAAGCAGTTTGCTTCTTTTATGTGAGCCTGTAGTCATTTAAAACAGTTTAAAGTAAATATACAAGCTCTGGAGACATGCCCTAGGGGCCCAAATCCTTGCTGTACCTGGATCTATGTGACCTTAACCCTATTATCTAATCATTCAAGTTCTCCATTTCTTCACTTATAAAGTAGAGATAATGAAATACCTACATATAGGATTGGGTGAAGGGTAAATTAGTTAACATAGTTAACTTAAAACTGGTCTGCTGAGAAAGCACTGAGTCATTATTATCACTATTGTTGCTATCATTTGTATAATTAAGAGATTAAAATATTCAAAAATACTGATATTGAGTAACTCTGGAAAATGGATAATGGGATTATAGTAGATGCAACTTTTAAGTCTATTTTTACTCTTCTAGTTTAAGTTTTCTAATAATAATAATGCTTATATAATCATGGTAAATCAATAAATGTTATTTTTTAAAGTACCAACAATTTTAAGAAGGAACTCATTAAAAGGTGAGCCCCTTTGACACCAAAAGAGAATTGCATCTGTAATACCTACAAGAGTCTGAATGAGGGCTGGGGATGCAGCTCAGTTGGTAGAGTGCTTGCCTTGCATGTACAAGGCCCTGGGTTCAATCCCCAGTGCCACCAAAAAAGAAAAGAGAGTCTGAATGGCTATTTTTAAAGTTTTGAATATTTAAATTATTTCTACCTTGTAGAAAGTGCAGAATAGTACAAATAGTGAAAAATCACAATATCCAAAGTCAGTCACTCTTAATATCTTGCTTAACCTAAGACTAACAGCTCTCATGAACCGTATTACACTGGGCAAGTGTGGAGGTGACTAAGTGGAAAGAGTAGTGCCATTTCTGGGTTTTTCTAGGCCCATCTTGCCAGGAATCTCTACTATAGGAATTTCCTAGTGGTGCTGGTGGCAAATTCTTCAGGCAAAAAGGGAAGTCTTCTCATGGCTACCCTCTCTTAGAGTTCTCTTTCAGGTCAACTTGTCCTAAAATTCCTTTCTTCCCCTTTCTCTCTCTCTGGTACTTTCTCCAGGTTTTCACCCCTTCAGGCCTAAAGGAAGATGAACCAATTCTTAAGTAACAGGACCTTTCCTTCTATGCATTATTTTAAATTTGAAAAGTGTCCACACAATACAATATAGCATAAACAAGTGTGTGTGTGTGTGTGTGTGTGTGTGTGTACATGCACATGCATACCTGTATGCTTATCTGACTCAGAGAATTTTAGGGAAACTACCGTTTATTGGTTGAGAAAACTAAGAAAGAATTCAGGAGATTGATGCTGCTCAAGTACAGTTTTCCCACTTTGGTTTCTTTGGGGAAACAAAACAAAACTAAACAAAAAACCCACCTCCCACTATAGTGAATTTAAAATCTTGTTTTAGAAATGTTGGACTTTAAAACCTCAAAATATTAGGAGAGGGGGCTGAATTGTTGCAGATAAGGTCTGACAAAGGCCAAGAAACTGCAATGTTTCTAAGGAGTCTCTTGAGAGTGTTCTGCTCACTCTGGAGCTAGGGTCCTCATTTTCTCTACCAACAATAAAATGTATGTAATAAGAATTCACATTTATGAAGAGGAAGAAGAGAAAAGGCGTTAGCACTGTGCCGTTTCAAAAGGGAGAAAGGGCATTTGATTAAATGATTGATTTTCATCTGTCATAAAAAGCTTTCTTGTAAAGAAAAAAGAAATCTCAGTATGTTTCTAATAGTAAAATGGCTGATTCTCATTTCCTGCCTAATGAATTATTTACATACTCCACTGCAGGCCATTTATACTCCATCTACACTTAAGCAGTGCTCCAGAAGGGGCATACTCATATATAACAGCATTGCTTCTGAATTCAGTGTGTTCTCCTCATTTGCTATGAGAACATGTTGGTGTTCTCCACTGTAGAGGTGAATGAAGACCCTTGATACCCTGCAGCACCTCTTCTATGACCTCAGAGCAATGGACAATGTGAGTTTTGCAAGGATGTCATTATTTGAGCAATAAAAATAGATAATATCAGCAATTCAGAACTGAGCAAGAAAGGGCCATTGTAACCCTTAAGTATGGTCCAGTCACTTACTGAATCTGCCTTGGGGTCCTTGTTGTCATCTCCAGACTCCTCTACATCTCTCCTGACTTAGTGTAGGTTCAGAGGAAATGGGGAACTTGCAGTCTTTAAATGGAAGATGGTATTTTTAATATCTTGGGACATCTTCTAGGGAACAAATTGGGACAAGTTTTAGACTCTTTGTCCCAAAGGCATGCATTAACCATACCTAGCTCATTTGTAGAAGAGGAGTAGTTTTCCCCTCATAGAAAAGTCCTGTTCTTGCTCTACATGCTGTGTGGGAAGAAAGATGTATCTTCAAACCCCTATAGGCTCCTTAATCCTCCATCCCTCATTATGACATAGGCTGGAAACTTTGCAAGAGCAATAGTAACAGCAGGTAGATCCCCAGTAGGTTGCTCAAATTGCAATGGATTTTTTTCCCCATATTGCTGGAAGGATTAATTTCCCCATTAATACCTCAGCTGGACAACTTTTTGTGATGACTTTTCTGATTTTAGAGCAACATATCACTTAAAATTTCCAGTTTAATATTAGTTTTGAAATAAAATTCATCTCTGTGGATTAAAGGTGTAGTGATGAAACTAACAGGAATAAGGCAGCAGCATGAATGCTTAGCTGGATTCACACACTGCACCAATGAATTCTAGTTCATCATACTTCTTTTGAAAACCAGGAATACCTTTGGGATAAGGCATATTTTAATGTGTCTAAGAATGCCAGCCATCTCTTGAGGATTCTATTTTAAAATTCAAATTTTGTTGTCAAAAATATCCTTTTAATTATTAATCCTGTCGCTTTGTATGTCTCTTTATTTTCTGAATGATAATACAGGTTTTGAAATCGTGACTATAGAGTTTTGTCTTTGATTATCAATAATAAGTTGAGTAGTTTTCAGGAATATCATTTTTGACTTCATGAATTTGTGAGATAACTTTAGAATTGAGTACTTTTTAATCATTGAAAAATACACTATTTATGAAAGAGCATATTTGTACAGTTTACTGAATAAATTAGAAAACAGTGTAAACTCTAAGTTAGAAAATAGTACACTGTTAGCCAGAAAACACGTCATTAGCCTTTAGCAGTTCACTATTTGACACATTCCTTCCTCTTTCCACCAAAGTTACCTCTGACTATTGAATGCTCTTCTTGTTTCTCTTTTTGGTTTTACCACATATGATGAAACCATAAGCAATATACTATTTAATTTAGCCTGACATTCATATAAACAGCTGAATGTGTCCTTTTGTGTCTTGCTTTTTTCTATCAAAATTATAATGATGAAAATATGTGTTGTTCTATGTAGCTATAGTTTATTCATTTTCATTGGTATATAATATTCCATTATTTAAGTATACTATGATGTAATTATACACTTTACTATTGATAAACATGTGGGTTATTTATGTTTCTTGCTATTACAAATAATTATTCAATGAACATGCTTGTACAGGCTTCCTGGTGGTCATAAATATGCAATACTTTTGCTGGGCATGGTGGTGCATGCCTGTCATCTTAGCAGCTTGGAAGACTGAGGCAGGAGGATTGGGAGTTCAAAGCCAGCCTCAGCAACTTAGTGAGACCCTAAGCAATTGAATGAGACCCTGTCTCTAAATAAAATACAAAGTAGAGCTGGGGATGTGGTTCAGTGGTTAAGTGTCCCTGAATTCAATCTCTGATACCCCCCAAAATATATAATGCTATTTATTGCATACTGAATTTAATGTTATAATAATATTAAATATTATATTTAATAATGAATATGTAGTTAATATCAGAGTACAACTAAATATTGATTTCTATATCATAGTTCATGTCCATCTTTGACTTTTCTAAGAAATGACAGAGTTCTTTCCAAAGAAACCTTAACAATTTATATTCCCAGCTGCAGTGGGTGTGAATTTCAGTTGCTCCATTTTCCCTCCAAAACATAGTCAACATTTACCAGTCTGGTAGTTACATACTCATTTCAGTTTAAATTTGCATTTCAGTGAAACTTGAACACCCGTTCAGACGTGTACTGACTGTTTGGATTCCTTTTGTGAAGATGCTATTTAAGTGTTTGATTCTTATCTATAATATTGATATTGACTTGTAAAGGTTCTTCAGATATTCTGAACTTGAGTTCTTTGTCAATTATATGATAGGGAAACATCTTCCTTCAGTTTATGACATTTTACTTTGTCTTTCAATTAATAAAACCTTCCATTTTAATGCAGTTTAATTTAGTATTTTTTCTGCAACATAATGTTCATGCTTTGTTTAGAAGTCTTTTTCTATCCTAAACTCATGTTGATAATCTTCTTCATAATATTCTAAATTCTTTAAATGATTGGCATTGTATATATACTTTCAATTTAACTGGACTTTATCTTTTAAAAAATAATAAATTGAAGTAAAATTTCATTTTTCCCCATGGATTTCAAATTGAGCATGCACCATCTCTTGAGAAATCCATTCTTCCCTGCTGATCTTTAAATGTTTGTTTTTTTCAATATCAACTGTCTATATATGTGCAGATCTACTTCCAGTCTCCCTCTGTCCTGTTTGACTGTTTCAGTCCAACAATCGACACAAGCATCTTTGATTGCTAGGGCTTTAAAATAAGTCTCAAGAGCTGGGGAAGTAGCTCAGTGATAGAGTACTTACCTAGCATGTGTAAGACCCTGGGTTCAATCTCCAACACTATCAAAAAAAAAAAAAGGCCCTGATATATGGTCAGAAAATAGTCTTACTTTGTTCTTCTGTAGGGGGATCTTGACTCTCCTTATCACTTTTCTCTTGCTTATAAACTTTTTGAAACAGCTTATCACATTCCACAAAATTAATGTTAGGCATTTCAACTGGGATTATACTAACCCTTTAGAACATTTGGATTGAATTTATCATTAAGATACCGTGTTTTTCAATTCATGAAAATGGTTATCACTTTGTTTATTTACGTCTTCTTCAATTTCTCTCCCAAAGGCTGTAAGATTTCTCTTTAAAGTTCATACATAAACACACATACATACGTCAAATATTTTTTTTGCCTTTTTGTCACCAAAATTATATGGTTTTTATCTCATAAAATTAATAACAACTTATATTAGCTGACTTTCTAATGTTAAGAAAACAATCCAAGTGTCTTATTCTTTTTATGTATTATAGATTTAGTTTGCTATTATTATGTCTGAGATTTTCAAATCTAAGGTCATTGACAATGTTTTAGTCAGCTTTTTCCTAGTTGTGACCAAAAGACCTGACAAGAACAATTTGAGGATGAAAAGTTAATTTGGGGGCTCATAGTTTCAGAGGTGTCAGTCCATAGATGGCAGGCTCCATTGTTCTGGGTCAGAGGTAAGGCAGAATATCAGGGAGAAGGGTGTGGTGGAGGAAACTCACTTCGTACAAGCCAGTTAGGAAGCAGAGAGAGTGCTCACCAGGCACAAAATATATACCTCAAAGGCATGCTACCTCCTTTAGCTACACCTAATCTGCCTACAATTACCACCCAGTTAATCCATTCAAGTGAATTAATGCACTGCTTAGGTTAGGGCTCTCATAAACTAATCTTTTCACTTCTAAACCTTCTTGCATTGTCTCACACAGGAGCTTTTGGGGACACCTCACACCTAAACCTAACAGGTAAGATTGGCCTATAAGTTACTCTTCTTATGCTTTCCTCCTCAGGTTTTTGTATGAAGGATCTGGTCACATAAACACAAGTTAGAAAGTGCTCGTATTTTCTGCTATATTCTGGAAAAGTTTATGTGAGGTTAAAATAACCTGTTCTTGAACATTTGAAACCCTGTTTTCCACATCATCCTGGTAGCATTCCTAGCAATTAGATGAGGCTAAGTGGGGTATTAAGTAGATTTACCTCTTGTTCTCCCTTCATAGAACTGTGAAATTTATCAAATAAAAGCATAGGTAGTGTGCTAGTCATTTTTTCCTCACTGTGACCAAAATACACAAGAACAATTTAGAGGAAGAAAAGTTCATTTTGGGACCACAGTTTCACAGATTCAGTTCATGATCAGCTGACTCCATTGTTCTGGGTCTGAGGTACTGTAGAACATCATGGAAGAAGGGTATGGCAGAAGAAAGGTTCTCAGCTCATGGCAGAAAGATAGAGGTAGAAACCCAGCACAAGATATAGTCAAAGGACGTGCCCTCTGGTGACCTACTTCCTCCAGACACACCCACCTGCTTACAGTTACCACCCAGTACTCCTTCAAAATATTCATCCATCAAACTTGAGAGAATTTCTTAAGTGAAATAAGCCAAACTCTGAAAGTCAAGGGTCATATGTTTTCTATCATATGTGGAAACTAGAGAGAAAAAAGGAAAGAAAAATAAAAAGGTGGGGGACGGAATTTCATAAAAATAACAGGGTTACCAATAGAGTAAAGAAAAAAGACCAGTGGGAGGGAGGAGGGGAGGAAAAGGGGAAGCACTGGATAATGGTATTGACCACATTGTATTTTTATACTGTGTGTATATACAAATATGCAACAATAAGTCTAACAATTATGTATAATAATAATGCACTAGTAAAAAAGATAAAATTCTCAAAAAAACACAAATCATTAATCCATCAAATGGATTAATTCACTGATGAAGTTACAACTCCCATGATCTAATCATTGCCGAAAAGCCCCAAATCTGAACTTTGTTGTGTTGGGGACCATGCTAACAAAGTATGAGCTTTTCAGGGGACATTAAAGGTCAAAACCATAACAGGGAACCTCACTAAATTCCAATTATGTTTAATGCTTGTGTATATACATTGAGATACAATAAAAATATTGCATGGAACACACAAAAACAAAAATTACTTGTGATTTATCTATAATAAATTATAAATGTCTAAACTATATACCTATTTTAGTTATACATCCCTGATAATTTGTCTCTCTTAATAACTCCTTGCTTTGTAGAATTTGCTTTTCGATTTCCTTACAGTTATAGCCTACTTAATTGTAATATAGTTTCTATATAGATAGCTGCCAACTTATTTATTTCATTTGTCTCCTAAAGAATCATAAATGAGAACATATGCTTAGGATTTATGTCATGAGCCAGTATATTGAGCATATACTGGCAGAAAGGTAACAACTCGAATTTCTCTTGAAGTTTGATTTCTTAAGCATGACATAACTTGATTTTCCATTCTTTGAGATTCTATTATCTATTGATTGAAAATTTTTTTCAAGGTTGTTCAATGACAAAAAACAATGAGCATTGTCAAGATTTCCTTACTCCCTTCTTCTTTAACACTACATGTGATAATTTTACTTGTTTCTGTGCTGGAATAGTATATAGTAATACCCATGCAAAAGAATCAAATGGAATGTAATGAAATCTACTTAAAAAGATTATTATGGCAAGTGCCATAATAATTACCCACTTTGAAAAATTTCTTTTTCTGTTAATAAGTAATGTTGTCCCTTTTAAGGAAAGCCTTGACACGTAAAGGAACGAATTTTCTAATGATTCATTTCTTTAACATGTTCAATGAGTTCCTTTAAACACTAGAGCACTTCAATAATATTATTTTTCTTTCAAATTTCAAAATCCTATTGCAAAAGATACATTGAAAACTATGAACAAGAAATACATAGGCTTTACCAATGATTAATTTTAAAAGTCAAAAAGAATTTTGAGGCGCTTGTCCTCAGAATTGAAGTATGATTTCAGCAGTTCAAAAAAAATTGGAAAATTCTTTCAACTGTATTTGTTAAACAAAGCTAATAGGCTTTTAAATGAGAGAGAATTGATAAATACCAGATGCTAATAGAATAGCAAAAACACTTTAATTGCTAAGTTCAATCAGTACAAATGCTGAAGTAAGAGAACAATTTTGTGGCAATTACTTCAATGTCAATAAAAATGACATCAGATACTATTTGAGCAAAATTATTCAGAATATAAAAAGTATAGCCAACATTTTCCATGGAACCATTCATGGTCTGCTTCAATTTTGAATGAACTTTATTTGTACATATATACAGATATTCACCAAAATTTGTATGTGTTTTCTCTATGAAAGCACTGTATTTTTCTTATTCATTCCTAACTCAAAAATAAGGTCTTTGAAAAACGAGAGAGAAAGAAGAAAAAAGAAATAAAAGAAAAAACTTCTATTTCTGAAGTTTCATCTGGAAGGGATTTTACTTACAATAACCTTATGAATAAACCTTTTTGATGAGAAAAGTATTGCACAAGCAAAGGAAAAAATGTTTTCCTTCACTCACTAATTGAATCTGTTGCTATACTGTAAAATTTTTAGATCTTTGAGCATGGAAAATTAAATATATCATTTAGATCTTTGATAATCTCCCTAATAGTAAATGGAGCTATTACATTTTTTGTTATTACAGTAGATTTCACCCTGGCATGATAAAATCTGCTTGCCATTTTGAAATCAGAAATATTTTTGATAGCAATACTTTCAAAATAGTCATTTGAACTGAAAGACTAATGATGATCTACAGTGCAATAACATGTTACAGCTTCTGCTGTGACTATTATATCTTCTTCGTGTGAATTCCTCGTAAGCAATGGAATTTTTTTTATCACTATCTTTAGTACTAGTTTAGAAAATCATACATGTCTCATGCACAGTAGCTCATATATGCTGGTTTATATCTGACTTTCCACCATTTTATATATTGAATGAACAATTGCATACTGCAGAAAAAGCTTTGAGAAGATTTCTTCCTTATTTAATAAATGCCTATTGTTCATAAAATTCATCACAACATTTACACTTAAACTTTGGGCAACCTCAAATTCAAATATACACAAATAAAAAAGATGATAGCAACCACTGCAAGAATTGCAAGATTGAATTTTAAACTCAGTGCTGTGATAGTGAATCTGTCACTCACAAGTGTGAACAGGTATCTGAACAATGGTTAAAATGTTGTGAGCTTTCAAAGTGACAATAAATTGAACTCCATACGTGGTGCAAAAAAGGTGACTTTCCCACTTGCCTGATGGAAGTACCATAGATGTTAGAACAAAGCCAGAGTTGTGGGGACAAGAATTAGCAGACATCTAAAGTGGAAGTGTTTACAGACTTTCAGCTGTGTCCTGTGGTCACTAGAGTAATGAATACTGTGTACTGGCTGACTTAGGAAGGAAACAAGGCCACTGGACAAAAGCACTTGCTGATTGGCTACTGTCTAAAAGGGTAAGACTGTCACTGATTGGCTGATTTTCAGGACTAGGGTTTTATCAGTGATTGGTTGATTTGGAGAGGCCCAGGGTAGTCAGTGATCTGCTAGATTTCAGAAGTTTAGTTACTAGGTTGAGGCAATCACTGATAAATTAATTGTATTAATCAGAAGATACAGCTAATTAATGGTGGTTAGCTGTTCATAGCTTAGAACTTTGGCAAAGAACAGACTGTTCCTTTCTTAAATATTTCCTTTCTTTAATTCCAAGTTCCCTCTGTGAAAGTTGAATAGGGAACTTGCTGACACCAAAATAACTCGTGCTTGTGTCTGAGATGAAAAGTATCACAAGGAGTCCCTAAAGCCCACAAGAACACCCTTCACTTTCTATATACCTCACACAATATTTGCCATACACCCCTTACTTGTTCTGCACATTCAACACATATTTTTGTAACAAGGTTTAATGCAAGAATTTTTCAACATTGCAGAAGTTCAGGTAAGATACTCTTGTCTAGCAACAACTGTCTCCAAAAATGGGCTAATGCCTGCTCCTGCAATGAGCTTCTGTGACCAATGAACCTTGTTTCAGAGTAACTTAAGTGAGCTTCATTGTGCCTTTAAAGCTTCCCCTTACCTCAACTTTTCCAGGCGCACCTGTACCTTGTCATCACCTGTTCATCCTACATTGAAATATCTTGTCATTCATTCCTGGATAATTTCTGTCATTCCAAGAGCCATCCTCTTTGCTATTAATTAGATTAGCACTCCTTTTATTCTTCCCTCAATCAAATCTGCAGGAAAAAAAATAAATCTTTATTTGTGAAGGTATAATTTTAGTTAGTATTACCTTAAATAATTTAATTGCTAATTACAAAGGTTGAAAAAATAGTTTTAATGCTGAATTTTAGTAACTTAGGAGAAAAAGCTAGACACAGGACTTTCAGTGTATCCAGACAAATTCAATACAGGGTACAGGACAAAAGTTATGTAGCATACATGTCCTGTACATTCAAAATCTCTGGCAAGCTAGATGAAGTCATATCTGAGGAAGGATCTTCTAGCACTGAACTTTCCCAGCAGTGCTCAGTAGGCACCTTAGAGTTCTGTGAGTATCAGGGCCCACTGATCAAGGAGCAGAGAATGGGCACTGAGTGGATAGGACTCTGAACTTGCAGTTCCCACTTTACCCAGACTGCTTGGTCTTCTTCATGCACATAGGTTGGATTTATGAGGAAGACTTCAGCTAGAATAAGAGGTCCCATGTCTGAAATGTTCATGATCATTGTCTCCTAATTAAATACAGAATGCATTATGAACTCCTGGCATATAGAAAAACTGGAGTCACTCTGAAGTTGCCACCTTACCAGAACATAGCAGTTAGAGCAGATAAGTGGACTGGTATTGTGGGTGTGAACTCATTCTTGGACAAAGGCCATCAAAAGTAGAATTCTAGGGCTGCAAATTAGTGCAACCACTTTGGAAAGCAGTGTGGAGATTCCTTAGAAAACTTGGAATGGAACCACCATTTGACCCAGCTATCCCACTCCTTGGCCTATACCCAAAGGACTTAAAATCAGCATACTACAGAGATACAGCCACATCAATGTTCATAGCCGCTCAATTCACAATAGCCAGATTGTGGAACCAACCTAGATGTCCTTCAATTGATGAATGGATAAAGAAACTGTGGTATATGTATACAATGGAATATTACTCAGCCATAAAGAATGATAAAATTATGGCATTTGCAGGCAAATGGATGAAATTGGAGAATATCATGCTAAGTGAGATAAGCCAATCTCAAAAAACCAAAGGACAAATGATATCGCTAGTAAGTGGATGATGACACATAATGGGGGGTGGGAGGGGTTAGTGTTAGGGTTAGAGTTAGGGTTAGGGAGGGGGGCAAGAATGGAGGAAAGAAGGACTGTATAGAGGGAAAAGAGGGGTGGGAGGGGTGAGGGGAAGGGAAAAAATAACAGAATTAATCAAACAACATTACCCTATGTAAATTTATGATTACACAAATGGTATGCCTTTAAGCCATGTACAAACAGAGAAACAACATAAACAACTTGTATCCCATTTGTTTACAATAAAAAAAAGAAAAAAATTAAAGATAGAAACAGGAAAAAAAAATAAAGTGAGCCACATTTAAAAAAAAAAAAAGTAGAATTCTAAAAGGGACCCACAATAGAAGGTGAGACATTGAAAAGTCAGGAGACACAACTATATTTAACGAGATAGGCATGGGCAAAGGAACACAATTATACTTAGGAAAGAGCTTAAGTAAGCTTTCTGTGATTGGTGAATATCTGGGTAAATACTTTCCCAAGGAAGTGCTTACTCTTCCCCAAGGAAGAATTTAACTTTATTAAGTTTTATTAAAGTTTTATTAAGCTTTGTGCAATTTTGATTTCCAACTGTATTTTCAGGAAGGGAAATGATATCCTAGAGTATATAGGTCACTATACACACAACTCTTAATCGGCCTAAACTTACAGCTTCAAATGACCTCCATCTATAAAGCCAGATTTAACCCATTTTGTTCCACCATGCCAGATGTGGAACACCTGTAGAAGCTTTAGTATATAATATAATTTGATATTATATATAATACAATTAAATTATAATAATAAAAAGAATGGAATTATATCACATAATGCTAATATAATATATAAGCCCTAGATTATTATTTCCAACCTATTTTAATGTGTTTGTGCCAATTTCATTGAAATATTCACAGAATTGAGAACTTGGGACTCAATGGGTTAATCACCAGCCCAAATCCTTCTCCTGATAGCCAGGCCCGTGTTTTCTACTGGTCACTGGACAAATCTACTTGCATGACCCACAGAGCCTTTCATGACTCACACTAACTTCATCCACCACAACTTCCTCATCTCTGCCTCTAATTCAAAACACTACCAACTTTTCTTCTTCCTCTAGCTTCAGTATCATTCCAGAAGAACATTCTGTATATAGTCAGTCAAACTTCTCTTATAGACACACACACACACACACACACACACACACACACACACACAAATTTCCAATAATTGCTTGACTTCCTAAAATTCTCAAATATATCTGCTCTTTTCCATCTCGCCAACAGCAACTGAAAGTAAATGCCATATTATTTCCTTTACTTTCATTTACTAAGTTGTTTTCCTTAGTTCATCAATCAGTCAGGATTCAACCATAGAAGCAGAATCAATAGGAGATTATAGAAATATATTCTAGGGCTGGGATATAGCTCAATGATAGAGTGTCAGCCTACAAATATACCCTTGTTTATTTATTTATTCAAGAAATAAGATCATACAAAAGTGGGAGCTGCCTAAGCACATCTGAAATTTGTCAGGCTGGCAGTCAAAATAGGAAAATTATAGACAGGTTGAAATTCTTAGTCACAGGCTGAACTTACTATACAAAACCAGCGGGAAACAGGTCATAAATAAGGTTGGAACTCCATGGGAAAAAGCAAAAGCTGCTATTTACAGGAAGAATCTCTTCTCAGGGAAGTATCAAGTCTTATTTTTGTAAATTCAACTTCTTGCTTTGAAGGAATTGTGGCTTTACATGCAAGGAAATAATACAGATTGATAGCATGTACCATTTACCCAGTTCTTTTGAATAGCAGCATCTTGCAAACCTATAGCACAATAACACAATCAGGATATTGGCATTGACACAGTCAAGTACAAATATTTTAGTCACAAGGATTCCTCACATTTTTCTTTTATAGACTCAATCATCTTCTTCTTACCCACACTCTTTCCTTAATGCCTGACAATCACTACTCTGTTTTTCTCTATAAATTTTTCATATCAGAAGTGTTAGATGAATGGAATCATGCTATAGGTAACGTTTTTGGAATGGAATCATACTATATGTAACATTTTGGAATGTTTTCTCTAGGCATCATTTTCTGTATATTCATCCATGTTATTGCATGTTAATTCCTATTTATTGTTTATTAGTATTAAATAGTATGGATATACCACAGTTATTTTAACCACTCACCCATTGAAGAACATCTGAGTTGTATCCATATTTTTACTATTATGTGGTGTATATACACAATGGAATTTTACTCATAGAAAAGAATGAAATTATGACATTTGCAGGTAAGTGGATGAAACTGGAGAACATCATGCTAAGTGAAATAAGCCAGACTCAGAAAGTCAACAGTCAAATGTCTTCTCTGTAATGCAGAAACTAGAGAAAAATAAGGGAAAACAAAGTGGAGGAGGGCATTAACATAGAGGGGAGATCAGTGAAGTAGAGGAAGGGAGGAGGGACAGGTAAAAGGAGGAACTGCGGAAAGAAATTGACCAAACTATGCTATATATGTATATGAATATACCACAGTGAATTTCACCTTTATGTATATCTATTAAGCACCAATAAAAAAACAATTAATAAATAGAAGGAAGGCCAGAAGAATAGAGGAAGGAGAATGGGGGTGGGGGTGGGGAGGAAAGTGGGAACAGAATGAGGAAGTACTGGGGACTGAGATGGATCAAATTATATTCCACGCATGTATAATTTTGTCAAAATGAACCCCAAATATTATGTATAACTGTAAGGCATTAATAAAAACATTTAATAAAAAAGCAATCTCAGATATTAGTATGGGAAGATTTTATGGGGGCCTATTATAATAGTCTAAGGCAAAAATGTCTGAGAAGGGTGAACAAGCAAAGTTGTTGTATGTGGAGACCATTAGATAGGTGACTATGGAAAGAGGAAGGGGATGCAAAAATCTTCCAGGCAATTCTTAAAACTTAATAAACTGTGAAAACATTGCAACAACAGAAAAGTCTAAGCAGATAATGCTGCTTGTTTTAGGCACAGGAAGTATGATCTGGGCCTGAGATGGAGCATAAAATTACAGTATGATGAGTTCACATAAAATTAAAGAAGGAACCTCTTGCCCAAAGGAATGTCTGCCAGGAGGAACATGGGTGCAGAGGGCACCTAGACTAGGATACAGGGAGGATCTGGGAGGCAATGCACACTTTCAGGTGTCTGCCCTTAGGAGTCTAAGGATATAGCAGTAGTTACATTAGTGGTAAAAGCACACAGTTTAGAGATAGAACGCAAGATGTGCATAGGTGGAAGCTGAAGCCAGCCTAGTATATATTCTGACAAGAAGTGAGTAGGGGAAGCACTCGGCACATAGAAAGACTCATCTAAAGAGCACAGGTGGATGGAACAATCAGCCCAAAAAACACATAAGGGAAGTGCACACTTCTTAGATGAGGTCCATAATAAGCACATACGTAGAGAGCACAACAAACTACAGGACATGACAGGAGCTGGAAAGGTGAAAGGAGTATCTCAGCTAGAAAGGTATTCTGCAGGATGCACAGGTCAGAGGGCCAAGCTGATAAGAGAAAGGCATTGCAAGTGTTGCATGGGTGCAAGGATGCAGCCAGCATTGTAGAGGACTCAGGAAGATGTGCTTGGGTGAAAGGTAAAGCCAATATCATAGATAACCAGGCAGAAAGTATTTAGCTGTAAGGAGCCTCAAACCAATGGCAGAACAGAGGATACATTTATAAACAGAGAGGGCAGCCAATCAAGGGGAGAATCTATCAGGAAGTGCATGAGTCAAGGGAGAATCCAGGGAAGGGAAGGATTCTGGAAAAGATTCATTAATGGAGGGTGCAACCAGCCCACTGTAGTACATGACAGGATGTGACTGGATAGAAGATGCAGGCAGCCTAAAGAAAGATTGAGAAGAAGTAAATAATGGATGGATTATCAAACATATGGAATGATATGATAAAAGTACATGAGTCTTAAATGCAGCCAGCCTGAAGTTGCACCAATAGGAGGTACATGGGTTAATTTTCAACCAACATAGGTGAGATTATGCCAATAGCTACATGCTTAGGAACCAGGCTATGGTGGGACTGGGTAGGATATGCATTATTAGAGATTTCAGCAAGTCTATGTCTAAAAACAGCAGAAGATGGGTTGGATAAGTAAACATCCAGACTAGGTGAGATCTTGGCTGCAAGGGAGGAGGGAATATTCAGCCTGTGGTAGAAACAAATAGGTGGTTAATTTGGAGGAGGTACTGTCTAATCAAATGGTAGGCCAGAATGCAGTTCATGGGGGGAGGGAGAAACTAGCTTAGCAGAGTACCTAATAGCAGGTGTAGTATTGGGGTTATATTCAGTTTAGGGAAGGTCACAGGAAGTGCATGAGTGAAACATGAAGCATGTAGAGGAGGACACAGAAGGGAGTGAATAAGTGAATAAGTGGAGAAAAGATCCAAGCTAAGTGAGTACATTGATGGAATGCACATGGTCAAATTGTAAAACCAAGAAAGGTAGGACATGGCTGGTGGGGCATAAATAAGTTCTATGTGCAGCCAGACTTGGGAGGATCTGGCAGGAGATGATACGTGAAAGTGACCTAGGGGATAAGGAGATAGAAAATAAATTGGTGTAAAGAGCTTCATGCCCACAGAAAGGCAAGGATGATACTCGTGCATGGAGAAGGAAGCCTCCAAAGGAGATTCTGGCAGTATGTACATAGGTGGGGAACAGCCAGCATGGGGGAGGATTTGAGAGTTGGTTAATTAAAATAGGTTAAGACCACCTACAGGAGGACATGACAAGATATACATGGTAGATAAGGCACCAAGTCTATGATAGGAATCATGAGGGCATATATAATTGGACAACGCAGACAGCCTAGGGCAGACATTGTTATAGTTGCCTGTGTGAAGTACAGCTGCCCTAGGGGTGGATTGTCCAGACTGAATGATGGAAAGATCGTTCAATACACAGAAGAATATGGGTGTAGAATGCAGCCAGCTTAAAGACATATTCTTAGAAGACACATGGGTGAGGTCTCAGCCAGTATAGGGAATCTCATGGGTGGATGGTGTAGCCAGACTATCATAAGACTATGTAGATGTATGTGGGTAGAGGGTGAAGCTAGGTGGGATAAAAATTCACCAAATATGCATTAATCAATCAAAAAAGCATTTTTTAATCCACCAAGAGGCATAGGGGAAGAGCAAATATTCAGACATTGTGAGTTCTCTTGACAACAGATGCAAAGGAGGAAGTCACATACTGCCTGTGGTAGGACTGAGCGGCCAGATAAGGATAGAAGGAATATCCACACAAAAGGAATACCAGAAGTTTATGAGTGCAGAGTGCAGCCAGCTTAGGTTAGAACATGTTAGGGTTTGCAGATGTGTGGGCTGCAGCCATTTTAGAAGAGGTACTGGAAGATGATCCACAGAGGAGATTGCAGCCACCCTAGGGGCTGACATAGTTGGAGGTGCGTAGTAAAGGGAACATTCAACAGAAGAAAGAAGTTGCAAAAAAAAAAAAAATGCATAGATGGAGAAAACATCCAGGCAACAGCAGGAGCAGGTGGGTAAGACATTGGTAGATGGAGAATCCAACCTAATGGAGGAAGTAGCAGCAGTTACAATGTAGTAAGAGGAAGCCGTCTCAGGAGAAAACCTACAGGAGGTGCCTGAATGAAACATGCAGTAAGCCTACATGAAAACTAGCAAGAAGTGCAGGAGCACGTGTGATGCACCCATTAGTAGGGACATGTATGGAGGATTCAGAAAGATTAGAAAGGACTGGAACAGAGATGTATGCATGGAGAAAACATGAACTCTAAGGGTAGACATAGAAGGAAATGGAAGGCTTGAGGGAGCATAGCAGTTCCTAAAGAACAGCAACATATGAATCAGAGGAATGGGAAGGTGATACATGGGAAGAAGGAGTATTCAAGTAAAGGTAAAATTGGTAGCTACCACATGTGTGTAGAAAGCAGATATTCTTTGCAAGGACTGAGCAGATTATAGGCAGATTCGTAAGTATCTCCAAACATGGAGAGTAGAGAAGAGGAATTGGGTGAAAGTGCAATGCTAGAGGAGTCAACCAACTGAGGGGAGGAACCTGCAGGAAGCTTATAGATGTAGGGTGAAGAATATGAGGATTTGGCAGAAGGTGCAAGGGTGAAAGGCACAGTCTAGGGGGAGAAACTGTCAGGTAGCTTATAGTTGGAGAGTTCAGCCAGCTAAAGGAGGTGCATAGATGGAAGGAATATGTTGTTAAGGAAACAATTTGGGAAGTACTAAATGACTGGAGAGAGCATCCACCCTAGGGGAGACCTTGGAAGGATTTGCATGAGTGGATTTTAGGTGAGTATAGGAGCAGATATGGGTGTAAGGTCATGGGTAGTGGGAGCTGCCAGTGTAGGGGAGAACCCAGCAAGAAATACATGAGTAAAGGTTGTAACCAGCTTTGGTAAAGACAGGGCAGAAAGTACATATGTGAAGGGAGCATCTAGCCTAGGGGTGACACTAAAAGAAGTATGTGGATGAACAGCCTTGAGAAGCACTCAGCTGGAAGTACATGTATCAAGGGAGCATTCTGATTGTGTCCAACCCTGGACATAATAAAAGGTGCACAGGTACAGCCAACCTAACAAAGACCTGGCAGAAAGAGCACAGAGGAAGGATAACCAGTCTATAGGAGGACCTAGCAGGAGCTACATCATGGAGGGTTCATCCAGCCTGGGAAAAAAATAGGAAAGAAGTACTTAAGTGAAGGGACCAGACAGTAGAGATGATGACATTGCAAGAAATGCATACTTGGAGGTAATATTTAGGGTAATATTTAGATATAGGGTAATATTTAGCAGACAAGGCATAGGTGGAGGAAGCATTCACCCTAGGGGAAAACTCAGCAGGTTCATGAGTAAAAGGTGTCACAAGCCTATCAGAGGACAGAGAAGAATGTACAAGTTTTTAGAAAATTTCTGTTCTAGGGGAGTAATTGAAGGAGATACATAAATGCATGAGGGTGCACTCGTCCTAAGGTAGAAACTGGTTGGTAGAAGGAGTATCTAGCTGAGAGGAAGACACAGCAGGATGTGCGTATTGACAATATACTGAAGGTATTGAAGTACAGGGTGGAGTCAGCCTAAGGATTAGCCCATCAGGAAATGCATAGTGGAAGGGAAAATCAAACCCTAACTAAGCTGGAGATGCATGAGAAGAGGGGGGCACTCAGGTTAGTGGAGGACTTGATAGAAAGTTCATTAGTGAGTGATCATGACAGTTTAAGGGAACACATGGCAAGTAGCTCATAGAGTTCAGTCAGCCCAGGAGAGGAAAATAGCAGGAGGTACATGGGTGGAGCAGTCATCCAAAGAATATTCATCAGGAAGTATTTAGGTAATGGAGCATCCATCTAGAGAATAAACTAACAAAATGTGCATGGGAAAAGGTTGCATCTAGATTGAGGGAGAAATAAGAAGGAAGGAAATGCAGAAAGCAGCTATGGTAAGGGAGAACCCACCAGGAAGTGCAGGAGCTGAAAGTGACCAGTCTGGAGGAAGATTCTAAGGAGATGCAAAGGAAAACAGTACAGCCAACCTAGGGGAAGAATAGCGTAGAGAATAAATGGAGGCAGCATCCTGTCTAGGGGAGGACCAGGCAGGAAGTACATGGAATAGAAGGTGCAGTTAAGGACTTGGCAAGCGGTATGCTGGTGGGTGATACAGTCAACCTAGGGTGATAGTTCGTGATACATTGGTGAGGGTTGCAGCCAGTTCAGAGTAGGAGTCTGCAGGAGATGCATGGTGAACTGAACATCCACTTTGGGGTTATGTAGCTGGAACCGAATGGTCTCTAGCCAGTCTCCAGTCAGAGGGCATGGAGGGAGGTGCATGAGTATAAGATCATTTAACCTAGGAAATAATCTACCAGGAAGGGCAAGGGTGGAGAAAGTGTCCCACCTAAGGTTAGATTCAACAAGGAAGAGCATAGAAGAAGGGAGAAGCAGCTTTGAGGGTTCACCAGTAGGCACATGGGTAAACATGAACGACTATGGTAAGGCTATCTACCTATTAATCAAAGTGACCATACAGTGTTTAATAAACACAATATTTAAATAAATGCAAATCCTTAACATTGACAAAAATGTAGATTTGATGTTTATTTTAAGGAGAATAATCAATCACAAGATAAACTGACAAAATATAACATGCCATTCTGATGAAATATATAATTTCTGCTATTTGAACAGATTACCATTTCAGGTGAAGAGCAAATTTTTACAATTTCTTATTATAAACAAAGCAATGCTCCAAGGAATCTTTGTTATTTTCACAGAGTAAAAACCAAATTCTAGGTTTATATCCTATCATTTGATTCTAAAGGAACCACAAGCTCTTTTCTATTATCTTATGGGTGACCCCATCAAAACTGAGACAGATTTGGCAAATTTTTAACACAGATCTGAGTTCCTTTTCAGATTCTCTTGTCTTAAACCTTCGGCAAGCTAAAAAGCCTTTTTATGGTGGAAATACAAGATGGTCAGAATTTGGTTTCAATTTTGCAAGATAAAGAAAATTCTAGAGGTCTGCTGCACAACATTTGACTACAATGATACTGGTAGTACTATACACTTAAAATTTAAGAGGTCAGACTGGATGTGGTGGTGCACACCTGTAATCACAGTGGCTTGGGAGGCTGAGGCAGGATGATTATGAATTCAAAGCCAGCCTCAAGAACGAGATGCTAAGCAACTCAGTGAGGCCCTGTCTCTAAATAAAATACAAAATAGGGCTAGGGATATGGCTCAGTGGTCAAGTGCCCCTGAGTTCAATCCCTAGTTACCCCCTCCCCCAATTTTAGAGGTCAGATCTCATGTTAAATGTTCTTACCACAATAAAATAAAAATATTTTCATAATGCTAAAAAATAACTAGACTACTACTTTATGTGATCAATAAACCTGGGCTATTTTAGGAATAAACATACCCAAGTAGAAAAAAGAATGTGTTTGTTATACTAATACTAATATATCATAGAAGATATAGTTATTTTTATTAAGCATTAAAAATCAAATTAGCATTTTGTTAAATATTTAGATTATATGTATTTGAATTCTTAAAACTACTAAGTTTCTGAGAGAATATTTATACATATTTTACTCTAATACATGTAAAGAATCAAAGGTTCCTTTTCTTTATTTTTAAGGAATTGTAGCAGCATTCAATTTATGTAAGCAATTAGTTATCTGGTCATGTCAATCAGAACAGAGCTCCTTTCATTTTAAAGAATTTATCATGTAGTATATTAGTACCATGTAGAGTTTGGAAAATTTTCCTTATTCGCACAATCATAAGTGAAGGCAATTTTGAATTACAGACACGTAGACACATCAGCACAGAGACACAGAGCAAAATTTTCACTTCAATTTTACAAATTTCAGCCATGGGTCAGGAGAAACACAGAAACAATAAAACTGCCTGGTACAGATATCAAAGAGCTGTTCTCCTTCCAGAGAGCATGAAATTCTTCTTTGTATTGAGCTGAAAAATAAACAAAACAACTGACAAACAAGATTCTGTATTTTCTCTCACCCAATAGAGAACAGGTCTCTTTACAAACTATCAATCTATTTAGAGAGATATCCAAATGGTCAGACCATAAAACAAATTCTCACCATAAGACCAAGAAATTGTACTTTTTGATATATACACAAGAGAATTGAAGACATATGTTCACTCAAAAACTTGTAGATAAATGCTCATAGCAGCATTACTTATAACAGCAAAAGAGGAGAAATAGCCCAAAGGTCCATCCACTGGTGAATGGATAAACAGAATGTGATATATACATATAATCAATAATTTTATAGCCATAAAATGATCCAAATACTGATATACACTATAGTATGAATGCATATTGAGAACAGTATGCTAAGGGGAAAAAAAGACACAAAAGGTCATATTTTGTATGATCCCATTTTATATAAAATATCTAGAATAGGCAAACCCATAGAGACAGGAGATTAATTTTTGCCAGGGGCTAGTGGGCAGAAGAGGAATAGGTGTAACTGTTTAATGGTATAGAGTTTCTTTTAGAAGTGATGAAACTATTCTGAATACTGATAGTTGATGATAGTTTCACAACATTTTGAATATACTAATGGACTCTGAATGGTACAAATAAAATGGCTAAAATGATGAATTTTATGTTATGTGAATTTTATTTTAATAGAAAATAAACTAAAACTAAAAAAAAAGAAAAAAGAAACTAAAATGAAAACAAAAATAAAATCCTCAACCATGGTTGTCAGAAATGGGGAATAATTTATCAGTTGTGAATGAACCAAAAACAGAACAAGAATACTAAATTAGAAGACAGGAAAACACAACTTACAAAAATAGAATAAATGAAGTTCTATTTGTGCAATGGATTTATATACAAGAGCAAAAATAAAAAAGAGGCAGGCATGGGCTTTAAACGTGCATGTGGTACATTTCTTTAATTAAAGTTTACATGGCTATAGTAGGTAAAATTAATAGGATATATGGTGTGTGTCCTCCAAAACGAGTAAAGATAATTATAAAAAATGTAAAATCATGACACTCGTATATACATATATGAATACATGTTAAAATAGTTATCACATAATAATTTAGCAGATATTAAGTAAATTGACAGATATTATAACCACTTTAAAGGAGAATCAACAGAAACAGAAATTGATCAGGAACATTGATATGAATACGCAAAAGCAGGCAAAATTGTTTGATTACTGTGTGAGAGGAGGACACTTGCACCTCTACTGGAGGTTGTACATGCCTACCAGTAACCTACACTTACAAAGGGATGTAAAAGAGCTCAAAGACAATGAAAGACTATAATCAGATAACCTGGAATTGTATCCTACCGACAACTACCGAAACAGTTTTTTGCTAGAGTGTTCAAGACAAGCAGAGTTTCTTCAAAAAGAGGTTGTAGACACTGGGGTGATTAGATTCCTGTCACAGACATTTATAAGGTGAGGCCTGATCCAGACCCAGTGGACACCAGTGACATCATAAAATCTGGGTTGTCACAAAGACAGCTCTGACCAATGAGAAGCACAGGGAAACAAGTGGGTGGGACTAAGCACTGGTAATTTGAGAGGCACCGGCCAGTGGAGAAATCAAGCTGAGCCTATTGAAGCAAAACCCAGCAAGCATCATGGCTGGGAAAAAATACCGTCGTAACTACAAATCTAAGAAGCAGACCATATCCAGATCCACAAGAGCAGAACTGCAGTTCCCTGTTAGCCGCGTAGACCGCTTCCTGAGACAGGCTCACTACGGCCAGCGCCTGAGCTCGTCCACACCTGTTTTCCTTGCTGGTGTTCTGGAGTACCTGACAGCCAAAATCCTGGATCTAGCAGGTCAGGAGGCTCACAGCAATCGCAGGATGCGCATCACCCCGGAACACGTGGAGAAGGTGCTGGAGAAGAACGGGCAGCTCTGTCGCATCTTCGAGGAGAACTCCAAATCTCCGGATGCTGAGAAACCCAACAAGAGTAAGAAGTGATGTGCCTAGATCTCTGGCTCTGGTGGAACTTCCATCAATGGTCTCACCCAGCCCCCAAATCCCATAGGCGAGGGACCCCGGTGCTGCTGCCATCAGCTTTGCTATTAAAGTGTTTAAGCCAACTCCAGTGGATCTGACTCCTCTCAGTTTCTGTCATTCTGAGTTAGAGGTGTTTGTGAGACACCCAGGAGGTATTGCCCCATACAGGGTGGGAGGGGTGGAAGCTGGGGTCAGTGTGGGGCGTTCAAATCAGTGATTTCAGGGGGGCAGTTTCCAATAGGGACAGTGTGGTCCCTGGTGGGAGGAGCTGGCTGGGCGAGGAGGCAGAGAAGTCATCCTTGTAGGCTCTGAACAAGGAAGACCTTGGGAGGTCAGGAGGTTGGCTAGGGCCTTCCCAGGTATGTTGGGTTCCCAGCATGAAGCTGGTAAGTGGGGAGTTGCTGAAGACCATGAGTGAGGTGGGGAAGGCTTTATTCACAGTAGGGAAGGTCTGAAGTCAGAGGTGACAGCAGTGGGTGTGGGGGGAGATGGTGGCACACCATTGGCATGAACTTAATGGACAGGGGTGTTCACACGAAGATGGAGGAGTGATAGAGAAACCACAAGGAAATGCATGAAATAGGAAGGATGGTCACACTAATTTCATTTATTATTCATTTGTACTCTTACACTCTGCCTCATTTTAAAAGAAGACTTACACAGTGACTCTTTCAGGGCTTCTCCCTGCTGCCTACTGGCCTTTCACAGAGGGCTACTCAGAGGCTGCCAGGTCTGCTTCCCCAACAGAATCAGGAGACCCAGATTCCAGATCCCCTGCACCACTTTCTGGCCACTTAATCTTGGACATTCATCTACTCCCTCTGAGCAGCAGTTTGGTCGTGTGAGATGAGGATAAGAGTTCCTCCATCTTGGGTTTTCCTAAATATGAGTCCCCTCATGTCTGTAAGCTGCAGTTCCACATGGCATGTGGCATGGCGTAGCCCCCCGCAAAATAGCTGCATCTGTCTCCTCCCCTAACCCACATGCTCAGGGGCGCTTCCACAAGGTGCAGCTGGGCCTGGTGCTCAGGTGTTTCCTGGACTACAGGGCCACTTGCTGTGACAACCAGCTCCTGTTGCCCCTTGGGTAGAGACAGGAGAGTGTCATGTAGAGGAAGGACATGGGAGGAAATGGATATACCAGGCAGACTACGCTCTGGTTTCCTCTCCCCTCCTTCTGCCTGGTGCTAAGTCAGCCTCTCTGCCTCTGTGGAAGCAGGAGGATCCGGCTTGGCCTTTGGCTAATTCATAGGAGCACCCCAAAGATGAAGGAAATAGTGTCACATTGTGCTTGGGGCTCTTTGGAAGCTGTGCTTGTAGAAACCCAAGAAGCCTTTCTTGCCACGTAATGCCCACAGATCCTTGTACTCACAGAAACCTCACTGTCAGGAGGTTCAGCCCACAAAGCTGTGATTCCTTGTAGAGCCATGAAGCACTCCTTGGCCCAGTTCATCTCTTCCTGCTCTGCCTGCAAGTAGCAAGCAGGCCTCTGCCCACCACTGCAGGTGGAGGGTCACCCTCCACTGATCACATGGTAGGGACACCATCTCTCCTCTCCTTCCTATAGTGAAACATCTCATTGTCCAGGACCTGGGTTTCTCTTAGTCCCATGTCCTCCTGTGGAGAGTGCCAGGCAGTGCCAGGGAGGTAGCCATTATACTCATGTTGGTTAAATAGCTGTCCAATGGTTAAAAACTATTTATTTTGCTTATGAATGTGACTTTTTAAAGAACTAAACAAAACTAAAGTAGTATCCCCTGGATTGTTCACAGGACAGCATTGCAGAGGAATTCATTCAGGGCAGGACAATCCATATTAGATGGGTTAACCACGTCAGGTGAGCAAATCTGTGTGGTCAGGTGATCATATTAAGTTCACACAATAGTAGTGGTCACTGTGACTCCTGTCATAAATCTAGCTCTTTCAGGCTCTGCTTGGTGTCTGAGATGGTGTTTGGAGGTTGAGCCTGAATGAGCCCTTGCTGGCAAGTATTCTGCAGCATAAAGGGGCCTGGAAGGATTATCAGGGACAGTGCTTCCCCTTTACACTCTGTTCAGCTATGTTTGTGGGTTTCACAGGAAACATGGGGACTATGACCAGCATGGCATCATCCTAATCCAGCAGCCTGCCAAATGCCCCTTCCATATGTGCAAGGAAACCTAGGCTTGGGAAGAAAAGAGGGTACAGTGAGAACTGCTGCCCTTGGGAAGGCATGAGCCAACCTGAGTTTAGGCCTTCAGTGTATTTCTGAAAGGCAGGAAGTGGAGATGGTGAGTAAGGACTCCCTCAGGTCCTGTGGAGGGGACATCATTGCCCTGTTGGGAGAGGAAATGTTAAAACCCAGTGAGCAAGGAAAGGCTGCCAATCAGGTCTGTGGTTACATCAATGCCAGAGTCTGACACAGGTCAACATGACAGAGAACACCATCTGGAAGAATAGATGAGCCCAAGAGCCAAGCCTGGTGAGAACTTGGAGTGTAACATTGACTTGGCATTAGTATGAACTCAAGGCCTAAGTACTAGGCTGACCTCCCATCGAAAACACCCTTTAGGAGCTTAGGTGTTGTGATGGCCCACATCCCCTGGTCCCAGAATGTGGCAGATCCCAAAGGATGGAACTAAAGAAAGAAATGGTCTGACTCTTTAAAAAGGATCTTTGTTACTCTACCCAAATAAGATTCTAGACAGAGAGTGCGGAGGTTTCAGCCATGTCCCGCATGGATGAGGGTAGGGTTATCTGCCAGAGGACAGCAGTGCCAGCAATAAATCAATTAATTACCCATAAACTTATCTAATCAATAAACACAAAAGAGTCAATATTCTTTTCAAATGGGAGTGGGCATGACGGAACAGGCCATACCAGATCTGACCTCTAACAAAAGATGGAGTAACCTCTCCTTTAGTTATAGTTGCATAGGTAAAGGGGCCTAGGTCAGGAAGGGCTTCTTCTGTGAGGAACAGGATGGGATGGAGTTAGGGAAGCCATCTGCTCAGGGAACAGCATATCATCAGATGGTAAGCCACTCCCACACAGGGCCATTTACTTCCTAGGCTATCTGGAACAGTCTATCATGGCTGCCAGTTCCTGAGAGTCAGGCCTCTGTATCCCATGGCTCAACCAAATCTGATTCTGCTAGATATGGACAGCTCTCCACAAGGGAGATCATTGTACTAAAGTCAGAAACATTATTTCCAAGTGCAGAAATTAATAAGTGGCAGCTCACATACCTAATCTGAACAGCAGATAAATTTACTAGGCCTAAACAGACGTTTTAAAAGAAAATTAGGTAGCTACTGACATTTAAAAATCAACATTTTACTTGAATGTCTGAATTTCTTTGTTCTATTGAGAAATCAAAATATCTGGGCATACACATGGTTACAGCCAGCTGGAGATGACAAAATGCCGTCCTATAATGATAAACATCTGTGTTTTGCCACAGTTCACATCCATTTCTTTTGAGTTTCAGGTGTGATGTATTTAACTCATTTATAGTCACCATCAGGCTACTATAGATACTAGAGTTTGATACTCCCACCATAAATTAATTCCTAAACTGCAATTTTCAAGTAATCAGTTCTCTCATTTAATGAAATAGTAGAGTACTCCTCAAACTTATCTTTAGTCTAGGACCCAGTATTTTCTGTTAATTAGTTTTTCTTTTAACTGTGAAATGATATATGATCCTACTACACATGACTAGTACTACTAGTACTACTACTAGTAGCTCACATCTGATTTGTCACTTGAATTCAACAACACCCAGGCCTGTTCAACAAGATGAACCCAACTCAGATTACTATAAAGTTTTCTAAATGCTGACTCTTCATTCACATATTTGTTATAGCTGACCAGCATCAAACAGTTCATGGACCAGTCATAACAGAATTGGAATACTGAATTTGTTTTATTTTGGTTCTTTCAGGGGTACAGTTTAAATCTAAGGAGAAGCAATGAATAGGACCTGCATTTGATATTATTTTAGAGTTTCTCCTTCAGAGTCCTTCACAAAAATAGAAAGATTAGTTTCTTTGCACATTATGGATTTTATAATAACATTGGGGGAAAAGATCTCTAAATTTCTGTTAAAGCAAAATCGACTAAAGGAAACCAGTTAGCACTAGGAAGAAAGGTCAGATACTGCAGCTATTAGATATTTGAATTCTGAAACATAGAAGAAAGGAATTCACCAAGTCAACTGTGGAGGCTCTTCTTGACCCAAAGGGTCAAAATAATGAAAAGAGAGGGAGAAGAACAGAGTTCTGTTCTCCCATGGGATTGATTACTTGGGGGCCCATCAGCATCCATGGCTGTAAAATTGAGAGGTTAGGAAAAGTATCTGAAAGGTACTGGACACATACACTCACCAGACTATGATGTTTTCCTAAGGAAAAAAAAAATTCTACTGAAAATTGGTAAATGGGGTAAATGGAACAGGAATTTTAAATGGTCTCCACTTTACAGCTGAGGTCAGCAAGGCCCAGAAATGGCATTCAGCTCGCTCAAGGTTACATGGCAAGTGGACAGCACAGCAGGGATAAGAGCCCTACCCTCCTACATATTGTTGAGGCTCGGTCCTGACAAAAGTGCCTTGAAATAGAAAAGTGTTTGATGTTCTTCTCTGGGAAAATGAAGGTCAAGTATTCAATACCAACGTGTTAGTGTCTTTTGGATTTTTAGGAAAACATTCTCGATAACTGATTCTTAATGACTTTCACTTCCGTTTAATTTGGTGAAAGTCAAATTAGAATTCAAAAGACTGATTCCATGAAATTGTCTACTTCTCAACTAAGGTGTTTTTGAAATCTGACTCTGCCCACTGGCCTGGACATAAAGATGATTGTGTCATCAGAAGCTTCCGTTGGCAGAAGCCTATACCCAAGAGCCTGCTCTTTGAAGTACTAGTATTGGCGGTACTATCTTTTTCTATGGAGCTATGAGGCTGTCCTTTTTGTTGAAGATAAGAACTGTGGCCTTTAGCTGGGTGCAGAACCTTGTGGGAGGCATTAGAGTAAACTCAAAAACTATCTGGAGATGACAGAGGCTTTGATTTGACAACTCGTCAATAGCGACCAACAAATAAATCTAATTATTTTAGCACATTGTGTCCACAGAGTGAAAGAACAAATCTCTGTGACTTTCCAGGAATCCCAAGAGAAATTTCAAAGAGAGTTTTATATGCCAAAGATATTGTGAAGATTTTATTTTTAGTCCATTTTTCCCTCAGGGTTCAATTTGGGAAATGAAAAATCTTGAGATCTGTGCTTTTCATACAGGAATAATTCATTAAGAAGTGCATGGGTGGAGAGAACATAGAGTAAGTGTATGAATTAGGTGGGAAGTCCAAGGATAGATGTTGGAGCTGGCCTAAAGGAGGTATTGGTAATTACTGCATGGTTTGAAATTAAAGTCAATCTAAAGGGAACACAACAAGAAGCACATGGTTGGAGGGATCATCTAGCCTTAGGGAAAGATATTGCAAAGAGTGTGCGAATGGAAATACCACACAGCCTCAGGAAAAAAATCAACAGAAGATGCACTGGTAGAAGGAGGAGTTAGCTTATGAGAGGACTTAAAAAGAAATGTATTGATCAAGTGAGCACCTGGCCTAGGGAATATTGGAAGAAATGCATGGGTGTAGAAGCATCTGGCTTAGCTGACAACTCAGCAGGCATTATAGAGGTAGAAGGAACAAACGACTTAGGACAACTTTGCATTAGGTGCATGACCAAAGACTGCAGCAAACCTAGGAGGTGAATTGTCAGATGGTACATGGATAGAGGGACAATCCAGGGTAAGAAAGGTCTTGTTAAAGAGTGCATGGAGGGTACAGCAAGGGTAGGAGAATTTCTGACAGAGAGTATGTGGTTGGCAGGAATATTCAACCTATGGAGGACTCTGTATAAGCTTCATTAGTGGGAAGTGCATACAGACTAGGGAAAGAGTCATCAAAAGGTGTCTAGGTGGGGAATGTAGCCAATTTAGAGAAGACATAAAAGGAAGTGCATGGGGAGAGGAGGCATCAAGGCTGTGGGAAAGAATATGCAAGAGTTGTATGGGAATATGGAGTCTAGGTAAGGACCCAGCAGGGGTTTTATGGAAGGGATACAGCCATTCTAGAGGAGGTTTCATAAGGGATTCCTGGGAGGCAGCAATCAGCCTAGAGAAGGACGCAGCAGAATATACATGGGTAGACAATGCAGCCAGCCTAGGGGATGTTTCAACAAGTTGTGAGTGGGTTGAGGTGGCATCCAGCCCATGAAAGGAGCAAGAAAGAGATGTGAGACA
Organism: Sciurus carolinensis; assembly: GCF_902686445.1. Classification (NCBI taxonomy): domain Eukaryota; kingdom Metazoa; phylum Chordata; class Mammalia; order Rodentia; family Sciuridae; genus Sciurus; species Sciurus carolinensis. Next base: position 30,215,250 of record NC_062232.1, read on the forward strand.
TTGGGAGTCTAGGGGTGGAACCAAAAGGACAATCATGGACAGAGGATGAAACCAGCCTACAGGAGGACCCAACCTGCATCTGGCCTAAGGGAGAGATGAGAAGTAGTTTCAGGGGTAGAAGATTTATATTAAAGGAGGAACTTTCAGCAGGTGGACAGGTAGATGAAAAATCGATTCTAAGAAAGGACTTGGTACAAGGAACATGGTTGGACATAGCATCCAGAGAGAGGACACTGAAGAAGGAGTTTGTTTAAAGGAAGCAGTCACTATAGGGAATGACATAGCAAGTAGTGAATGAGTGGAGGGTTGCAGTCAAAACAAGGGAGGACTGAGCTATAAGAAAAGATAGATGGTACAACAAGCCTCGGGGATGACACAAATCCCTTTAATGCTTTAGGTCAATGGCAAGTGGCAGCATAACACCCTACTTCTGGTTCCTCTCTCACAATGAGTAGAAATGAGAGTTAGGCCCAATTGGTAGAGTTTGAGATTGTTCATCTGATTCTCCATTATGAGCTACATTGTAAAGTGCCTGAGATTTGTATACTGATCCCTGGGTGATTGCCAATGTTGTGACTGTTATGGTTTGGATATGAGGGTGTCTCCCAAAAACTCTTATGTTAATGTAGGAAAGGTTGGAGGTGAAATGATTGGATTGTGAGAGCAGTAGCCTAATCAGTACATCCTAGTTTGAATGGACTGGGTGGTACCTGTGGACAAGGTAGGGCATGGCTGGAGGAGGTGGGTCACTGGGGGAGTGTCATGGAAGGGTTCATCCTCCCTGTGTGACTCCTTCCCCACCACTCTGTTTCCTAGCTAAAGGAGGTGAGTGGTTTCCTCTGTCATGCCCTTCCTGATGATGTGTTTCCTCATCTTGGGCCCAGAGCAATGAAGTAGGCCATCTATGGACTGAGGTCTCTGAAACCATAAGCCAAAATAAACTTTTCCTGCTCTGAAGTTGCTTTTGTTAGTTATTTCCATTACAGTGATGCAAAACCTTACTAAAATAAGCTATTTGATCAGGAAAATGGAAAGAAGATGACTTTACTATTCATGGGAAGCCTTTGTGTGATGCCTGCATATGGGAGACTTTAATTCCTTCATACTTACCTTGGTTTCACACATTTCTGCATATATCAAATCAAACACATTAGACTCACATTACAATTCCATCACAGACAGTTTAGCAAGAACCCACTTTACCACACCACACATGGATAGGCCTCCCCTGATAATTTCCATTGTCTGCCTTTGTTCATGGCCAGATAGGTTCATGAAACCTTGGGATGTCCCGTATGTCCTCATTTTGGGCACAAAGGAAGGTACTTTCTACATAAGTTTGCCAGACATCAAAGTTGCCCTTATTAGCTATGATTTGTGTACCTTTACTGAGCACTGGCCTTTAACATCTGTAGACACAATTCTTCAGGTCATGAGATCATATACCTGATGATTTCATTATAACAGGCCTCTGCAACCCTCCCTTAGGCCCCCTGTTATGCCTGTGCTATGCCTCACACAAATAAAGATCTGAAACTAGCTTTCTTCTCCAGGCATGGTAATTCTGAATATACTATTCAGGGCCTTACTAGGTCAGTCCTAGTCCCCTTAAAATCTCCTGATACTGACTGACCAAGTCAGTATCACTTTCCACATTATTAACTATGTGCACTCAAATTAAACAGAATGATATTGCATTAATATACACCTGGGACCCTAATATTATACACATGGATCTAGCTTTAGATAGTCCAAATATTTACAAAAAGACAGTATATTTGACCTGTAACTGTGGCAAGAATATCCACACTCTGTGGTAGAAATACTCATGACACGGAAATGTCTTTCACACTGCAACCCATAAGCCCCACTTGACTTTACTGATAACTACAAATCAAGTTCTCAGGCTGCCCCATGCAAGAACATTCTCCAATCAGCATATTCACAATATGTAATCTCCAGTCAGACTCCAATCAATCTGAGTTGATAGCCACTTGGAAAGCATACCCCAAACCTGATCAAACAAAATCACCTAAGCAGAAGAGTTTGCCATTGAAGACAATGATATCACAGCCATCCACACCACAAATGATCTATGATCCGAATTCTGTCACATAGTTCCATATTGTGGCTTTTTCTTCAACTCATATACCTTTTATCAAAGTTTTATTAGGCTGGGTGAAATCTTTTCCAAGGAATTTTGTGATGTTTAATTTTATGTGTCAATTTGGCTGGGCCACGGTGCCCAAACATTATTCTGGATGATTGTGTGAATGTGTTTTTTCTTGGGGCAGGGGGAGAGTAACATTTAAATTGTTGAAGCCTGGGTACATGTAAGTGCATGGGTGGAGAGAGAATCTAGACTAGGAGGACATGACAGAAAATTCATGAGTGAACTGCACAGCATGCATAGAGGAAGACTCAGTAGTATGTGTATGAGTGAGAGCATCTATCCTAAGTAGAAATGGATATGGCAAGAAGGGTCCAGGTGACTAAGCTAGGACACACCTAGATGTGCATGGATAATGGGAAAGACATTCTAGGGGAGTAAATGGAGTGAAGTTTATGGTTGCAAGTTAAAGCTAGCCTAAGGGAGAATATACCAGAGCTTGCACTGTTGCAGAGCACTTGCCTATCTCTGGGAGAATCCAGAAGAAAGCATAAGGGTGGGAGAATCAACCAGCCTAGGAAAGGACTCAGCAGAGCGTGCAAAGGTTGAGGTTACATTCAAATTAGAGGAGGACCCAGCACAAATCTGCATCACTATACCCCTCACCCACACACCTCTTGCTGCAACCTCCCTTGGCCCACCTCACACTTACACTGGTGCAATTCTTGTAGTTCCTCCATTAGGTAGTATTCTATTCCCACCTATGAACGTACTGATGAGTTCTACAATAGACTGCCTGTGCACTCCAGCTTTGAACATCCTGATGAGACAGACAGGTCAAAGAAGGAATCGACAGGAGGTGCCTCTGTGAAGGTTGCAGTTACATTAAAGGAGGTACTCAGACTAAAAGAAGCTTTGACAGTAGGTACATGGGATGATATTACAATAAACCTTGTGGAACATGTTGCAGGGATTTTAGTGTTAAAGGAACAGTCTCTCTGCTGTAGGACTGAGAAGGAGGTGAAGCCTAAGTGTGAAGTCTAAGGGAAGAGCCAACCCATGGGAGGATCCAGAGGGAAGTAAATGCAGAAAGGATTGTTCAGCCTTAGGGATAACTTTCCAGCAGATGCATGCCATACTAGGTGAAAGCTGCAACCATAATATTCGAGATCCTGACAGGAGGCATATAGAAGGAGGGATCATCTACCCTAGGAGAGAACTAGCAGGTGGTGCATTGCCGAAGTGTGGTGGAACATCCATCAGGCCAAGGAGAGATGGGCAGGATGTATATCAGAGAAGGAAGAATTTACCAAGGTGAATCCTACCTATGAGATGGTGCATGGGTGAAGATGGCTGCCAATCCATGGGAGGAATATTAAGATGTGCATTGGTAGAAGGTGCAATGAAATTTTGGGAGGACCTGTTTGTGTTCGAGAGAATTACCCAGGCTAGGGGAGATCTCAGTGGAATGTGCAACAATAGGGTGTACAGCCAAGCCTAAGGGAAGATCCAGCAGTACATTCATGGATGGAAGTGGGATACTACCCCAGGAAAGAACACAGGAAATGCATCATTCCTTTACTAACCAATTGATATATGTTTGGAATCTCTAAAATAGAAATACATTATAGATCCTTAATCAGCCACTGCATTTGACTGCCTGCATGGTTGCCATTCTCCAAAGATTACAAAGAAAGTAGTTATTATTTTAAAAAAATATTTCTTAAATATCTTTGCTGTACATGGTGGTTTGCTGGGCAATGTGTAATTGTAAGGAAACAAGCTTGCCCTCTCCTTTCCAGAAATTTATCACTTCCTAAGGGCATAGAGGTGCAAGAAAAAAGCAGAGTTGAACCATATAGAGATGGGAAAGCTATTTCCCTTTAATTTTTTCTAACCAAGGATACAGACATTTTAAAAACAGAAATAAGAGAAGTTAGAAAACAAATAATAGTGCCACCAGAGAACAAAATTTTGATAGAAGTAACTTCAATTTAATCTTACATGGTTAATTTGTTGTTGTTTTGAGACTGGCTCTAGCTATTCCAGGCTGGTCTCAAGCTCCTGGGCTCAAGAGATCCTCCTGCCTTAGCCTCCTAAGTGCTGGGATTATAGGTGTGCATCACTGAACCTGGCTCCCATATGGTTAATTAAATAAACCCCATTAACCAAGAGTCAAATCTTCCTGGATTGTATTCTTTCTGTTACCACCACCATCATCATCATCATCTTTAAATTGTCCCATTACACTTCTGCTTCCGATTCCACTATCCTTAAAATTCATGTACTTTTCTCTTTCTCTGTGTTTATGAGATCAAGGGAGAAAAATGACAAGACCAGGTCACACATAAAAAAGGGTAAAATCAAACACAAGATTCAGTGTGGTGACACCCACCTGTAGTTCCAACCACTCAGGAGGCTGAAGCAGAAGGATTGCTTGAGTCCAGGAGTTGGAGGCCAGCCTGGGAAGTATAGGAAGGCCATGTCTCAAAGAAAAACAAAATAAACATGTGACAACCACTTTCTTGGCAGTCTTCACAGTTCCCAGCAACTGGAGATTCCTGTAGCTGCCCAAAATACCCAGTAGGGCTGACCTACTTCCCCACTCCCCATTTCTTCTCTACTTTCTTCTTCAAAGATTGTCTGATCATTCCCTTCAAGTAATACCCAGCACAGGACCCATCTAGAAGCTCTTATTATCTTTCACCACATCTTTCTAAATTTTAGAAGGTTCACCCTTCTAACAGAGGTTGCCATTTTTAGAGATGCTATGGAGAATATTGATGATTTTATTATAAATAATTAACATATAATAAGACATAAGTTTTTAATTGTAAGAAAATTTAAATACATAATACGGACACTAGTCACAGTTCTTTTTTACTAACAGACGCCATCTCCTCCTCTCTTCCACCCCGCCAAAAAAATAAGCAACAACAAAAAATTGTGTAACCATGTATGTATATGTATGGGAAGGGACACAGGTTTGTCAACTTTCAATTTTGTCAAATTACCATATTAAACTAACAAAGTCTCAATTTCTAACTATTCTCACCATGATTTTGTGAAAGAAGGAAAGAACATTGTTGGGGTTTTTTGTTTGTTTTTTTGTTTGTTTGTTTTTAGAGACAGGGTCTCAACATGTTGCCCAGGCCAGCCTCAAACTCCTGGGCTCAAGTAATCCTCCTGCCTCAGCTTCCTGAGTAGCTGGGATTACAGACACATGCCACTGCACCCATCTAGAAAGAACATTGTTATCACATTTAAAAATACAACAAGAAAGCTGGGCATGGTGGCACACACCTGTAATCCCAGTTGTTTGAGAGACTGAGGCAAGAGGATTACAGATTCAAAGCCAGCCTCAGAAATTTAGCAAGGCTCTAAACAATTTAACCAGACTCTGTCTCAAAATAAAAAATAAAAAGGGCTGAGGATGTGGCTCAGTGATAAAGCGCCCCTGGATTCAGTCTCTGGTATCAAAAAATAAATAGAAAGAGCATGATGTCAGAGTAAAGTTGAATCTGGAGAGAAGATAGCCAAGAGTGGGCTGAAGATGTCAAAGACAGCAGGAAAGAAAAAGGCCCCAGAGACTTCCAGCTTTGCAGATTGTAAGATGGAACTTCTTGTGAAGGGGTACTGAAATAAGCTCAGTGATACTGGTAAAGCTTTGGAAGATCTTCTGAGGAAGATGACAATTTCTCCCCAGAGGCAAATAAAAACTACTTGGGATGGTGTTAAGACCCAGCAACATTAGTGATCTATCCATTCTTGGCTTAAGAAATCCATGCAATTGCAACTCACTTGTTATGGTGATGATGTGGAGGGAGACACAGAGGTAGCCAAGGAACTAGGGCCCATTTGTAGGAGTTAGAAAATTCTGATTGCCAGTCAAGAAGTGAAATAGTTTGTGAAGACTCCTAGAAAAATTGTCTATAACTCCAATAGCAGGTACTTGAGAAAGTTAACCTTCTTTGATAGGGAGAAAAGTGGTGACCACCGCATGCACAGCCCTTGTGTCCCATCTGTGGTGTGAGGGCCAGGCTCTGTGCTCACCTTCCAGGCACAAACTGTGATTAGTGCTGCTGTAGTTGCTGGTGCAAGCTAAATCCTGTCAATCTCTCCTGATTCTGGGCACACTTGCTTGCTTATTATCTTCTTTCCTTTCCTCCCTTCCTCTCTCCCTTCCTTTCTTCCTTTATTAAAGTACAATTTGCATACCATAAAATTCACCCATTGTAAGCATCGGTTCAATGATACTTTTATACAATCTTACAATCATCACAATCCAGTTTTAGAACTTTTCTATCATCTCCAAATTTCCCCTCAAGTCCACTGGCAATCATTCCCACTCCTTATCCTGTAGACCCAGGCACCACCAACCTTTCTGTTTCTATAGATTTACCTTTTCTAAAAATTTCATTTAAAAGGAATTGAACAATATGTAGTCTTGGTCATGAGGAAAAGAAGAGGAACTTTGCATTAGGAGTGTCAGCACAGAAGGTGTCAAAGAAAAAGAGGAGCCTCACTCCTTCAGACCAGTGAAGTAACTTGGGAAGGGTACATGACCAGGATAAAGAGGAGGTCCCCCAAATCATCAATGAAGAAATGATAGAATGTGAACAAAGCAAAGGGACTAGAATGATGTAATAAGAACAAGGAACACCGTATCATTGTAGTGGTGAAAACTCATTCAGGGGATGGCTAAAAAGCAGGAGACCATAGCAGGAGACCTCTTCAAACAAAGACAAGGTGGCGTGTCTAGCACGAATGTGCACATGCGCGACTACATTTAACAAGGTGTGGCCGGTACTGGAGTACGCAACTTCCAACCGTGTGTACTTGTGTTCCCTAGAGAAAGAGACGGTGATGTGGTGCTCTTTGGGCACATGCGCAAGTCTGCCGATACTCGAGGCAGATGAGCAATGCTGCTGACCCCTCTACCCTGACTCCTAGTGCACCCGTGCAGCTCTGCTGCAACTTCCCAAATGAATTTACATTATAGAAAAACTCAGGGAAAATGTATTTTTCCATATAGGGGAGAAATCAGAAGGAACTTCTCACCACCAGTGTAGTGGAGTAACTACACAGGGATGTAGACAGACAAAGAGGAAGAATGCTACAGTATTAGAGCAGTGGAATAACGGGACAGCAATAGTGAACAGTAGATGATTCCTGATTCATGGATATATAACTAAGAGGTAGGTAGGAACAAAGCAAGAGAAGCCACACCATTAGGGGCAGTGTGCAAACAGACAAGGGATATGAACAGGGCCAAGAAGAAGAGCCCTAGGCATGAGTGCAATGGTATAGCTTGAGAAACTTTCTGAAGGTAAGCAATTTGAATCTCCAAACCTTATGGGTGCAGAAAGAAGGAAACCTGCACCTTCAGTTCCATGATGGAAGATTTGTACAGGAAGTTAAGAACATCATCAAAATAATGGGAACTCTGGACAGGAAATGTGATCACAGCAAAGAAAAGGGGGCCAGCATTATCAGTGTGGTGGTATAAATGGCAAAGACTGTGAATGGTATAAGGAGAATAAAACTCTTTCCCCAAAAGTACAGGATACAGTGAAAGGCATGTTAACAAGCCTAAGAGAAAAAGTTCTGGATCCCCAGCCCTGTGGTGTAATACGGTACATTATTGGGATAAATAGAATAATGCCTGCAACTATAAGCCTTCAGTGTAGTGGTGCAAGTATATAGGTAAAGAGGAGGATGCAGTATCATGTCTCATCAGAGGAGAATGGGAACAGGGCCCAGAACATAGATGTGAACAGATGTGAACAGAAAATAGAGGAAGACCCTTGATCAATAACTTCAGTGTTTTAATGTGCACAAGGCTATTAACAGGGCACAGAAGTACAGCCCCGTACCATAATTGTAGAGGTGTAACTTCACTGGAAAGGTGAAAAGGTCAAATAAGAGGATTCCTACAGCCTCAGTATAGAGGGGTCACTGAGCAGTGTTTGAACTGGGGCAAGGAGAAGGATCCCTGCCTCATCCATGCACTGATGTCACTAGCATAACTGGCCAATGGATATTATCTGTGCAAAGAATGGCAGGTCTCCTGAACCATAGTTGTAATAGTGTAGCTGCTCAGAGGATGTGAAAAGGACAAAGAAGATGGGGTACCATCCAGGAGTACCATAGAGTTATAGCTGGACTGGAATGTGAACATGGCAGATACAAGGAATAGAAAGAGTCCTATACACTTAGTACCCTGGTATAACCACACTAAAATTTGAATAGGAGAAAGACAGTGATCCCTGCTCTATCGATGCACAGATGGAATTGGGTGCAAGATGTGAGAAGGACAAACGGGAGTCCTACCTCAAGAGTTCAGTGGAAGAACTCCACAAAAGATATGAACAGAAAAACATAAAAATCCTCACTGAAGACAGGGCACGTGAATAGGGCAAGGTGAAGAACTACCAAATCATTAGTCCAGTCATGTATTTCAGCAGTCCCCATTTGTGTGAACAGGGAAGAGAGGAAGGACATTCCACCATCAGCTTTACAGTGACTACAATTTGAACATCGAAAAAGATATGACTGCTGAATATTCGGTGTTGTAGTGTAATTGAGCTGGGGGAGTAAACAGGAAAGAGCAAGAGCCTTATCATTTCACTGTCGTACCTTGACAGAGTGTGAACAGGACAATCAGGACTATCTAACACCATCGGTGCATTGGTATTGGTGCGCAGGATCTGAGAATGGAGCAAACAGGAGGAGCCCTGCCCTATCAATGCAGTGGAGTGACTGGGCAGGGGATGCAAACAGGACAATCAGTAGGAGTTCCACCACTTCCAAGTGTACAGTGGATAAGATGACATGTACCTATGATCTGCTGTGACTGGCTCAGCAATCTTGACTCTATACTACTTGGGGGAAGCCCAGGGTGACTTTGATGCTGGCAATACAATCCCCTCCCAAGCCCATATGAGTTATAGTGCTGTTCCCCAATGCCCTGGGAGAATTACAAGTGTGCCTTCAAGATAGTGTGATTTACACTCACAGTGTCATAAACCATTTCACCTGTAAGAGACCGATCCGCTTTCCAGAGTGTGAGGTGACCTGCTGGACACGGCTGAGGGTAGTTAGTGGGAAAACAATTCTCCTGCCACCCTGCTCTGAGCCTGCCATGTGTTTGTCTTGTAATATATATCACTGAGAACTCTCAAAGCAGAGGTCCTAAATCTTCAGATATTGGAATTGTCCAAGATACATAGTCTGGTATAAATACGCACAATGGTTACACTGAATATTAATGTACTAATGTGGAAATCAAGTCAATAACCCAATTCCAGCCCAGATCATAGTGACTAAATGTCATTGCGGACTATCTGCAGCCTTGATAAATTGAGGTTCAGCAGGAAAAAGAATGGGTCACAAAACAGCCCTTGCCACGACGAGCACCTTTCTGACAGTTTCTGGTACCACGGCCAGGAAATCAATGGGCTGTGAACACCAAGTCCTCCTCTTACCTCTGCAAGTGATCCCCACAGGCCGCCCAGCAGGATGTTCACAGAATGACTGCAGGACCACACGCCATCCCTGGCTGCTTCTCCTTCTGCTCTGGGAATGGAGGGGCCACCTGGAGTTCAAGGTTGTGGACCTGACATTGGGAAGAGGCACCCTCTTTGCCACAGAGCCATTTACTTAGCCAGCTGTCCCTCTCACTACATTACTGTCCTGTGTTAAATGCGCCAAAGGCAAAATGAATTGTAAAAGATAAGCCCAATCAATTTTCAAGGGTGTAAAGTCTAAAATTTAAATTTATTTAACTGGGGTGGGGGCATAGTGCTCCTGAAGAAAGAAGTGAGCTTAGAGGATGAAGTGACACAACCTTGAGAAGTCCAGTCAGGATTTAGCAGGGCCACCCTGAACAGCTGTGGGGTTTGTGCACCACACAAAATGCCCATCGTGGGGGTGTAGGGTGCTAAATCTTGCCCAATTCCCATCTCCAACCTGCAAATCCCCATACTGCATCTGCGGGGAGTGGGGCACTTGTTTCAGTCCTCATCTTGCCACAAAGGGGAAACATTTTTCTTGGGGTAGAGTAGAAGCTTAAGACAGCACATCTTCCTCTAAGGAACTACCTTCATCTCCCTAGAAGGGAACCTTTCATTTCGTAAAGTGCTTCCTGCTGAGAGACCTTCCTTCTCACAGTGAAGCCAGCAGCCTGTGCACCCTGCCTGCAGGCACAGAATGCTTCCCTGGCACCCACACAAGATGCTGTACAAGTTGCTGGTGGTCTATGTTGTGGTCCTGAGGGGAATTCCTGATGCAGGGCTCTAGGTCACTCTGCATGTACCAGGCTGGTTGACAAACGAGGTTGTTCTGGGCTTCCCACACATTCTGGAGGTGCCCTCTGCTGGCCCTGCCACCTTGCTTCTTCCCCAGGGACCTCACACAGCACAGACCCCAAAGGCCCTCTCCAGCTCTACTGGTTGGTCAGTACCATATTTATTGTGAAACAGTTCTAACAACATCCTTGATGACAGGCTCCAGAACACCCTTCAGCTTCCCAAACCCACAAACCCCCATTCCCATCTCCTAGTTAATAAAAACAGTTTTATTAACTGTTTAACAGTGGTTTAGTTCAGAATCCAGGACAATTTGAATGTCAACAGCAGCTCACTCATTCATATTTTCTCTCCCCACCCCTCCCTCCCTCCCTCCCTTTGGATTCCTAAGCCCCAGTAGGTCCTGAGAGGAGGGCATGGGAGCTGTCCCAAAGAGGCCCAGCCATGCTGCTTAGCAAACATTGCTGAAGAAATTATCCCCTCCCTGAAAGACTGTGCTATCTGTCAGGGGCTATGGGGAAATGTCAAAGCCTCGACGGGAAGAAAGACAAGAAAGACGTGTGAGGTCATACAAAGCAGAGATTGTTGCACTTTTCAAAAGTACACTACCAGCAACCTTTCCTGCTGCGGTGCCTGAGGTCATCCCTCTGTTGCCCCAGGGCCTGATTCCTGCACTTTGCTACTGACCACAAAGCAATCTTTGGATGGGGTCTTTGGTTTTAGGATCATTTTGTATGATTTGGACACATGAAGAACTTGGTGTGCTGTTACCCAGCTACTGGCTTCTAGGCACACCTGGCTTCTGAGCACACCTGTCCTGTCTTGAACAACACAGTTCCTCATAAATCACACCTAATTTATAAGCAGTCCTCAATCAATGGCTAAGGGTGTCTAAATGACCCAGACCACTTCCCCCTTTTCTGAAAAGATGTAACTCTGAGGTGTGAAACAATTCACAGTGATCAAACTTTGGTCAGGCTTTCATTTTTAAACTAAGCCTCAAACTTGAGATTCATGTGCTTCCTTGTAGAATCCAGGGGTGAAAATGTGGAAAATAAGACCACATGCTCCTTACCTCTGACATTTTCTTTTAGCAATTTTCAGCCACTGGCCCCCTTCCTATTCCTTAGTTATAAACTCCAACTTGTCAGTGCTGTATTCAGAAATGAGCCCAATTTTGTACTGAGGTCTCTTTCCCTCTATCTGCGATAGCTTTTTAAAGTAAAATATATCTTCACTGCTTTAATTGAATTTTTATCCAGCTCTAGTTTTCTTTAACAGGTTCATGCACTACACTCACTCCCAGAGTTTCCCAGTGGGGCTGGACTCTTGTCATCAATCCACACTGGTAACTTGCTTGCTTGAATACTTTTTATTGGTTGCCTTCCCTTCCCTGTCTCTTCCCCATTCTTGTGTTTCCTGTGACTACCCTCACTCCTGATATAACCACTTGCACTTCAATTTCATCTCAGATCTGCTTCCAGGGCCAACCTAAGACACTCTTGCAGCATCCTCACACATTATCAGATGATTGACCCCACTAGTCATCGGTATCAGGATGCTGCAGGTTTGAGATTGAGGAAGTTTGCTGGAACAAGACTGAAATTCCATGTCTTCAAGTTTTTTCTCACATGGGATGTACTAAAGTGATGATACTTTTCTTGCATGCCCAGCACATTTATATATTTTCTACATCCATCATGGAGTGACCACAGACATTTACTTCCTCTGTCTACAACAGAGTGCAGGGTCAAGTTCATTCAGAAAGTGGTTAACTAGGATTGGAGATGTAGCTCAGTGGTAGAACACTTATCTAGAATGTGCAAGGCCCAAGGTTCAAACCCTAGTCCTAAAAAATAAATAAAGGCTAACTGCAGAAGGTATGTATGTTCCTTGTTCTATGTGTGCAAACATCCTGATAGCCTGAGAGCTGTGATGGGGCCACTTTCAATACTCCTATCAAAACCTAAAAGTCATGGTCCTGAAGCACTTTCCATCACAGAATATTAGTCACAGTGCTCCAAGACTCCCTTTCCCAGCAATTGATGTCTATGTACAAATTGATAATGACCAGATGGAAACTTCTATTTCTCTAGTGCTTTCTAGTAACATTCTGCATGTCTGAAAAGCTTGAGAATCTTTTTTTAAAAGTCAGAGCATGAACCACCACTAATTCAGAAAAAGATTTAATACTTTTCTATGTTGCTTAATGACTCCCCTTTCATCCTCGTCCTTTAAGGAACTTGTGGTGATTCCCCCCTCCCCCGCCCATCATTTTCATCATAATATTCTATTCTGTTTTTTTCTGCCTAATTACAGACACAACCAATTCATACTACAGAAACATGTCTAGACCTTAGATTTTTTTAAATAGCAATATTTAACCTAATAGACTGAATTTTGCCTCATAGTATCAGGGAACCATCAAAAGGTGGGGATGTCTTAAGAAAACTAGACTTTTCCAAGTAAGGTTCATTCAATTACACATTCATCCTACAAATATTTATCAAGGATTTATGATGTGCCAGGCACTGTTTAAGGTACTGACAATTTAACAAATTTAATCCTTTTTGATAAGTTTATATTCTAAGTACAGGGTTAGACATTAATAAAGAACTCAATATTTCCATCGCTACACATTTCAAAAATTAGAGAAATAAGGTCAAAACTTCAATAAAGTGAAATAATCTTAATGTTTTACTGGATAAACATCATAACCCTTTTCAAATGCATGCTATTAGCATATATTTGGGAGGGGAAATGTTCAACTGATTTTTTTCTTTTTTCTTTTTATTTGTTCTACTTATACATGACAGTAGAATGCATTTTGACACATCATACATAAATGGAGTATAACTTCTTATTCTTCTGGTTGTACATGATTTAGAGTTACGCTGGGCATGTAGTCATATATGCACATAGGGTAAAAATGTCTGATTCATTCTATTAGCTTTCCTGCCTCCATAGCCCCTTCCCTCTATTCACTGCCCTCTGTCTAACCTAAAGTACCTCTATTCTTTCCTAGCCTCCATCCGTATATTATGAATTAGCATCTGCATATAAGAGAAAATATTAAGCCTCTGTTTTTTTGGGATTGACTTATTTCACTTAGCATGATATTCTCCAACTCCATCCATTTACTTGCAAATGGCATAATTTCATTCTTCTTTAAGGTTGAGCAATATTCCATTGTGTACATATATCACCATTTTCTTTATCCATTCATCTGTTGAAAGGCACCCAGGTTGGTTCCATAGTTAAGCTATTGTGAATTGAGCTGCTATAAACATTGATGTAGCTGCATCACTGTCATAAGCTAATTTTATATCCTTTGGGCATAAACCCAGAAGGGAGATAGCTGGGTCAAATGGTGGTTCCATTCCAAGTTTTCTGAGGAATCTCCTTACTGTTTTCCATAGTGGTTGCACCAATTTGCAGTCCCATCACCAATGTATGAGTGTACCTTTCTCCCCACATCCTCGCCAAAACTTATTATTGCTTGTATTCTTGATATCCATTCTGACTGGAGTGAGATGAAATCTTAGGGTAGTTTTGATTTGCATTTGTCTAATTGCAAGAGATAATGAACATTTTTTAATATATTTGTTGATCAATTGTATTTCTTCTTTATAAGTGTCTGTTCAGTTCTGTTGCTCATTTATTGATTGGGTTATTTTTTTTTCTCTTTGGTGTTAAGTGTTTTGAGTTCTTTATATATCCTGAGATTAACTATCTGAGGTGCATGTGGTAAAGATTTTTCTCCCATCCTGTAGGCTCTCTCTTCACATTATTGATTGTTTCCTTTGCTGAGAAGAAACCTTTTAGTTTGAATCCATCCCATTCATTGATTCTTGATTTTACTTCTTGCATTTTAGGAGTCTTGTTAAGGAAGTCAGGTCCTAAGCCAACATGGTGAAGATTTGGGCCTACTTTTTCTTCTGTTAGGTGCAGAGTCTTTCTTCTAGTGCCTAAGTCCTTGATTGACTTTGAGGTGAGTTTCATGCAGGGTGAGAAATAGGGATTTAATTTCATTTTGCTACATATGGATTTCCAGTTTTCCCAGCACCATTTGTTGAAGAGGTTATCTTTTCTCCAATGAATGTTTTTGGCACCTTTGTCTAGTATGGGATAACTGTATTTATGTGGGTTGGTCTCTGTGTCTTCTATTCTGTTTTGGTGCTAATATCATGCCTTTTTTGTTACTGTGGCTCTCTAGTATAGTTTATGCCTCTTGCTTTACTCTTCTTTCTAAGAATTGCTTTGGCTATTCTGGGGCTTATTTCTCCAAATGAATTTCACGACTGCTTTGTCTATTTCTATAAAGAATGGGATTTTAATTATTGGTTAAATGATTTTAATCATTTAGTCATTGGGATTTTAATAGGAATTGCATTAAGTCAGCGTAACACTTTTGGTAGTATGGGCATTTTGACAATATTAATTCTGCCTATCCAAGAACATAGGAAATCTTTCCATCTTCTAAGGTCATCTTCAAATTCTTTCTTAAGTGTTCTGTAGTTTTTATTGTAGAAGTCTTTCACCTCTTATGTGAGATTTATTCCCCTCAATTTTTTTTCAGGCTATTATGAATGGGGTGGTTGGTTTTCCTAATTTCTCTTTTAGTGGATTCATCACTGATATATAAAAATGCATTTGATTTGTGAATGTTGTTTTCATATACTGCTACTTTGCTGAATTCTTTGTTTAGTTCTATAAGTTTTCTGGCAGAAATTTTTAGGGCTTCTAATATAGAATCATGTTGTCAGCAAATAGTGATAGTTTGAGTTCTTCTTTTCCTATTTGTGTCTCTTTAAATTCTTTCTTCTGTCTAATTGCTCTGGCTAGAGTTTAAAGAACTTTGTTGAATAGAAGTGGTGAAAGAGGACATCCTTGTCTTATTCCAATTTTTAGAGGGAATACTTTCAATTTTTCTCCATTTAGAATGATGTTGCCTTGGGTTTAGCATAGGTAGCTTTTACAATGTTGAGGTATGTTCCTACTATCCCCAGTTTTTCTGGTGTTTTGAACATGAAGAGGTGTTGTACTTTGTCAAATGCTTTCCTTTCATCTATTGAGATGATCATATGATTCTTGTCTGTAAGTGCATTAATGTGATGAATTGCTTTTATTGATTTCCGTATGTTGGACCAACCTTGCATCCCTGGGATGAACCCCAATTGATCGTGGTGCACTACATTTTTAATATGTTTTTTTATGGAATTTGCAAGAATTTTATTGAGAATTGTTGTGTCTACGTTCAGGGATCTTGGTCTGAAGTTTTCTTTCCTTGATGTGTCTTTGGTTTTGGTATCAGGGTAATACTAGCCTCAGAGAATGAGTTTGGAAGGGTTCCCTCCTTTTCTGTTTCATGGAATACTTTGAGGATTATTGGTATTAGTTCTTTTTTAAAGATCTTGTAGAACTCAGCTGAGAATCCATGTGGTCCTGGGCTTTTCTTGGTTGGTAGGCTTTTGATGGCATCTTCTATTTCATTGCTTGAAATTGATCTGTTTAAATTGTGTATGTCCTCCTGATTCAGTCTGGGTAGGTCACATGTCTCTAGAAATTTGTCAATGTCTTTGAGATTTTCTATTTTATTGGAGTATAAATTTTTAAAGTAGTTTCTATTTATCTTCTGTATTTCAGCACTGTCCATGGTGATAGTTCCCTTTTCACCATGAATTTTGGTAATTTGAGCTCGCTCTCTCTCTCTCTCTCTCTCTCTCTCTCTCTCTCTCTCTCTCTCTCTTTCTTCCTTGGTATAGCTAAGGGTTGATCAATTTTATTTATTTTTCTCAACTAGCCAGCTTTTTGTTTTGTTGATTTTTTGAATTGTTTCTTTAGTTTCCGTTTCATTGATTTCAGCTCTGATTTTAGTTATTTCCTGTTTTCTATGGGTTTTGGTGTTGATTTGTTATTCTTTTTCTAGGGATTTGAGATGTAATGTTATGTCATTTATTCATTGACTTCCTGTGAATGAGTTCAATACAATGAACTTTCCTCTTAGCACTATCTGCATAGTGTCCCAGATATTTTAATATGTTGTATTGGTGTTCTCATTTACCTCTAAGTATTTTTTAATTTCATCCCTTATTTCTTCTGCTATCCATTTGTCATTCAATAGTATATTATTCAGTCTCCTCGTGTTAGAGTTGCTTCTATTTTTTATTTTATCATTGATTTCTAATTTCATTCCACTGTGATCTGATAGAATACAGGGTACTATCTCTATTTTTTGTACTTGCTAAGAATTGCTTTGTGACCTAAGATATGGTGTATTTTAGAGAAGCATATGTGTGCTGTTGAGAAAAAAGTGTATTCAAACATTAATGGATAAAATATCCTATATATGTCTGATAAGTCTAAATTATTGATGGTATTATTTAGTGCTAAAGTTTGTTTAGTTTTTGTTTGGAAGATCCATTCAGTAGTGAGAGGGGTGTGCTAAAGTCATCCAATATTATTGCATTGTAGGTTATTTGATTGTTGAAATTGAGAAGTGTTTTTTTGATGTATGTAGATGCTCCATTGTTTGGGGCATATTTATGTTTGCTATGCCTTGTTAAGGTATATTTACCTTAAGCAGTATGAAATGTCCTTCTTTGTCCCTTCTGATTAACTTTGGCTCAAAGTCAACTTTATCTGATATGAGGATGGAAACCCCTGCTTGTTTATGTGATCCATATGAGTAATATGGTTTTTCCCATTCTTTCACCTTCAGTCTGTGGTTGTCTTTGCCTATGAGGTGAGTTTCTTGGAGATATATCGTTGAATCTTGTTTTTTAATCCAATCTGCCAGTCTATGTCTTTTGATTGATGAATTTAGGCCATTAACATTTAAGGTTATTATTGAGATACAATTTGTATTCCTGGTCATTTTGGTTTATTTCTGGTTTTTAATTTGAATTAGTTTCTCCTTTTATTGACTATTCTGTTGGGGTCTTAAGCCCCCTTGCTCTTCTCGACCAGCGGCAAGGGAAGGGGACACTCCCCAACAAGGTCAGACCAGGATAGGTAGGGCCGACTGACCACCTGCACCCAGCCCCCCAGGAAGAGGACAATCAGATGCATCAGGGAGACCAGTCACAGCAGGAACTCATTTATTGAGGAAGTCTCACAGCTTTTATGTAGGGTGGAGGCTAGGCGGGAACCAATCAGCTTAAAGGTCAGCAAGGTATGGAGGGGTTCACACAGGTGAGAGTCCCATAGGACTATATGGCAAGCACGAGCTGATCATGTTTGCGGAACTGTTGTTTACCAATCCCTGACGGTGATCCGATTTATCGTCATTAACCTTTGAAACCGCCTGAGGCTTTGATCTTGCTCACCCGCCAGGGAGTAAGGAGTCAGCCTGAGTTAGTTAACGTGTCATTAGTCCCAACATATCCCCCTTTTTTGTTTTATATTAAGGGTGTGTCTGTCTTAGGTTGCCCCTGGGAGGGTCTTACCCAACATGAAACATCACCCTAGCAGTTTGGGGGTCCGCCTTACTCAAAGGTGTGCCTGTCTTAGGTCATCGTTCTCTGAGGATCTTACCCATCATTGACTACCACCTTAGCACTTCAGGCAGGCCCCTCAGGAGGAGCAGGGCTTAAGGGAGAGACACCTAGACCCCAGTGTCCTGATACAAGTGATCCATGATCCTATAGGGCTCCCAATCATCATTATGAAGGGTGGTATAATGCTGTCGGACCACCATGAGCTGCACAGACTTAGCCTGTTTTTTCAGGAAATGGATAAGCTTATTGATTATGCAAGGCCCAAGGTGAATACAAGGATAATGGTGATTAGCAGTCCCCTAAGCAGGAGGAGGTAGGGGAGCCACCCATGTAACCCAGTCCAGAGGAAATTAGAGTGGAGCTCGCTCCTACAACGTTCCAGATCTTCTTGTAGGTTTTTTATTTTATCTTGTACAATGCCAGAGTGGTTGGTGTAGAAACAGCACTCTTCACCAAGGAACAGGCAAAGCCCTCCTTCCTTCGCTGTTAGCAGATCCAAACCACGACAATTTTGCAGGACGACAGGGCCAAGGAATCAAGCTGAGCCTGTAGATCTAAGATGGTAGAGCTGCAAAGTGCAATGTTAGGAGCTCTGTGTAGCTCTCAAGGAAGTTCACTGTCCAAAGTCATGAGGTCAGAGACCCCAATCTCAATCACTGTTGTCCCATTTTTGCTACTGCACATAACACTCTTTCTTAAATGTCATTTTAAGCAGTTTACATATATTGACTCCTGAGTCTACATAAACATTAGTTAACACAATTCAACATTATATGTAAAACATGAATTAAAGAAAGGCTGAGAGAGCTTTTGACGTTTCTTTTTGTGTGGCAAAGTGGCAAAATGTTTTCATGTTTCACAATATTAACCTTTAAACAAATCAGGCTCTAACTTTTAGAAATACATTTACACTTAAAATTTTTATCTCGGTGTAAAAAGTAACAAATTTTACATATACCCTATTGATAACAGGTCCTATAATAGAACATTAAATGATAGAAATAAATCTCCAATAAAATTTACTATTTATAATTACCATTACAGACAAGTTTAGTTTGGAGAATAGCAGCTTGATAAATTCCCTGCTTTAAAACTTGTATACCTGGAAAATATGAACACATTTAATATACAAAGAGTGACCATTTCACAATTACCTTGACACTTTTATATTACCCAATTTAGTTTTTAAAGAAAAATTTAGACTCTAACGTGGTACAATACTCTAACAGTTGTTTAACCATAATTGTATAAACCCCAATTTTTAAGACTAATTGTTCTAAAGAATAAAACTTAATAGAAACAAAATTAAGAGTAAATTAGTGTTTCTAAGAAATCCTTGTCATTTTACCATATAGATTAATCTTTGGTTTATATCAGAACATTAGTATTTCACCTTAAGAAAAACCTTAAATAGCTTTAACTGTGTCACATACATACAACCAACTTAGTTACAGGCAAACTTGTTGAAATTTGCCTTTTACTTACACACAGACTTTCTTAGCACTTACTTAGACCCTCATGTATTTCATCACATAAACACTTCCTTACCCAGATTTTCTTTTCCCTTTTACTAAATATATTTCCATACCCAGAACCTTTTATTCTTTCCTATCTGCTGACCCCTTTTTGTTCACATTCTGAAACAACTCTTAAGAAATTTCTGAATTTATATAAATTAGTCCATTTTAATAAGATTAAATATTTTGTTATTTATAGTACTCTAATTAAAACACAGTTGAAACCCTTGGAACCCTTTATATATAGAATTGTACCTGCCATGACACAACTCTTAGTAACCTTGTTTTTAGTTTAGTGATAGCAATTTTCTCTACAAACTCATTTGAGTAATCCCATACATGTCAACTCTAATTCACTTATCTTATTTAAAAAAAAAACAAGATATCAGACAAGTGTACCAACAGTATTTGCCATCTCTTTCCTGTGGAAGAAAAGTCCTAGAAAAATTGATGTTAGACATTTTATAAACATCAACATTTAATGAGTTTGACCACCTAGAGACTTGTGAGTTAATTTTCAAAGACGTTTTACTTTTATCAGTTTACCCAATTTGAATTGAACCTTTTTAAATCACATGAATTAAAAGTATCTGGATCCATTTTTAAATTTTAATTTTAGGAGCGCTCAGTTTTGATACAGACAAAACATGACATCAGACAGCATGACATACAAATACCACAAAATCAAAGACCTTGTAACTTTATAGGTGAATCTCTAAGAATTATGGGATAACATGAGAAGACCAAATTTAAGATTAATCAGGATAGAGAAAGGAGCAGAAATACAAACCAAAGGACAAAGGAACGCATGATCTGTTCAATGAAGCAATATCAGAAAATTTCCCAAACCTGAAGAATGAAATGGAAAATCAAATACAAGAGGCTTACAGGACCCCAAATGTACAAAGCTTTGGGGGGGTTCATACAGGTGAGAGTCCCACAGGACTACATGGCAAGCACGAGCTGATCACGTTCGCGGAACTGTTGTTAACCAATCCCTGACGGGGGTCCGATTTATTATCATTAACCTTTGAAACCACCTGAGGCCTTGATCTTACTCACCTGCCAGGGAGTAAGGAGTCAGCCTGAGTTAGTTAACTTGTCATTAGTCCCAACACTATTCCTTTTGTGTACTTCCTCTCTTGGCTGGTTTTACTTTTTTTTAAAATTTCATCCTCATGGAATATTCTGTTGAGATTGTTCTGTAGTGCAGACTTTTTAGTTGTGAATTCTTATAACTTTTTTTTTATCATGGAAGGTTTTTATTTCATCTTCAATTCTGAAGCTTAATTTTGCTGGGAATAGTATTCTTGACTGGCATCCATTTTCTTTCATAGCTTGATATACTTTGTTCCTGGACCTTCTAACATTGAGTGTCTGGATTGAGAAATCAGTTGTGATCCAAATTGGTTTTCCCCCTACATAATCTGATATTTTTCTCTCATGGCCTTTAAAATTCTATCCTTATTCTGTATGTTAGTCATTCTCATTATATTGTGTGGATCTGTTGTAATTTTGTACATTTGGGGTCCTGTAAGCCTCTTGTATTTGATTTTCCACTTCATTCTTCAGGTTTGGGAAATTTTCTGATATTGCTTCATTGAACAGATCATGCGTTCCTTTGGTTTGTATCTCTGCTCCTTTCTCTATCCTGATTAATCTTAAATTTGGTCTTCTCATGTTATCCCATAATTCTTGAAAGTTTTGTTCATAGTTTCTTGCTATCTTATCTGTGTGGTAAACTTCATTTTCAAGACTATTTATTTGCCTTCATTGCCTGAGATTCTGTCTGCCAAGTGGTCTAGTCTGTTGGTGATACATTCCATTGAATTTTTAATTTGGTTTATTGATTCCTTCATTTTGTGGATTTCTGCTTGGTTTCTTTTCAGGACCTCTATCTTTTTATTGAAGTGATCTTTCATCTCCTGAAATTTATCTCTGATTTCATTCCTTAATCCTCCTGTATATTGTGGATCATTTTAACAATGTAGAGTCTGAAATCCTTCTCTGAAGTTTCTTCTATTGTGTTGTCAATGGATTCTATTATTGGAGCATCTTGGTGTTTTGGGAGCACTTTATTCCTTTGTTTTTTCATTTTGTTTGTGTGTATTCCCATCTAGTCATATGCATCTGAGGCAGTACGGTGTCCTATACAGTGTACTACAGATTTAGTGTCCCTGAAGTTTTCCAGTACCTCACCTATAATACACTATTCAGCCATCCCAGTCCTCAATGAACTATTGCATGAAAAATACTTGGTTTCAAAATGGTAGAAATGTGAGAGGAAAAAAAACAAATCTCCATGGAAAATCAAACAGTTGCAGCTTCCCTTCTCAGCCAATAGGTGGGATTGTCTGGAGTTTGATGTTAGCTCTACCTTCAGCATGCTCAGGGTTTCTAGGATTGGAGGGTTAGACTTAGAGGTGGAACTCCTGGAGACAGGGTATAGCAATTGCCAGTGCCCACACATGATTCAATATAGAATTATTGAGTCACATGATCTTCATGCCTCAACATATTATATATGCTGTCCTTGTTTATCCTGTTACTCTAACACTCAAGAGAAGTCTGACTTTGCACTTTTGTGAATAATGTTTTTTATCTCTTCCTGAAAATCTGTAGTAGTCTTTGTCTTTGAAATTCAAAACATTAACCATTCACATTGAGGTATTGAATGATTTTTGCTAATTTAACTTTGACCATGACAGGAAATTTTCATGTGAAGATTAATATTTTTCTTCAGCTCAAGAAAATTCATTCTCCTCTCTAAATATTACTTCCCTTTTATTTGTTCAACAGTTTTCCTTTAGGCACATGAATAATCCACATATTGATCTTCATTCTATATCTTTAATATCCATCTACTTTTCTTAGGTTGCTACTTTACTAATTTTATGGTAAATGTCTTTAACTAAAGTGTTCTGGGTATAACATAAAGAACTACAGTGCTCTCACCACTAAGTGAAATTCCTTGCTTTCCTTCATGATTTCTTCAGTGTGCATAAATTATATTCTCCAAGTACAGTTTGCATGATGGCAAAAACTGAAACACCCATCAGCAGTTAATGTGACTGTCAACCACATGTCCTTCCCATGGCTAAGGCACAATCCCAGGTGCAAGTCAAAGAATGAGGGAGAGATTGGGGGTTTAGCTCAGTGGCAGAGCGCTTTCCTAGCATGGTCAACATCCTAAGTTTGATCCTGGACTGAGGTGGGGGGATGAGGAAAATGTATCCAGTCTGCTTATTTTGTAGAACTGTGGGAGTACCAACTGAATTTCTTTCAATGTGAAACTTTAAGTTGCCTCTGATGGAAAGGACTGTTTATAAAGCTACTATGGATTAAAAGAGTTAATACATTTAAAACACTTACCAAGAACCCCACGCCTGATCAGAGCTCTGCACTGCCACATAAATTGAGATCTCCATTTGCCTGAGCTGGTGGGTCCAAGCAAAAAGGCATGGTAGAGGCTTTGAGGATTTCACAGAGGTCATGCCATTAACCAACAGGGTTAGGGCCCTACAACCTGAGTCCCATATCAACTAAGTCATTTACTAGCTGCTTGGCACTGGGGAAGTTACCTGACCTGTCTGGGATCCTCATGTCTGGAGGTTCCAGGTGGATCTCCACTGTAGATGCAGTCCTCATACTCTAGCTGCTGTGGTTCCATATTATCCACCATGAGTACTCCCTACTTGCAACCTACTACCTCAGTGGGAACAGTGGCTCTAGAAAATAGCACAAGAAGAAGGCCCTGCCAAAGCCACAACCACCTGGGAACACAAACTCCATCAGCAAGCCACCCTAGTCATGCAGTGCCCAGACATCAGTCACATAGTTGAGTACTCAAGCAGTTGCAGGAATGGCATGGATGATGTCAGATGCAAGTGCATTGGGCCTCCAGGCCTGACAATAATGCAAGAATGTGCTTAGGTTCTGGTCCTTGGATGCTAGCCCCATAGTTCATATCAGTGTTGCAAGGCCCTAGCAGGAATCCACCCACTTTTTTTGTTGTTGTTCTTGTTGTTTTAAAAGTTAGTAAGCCTGGTATATATACACAATGGAATACTATTTAGCCATAAAGAAGAATAATATTATGGCATTTGCAAATAAATGAATGGAATTGGAGAATATCATGCTAAGTGAAATAAGCCAAGCCCAAAAAAAACCCAAAGGCCGAATGTTTTCCCTGATAAGTGGAGAATGATATATAATGGGGGTGTGAGGGTGGGGAGTAAGAGAAGAATGGGAGAACTTTAGATTATGTAGCAGTAAATGAGAAGGAAGGTGTATGAAAAGTGGTGAAATGAGACAGACATCATTACCCTATGTACATGTATGACTATATGAATGGTATGAATCTACATCGTGTACAACCATAGAAATGAAATGATGTACCCTATTTGTGTACAATGAATCAAAATGCAGTCTGTAAAAAATTAAAAGATAAATTTTAAAAAAAGTTAGTAAACCTTATTCTTTTGAACAATTTTAGGTTTATAGAAAAACAACAGAAAGTGGAATGCCCATAAACTCACATCTCCCCCAGTTTCCCCTATTATTAAATTATACAATAATGAGATACATTGTTAAAATTGATGAGCAAATGTTGATATATTATGAGCATTTTAAATCCATAATTTGCATTAGGTTTCCCTTTTATATTATAAATTCTATGGGGTTTGACAACTGTGCAGTGATATGTCTGCTATTATATTATTTAATATGCAGAATAGTTTCAGTTCCCTAAATATCTCCTGTGTTCTAATCTTCATTCTTCCCACCTCACCTCAACTCTGGCAGCCATTGAACTTTTTACTGTCCCCATAGTTTTCTATTTTTGAGAATGTCATATAGTTAGAATCATGCAATATGTAGTCTTTTCATATTGGCTTCTTTCACTTAGCAATATGCATTCAGGTTTCCTCCATGCTTTTCATGGCTGGATAGCTCATTTCTTTTTATTGCTGATGAATATTCCACTATATGAATATACCATAATTTGTTTATCCATGTGTTCATTGAAGGATATCTTGATCACTTTCAAGTTTTCGCAATTATGTATACTGCTGCTATAAACATTTATATGCAGGTTTTTGTGTAGACATAAGTGTTCAAATCATTTGGGAAAATACAAAGAAACAGAATTGCTGAATCACATGGCAAGAATATGTTTAATTTTGTAAGAAATTCTCTTCCAAAGTGGCTATAATATTATGTATTCCCACAAGAAATGAATCAGAGTTTATGCTGGTCCACAGTCTTATCATCATTTGATGTTGTCAGTGTTTTGGACTTCAGCCATTTTGATAGGTGTGTAGTGATTTTTTGTTATGATTTTAAATGGTATTTTATTAATGACTAATCATAGTATCATGTACTTTTTTTTTTTGCCATCTGCCTGTTTTCTTTAGTGAGAAGTATACTTAGATCTTTTGCCCATTGTAGAACTGGATATTTTTGTTCCTTTTTATTGTTTTTTAACAATCCTTTGTAAAATCTTCTATTAAGTAAATGTTTTGCAAAGATTTTCTCTCAGTTTGTGGCTTGTATTTCTGTTCTCTTAGCAGTGTCTTTGGCAAAGCAGAAATTTTAAAATTTGTCTTGCTCCTAAACTTTTTATTTTCAAACTCTTGTCAATGAGAAATAAGGCATGACTAAAATGTTAGAAAGCAAAGTTCATGTGGGAACTATAAAAGGAAGAGGAAATTCTTAATTACAAATTATATTTCAGCACACTTTTCTTTTTTACTGACCTGATTTTTATCTTTTTTTGAAGATTGCTAGATTGACCCCTAAAATGTAACAAAAAATTATTTGTTGAATATAGAGGAGAAGGAATGGTTCTCCTTTGTGGTAAAAAATATACACAGCAAAATGTACCACTTTCACCATTTCAAGTGGACAGTTCAGGAACATTATACACATTCACATCATTGTGCTACCATGGAATATTTCATGTTCAGTGAAGTCCAAATTGCCAAAGTCTTCTTTCATGAATCATCTTTTTGGTATCATCTTAAAAGTAATTGCCAAACCCAAGGTCAACTAGTCTTTCTCCTATGTTATCATTCAGGAATTTTATAGTTTTCCATTTTCCATTTAGTTCTTTGGTACATTGTGTGTTTATTTTTGTCAAAGGTATAATGTTTTTGTCTAGATTCATGTTTTCTTCATGCACATGTTTGGGTGTTCCAATAACATTTGTTGAAAACATTATGAATTCTCTGTTTTATTTCTTTGAGCTTGTCAAGGATCAGTTAACTAGACTTGTGCCAGTCTACTCTTGAGCTCTCTATTCTGTTCAACTGATCTATTTGTCTATTCTTTCTCCAATACTATAATGTCTTGATTACTGTAGTACTCAAATTTTCAGGTTGAGTTTTCATGTTGGTAATGTTAATCTTCTCACTATGTTCTCCTTCAACATTGTGTTGACTATTCTGGATCTTGTGCCTTTACATATAAACTTGAAAAAAATGGAATTGCCATGTGATCCAGCAATCTCACTACTGAATATGTATCCAAAGGAAATAAAATCAGTGTGTTAAAGAGATATCTGCACTCCTATATTTATCACAGCACTATTCACAAAACTAAGAAATGAAAACAATGTAAATATAAACTGATTAATGGATAAAGAAAATGTGGTACATAAACATAATGGAATACTATTCAACCTTAAAAAAAGATTAAATCTGTCGTTTATGACAACATGAATAGAACTGAAGTTCATTGTTTGAAGTGAAGTAAGTCAGTCACAGAAAGATTAGTACTGCATAATCTCACTCAAATGTGAAATCTAAAAAAGTTGTTCTCATAGAAGTTAGAATAGAACAATGGTTACCACTATTCCCCAATAGTCGGGAAAATAATAGGAGAAGAATGAGGGAAAAGTGGTCAAGAATACTAAGTTATAGTTAGGAGAAGTAAGTTCTGGTATGGTATTGCACAGTAGTATGACTGTAGATAACAATAACGTGCTATATATGTCAAAAAAAAGGTCAGAGAAAGAATTTTAAATGTTTTTGCCACAAAAATGATAAATATCTGAGGAGGTTGATATGATTACCTTAGTTTTAACATTATATAATGTATACATATATCAAAACATCATATGAACTTGGCCCAGTGGTACAAACCTGTAATCCCAGTGGCTCAGGAGGCTAAAGCAGGAGAATGTCAAGTTCACAGCTGGCCTCAGCAACTCAGTGAGATCCTGTCTCAAAATTAAAAAAAAAAAAAAGGCCGGGGATGTGGCTCAGTGGTGAAGCACCCCTGAGTTCAATTCCTGGTACCAAAAAACAAAAAATAAAATAAAATCATATGATAACCTGTAAATGTGTCCAATTTTTATGTGTCATTTTAAAAAGAAAAAGAACAAGGTTATTGATAGCCACAAAATAACTTACTGGAATAGCCAAAAAGTGGAATCAATCCTAATATCCATCAATGGGTGAAGGAAAAAATAAAATGTGATACATAAATATAATAGAACACTATGCAGCTTTAAAAAGGTAGAAAATTCTGTCACATGCTACAACAGAGGTAAGTCTTGATAATATTATGCTAAGTAAAATGAGCCAGTCACAAAAGGACAAGTACTATAAATGTTGTATGAGTCCTCCTCCAACTCTCCTTCCTCTGCCTCCTCCTCCTCCTCTGCCTCTTCCCCTTCCTCATCCTCCTCCTTCTCTTCCTCCTTCTCCTCCTCCTCCTCCTTCTCCTTTCTTGTTCTTCTTCATCTCTTCTTTCTCCTTCTTTTGCACTGAGGACTGAACCCCAGGGCACTTTACCACTTATTCCACTTCTATGAGGTATCTGAAGTAGTCGAGTTTATACAAAGACATAGAAAGTGGAATGGTGGTTACCAGAGGACAGGGGAGGACGTGCAGTGTCATTGTTTAATGGGTATAGAGTTTCAGTTCAGCAAAATGTATGGTTCTAAAGATCTGTTTCACAACAATGCAAATGTACTTAACACTACTGATCTGTACACTTGAAAATAATTAAAATGGCAATTTCATGACTTTTGGTACAATAGAAATTTCAGGTAAAGTGCTAGGATTCTGGTTAGGATTGCATTGAATCTATAGATCAAATTGGGAAGGATTGACAGCTTGATAGTATTGAATCTCGTTATTCATACCCCAGAAGTTCTCTCTATTATATCTTCTTTGTTTTCTTTCATCAGAGATTTACCAGTTCACCTCATGTAAACTTTAAATGCATCTTGTTACACTTATACCTAAGCATTTCTCTTATTGTGGTACTGTAAATGGAGTTTCTTTAAATTTCAAATTTGGGAAAATTTCTTAGTGATTATTGCTTCAAATATTTCTTCTTTCTTTCATCTACTTTTGGTATTTTCATTGCAGATATGTTTCAATTTTTGTAATGGGTTCACGATTTTAGGATCATCTATTTTGTCTTTTTCATTATCTTCTTTGCATTTCAATTTTTGAAGTTTTTCTGACATTTCTTCAAGCTCACTGATTCTTTTCTCGACAGTATCCAGCCTACTGATGAGTGTATCAAAAACATTGTTCATCTCCACTTTTATTTCTAACATTTTTGTTTCTTAGGATTTCCATCTCTATGCTTATATTATCCATATGTTCTTGCATGTTGTCTGCTTTTCCCATTAGAGCCTATTATATAATTATCATAGTTATTTTTAAGTTCCCATTTTGTTAATTCCAATATCTCTGCCATATGTGAATCTTCACGAGTGTTTTTTACTTGTCCCTGCCCCCCTTATGTGACACAGGAAGGCTAGAGGGACCTGGAGTTGCATATTGAGAAAGAAAGAGATGGGAGGGAAGGAGGGAGAGCTCTGGTTATCTTCTTATAAAGACAAATACTATCAAATTGGAGCTTTAACATTATAACCTCATTAAATTTTAATTACCTTCTAAATGGTCTATCTACAAATACTGTCATATTGAGAGTAATGACTTCAAATATGAATTTTGAGGGAGTAGGGAAACACTATTCAGTTCAGAGCAAATATATAACTAGTAAAACAATAGAATCAGAAATAAAATATCCCTTAACAAGAATTAGCCCAGGAGTGGATGGCTTCATTGGTGTACTCTCCTAAACATTTAAGGAAGAATTAATAACAGATTTTTCTCACTTCCAAAATATACAAGAGGTAGGGAAGCATACTAACATATTTGTGAGTTTAGCATTATCCTGATTCCAAAGTCAGATATGGAACCCATAAGAAATTAAAACTACATAGCAATATTTCTTATTAATATAGATAAAAATATCCTTAACAAAATAGAAGACAACTGAATCCAGAGGAATACTAAAAGGAGTATACACCATAAGTGAGACCTATCCCAGTAATGCAAGGGTGGTTCAACATAAAAAAAATCAGCCAAAATAATGCACCACATTAATAGAATGAAAAAAGCCGGTTCAGTGGCACACACCTATAGTCCCAGGGACTCAGGAGACTAAAGCAGGAGGATCGCAAGTTTGAGGCCAGCCTCAGAAATTTAGTGAGTCCCTAAGCAACTTAATGAAAACCTGTCTCAAAATAAAAAAGAAAAGAGCTGGGGATATTGCTCAATGGTTAAGCACCCCTGATTTTAATCCCTAGTACCGAAAATAAATATATAAATAAAGAAGACTGAAAAAAACCCAAGATCATCTCAATTGATGTAACAAAAGACTTGACAAAATCCAGTGCACTTTTATAAAAAAATAAACTCAACAAACTAGGAATAAAAGAGAATTCCCTCAAACTGACAAAGAGCATCATGAAAACCCATGCCTAACATCATAAGTAATATCAAACAACTAAAACTTTGCCCCTTAAGATCAGGAACAAGAAAATACCATTTGAATAACCATTGTTATTCAAAATGTTTCTGAAAGTTCTAGACACAGTATTTAGGTAAGACAAACAAATAAAAGACAAAAATGAAAAGGAAAAATTAAACACTTTTCACATATAATGCAATCTTATTTATAGAAACTCTTAAAGAATCTACAAAGAGGAGATGAAACTTTTCAAACAATTAAGCTTCTTCCATCTTCCTTCAAAGTTGATTTTGAATAAAACCTCTTTTCCCACCAATTTGACTAAATATTTCTGAAGTAGAGAGCATTGTGACCTAGCCTCTTTCCTCACTGGGTGGGGTGTTATGCCACTCAGTAACAGTTTGAGGAGCCATTCCAGGAGAAAAATTCTGCCCTTGAGCCAGATAGCTTAGGCTGGCAGAGATCTCCTGGAGGAGAGGGCTCAGGGTGAAGATGACGTGTTGAATCACCAAACCTGCAACTGGAACAGTAGGGAAGAGTCCCATAACTGCCCAGATATTTTAAATCCCAGAGACGTGTCCTTTTCCTTCTTGTTGCAACTTTGGCTACTTAAAAGTTGCTTAATTGGTAAGGAAAATAAGGTTATTGGAAATAGCCAATGGGATATATTGCTAATCCCATCAGGGTGCATGGGTCAGTTTTGGGTACTGGTTATCTATCACCTGGGCTTGAGTACCCTTGGAGCTTAAGTGAGCTGTTCTAAGCCACTTGTTTTTTTGGGGTACTGGTCCATAAGATAAAATTCAGAGAAAATAAAATTCTCCAACAATTATACTGATTTTGTCAGTGCTCCTTTGTTTATTTGTTGGTTTGGTCTTGGAAGTTTACATAATGGCCTATGTATCTAAATGCACAGTCTGATTTAGTACAACGGTTTTATATGTCTGCTAACTTGGAAATTGGTTTCAATAGGCTGTATTCTGGTGACTGTAGCAACAGATTTATGTCAGGGGCGGGCTCTGAGGGCCCCAGAGCCGCACCCTGGCCTGATCTCTAAGATGGCGCCTGTCAGCTTACCAGACATAGCTGCACTCATAAACAAGTTTTAGGAAGTAACTCTGGTTGGCTGTTTTACATGAGGCGATCCTGTTATCTGCCTGGAGACTGTTCCTTGATAGGCTGACTTTCCTGGTAGTCTACTCTCTGATAGGCTGATGTTCTCGATATAAGTCTGAGACTTGAGGAATAAACTCCCTTTTGGTTCCTGTGATCAAGAAGAGCGTACACGTTGTGATTGTCCCCGCGGGCGGTGGGTGATCATAGATTTATCTATCAGCATAAAGAATTTCATTTCAGAAGAATATACCCCATTCCTGGATTGGAAGGAACTTTGGGAAGCTCATTCAGAAGGTGTATAATAAAAGTATGGTAAATGTGAGAGACTAACTCACCAGTCCAAACACAAAAAATGGACTGAGCAACAAAGGTACAGAGAAAGCAAGCCTTTCCTTTAATGATGGTCTTGCAAGATTGGGTGTCTGGGGGGAGCAGACACACCCGGACTGTTAAAACCAGCATTTTATCCCCTAGTGCACAAGGTCACACCCCAGGTGTTTCACTAACTGAGTACTGTGGGGTACACAATCTTCCCAAACGTCACCTAGGTTTCACTGTCCCCTATTGGGTTATTTAAAAATATTTATCCCTTTGTTGTCTGGTGACTTGATGGCCTTTCTGGGATTGAGTGCAATTTTGGCATATATGAAATTTATCTTTGTTGGTCAAACTGGTCCCTTCCTACCTCACCTCCTGTTTGTCAAGGGGCTTTGGATCTGTCACACTCAGGTGTTAACTGCCAGTAACCACTTTTTCTATTTCCTCTTCCACTGATTTTCTTACATCCTCAGCAATTTTACAGAAAAAAACTAAATACTGTATTCTGAAAATGGATCTCCCGATTTTTATTTCTCACAGTAAACCTGCTCCTGAGCTAAACCTATTCACCCCTTGGTATGTGGGGATTCTTCCTAAACATGTAAAATAGATTTTTCAGGCCCACTGGTGAAATAAAGGGTAGAATTCCTAAAAGCAACATATTTTACTAACCCAAAACATTTCCTGAACATGATCTTTGCCTCAGTCATCAGATGGGCCTCTATCAAAAAGAAATGAACTACATTTTTCTGCAATTGCTTTGAGTTCATGAATTTTTTTTATCTATAAATTCACATATTTTTCTATCCTGCACACTTAAATTGTATATTTTTGTTTTGTTTGATTAAGACTTAATTTTCTCTATCTGAAGCTCTTTGGTTTCTCTGAAAAGGAAATTCTATTAGTGTTTGTTAGCCTCAGTTTTTAAGATGTAAATTTTTTCCTTGGTCTCAACTTTAAAAAGGTAAATTTAAAGCTTAACGATCTTCTTTCAATATCTGGTCAAAAGTCTGGCTTTTTAAAACTAGCAAAGTTAAATCTAACTTTTAAATATTTTCTTATATGTGCCTGTATATTTAAATGCTTATATATTGACAGTTTGAATGGTACTAAATAGACTTATAAAAAATTAACCCAAATACTTTTTGATTCACATGACTTTAGTAAATTTGTAATAAGTAATTTGAACTTGTTAGTAATGTCTTTCGGTGGCAGTGGTGCATGCCTATAATCAAAGTGACTAGGGAGGCCGAGGCAGGAGGATCACAAGTTTGAGGGCAGTCTCAGCAACTTAAGGAAATTCTGTCACGAAATAAAAAATAAATAGGACTGGGGATGTAGTTTAGTGATAACGCACTGCTGGATTAAATCCCCAGTACCAAAAAAATAATTAAATGATTAAAAACAAAATAAACCTAATTAGAATACTGCCCATTTTACTTTCACTGGTCATTTTAAAATTTAAACTTGTGGCGGGAGTTGTCATGGTGATGTCCTCAGTAGCAGTTGTTGTCATGGTGATAAGTCCTCAGTGGTGGGAGTTGTCATGGCAATGGGATTTATTGTAAACAGAACTAGGCTTCTTGTCTTGTCCTCCAGTGACTTCTTTTTAATGCCCTGTCTCTGCCATCCTGTTGTCCCTGAACTCCCACCTAACATTTCCCCTTGAGAGATGTAATCCCAAAATTCTTTTGGGGTGGTTGAGGAGCTGGAAGTCTTATCTTCTTATAACTGTTCAGGCTGACAATGGACTATTTGGGATTCTCAGAACTCTCGCACTATCTGGTCAAGATTAGACAGTGAAGTACCAGGGTCTGTTTGTAGGATTGGTTTGTGGTCTTGCCACATTACCAGCTGGAGTTGAGGGCTTTTAAACAAGAAGAGATAAGTCTTGTTAGTAGGTTTATCAGGTAAGGTCCGAACAACAAAGCCAGAGTAGCATCAAAAGGGGTCCCATCAGGGGCAGTATCCAAAATTGTGGAACAATTCATATCCAGTTCCACAATTTTGACCATGATCTCCATTACTCTGACAATTGTTGTCAGATTCTGGAGGCACAGTCTTTTATTTATTTATTTATTTATTGCTGCATCCATACCAATTCCAGATTGGTTTGCATAGAAGCAGCATTCTTCCTCTAAGAAGAGACATAATTCGCCCTTTTCAGCAGTTAACAAATCTAGTCCCTTCCTGTTTTGGACAGTGACTACTGCTAACAAAGCTATCTGACTTTGGATGGTAATTATGCTTTTTGCTATTTCCTCTAGGCTTTCAGAGAGTCTTTAGACAAACTCTGAAAATAAAGAAATAAGTGGTTAGTCCCCTAATGCTGTGCCAATTCCCATGGCTATTCCAAGTCCTACTAGGAGGGGAATCAGTTGTATAGCTCTTTTGGCTCTAATAAATGTCATTAAAGGTGTGATTACAGATTGATTGTTAGGGTCATATCTATATTTGGGGCCAGATATACCAGTGTAACATGTACCCATCCAGTTGGGCTAGTAGACACGAGTAAGAATTTGTTCCACACAAAAAGGACATTTCCATAGAGAAGCTAAGTTTGATAGAAAACATATTGAGTTATTTTATTATTTTCAGATTCCCATGTGGATAAGATTCCGGCCAATATGGCTCCTGTCAGAGGTTAGAAGGGGCTATGGGCTGGTCTGGGATTTTCCTGAAGGTTTTATTTTCCCAATATGATAAGTTCCTGTCCCAACCCGCAGGACATCAACGAGGACGGCAAACCTAAGAGAGAAGGAATGAAGAGACAAGAGACGCAGGGAGAGACAGCAAGACAGGAATTCTGATCAAGCTGCAAATTTTTATTGTTCTCACGGGTATTTATGCTGAGGGAATGAGGGGTATGACGAGGTGCAGCCTGGTTGGTTGTGTTCTTCTGCTGGGTTCCTGATAGGGTGCAAATTCGCGCTGGCGGGAAGGTGAAGTTCGCGCCGGCGGGAAAGTGTAGTCCCGGAAGAGAAGCTGTGGGCGCCATAGGCGCCATACTGTCAGAATTATCAGCCAGGGGGGGGGAGGGGCGCTGCTGCTTATTGTAAAGGTCAGAATGTTCTCAGAATGAGAACTTCTTGGTCCCTGACATTTCCCCCTTTCTTATATAAAATTATTGACCATTTTTCGATAGCCATATTTTAAGGGGGTGATAACAGGTATAGGGCTGGAGTGACAATCCCTCGGGAACTGCGCCTGTCTTAGGTTGTCCGTGGCAGAGCAACATCCTTACCCGTCATTGGATAATGAGGCTCTGGCCCTCATTTCCTGTCTTAGGTTGGTATGAGCTCTCACGAATCTTACCCGTCATTGGCTGTCCAGTTCAGCTCACAGGGGTGATGGTCTTTTAAGATCACCATCGCGATCCATCATCTCCAGTCGATGGTAATGAACCTGAATAGGTTTCGCCTGTATAGCCTCAATTTGGGCTTTAAGAAAAGCCATGATCTTGTTGAATATCAAAGGACCTATAGATACAATAAGCAGCAAGCAAAGGAGGGGACCTAGGAAGGGAAGGAGATAGGGAAGGAGTCCACTGAATCCAGTCCATAGTGGATTATCAGCCAGTGCTTGTCGGCGTTTTTCTAAGTCTTCCTGCAGCTGTTTGATCTTGTCCTTAACAATGCCTGACTTGTTGGCATAGAAACAGCATTTTTCCTGCAAAGCCAGACAAATGCCTCCCTGTTCGGCAGTTAGAAGGTCTAAACCTCTCCTATTTTGTAGGACCACTTCTGCTAAGGAATCCACCTGATCTTGAAGATCTTGTATGGTGCTTGAGAGTATCTGTACATCAGAAATCAATTGTCTGGATAATTTTGTATATTGAGTAAGAGAGACCCCCAAACCAGCAGTACCTGAGGCCACTGCTGTAGTTATTCCAAGTCCTGCAAGTAAAGGGATAAAGGTGACAGCACGTTTAGCTCGTCCTGCAATGTGATCAATTGTTGGTATAGGAACAGGCTCATCTCCTGGAATAATATCTACATCTGGGAGCAAGGCAGCTAAGACACATAGTCCAGTCCAGTTGGCTGGCAGTTGAGTGAAAGCCTTATTACCTCCACAGACAAATACGGTGCCATTAGGGGGGCACAATGGCTGTAAAAATTTGAATGTCTCAGAGCAATCACTAAATGTCATAATCCCTACATTTAAATCCCAGGTATTATTATAGCCAGGTGAGAAAAAGCAAGTAGTATTGGAAAATGTGAATGGCTGTACCAAAAATGGTGGAGTCGGTAGACAATTTTTACTGGTTAAATTGGACCATGGTGTATTAGGATAGGTTACATTTCCAGCAATTTTTCTAGTAGGGGTAGCAGCTGAGTCATTTCTATAATCAATTGGAATAGCTAATGGAGCGGGATATCCTAACTGCAAGCAAAGCCAACAATCTGCAGTCAAGGGAGAATTAGACCGATTAAGCAAGGCATAAGTGGCTTCAAGAATATCGTAAGTGGCAGGGTCTATCTCAGAAGGTCTGTGTTTAGGTAATGCTAGTGGGTGATATAAGAGACTAGGATGCAATTCCTCGTACATCCGTTGAATTTTCTCATAGACTTGTTTGGCTCTATTAGAATCTTGGGGGCCTCCTCCATCAGATACATGTAGGGGGGCTATAGTAGACCAACAAACTGTTTGCCCTACTAAGTCTGCAGGACATGATGCAACACTTAATTTTCCAGGGGTATTAGACCAATCCCCTCCAGTTGATCCTGTATGGGACCTTAACAAGGTGGTAGTAAAATAGATTTTACCCCCTGAGGAACAGGTTTGAGCGGAGGAGTAACAAGAACTATGGAAGGAAGTGTGAAAGGTTGTGCAAGAACAGGGTGCAGGTTTGCCATTAACTGGGGGAATAATTTGTGGTTTTGTGATACAAGACCACTGAGTATGCGTTTCCCAAACTGCGATGTGACTGCCTCAATCTATCTCTTGGCGTTGTTTCGGGAGATTACCAACGTATGATGGCTTGTGATTTGCCTCATCAGTACTCAATATAAATCCTCCCTCACACTTACATGGTTTGTTTCTGAGCTCCAGTAAATACTCACGAGCCGCAGCAGGGTCCTCAAGTCCTGCATGGCTGTGAGAGAGCAGTGAACAGGCAGCCATTATCCAGAGAAGCAATGGTGTGCAGTCACAGGGTCTGTCATTCAGGGGATTTTTCGCATAGATTGTCGGCTGCATCTATAAGAGAGGAAGATTCATCCTCAGGGGGAAGGTTTCCGTCCCTGGGTTGTGGTAAATCATTGACCTGTTTGACCAGGCGTTCTGGTAACCATCTTGGGGCTGCTTGTTCTTGATCTAAAATACAAGCTGAGCCTCGTCCCCAAATGAGGACGGGATCTGGGCCTTTCCATTTATTTGTTAAAGGATCGCGCCACATAACAGATGGGCGAGCAGAATTAGAAGAGGGATGCCAATGTCTGTCTGCGGTCGAATGTCCTTCATTGTCTAGGGTAAGAAAGTTAAGAGCAAATAATGCATGATTAAGGCGATCCCTGGGAGTGGTAAATGCAAGGGAAGAGGCCTTAAGGCGGGTAAGCCAGGTTTTTAAGGTGAGGTGTGCACGTTCCACAATGCCTTGACCTTGAGGGTTATATGGAATTCCAGTAGTATGAGAGATTTGAAGAGTGGCACAAACTGTTTGAACTTGGTACTGGTATATGCAGGGCCATTATCTGTCTTAATATGTGCTGGCTTTCCCATTATGGAAAAGGCTGAAACAAGATGAGAAATGACATCCTTGGTAGCTTCTCCGCAATGCGGTGATGCAAAAATAAAGCCACTAAAGGTATCTATGGAAACATGTATGTACTTTGTTTTCCCAAATTCAGGAAAGTGAGTAACATCCATCTGCCAAATCTGATTGGGCAGTAATCCTCGAGGGTTAACACCCAGATGTTGAATGGGAAGGGAGACAACGCAAGCAGGACACGCTTTTACAATTTCCCTTGCTTGTTGCCTGGTAATTTTACAGAGTAACCGAAGGCTCTGAGAATTTAAGTGGTGAAGTTTGTGTAAATCTGTGGCCTCTTGGATGGATCCAATAAGAACTGGGAAAAGGGACTGAGTGGCTGCATCAGCCTGAGCATTACCCCGTGATAGGGGACCGGGAAGATCAGAATGTGCTCTAATGTGTCCTAAGAAAAATGGATGTTTTCTAGCCTGAATTAGTTGTTGAAGCTGGTTAAACAAAAAGGCTGCGTTGGAGGAAGCCTTAATGGCGGGTGAAATCTCCAATAGGGGCACAGAATGGGCAATGTAAGCACTGTCTATATAAATATTAATAGGTTTATCAAAAAATGTCATAAAGACTTGTGTTATAGCAAACAATTCTACAAGCTGTGCTGATGGATAAGCAGTGTCAAAGGTGGTAGGCTGATTATCAACAACAAAGGCTGCATGGCCATTGCTGGAGCCATCTGTAAAAACAGTAAGGGCTTGTGGAATAGGAGCCTTCCGAGTAACCTGAGGAAAAATAAATGGATGTAACTGAGCAAAATGCAAAAGGGGGTCATTGGGAAGGTGGTTATCGATTATTCCCAAAAAGCCTGATAGAGCAATACCCCATTTATCCCTCGTCTGTAGCAAAAATTGGGTTTGATCCTTAGTGTATGGAATCAGAATGTTATCAGGGTCTTTGCCAAAATGTTGTCGAGAAAGCAAGTGACCTTTAATAATGATAGAAGCTACCTGAGCAGGATAGACAGCAATAACTTTAGAGGATGTGGTGGGCAAATGAACCCAGAGCAAGGGGCAACCCTTATTTTTAAAATGTGGATCCCGCTGCCAGAATAGTCCCGTGGGTGTATGAGGGGTGTGTAATATAACCAAAACCAAAGGAAGGTTATAAGATATTTGTGTAACAAATTGTTGAGCGATGGCTTCTGTGACTTGAATTAATGCTTGCCGTGCCTCCGGAGTAAGCTCTCGAGGAGAAGAAGGGTCAGAATCTCCCCTTAAAATATCATTAAGAGGCAAAAGCACATAGGTGGGTAGTTTTAAATATGGTCTTAGCCATTGGATATCCCCTAGTAGTTTTTGGAAATCGTTAAGAGTGTGGAGATGGTCCACATGCAATTGTATATTAGGGATTTGAATTTGATTAGTTTGAAGTTTGAGGCCCAAGTAGGTGTAGGGGTCCTGTGTTTGAACCTTATCAGGGGCTATCTGAAGTCCCAAGGCAGTAAGGGCTTTATAGAGATCCAAATAACAATTGTTAAGGTCATAGGTATTAGGTGCAGCAATTAACAAATCATCCATATAATGTAATATATAAACTTCGCTCTCTCACAGGGTCTACTGCTTGAGCAACATATTTTTGGCAAAGACTAGGGCTGTTAGCCATACCCTGGGGAAGGACCTTCCATTGAAATCTTTGCATAGGGCCCTGAAAATTGATGCGGGGGAGGCTGAAAGCAAAATAGGGTCTGTCCTCAGGATGTAAAGGAATAGTAAAAAAGCAATCTTTTAAGTCGATGACCATTTTATAATAGTCCCTAGGAATAGCTACCGGTGTAGGGATGCCTGGCTGTAATGCCCCCATCGGGCGCATAACCTTATTGATAGCGCGCAAATCCTGTAAAAGGCGCCATTTGCCTGATTTCTTCTTAATAACAAAAATAGGAGTATTCCAGGGTGAGGTTGAGGGTTCCACATGGCCGGCTGTCAACTGTTCCTGTACTAACATGGAGGCAGCCTCTAATTTTTCTTGGGTAAGGGGCCACTGATCCACCCACACAGGAGTTTGAGTTTCCCAAATAATTTTGTCTGCATGGGGTACAGGAGGGTCAGGGACTGACACTAAAAATCCAAATACCCAAGTCCAACTTTGTCTGTTTTTTGTATGGGCTGTACAGGCTCAACCTGTCCTTGTCCTAGCCTCCCAAGGCCTGTACCAGGGATAAAGCCCATACGAAGCATTTGATGAGTGACTAAAGAGTCGGGACTAGCAAGAATAACTTTCATTTGGCTTAGAATGTCTCGTCCCCAAAGGTTGACAGGGAGATCAGGAACAACGAAGGGGGTAACGGTTCCTTTATTCCCTGTGTTATCTTTTGTGTCAGTCCAATTAAGCACCCTGGAGCTAACTAAGGGGTTTCTTGACTGCCCTATTCCTTTAAGGTCAGTTAGTGATGAGGTGAGGGGCCATTCTGATGGCCAATATTTTTGAGAAATAACTGTGGCGTCCGCACCAGTATCTAGGATCCCTTGGAATTTCTTTCCTTCAATAAATAAGGTAAGAGTGGGTCTTTTGTGGGAGATAGGTTGGACCCAATACACATCAGAGGAACCTCAAGAGGCTGTGTTTCCTGGTGAATTTCCTGAATTGAGGGGAAGGAGTATTAATTGTGCAATTTTTGTTCCTGCAGGGATGGCCGCTACTCCGTTAACAGCTGTGGCCAGTATTTTAATTTCTCCAGTGTAATCATCATCAATGATTCCAGGGAAAGCCTGAACACCTTGTAAGGTGGTAGAAGCTCTCCCAAGAATAAGAGCACACATATGAGGTGGAGGGGGTCCTACAACCCCAGTGGGTATTATTTGAGGTCCTTGCATAGAGTCTAATATTGTATCGGTGGAGGCGCAGAGGTCCAATCCTGCGCTGCCTGGGGTAGCACGTTGGAGGGAGGTGATTGTGGAGAAGGACAGGGAGCCTGGATTGGGTTGGGAGTCTGAGAGGGAACAAACCTTATTGCCCC
The DNA here is from genome assembly GCF_902686445.1 of Sciurus carolinensis. NCBI lineage: Eukaryota > Metazoa > Chordata > Mammalia > Rodentia > Sciuridae > Sciurus > Sciurus carolinensis. The sequence goes on from NC_062232.1 coordinate 30,254,613, forward strand.
TGGGTTTGCTCTGGGGGTGGTCGGGGCCAGGGGCTGGCCCCGAGAGGAGTTTCCCGAGAAGTTAGAGGGAATAGGCTGTCCAAGGGCATTGGTCTTGGATCTACACTCCTTGGCCCAGTGGCGACCTTTACCACATTTAGGGCAAAGGGTGAGCGGAGGTGGTTTAGTCCCTGTTTGAGGAGATATGGGTCCTTGACCCAGTTTCCCTGTTGGGCAGTCTCGCGCAAAATGGCCAGGTTGTTTGCAAGTAAAGCAAGTACGTGGGCCAGGGTGGTGAAGGGCCTTGGTGAAGGCGGCACCAATGGCGAGACCCATGGCATGGGCTGTTCCTACCCCGGCACACAGCCTAATGAAGTCAGAAAGGTCCCCTTTATCTTTGTGGGGCCGAAGAACATCTTGACATATTGGGTTGGCATTTTCAAAGGCAAGATATTTTACAAAGGAGCTCTCGTTTTCACTTGGTCCAAGTAAGCGCTCCGCAGTTAGATTAAGCCGGGCAACAAAGTCACTGTAAGGCTCGTCAGAACCCTGACGAATTTTTGCTAGGGAGGTGGTGGCCGAGCCCTTTTGAGGGAGCCGTCTCCAAGCATGCAAACCGGCAGTTTGAACCTGTGCTAGGAGCCCAGTAGGAAAGCGTGCCTGTTTAGGGTTAGTATCAAATGGCGCATTACCCACTAGTTTAACATAGGTCCAGGATTTAGAGGAAGCCTTGGTTGAATTTTTTTGGGCAGTTTCCCGACAGTATTCCCTAAAGTCTGCGTTCCACAACAGGAAGTCACCCGCACTGAGGGCGGCTGGGGCCAAAAATTTCCAATCATTAGGGGTGAGCCACTGTGTACTATGGTTCTCTAGCAAGGCCAGTGTATAAGGTGCAGTGGGGCCATACTGCACACAAGCCTTTTTAAGTCTTTCAAGAAAGCGGAGGCTCAGCCTTTTATAAGAACCAAGGGCTCCACTCTGTCCAGAGGTGGGCTCCTCCTCATCCCCTGATTCCTGGTCCTCCTCTTGTTCCCTCTCTGGTTCTACCTCTTGTTCCTCCCCTGATTCCTCTTCCTGACTTTCTTTTAAATTCTCTGCCTCAGTCTGTGCGGGCTGATCTGCTTGACTGCGAGTGACTGGAAAGGCAAGAACAGGCTGACCACGTGGCTTCACCTTACGAGTATTGAGGGGTCTTGGGCCAGTTTGTGTTAACTCCGTGCCCAAGGCCAGTGAGCGAAGCTCGGCATCAAGGGTTTTTAGTTCTTTTAAAAGTTGGATTTGTTCCCACCTATGTTGGAGAGACTCGCGTAAAGGGGTTAGATTAGGCAAGGGAAGTGGGGAAAAAATGTCTGGGGGGGCAGTAGGTCCCTGAGGGGCTGGAGCACAAAAGGCAGGGAGGTGGATTTTTAAGAGGTGGCAGGTCTGGAGAATGGTATCGAGCCGCTGCCTCCTCCAGGGTAGCCTCATCCTCTGGGGTCAACTCATCATGGGGATTTAAAACCGGATAAATCTTAGGGGGACTTTTAGGGGACTTTTTTGGTAAGGTGGGGTCTGGGAGGTTCCCGGGGTCTGGGAGGGTCCCAGGGTCCTGAGAAGGCTGAGTAGGGGGCATTTGAATACTAACCGAAGGGCATGCCGATGGGGGGCGAGAGGTGGATTGCATTGCCTGCTCCCCAATCTTTACAAGTTTTAAAGTACCACTGTCAAAGGGTGAGCTTTTAAGAATCTCATTAATTAAGTTCCAATAAGAAAAGGCAGTGACAGGCACCTTTTGAGGACCAAAAGTCTCATAATAATCTTTGAGGCAGTCTCCTACTCTGAGCCACCTTTTACCATCAATTGACCCCTCGAGGGGAAACCAAGGACACAAATCCTCTATGTATGAAAAGAATGATCTTAAATCCTTTTTCTTAACACGCGCTCCCCGAGTCTTGAGGGCCTCCTTGAGACCCGTCAGAAACAAATCATGTGACAAAACTGCTTGTCCCATGGTGCGTCACTCACCTTGCGCTGGCCTCACTCTCCTCCTGGATCTGACTCCTGGTCGCGTTTACCGAGGTGATCCCGAATCCCGCTTGGCCAAGGCTTCCCCAGAGGGCAGCGTTCGCTTCTCAAACAAAGGTTCGAGCCCCACGTTGGGCGCCAACTGTCCCGACCCGCAGGACATCAACGAGGACGGCAAACCTAAGAGAGAAGGAATGAAGAGACAAGAGATGCAGGGAGAGACAGCAAGACAGGAATTCTGATCAAGCTGCAAATTTTTATTTTTCTCACGGGTATTTATGCTGAGGGAATGAGGGGTATGACGAGGTGCAGCCTGGTTGGTTGTGTTCTTCTGCTGGGTTCCTGATAGGGTGCAAATTCGCGCTGGCGGGAAGGTGAAGTTCACGCCGGCGGGAAAGTGTAGTCCCGGAAGAGAAGCCGTGGGCGCCATAGGCGCCATACTGTCAGAATTATCAGCCAGGAGGGGGGGAGGGGCGCTGCTGCTTATTGTAAAGGTCAGAATGTTCTCAGAATGAGAACTTCTTGGTCCCTGACAAGTTCCTTTTTTTGTGTCAATGAGAATACATTCATTACTTTACTTCCATTGGTCATTTTAAAATTTGAACCTGTGGCGGGAATTGTCATAGTGATGTCTTTAGTGGCAGGAATTGCCATGGTAATGGGATTTATAGTAAACAGGACTTGTCTCCTGGTCCTGTCCTCAAGCAGCTTCTTTTTAGTACCCTGTCTCTGACATCTTGGTGTCCCTGAACTCCTATCTAACAAAAAGAATTAAAAGATGATATTAAATGCTAATGATCTATGTGTAGTTTATGTTTCTGATTTCTGGAACAACTTCATTTTATAATGTGCTAAAATTGTGGAATTGTTTTGGTGGTGCTGGAGAGTGAATCCAGGGTCTCATGCAGGCTAAGCAAGTGCTCTAAAATTGAGTTACATCCCCCATTGTTGCTTTTGTTGTTAATTGATCATGAATCCCAGGGGTACTTTGGGAAATTAGCTCTCTGTTCCTTTATTTAGTAACCTGAATGTTGTAAGGAAAGAACCCAATGAAGGAAATAAAGAGAGAGATAGGAGAGGTGGTTCAACAGTAACACAGGTTTATTTGAGATAAAACTGCAAGGGGGCCAGTGGTTCCAGCACAGGCTAGAACCCATCTTATGCTTATAGCCTAGGGAAGTTATGGGGGAGTGAAGAGGTGGGAAATTTTCTGCAGTTTGGCTGTTGCTAGGGGGTTATCAGGGGAGGGTTCTTGTGCTCATCATCTATCTTTCTTTGTTGTGGTCACTGTTCCATGTTGAACAGGATGTTTCTCAAGATTTCAGTTCTAGGTAACAATTCTTGATTTGGGATATTGTCAGGGGTTTAGGTCAGAATGACCATTGTTCTGGGTCAGAGTCACCACAGGGTGACAGTTGTTCTAAAGTGGAAGATACGTTTCAAAATGGTGTTGCTAAAGTTAATTTCTCCCTAGAAAATGTTATAAAACTAGTTTACCTCTTTTAAATTTATTTTCACACCTGAAAAGGTTCATGTTGATATACAGGATATAGTACTCCTTATAGAACAACTCAAGTAATTTCCATTTATGGTTTTATATTTCTGCACACACTGCCTGAGTTTTATTATTCTAATCATCAAGGTGCTTCACTGCCTTATTGAAATGTTAAATGGATTTTGTGCTGTGTCTGCTATCAAAAGTCTAGTAGTGCTTAAATTCTAGAGGCACTTAAAGTAACTTTTAAAATGCATTTATAAGGAAGGATTCAACAATTTGGATTTCAGCAATTGACTGAACTGCTCTTAATAAAATTTACAAAGAACTGGCTTAAAGAACAAAGATTTGCTTTATCAAGATAATTTCTTATATTTCCTGCTGATTTTGTTGTGCTTTTATTGCTTTAAAGTCCTACAAGAGTTAAGATTTACTCAAAACTTCATTTGTTCTAACGTCTCTTTTGGTTTGTTACTCTAAAGCTTTAAAGATCTGACAATCTGATTATAATGCTGTAAATCATGATTTTTGTCTTAACATATTGTAGAGGTAACTAAAATGTTTCAGTAAGTTGCTAAGTTCTCTAAGTAATTATAATGTTTTTGTATTGTTTGTAGTCATTTTTGCATAATGTAAGCTCTGCAGTTAATAAGGGCCTATCCTGCTTTATTCATCCTCCATCTTAAGACAAACAATATTTTAATATAAAATATGTGTAAAACTGGCTTTTTAAAAAAGAAAACAAACTTTTTTTCAGGAAACTGTTTACATTGTCTTACTATTGGGGAAAACATTAATCAGTGCTTAGGAAAGTTTATAGGAAGATAAGAAGGACTCAATGTGATAAGGAAGAAATGGAGAGGGGGAGCTGGCCACTTTCCTTATCTCAAATTTTTAGATGAGAATCAAAGCAGAGTGACCTTGGTGGTAAAGTAAAAGAATGTTCTCATAAAACATCTGAAGAAATCACCTGTGCAGTGAGCATGCAGCTTCTCCTACATATTCTCCCTGCTTGTAGAAGTGGTGTGGCCCTCCATTGTATCCTGGCCTGCCACCAAGGAGTGCATGAATAATAAAATGTCCAAAATCTCCCCATTGAGTCCTCCATATTTCTTTGGGATGAGTAAACAGTATACTTGGGGTGTTTGCAGCCCTGAGGATACTACATCAAAAACCCAAACATCAGCAGCTCCCAGCTGTTTCAATGTTGTCTTGCCAATGGCCACCAGGGTTAAGGTTACAGATAAGGGACACTTCCAATAAACACTTTCTTAAGCTGGCCTGGGGCACAAGAAACAATTTTTTACTGTTGCTAGCTCCTCAAAAACATCACATCAGAGATAAGAAACATTAGTTGACCTTGGACTATACAATTAAGCCTCTGGTGATTTGCCTAACTGACCCCTTGTGGGGAGGAAGAATGTCTAAATTTACAAGTAAAGCCTATTCCTGTTGGTGTTATAGGTTAGACATCAGGTGTCCCTCAAAACTCATGTGTGAGACAATGCAAGAAAGCTTAGAGGTGAAATGATTGGGTTATGAGAACCTTAACCCAGTCAGTCCATTAAACCCCTGATACGGATTAACAGGGTGGTAACTGTAGGCAGGTAGGGTGTGGCTGGAGGAGGTGGGTCACTGGTGGTATGCCTTTGAGGTTTATACTTTGTCCTTGTTGAGTAGAGCTCTCTTTCTCTCTGCTTCCTGGTACTATGTCCTGGGCCACTTTCCTCTGCCACACTCTTCCGCCATGCTGTTTGCCTCACTTTGGCCCCAGAGCAATGGAGAAGGACATCTATGGACTGAGACCTCTGAAAATGCAAGTCTCAAAATAAACTTTTCCTCCTCTAATTCTTCTTGCCAAGTCTTTTGGTCACAGCAACAAAAAAAGCTAACTGAACAGTTGGGAAACTGGCCCTCACAAGTACAGGTGATATTACCTTGGATATTATCACCCAAGGAACACTTTGTATCAGTTTATGGCAGTTATATATTCAGTGGGTGTCTTATTCTTTCTATACCACTGAAGTGCAAACAGATTGGTCTGGTACACTTACCTGGCTAAGCTTACAGTGAAGGCAACTTTACTAACACAAGATTGCACAGTGGCTTGTATACTGTCTCATGTAGCCAATTTGACATTATTGATGCCTGTTAAACATCTGTAATATTCTCCATAGGTTATGAAAGCACCCAGAAACCACTCCACATGCAGGAACTCATGCAAGAGATTTTATTAAGCGGACAGGCAGAGTCTCTACCTGCAGGGTGAGAGAGAGAGAGCACAAGAGCAAAAGTGAGGAAGAGAAAGAATGGCAGTGGGGCTATTCTTAAGTAGTGGAATTTTGTGGACTAATATCAACAGACCAATAACTGACTAGGATGTTCACAGACTGATGATCTGGGTTGTAAAATGCTATAGAAGGGGCAGAATACCAGTGGCGGCAAAATGGTAGATCTGATGCCGATAGGTTAGCAATAGGTAACCTCTTCCTGAACTGGGCAACAGATTACATGTCATGCCAACCCAACTGACTATGGGATCTGCTCAGAACGCCCTGTAACTGCAACACAAGGACTTCTCTGGATAGTCCAACTTACAAATAAGGTGCAGTGGACTTGGATAAAACAGGACTAGAGTAAAACACAATGTATTTCATGATTTAATCCAAGTGTCTAAACAAATTAATGCTATCTTAATTATCTTAACATACTTGCTGATAGGTTCTTGCTCTTTGCACTGTTGTTGTAAGATATGGATATAATGTGACTCCAGAGTCCTGTCCCAAGGGGTTTTCAGAAGACATGGGGTGGTATAAGATTGTGTGGGACATGAAAGGGCTTGCAAGGCACTGAAGGGGTGAGGTGTTGGGGAAACACTAATCGGTGTCTAGGAAAGCTTGCAGTGAGATAAGAAAGACTCTAAAGTATGTGATAGCAAAGGCAACAGAGAGGGGTTGCAGGCCATTTCTCTTTTCTCCAATCTTTAGGTGAGAATGAAAGTAGAGTGAACTTGGTTGTAAAGTTAAAGAATGTACTCATAAAATACCTGAAGAAATCCATCTGCACAGTGGGCATGCAACCTCTCCTATATAGTCCCACTGCTTGTAGAAGCTGTGAGGCTCTCCATTGTATCCAGCTTGCCACTGCCAAGGAGTGCAAGATTAATGTAAAAGCCTCTCCCTCGAGTCCTCCAGTTCTTTCTTTGGTATCAGTAAATAGTATGTTTAGGACATTTGCAGCTCTGAGGTTAAATAATTACCTTACAAAGTACATTTCCGTGAATATGTATATTCTTCATTGATTGAATGACTTTAATTCTTGTCATCTGTGTTCAGTTCTTATAGTTCTATAAAAATGTACCTAAATTCTAAAGATGCTTTCTACCCATTTGGTGATTTATCTTGATTTACAAAAGAAAGACTCTAGTTCACTGACTTTCTAGTATAGATCTGACAGGTTGATCTTTATAGCAAGTTGCTTTGCTTTGGGTAAAGATGATAATCTAAAGAAACTATGTTTATTAGTTCAAATATATTATGCAAACTAGATTGTCTTGCTCTATTAGTATTTTGTATTTTTCTGTCCTAAGACCTGGTCTTTCCAAAAACCTCCTTTGCTTAAAATTGGCCAAAAAGGGGTCTTCTGACACTGACTCAAACTGTCCTACCATATGGCCTTTAAGATGGAATGAGTCTGATGAAAGAACAGGGACAAAAGTTCCCAAAAAGTTTAGGCCAAGAAAATTGACAAATGATCAACAGAGCATTCAAAGAAAATCATTCAGAGATAGGAGAAATCACATACAGTCACTTGTCAAACCTCACCAAAAAGATAAATAGCTGGGGGATTATAGAAAGAGAATTCCTATGCAAACTAACTTTCAAGTCCTTCCCCTAGGCAGAACTATTAAATATCTCAAAATTTGCCTCCTTGAGGACTATGTGTTTTACCTCTTGTGTTTGAGTTCTGCACACTGATCCAACAATGGACTGCTAGCCAGACAGTAAAATTGAGGATATGAACTAAATGGGGGGAGGTGAGACAGAATGAATTTGAATTTGGGAGCTTCTCATCTGAAATTGGGAATGACTTCTTCATCCTGAGAGTGGAGACTGGAGGGGCTACAATTCCCCACCCTGACAGATGTCAAAGAAAATGGTAGGGGAGATTGCCCATTCAGGCCTAACATGGGCCAACTAAATCTGCGTATGTGCATTTCCCACCATCTTACTAACCTGTCTCTTTCTCTTCTTCCCTATCTCCTCTCCTTTAAATGTTTTGCTAATTTTCAGGGATTTCAGAGAACTTTTGAAACAATTAAATTTCTTCCATCTTCCTTCAAAACTGACTTTGAATAAAACCTCTTTTCCTATTCACCCCCCGCAAAAAAAAGAATCAAAAGAAACTACTGAGATAATAAATGAATTCAGCAAAGTGAAGGATATAAGATCAACCCATGGAAATAAGTTGTATTTCTATACACTAGCAAGGAACACTTGAAAAAGGAATAGCAATAGCATCAAACATTAAAAAAAAGTTTAGGAGTAAATTGAACCAAGGCCATATAAAACTTTTGCACAATGAAAATTATAAAATAGTTCTGAAAGAAATAAAAAGAGGCCTAAATAAGTGGAATGCCATTCCCCATTTGTTCATTGGAAGATTTAGTACAGTTGAGATAACAATTTCCCCCATAGGTGACTAAAAACCAAATGACCTTTTTTAAAGAAATATAAAAGCTGCCCCTTATATTCATACAGTATTGCAATGGACTCTGAATAATCAAACAAAATGAAAAAGAATAAATTTGAAGGACTTGAGGTTCCCGATCTCAAAACTTAATACAAATCTACAGTAATTAAAACAGTGTAGTATTGGCATAAGGATAGACACAAAGATCGATATGATAAAATTAAGAGTCATGAAATAAATCTGTATATCTATGTTTGATTAATTTTCCAACAAGATGCTAAGACAATTCAATAGGGAAAAAAATCTCTCTCCAACAAATGTTGATAAGACAACTGGATGTATACATTCAATAAAGCTAATTAGAATGAATTAAAAAAATTTTTTTAAAAAGAATGCATTCAGGCCCTTGCCTCACACTATATAAAAAAATTGATACACAAAGGGTCAAAGACCTAAATACAGAAATTAAAATTAGAAAACCCTTAAAGAAAATATGAGGATAAATCTTCAAGAACTTGTATTTGGCAATGATTCCCTAGATATGATATCTATCCAAATTACAAAAAATAAAAGAAAAACTCAATAAATTGGATCTCATGAAAATGATAAACTTTTGTTACAAGGAACAATCCACCCACAGAGCCAAAGTGACCATGGGTGTCTGTTGACCTGTTCTTTGCAACTCCAAGGAAAAGATTTCAAGCAAGTCTCACATAGTAGCAGCAAGAGTTTATTAGAGGGAAAGAAAAAGGTAAAAAGGGGCATTCTCAAGGGAGAAATGGGGAGAATGAGTTTCCTCAGAGAGGAGAGGGATAACACATTCCTTGTCCTCCAGTTTTATTGGGGGTCCCAGGAAAGTTTCCATTGAGTTCCACTCAGGTCCAACTCTTGGCTTTTGACTGACGCAGAATTGCATCAGACTTTGAAGTTCTCACTGCACCGGGTCTTACCCCATGGAGGGAAAACTTTACTATTATAATAACATGCTAAAGATTCAAGGCGACTCCGGGTCACTTAGCCCCTGCTGATCAGTTCTAATTGAAACTTGTTCTTGCAGATATTATGATTGGTGGGCTTTGTTTCTAATTATCCTGTCTCCCTGAGTCCTGGAATTTGTTTTGTATAAAGGTCACAAAAGCCTCTCCTTCAGGGTAACTTGTGTTCTTCTTGGCAGGGAGGCACCTTTGGGCCTGTGTTTCTCCAGCAGGTAACAGGTTGTTTGTTGAGGGATGTAACATCCTATTGACTTAAACCAGGAAAGGGCCAGAGTGGCTTACATTGCTTTTTAAAAGAAAACACGTGGGGAGTAAGCAAATTAAGCCCAGTCTACAGAATTATTCCCTTAACTTCATGTTCCCACCACTCAAATCTGTCTGCTACCTATCACTTTTGTGCATCAAATAGGGGCTGGGGATGTGGCTCCGTGGTAGAGTCTAGCATGTGTGAGGCACTGGGTTCAGTCCTCAGCCCTGTGTATAAATAAATGAATAAAATAAAGGTCCATCAACAACCAAAAATAATTTTAATTAGAGCTGAAAGACAAACTACAGAATGGAATGCAGGGGGTGTTTTGAGCCAATGATCAACTGATTTGACATCATTTTATGATCCAACAAGTTTGATGCTCCTATGTTGCAGTTAATTAAAAAAAAAAAAAAAAAAAAAAACAGAAAATCCTTTCTTCCTTTTATAATTGTAGCCACCAGATGACTAAAATACGGAGTGGGGTACTTAAGCTATAAATTTACATAAAGGGGCATTCTCTCTTCTGCTTTATTCCTGCCTTCCTGGCATAACTGGTTTGCTCCAATTTTCTATTAATTATTTATAAATCTTGTTATTTGTTCAGTTTATTAGCAACTGATGACAATTGTATTATGTACCCCCACAGGCTGCAGTGTAATGCAAACCAGTACAAAAGATTGTAACTCACTCCTCCTATTAGGGTGTTTGTTCCTTACCTAGCCATATTTAGAATCCTTTACCACCAACATAGCTCAGCTACCCTGTCAACTAAAACAACTCCTCTAGGCTCTTCCTGCTACCCTGTTAGCACCAAGAGCAGGTAAAATTCTCCATTCTCATTTGTTTGAATACCCCTTCCCAATATTATTTTCTAAAACCTCAAGTCAATAAAGTTGGGGTATGAGATACATATTATTGAGAAATACACTGACCTGGAAGGGGACACATTTCCCAAAACATTAGTTAAGCAATCCTTACTTGTGTGGGGACATAAGACAGAATAAATGTTAGTTGTTCATTGACAATGGAGATATTGTCACCCGAATTATTGGTGAGGTGTGAGCTTACTATTCATTTTTTTATTCTGCTTTATGAATAACCATCAAATGTAGGTGGATATTTGCTTTTAGATACTTAAATTGAATAATTTGCACAATAAGCTTTCTTGAAGGATAATACAGAGCTCTGGTTTTGTCTTGAAAATATCTTCTGTTTATGTTGATTAAATCAAGCATTAAATTTACCTGTTGCTACCTCTTGTCCAACCCTAGATTACACTTGAACCATCTCTCATCCCCTTGGACCTAAGTGACCTATTGTTACATTTCAAGGATGAGTACTAACATATGATTACAATATTGAATTAGACTTTAAAGAGCTATCCCTTCTATCAAAAACAATAAGACAATGACAAACATTAAATTGTCTCTGAACACAGTAATTCACAAGTTCTATAAACAGAAAACAATCTTCATGCAATTCCTGGTAAATGTGAGCAGAGTTATAAAGTCTGCACTCCTCTATATGAAAACATGCTCTGCCCTCATTTATCTAGTTAATTTGAGAGTTTCTAGTCCTAAAGCACAATCTAAGAGTACAATCTCCACTGACTTTTTAACTCTCTCAAGCATTGAATATTGGAGTGAAGGTTCATTTCTATTCTATTTTAATAGGTGTCAACACCTATTAAAACACTCTTCTTCCCCAAAAAACACTCTCCAAACAATACTCTCTCATAAGCACAGCAAAGAACATGACTTTTCGCCTATTTAAGCAGAAAACCCATTGACACCTACAAGTTAGAGGTGGGCAGTTTCAATCAGTCACTCAGGGGAGCCTACTTTCTTGAATACCTGGGTCATGACAGTGGAAAACATTCCAGAAAACACACTCAGAGGCAAAAAAAATTCAAGCAGGCTGAACCTCATTCAAAACATTCCATGGATTTTATAATATCACTGTTGTTTATTATCAGTCCATAATTGTGGCTTAAGTCAAATCCTAGCAGATGTAAGGACGTGACATTTTAACAATCACGAATCAAACTAAAAGTCATTCATATTAAGGGGCCCCCAAAAGATTGGCAGATGAGAGTATATAAAATGGATTTATGACTAAAGTAGTTCTTGAGGGATTTTCCATCAATTCAGTTAAAGCCCTTGCTTGGTTACAAAAAGCTAGACACCATCATTGTCACTTCTCCACTAGTTGACAAGTTCCCTTTAACTGTAATGCCTGTACTTGTGACATTTCCCAATGATTTCTGATTAAAGCTGCCTGACACCTGTGTTTGCTCTGCAAGTTGACTAGTGTAGCTTTCGAACTGTGTGGCATTTGCTGTCATCCTGGTTGGTGGTCCACTTATAATGCAAGGCAATGTCTCCGGATTTCTACAAAGTATGAATATAAAAGGGGTGGAGATGATTTGAAGAAGCTGAGAGGAGAGAGATGAAGTATCTTCCAGAAAAAAAAAGCTGAGGGGTCTGCATCCCTCAAGTCCTGCAGCAGTAAATGTTGGCTCTGTGCTTCCTGAATCAAATTTATAGCATACAATCAGATGTGATTTCTCCTAATTACCTCAGAACTAATTAGAAAGAACCTCCACACCCAAGACCTACATCTAATTAGAAATATCTGTTAAGAAGGTATTTGCATATCTTCAAGTCATATTATGTCATGAGGACATTTGAGCTGATGAAAACTGATGTTTACTATATAATTAAAATGCATCACATTGAAACCAGGAGTCATCAGAAACTCACAGCTGCAGATTTGGGAGCCTGCTTTAATTGATGAGATACAGTTGTTTTGCTCCATGAAGCAAATCAGAGCATGAAGCACAAGGAATGTAAATATGCAGAGTCAGAATATCACAGGGAGAGGCAGCTATAGACACAGTCATTGGTACAAGTTCCTGTCTGCAGTTTCCAGCTCTTCTCTTCCCTGGGGATTTATACACAGATTCAGAATTTAGGGAGAAAATTTCTCTCTCTTGCTCTTGCTTTTGGTCTGTTTTAACTTGGCTCTGCCATTTCTGTTTATTAAAGAATCATCACCAAGTACTTATAGTAATAATTATTTTTGGAAAACAGAGAAACCCAGAGAAAGAAGCAATTTTCCAGTTAATTATCAGGATCATGCCATCATTATATGTGACTATATTTGTTTTCTAATAAGTACAAAGAGTAGCCACTAAAATTATAGCAGTAACTGCTGCTTTCTGTATGCCAAGATTTGTCCTACTTTCTTCAAATGAAGTAATTTATTTAATACAAAAAATATTCTGAAGTAGATGCTCTTATTATCTCCACATTAATTGCTAAGGAATAGGGCCTAAGAATGATGGAATAATTGGTTTAAGATCACCCAGCCCATTATTGAATTGGGGATTTGAACCTAGCCAGCCTGATTCTAGAATCTAAGTTCTCAGCACCTATGCACCTATACTTAGTTTTCTTTTCCCATTGATAGTTTCTGTTTCTTCAATATGTTATTCACAGGCACGTACATGAATGCACACGCGTGCACACACACTCTGATTAGGCTAGAATTGAACAAGTTACACAGTCGAACCAACTAGATTCTTCTCCAAGAGTCTTGATGCTACCATTGAGACCCTCTTTTGTGTCCAGAATTGCTAGCTCTAAGAATCCAGTGTTTAGAGCAGCATCTTTTATTTCACATGGAAAAGGCTGATCTACCGCAACAAAGGGAAAAGTGAATCTGAGATATGGAAAACAGAAGAGTGAGTCTTACTTTTTTTGTTTCTCCATAGTCTGCATTTTTTTTTTAATAATGACAACTCTGAGTAGTGTTTATCTTAATTAAAAATGTGAAGTTTATAGACAGTCACTGCACATCATCCCTCATCTGATATTCAGAACTACTATGGATGCTGATTTATTTTAGAAGTTACAGATTAGGCAGGCAACTAAACAAAGAACAAAAATCTTGGAGATGTCTGTGCATCAAATACATATTCATAATTTTTTTTAAAAAATATCTTTTCCTTAGAAAATTCTTTTTATTTAAACATTTATAGGCTGATATGGAGGTGTCTTTCAAGGCATATTTTAACAAACTATAACAGAGCATTCCTAATGTCAATGAGCATACTCAATATTTTAAAAAAATAATCATTAGTCAAACAACTCCAGAGTGATTAGGGCTACAAAAAGAACAGTTAACTGCATTAATTTCCTATTGCTGCTATAACAATTTGCAACAAATTTAGTGACTTAAAAGAGTGAAAATTTTTTTCTTTCAGTGCTGGAAGTCAAAAGTATGAAATGGTCTCTCTGGGCTAAAGTGCTAAAGTCAAGGTCAGAAAGATAGAACTCTGACTTATTTCATCTTAACTGGGAGCATTCAATAAATATTTTCATAATGAATATATACTCAAAGCTACTCTGATTACAGAAAGCATCCTTATTTTTCCTAACTTCACATAATACTTTCCTTTTTATATGTATTCATAAGTTCAAGAGAGACTTTCTTAAATTTAATGAAGGAATTCTAACTGAACTTGGGAAATAATAAATACAAATGATTCTGACATTTGACCTTTTCCTTGAAACTGAGATATCTAGAGAAGAGGAAGTGAACTCAGTCACATGTTGAATATCCTAGAAAATGAAGTAAACTTTACATGACATTGAGTATGTTCGCCCCATTCTGTTCAGGATGCAAACTTCATGTATTCTTTCTTCTTGGATTTTGCCTGCTATATGCTGCTTGGTGGGTTCTAAGTACTGATTAGTGCTGGAGAGAGGAGTAACCACTCATGACTGTTTAAAGAGTTAATTTAGCACAGCGGGTTTGATTAATGTGTGACCACAATTCCCATTGTTGAGAGTCTCAGAAAGGGATTCAGTGGTCCCACAGCATTGGCAATTTATGTCCCTAATAAGCAAGAACCATCAGCTTAACACAGAGTTACATGACAATGGGAAAGCACTGAGGAATGCACTACACTCCCTAACTATTTATCATTTTGGACATAAACCAAAGTGGCAGTAGAGGGGGTTTTATTTATCTATTGTGATAAAATATTCAGGACCTTTGGGAAGGAAAAAATCACAATAAACTATGCATTAAACTAGTCTACTTCCAAATTTGTACTGTAGAAAAGGTATGGTGCAATGTCTACACAAAAATTTTACTTTTTAAATTGTACTAAAGGAAATTGATATTGTGTACATCAAAACTGAGCTGCTTCAAGAAAAATATGGGCAACCTAAATTGCCTTTAAAACTACCCAGCAACCAAAAGCTTGCATCTAGGACTTTCAGCTCACCTGTGATTTATGTATCTTTGTCAAATTAAATGTCCTGTAACCAAAAAAAATAGGAGAAAGAAAGATGAAAAAGGAAGAAAGAAAGAAAGAAAGAAAGAAAGAAAGAAAAAGGGAGAAAAGAAAAGAAAAAAGAAAAGAAAACTATACATCGAAAGTTTCCACAATAGCCAGGCATGGTGGCATACCCTGTAATCCCAGCAGATCAGGAGGTCGAGGGAGGAGGATTGCAATTTCAAAGCCAGCCTCAGCAATTTGGTGAGGTCCTAAAGCAACTCAGCGAGACCCTGACTCTAAATAAAATATAAAAAAGAGCTGGGGATGTGGCTCAGTGGTTAAGTACCCCTGGGTTCAATCCATGGTACCAAAAAAAAAAAAAAATGTTTTCACAATAGTTATTCCAATAGTAATGACAAGAGAACTTGATCCTTCCTGTTGGAAGTGTGTACTTGCAGACATGTGGGATGTTTGGAGAAAAGTATTTTCAACTTGAGTAGTCTAAAACACACTTGCCTTATACAATTCATTAGAGCTGAACTGCACAGGCCTTCAGTCATTCGACAACTAAATTCTGTATGAGGAAATGGCCAATGTCAAAAGAAGAATAATGGGGGCAGTTTTTATAACATGTTTTAAGAGAAGAACTGTGGTTAATATGAGTCTGTGGGAAGACTTCATATGACAAAAAGCTGTGGCATCAAATTTGGGTAAATACTCTATATATGCAATAACAAAGAAAAGTAAGTGGGAAATTATAGCTTTGGCACTTAACTGTATCCAATGGTAACCACCAGTCTTTTCAGAGAGAGTTATTTAGTCTGGCAGTTCCTGAGTCTGTAATTTTCTGTTTGCTTTGTTTGCTACCTTAGTCTAAGATCCTCTGGAAAATAAACTAAAGGGATTTTTTTTCAAGAGAGCTTCCTTCTCTCATGTCTCTTCGTCTTCTCTGAATATTTGATTTGGATCTTTTCTACCTTGATTAAAGCTCTATGGTATTTGTCATCACTGTGTAGGTCTGGGTGTGTGAGGTTTATACTTCAGAAATGATTTATTTGCTTCCAGACATGGTGTTTGCAAGTTCAAGGAGCTAAATAGAAATTCCACTTCAATTAATAATCTAAGATGTTCCTAGATGTCTGTAACAAAAAGCATCAATAATACCAAAATCAATCCTTTCGTTTTTCTCTTGTCTATTTATTAAATACCGAATGTATATTATTAATCCCTCCTGGGCCACCTTGGCTCATTTTAATCAACTCTTCCCTTTTTCTAGTAATTTTTTAGGGTGAAAGTTTTGTAGTTCATATTGAATCATGTTATTCCACTCTTTAAATCCATTTAGTGGTTTCTGATTTATATTACAATGAAGGTCCAAATCTTACACAGGAATGAACAGATGAGAAATAAGTTTACCTTCCCTACCTCTTTGACCTCACCTCATGCCATGTTTTCCCTCATTGATTTTCCTCCAGCTCCTCTCTCCTTCCAGATTTTCCTAAGGTCACTCACTGCCTCTGACTGAAGGGCATTTGTATATAGTGTTTCCTCTAACTGGAATAGTCTTTCCTCTGCTACTTAATGCCATTTAGTACTTTGGAACATTTTGAAGTCAGGTCTCCAAAACTAAACCAACTTAATTTACATTTGCATGATTCCTTGATAAATACGCATCTTCCCTACTAGAGGCTAAATTTCATGAGGATAAGGATCACATTTTTATGTTTATATTTTCATTAACAGCAAACATTCTATATTAATATTTAGGAAAAAATCCTCAAGTGACATCTTTGCAAAGTATGAATGCATACAAAAACATGTTTCTTGCATAACTTGGTGTAAATCAAATAATTCCTAACTACATTTCATCTGTTATCAATCACTCTTTAGTTTACCCCAGTATTAACTATTGTTAGTTTACCACAGTATATTACTATAATTTCCTTATCACTTCTGTTGCAAAAATACATTTAAAAAAAGACGTCATCATTTTTTGGCCAGTGGGCTCTTTTCTTCTGAGTCTCAACATCAAAAATATTTAACTGTCTACCTGGAATTTATCAAAAGGAGGTTCCCTGTGCTTTCGTGCACTTTAATCTTCAATTCTAGCTTAAGTCAGAAGACCTTCTCGGCATCCCCAAAACTAACTTTGATACATCCTGATTTCTTTTGTCTAACCAACCCAATATTTCAGACAAAAGGGAGAAAATGTTACTTCTCCTGGAAACACACAGGCAGCAATCTGGTGACACTCTCCAGGTTTGCATAGAATTCTCTTACAATAAAGAGGGCTTTCTGTACATGTGCAGCTATTTTTACTGATTTTTATTTTTATTGTTTTTGAACAAGTAGTGAATCATAGTTTTTTTTAATATTCACTGGAGAATAAGACACATTGTAAAAACTTTGCATTTAAAATGTCTTTTAAATAATCCTATGTTCTTTTATAAACTGCTATATATTTTTGCTAATTTTTAAATAGTTCTCTTCCCCCAACCCATCAGTAGAATTCAGCTAGGGTTGTTTGTCATTCATAAAATGTCCAGATTCTTCACTCTGAACAAACTTTAAAACCCAATTGATCAAAACACTGTCAATTGTAAACAGATCAAAAGAACAGCTGTGTTTATTATTATTTTTTTTTTTTATAAAATCAGTTAAATAAATATTCAGTAAGGGAAAATTTCACTTCTGGTGAGATAAAGTAGGTTTACTTTTCCCCATTCCTCCCAAGCACTACTAAACCCCCCAGATATTATATATAACATATAAGAAGATTCAGAAAGATAAAGAGAAGACAGACGAGAGTGTCAATGGAGACCATGTGAAAAGCTTGGACTTCCATACTGATGCAGAGTTCACGAGTTACCCCTCCCCATCTTCCCTGAAGTGATGTTAAATTTGGCCTAGTGGAGGCTTAGGTCTGTTGCCAACACCCACTGGTGAAAAGGCTGCCTCCCACAATGTCAGTGGAAGCCATGAGGGGGGCAGTAAAGAGGTACCCCATCACTCTCCTATCAGAGTGTCATTAGCAGAAGCCCAGTAAGGAGATTGAATCCCACAACCACCCAGAAATATCAAGAAGCCTCTAACCCTTTGGGTGTCATTGGATTCCAAGTAAAGGACCTGGCTTTTCACCCCGACATGGCAGTAACAAAAACAGGAAGTACACTCCCACTTCTGCTGCAGCAGTTAAGAAGAGGACAACTTGGACTGAACTATGTTACCAGCTTCTCTGGTTCTCCAACTTGCAGACAGCTTATAATGGGACTTCTTTGCCTCCATAATCAAGTAAAACAATTCCCCCAATAAGTCCCTTTTCATTTATCTCTCTATATATCTTATCAGTTCTATCTCTCTTGAGAACCCTGACTGAAACCATCATAAAACAAAATTTAACACATTTGCAAAGATTAAAATTACTCTATCTTTTCCAAACACAAATGCAATGAAACCAGAAATCAATAACAGTAAAGAAAGGTAAAAATTCACAAATACATGAAAACTTAACAACAGAGTAGAACAACCATAGAGCCAAAGAGGAACTCAAAAGGGAATTTAAAAATATCTCAAGTTAGATGGGAGGGGTGGGGAGGAGGAAAAAATAACAGAATGAATCAAACACCATTACCCCATGTAAATGTATGATTACACAAATGGTGTGCCTCTACTTCATGTACAAACAGAGAAACAAGTTGTACCCCATTTGTTTACAATAAAAAAATAGTAAAAAAAAAAATCTCAAGTTAAATGCAAACAAAAACACAACAGAACAAAGCCTAAGGAATGCAGAAAATGCCATGGAGGCCAAAGAAGACTGCTACTTATGCCAAAGATATTGCTGGAGCCAGGCTTTTACACACACAGTGATTATCATGAATGTCACACAAGCAAAACAAACTAGTTGTTTTTAATGTCATTTGCACAGATTTCATTTTGAATTCTGACTTAATTCCTTCAAATTCTTGTGCTAGTTCATATTCATAATTGACTCATAAGTTTATAGATTTGCTTGATCTTGATTGTTCACTATTCAACAGTATTTTTTTTCCTGATTTGAACAACCTCTTGATGATTTATTTATGCCCCCTGAGATATGATGCCAATATAAAATATCTCTTTTCACCCTTCAGGACACAAACATCTTAGAACATAGTAGAATCCTTTCACTTTTGTTGTTAGCTTAGTCATGTACACTTTAACTGTCTTCAGAATTAAAAAAATTAAATGATGTTGAGGTTTATATGGTATGCCTGAATTGACTAAAAACACAGATGATATAGTTATTTTAGTTTCAGAAATTTTCAGTTGTCAAACAATCAAATAGATGATAACATAATTGATCCTAATTGCTTGTTAAGATGAAAGCATCAACTAGCAAGATGACACCTTGATTCAGATCAGTCATTTTAATGACTGAAGCAGACTTCTGCAGGTTTCAAATTGGAGTAATGAACTGCTACTGAGTTGAAAAGAAGTAAATCAGCTACTAAGTGATAAATACCCTTTATATAAGATTTATGTCAGAAATCACAGTGGGAGATAGTCAAGAGAAATAGCATTACTATTACTATATAAGAGTTGTACACATTGATGTTTACAAAGTACTTTCACATGTGGCTCCATTTAGTATTATTTTTCCTTAATAATTTAATATTGCTATCCTTATTCTATGCTGAGAAACTGTTTCTCAAATAATTCAACTTAAAAGACTTGCCAAAAGTCATACATTTGATGTGTGCTACGTTCCAACTCAAGCTAAGATCTGAATCCAGTGGTTTTCCCACTGTTCCTCTCTTGCTATCCACAGATATCAATTCATATCTTTTCCAAAATTATATTATCCCTAAAATGAACTCATTAAAGTAATTTGTATTTTGAAAACCTAAATCATGGTTTCATAGTTATGAGGACGACCAGTTTTCTGGCATTATAACTTCATAATGATATATAACGAAACTCTAGCTCCATTGGCAATTTCAGTGAAAAGTCCCCCAAACTACATTTTATGACATTTCGAATCAAATTTTAAAAGGTTTGAGAATGTCTTTCTGCCAAAGGATTTTACCTTATCAAATGGAGACACTGTTGTTCTTTAATGCATCAGGAAACTAGAGATGCTCTTGATAGACTGATTCTACTTGTCAGCTGTCTTGGTAACCTTTCTGAAGCCATTTTTGTTGTAATTTTCCACACATACTCATAGTTTCTTAACAATTCACATGGGATCCTTTGTTTTATTATGTCCTAATTGAGTCAGTTTCACATATAATTGCAGTCTTTATTTTGATTGTGTGCACGCTTGAGCTACTCACGAAACATTCTGATATGTATATTTTAAGCATTCGAGATCCATTCCATGTGTTCATCACATGTAGTTCATCAACTATAGCTTCCTCAGAGGAGGAAACGTCAATTTCCCTAAAAATGTACGGGTGCTACTAAATATTTATTATGGCAATTATATTGTCAAAGGGCTCAGAGAGTTTGTTGAGAAAGGAATGCTCAGGAAGCATAAGTATAGCCTCAAGTTCCAGAAAACACTGGCCCTTGATGTAAATTTTCTGGCAGGGCGCCCAGCAGAACAACTAGCACCCTGCCTGTATCCCACATCCTGGGCACTCATGTCCCAGGGATTCTCTCTTCAAATGATCCTTATTCCACTTCCAGGATTGTGGAAGAACCATCTAGAACCATAATGCAGAGTGCAGATATGGCTCAGGCATGTACATTCCTAGGCTCCAGGGGTAACCAAGTAACAGATGTCAGTGGGCCAGTGTGAATAAAATTTTGCCCTGTGTGTGGCAAGGGCAAAGTTCAAGGCCCTCCAATTTAGGATATAAAGGTGGGAGAAAAAGAGAGAGGACCTCTAGCACCTGACTAAGCCTATGGTTTTCCTGTGTTGCTTCCTTTTAACCTCGAAGTACAAAGGGTCTGACTTCACAATTTGAACCTGCCCCTCTGACTGCTTATAGATTAGGAAGGTACCTTGTAAGGTATTAATATAGAATGCATTTTACTTAACAATTTCTTATTTTATGCATAACCTTTAAGTTCATAGATTTATGGCATGTGGGCCTTTATTTCATGTTCTTATTACTAGCCCCACAAATGTTATATGTGGCCCAAAAAAGGCATTGCCAGATATAGAGTTCGTATTTGCTTTGCTAACATATGCCAATAATATATTGAATATGGTATGATAATGCCAGAAGAATATGTCATCATAGTTTTCAGAACCTTGATGAATTCACTTGAGATTTAAATAGCTTGCTAGCTTTCCTCTAGTACATATGCTAAAAGTAAGATAGTACACTGGGAAGCCCTTATTCAAAGTAATGAACCAAATACTAAGAGTGGGAACTCTCAGTATTCCTGACAAGGCAATTTGATCTAAAATTATTCATTCAACAAACACATATGAATCATGTACTATGTACATGGAAGACATTTTTAGGATCTCTTACGGATTAAAAACAGGATGAATAAAGCATAGTAAGATTTTTCTTTTCTAATAATGAATATAAGTATGTTAATGCATTTAATATAGGGCAATCTCCATGAGAGGTTCAGATGTGATTCTATGGAGTTCCAAGGCAGGCAAATTATTGTAGGAATCATATGCACTTCCTCAGTTGTCTCTCCACCAGGGTTAGGTTACTTTAGGGCACAATGGAATCTTCTGTTTTTTATGGAAAAAATGCAAAGTATATCTACTTTTTCCTCTGTTTCCACAATGTCTGGGACATGTCAAGAACAGCATGAATGGCTGCGGACTGGGTGAGTATTACAACTTTATTGTTGTATAGATAAAGAGGAACTCAAAGATGAAAAAATGGAAAAAAATCCTTGAGATGGAGGAAATACAAGCAAAGCCAGAATTCAAGACAGGCAGTCAGTGTAGATAGATAATGGAGTCGGATTAAGAAAATGGAGGCCTGTTTGGATCCGGGAAGCTGGATACTGCCCCTAGGAGATTGGAATGTTAATACCTCTAGAACCCTTTGATTACCAATATTACCTGCCTATATTACCCCTCCCAAAAGGTTGTAGACAGGGAGTTGTTAATTAATGCCTTCTACAGGTCTTACCCTAGGATCTGGAGGCACAGAGGCACTGAGGCACACAAACCATGCCTCTGTCTTTGAATTCTCACAGTCCAGCAGGGGAGTCTGACATTTAAAGAAATAGCTACAATAAAATGTCATCAGTGGTCATGGGAAAATGTGTTCCAAGGACAATATAAGCATAGAGAAGAGAACTGTTAGATGTCATAAATGAAGACTTGAAGTTGAGGGAAGTAACAGTGGGAGTGGAATAAGAGGAATTATAGACAACTTTTTTTTCTACTGTGACCAAAAAACCTGATAAGAACAATTAGAGGAGGAAAAGTTTATTTAAGGGCTCATGGTTTTAAAGGACTCAGTTCCTAGATGGCTGACTCCATTCTTTGGGGCTTGAGCTGCGGCAGAACTTCATGGTAGAAGAGTGTGGTGAAGGAAAGCAACTGGAAACATGGCACCCAGGAAGCAGATAGAGAGAGCTCTGCTCAACAAGGACAAAATATATACCCCACATGCATGACCCCAGGGATCCACCCTCTCCAGCCACACTCTACCTGCCTGCAGTTATCACCAAGTTAAACCCTATCAGGGGATTAATTCACTGATTGGGTTAAGGCTCTCATAACCCAATCATTTTACCTCTAAACTTTCTTGCATTGTCTCACACATGAGCTTTTGAAGAATACCTCACATCCAAACCATAACAGGAATGATCCTGGAAGACATTATAGAGGTTCAATAAAGGGGGTTTTGAGTACCCAAAGATGAAGGTTTGAAGTTGGCTATGGCTAGAGTCTGTCATTTATCTGGAGGGAATAAAGTTCCACTAACCAAGTCAGGAAATGCAAAAGGAGGGATTGGTTTAGGAGGAAATATGATGGTTTGATCATATTGAGACAATCACTTCTTTGGGACACCAGGCAGAAATAACAGTACAAGTTTATTCAATAAATTATGTCTTGTGAATCTATATGTCTTCCTATAATTGCCCCATTCTTCAGCATAAGGAATCACTAAAATTAAATTGGTAGGCAGGCAGCTCTCCTTCATTTGGGGATGCCAGGAGTATACATTTAGTTGACAAAAAAATCATAATGTAACCATGGGAAGGACAGTGTACATAACTAACATTATTCACACAGAACCAGAAAGCAATTTAGACCAGACATTGATAAACAAATATCTATGTGACTGCTCAGAGTGAATCTATATTAGGATTTTGAACTAAGATGATCCTCAATGAAAAAACCTTGCATCTTGTTCTCAGACTTCCAAAAAGTCACTGGAATAAAGACTCAAGCATTTCCTCAAAGAAAGAATCTTTCTACTCCTTTCAAGTTTCAGGAAAGAATTTCATGTGGGAAAGGAGTGGAGTGAGAGTCTGCTTCTCTACAGCAGGTGAGTGCATCTGTCACTCCTTTCTGCTCACAAGGTAAAGCAATAAGCAAAATCATTGAGCTCATGTGCTTCTAGTGCTGACCCCTGCTTTGAGCTGCAAACAAGCCTGCCAATCAGTGTCAGTTTTGTCAGGAAATTTTGTGACATGAATGCCTGGAATGAGTCCAGTGATCACATTCTCATAGACTACTGAGAAACTATGGGAGAAACACTACATCGGAGTCCTCGCTGACATTTGCAGTCCAATAACCAAGGTAACAACCTAGAGAAGAAAGATTAGAATCTGCCCACATCCCATTATGGACTGGTCAAATTAATGTGTGTGATTATTAACTTTACGATACTTTAAGATGGGGAAAGAAACAATAATCATCATTGGAAGGAATCAACTCGAGAAATCCATAGCTTCTATTAGGTTTCCATACAAACTCCCTTATTAGTAAGTTTTTTGCATATGGAAAATGAATGAGTCAAGAAAGTTTGTACTGCAGAAAGAAACAATCCCCACATCTGAATGACTTAATACAATAGTAGTTCATTTGTATTTCTAAGGAACAAGATGCTTCAATTTGTAATCAAATAAAAAGAGACACTGAGGTTTAGGTAGATTTTGGTATAAAGGAAACTCATATAGGCATGGACAGAGAACATGGCTTAGAAGTGAGGATCAATTTTTCCATACTCATTCCAGAAACTCCTTCCATTCCTTTGGCTGATCCTTGTTCTTTAGCATTTGTGCTGAGCAATACAAAAGATCTGTAGACCAGCACCTAAGTGATTCCTAACATCACTGCATTATGGTTTATTTTTCTATCAGGTTTCCTTTACTACTAATGGTTTCAGCATAAGGAAAGAAAAGTCTTAAACTACTACAAGGCTTATATTATTAAACAAAAATGTATTTATATTAATCAATTAGCATTTAAAATGAAAATTTGCAATGGTCTGCCAGGAGAACAAAAATAAATAGTAGTTTAAAAATATATTTAATTAGCTACTTGCTTCTGTTTATACGTTTTCATTTATGTTAACTTTTAGAAGAGACTTAAAAAATCTTGAGCCCATAAGATGATCAGCAAATAATGACATAGCTTTAAATAGTCAATCACTGGCACTTGAAATCCCTTCTACTATATGCTTAAAGGAGGAGGGAGAAGAAAATTGAGCTAAAAGGTCTCAGCTAACACATGTCTTTGAGAATTCTCGTAGCCTACCTAGTTTTACTCAAATCCATCTGGTTACTTTTCCTGGTACTGCATCACATTTGGAGGGATAAACTGAGCAGAGATTACAGAGAGTCAGTCCTGGGAGAAGATGGTGATGGCTTCTAATCTGCTTTTATAGGTTTTAAACCCTTGTATCTGAGTCTCCATTCCTTTTTTTCATGTCAGGTTCAGAGCTTTGATGGTGCAAGATTTCCTGAAAGTGGGAAATGTTCTGTTGAATGTCCCTATTTCATTACTAAAAGATATTTTTGCCTTCCTAGGCAGTGCACTCCAAGGGATCAAGCAACCCAGCAGATTTGATTCTATGAGGGCACACTCGTTTCTGCTTTTCCTCTACATATTCCTGATTACAGTAAGTCTTGGTGATTCAAATTATAATATTTACTTAGTTCTAAGTACAATAGTTTGCTCTGTGTGTGTTTGTGTGTGTGTGTGCACGCACATGAGTGCACATGTGCTGGATCTGGTTAGGATCCTTTCTCCTCTGTGCCAATGCAATCACCTTTCCAGGCCTCCCTCCTCCTCTCTGCCCAGGTAGCTAGTTGCTGCTCCCTCAGCACTTCATTGCACTCTGCAATATTTGTACCAAGGCTTCCTTACCCCAGCATGTGTGGGCCATCTTATCTGGACAGTATGCTGTTTGGGACAAGGACTGAGTCTCCCATGCACATGCACCTGGGTTAGTGCATCGAATGAATTAAGAATGAACTAATTCACTCCAATAATAACCAGTTAGCTTCAGGCTGTCTGGATTCTCGTCCTGCCTTGGGTGTGATCTCCACATTTGTAAGAAGACAGGAAAAAGTGTTCTACATCCTTATTGCTGGTCCTCAAGGTAATCAGTCTGCAGAGTTAGAGGAATGCAGGTCTCCAGGTTTCCTCAGCCCTGAACATCTATATCCCTGAGAACCGAGACTGTTCTCAGGTCCCCTTTCCTGCCCGCCTGCTGACACCTGCTATGAGAACATGGCACGGGCCCACCTTTTCCCAGGCCTGTGTTTCCCTATCAGCCTGCCTTGACAACTTAGTTCTGACATCATGTCCCCTGCTGACATTGGCAGACAGGCAATTTGTCAAACATTTGACTCCAGTCTTGTTTATCAATGAAAACAGGTAACAGTACAATATTGCCTTTCCAAGCATCTAAAATACAAAATGGAAATAAAGAAAGGAAAATTATTTCTCTCTGGGGGAAGGGAGTGTTGTATACTTAATAAAGAATGATATCTTCCAATAAATATGTATTACAGAGAAACGTAGAATTTCTGGACAACAAATCTCTACTTACAAGTAGTAAAACCAAAAAGCACAAAGCAGAGCATGCAGGTTTGCTGTTATTTTTTCACTGAAAAATTAAAACTAATGTATTTTTTAGTAAATAAAGAGTATTTGAATATCTCTGTTAACCCATCCTTTGTTTATACATTGCACTGCTTTGAAAATTTACATTCCTAATCAAAGCTGGCAATAAAATTATTCAAAAATCCCTTTGGTTCATTGTTAAAGTGAGATTTCGTAGAGTGAGTTCATTGTTAAAGTGAAATTACTCACAAGAACATGTACCCTCTTCTCTTTAAAATCAGAAGGCATCATATAGTTTTTTAAGTCAATTTCAATCAGCCATTTGGCAAATGATTTTTTGAGGACTTACTAGTGACTAGATTACAAGGCGCTGTGTTCAGGGCAAAGTATACTTGAATGAGTAATACACAGTTTTTGTTATAATGATTACAATTAATGATTAAAGCACTGATTCTTTCATACTGACTTTGCAACATTCAGATCACTCGTGGATTCATGAAAAATATTCACTAGTGTGCCAGTGAGTGCACCAGGTGAACTGGGACATTTACCATTATTTGCTCATCCATCTGCAGGAATATAATCTCCATGGATGCAGTTTCTTTTTCTGTCTTGCTTGTGCCTGTATGTGCTGTATCCAGAGCAGGGAATGGCACAGAGTAATCAGAATAAATGTCTACTGAAAGAAAGAATTGCTTCATTCACTAAATTCTTCAGTTCATCTCATTGTAGAATCCTATGATAGGTTCTATGACAGTTTGTCAGATGAACACATGTGGTCATGGTGCACTGGAGACTCAGTGCATGAGGTGAAAAGCACAGTCTCTGGAGTCATGTCCCTTGGGTGTGTGTTAAAACTCCCAGCTGAGTTATCATGGACAAGTTCTATAGCATCTTTGATCTTTGGCTGTACATTTGTCATTTGAGAGTGAGTGGTCATAATTTATGTCTCACAAAACTGCATGAAGTTTGGATTATCTAATGCATATTCAGTGCTTAGCACAATAGACATTATAGATAATAGTCATTATAGACAATAGCATTATAGACAACTGTTTTTGTTTGTGATGCTGTTTGTATTGTTTAATAATATTCAATTCATCTGAATTTACTCAGTTCTCTAAAATCGTGTGAAATTACCCTGTAAGATGAAAATTTCAAATGTTGTGCTATCTAGGGCATAGCAGAGTGCCTAGAGCACTGTAAATTATAATGTAATTCACTAACAACAAAGAAACCTTGGGAAATTTGATTTCCAGTGGTTGTAACTCCACAGGAGTGAACACCCTCTTTATCTTCTGTGCACACTTTCTCAGCAAATATCTTACAATCAGGCAGCACCAAGTTATTCTCCTTTCCTAGGAATCATGGATGAAAACAAAGTTTCAGTGAAGGGTTGAAAAGAAAGGAGACAAAACCATTCATGGGTCTCCCACTTATAATAACAGAAAAAGAAAGAAAGAAAGAAAGAAAAGTCCTACCAAGAGAACCTCCTAACAATCCTACAAGTGTTTTTATTTATCAGTATTTCCTGACCCAAGGGAAAGGGTTTGAGGAATGCACTACCCTTTCTTAGGTACTCCCCTAATTCATGTTGAACAATTCAAGTACAGACTGGGAACAAACCTAAGCTTCCATTGTACTCTACTGGTGAAACAGTGCCAACACACTAAGAGAAGACTCACAGCACACCTGGATTTAGGGTGTCATCTAGTGATGAAATAGCAGAAGTGACCATAAACTCAGAGAAAATAAGCAACCTGCTTAGATTTTTCTGGAAAGATGGGCACGAACAAAGCCAGATTACAAAGACTACAATAAATACCTAATCCTTCAATGTACAGACAATGTCACACACCAACAAGCATCAAGAATGTTCAAAGAGGGCTGGGGATATAGCTCAGTTGGTGGAGTGTTTGCCTTGCGTGCACAAGGCCCTGGTTCAATCCCCAGCACCAAAAAAAAAAAAAAAAAAGTTTAAAGAACCATGACCTTGGAATGTCTTGGTTTCCTCTTCATTCAGAAGGATAATTTTGCTGATACAGAATTCTTAGTTGATGGGTTTTGGGGTAATTTTTGTCTTTCAGCATTTTAAATATGTCTTCCCTCTGCTGTCTGGTCTCCATTTTTTCTGCTGTAAAACTGGTTGTTATTCTTGTTGAGGATCTCTTATGCATTATTAGTTACTTCTTTGCCATTTTCAATGTTTCTCTCTTTGACTTTTACTTTTCTAGTTAGCTTATATTGTTTTAGTGTGAAGTTCTTTGTCTTTATCTCATTCATTGTTTTTGGGGTGTATAAATTGATGTATTCCATCAAATTTGCAAAGTTTTTGACCATTATTTCTTCAAATATTCATTCTGACCTTCTCTCTTCTCTCTTTCTGGAACTCTGTGTGTATTTGGTATAGTTGGTAGTGTCCCCCAGAGGTCTTTGACTCTGTTCACTTTCTTCATTATTTTTTCTTCCTCCTTCTCCAATTAGGTCATTTGAATTGACCTATCATTGTGTTTACTGGTTCTTTTGTCTACTCAACTCTGATTCTGAACCCCTCTTGTTAATTTTTTACTTCAATAATTCATGGTACTTTTGGATTCAACATTTCATTTAGTTCCTATTTATTTTTTTTTGTTTATTTATTTATTTTTAACGTTTACATAGGGTAATGATGTTTATTTTTTTCCCTTCCCCCCCACCCCTCCCACCCCTCTTTACCCTCTATACAGCCCTTCTTTCCTTCATTCTTACCGCTCTCCTTAGCCTAACTCTAAACCTAACCCTAAACCTAATGCTAACCCCTCCCAACCCCCATTATATGTCCTCATCCACTTATCAGCGAGATCATTCGTCCTTTAGTTTTTTGAGATTGGCTTCTCTCACTTAGCATGATATTCTCCAATTTCGTCCATTTGCCTACAAATGCCATAATTTTATCATTCTTCATTGCGGAGTAATATTCCATTGTATAAATATGCCACAGTTTCTTTATCCATTCATCAACTGAAGGGCATCTAGGTTGGTTCCACAATCTGGCTATGGTGAATTAAGCAGCAATGAACATTGATGTGGCTGTATCTCTGTAGTATGCTGATTTTAAGTCCTTTGGGTATAGGCCAAGGAGTGGGATAGCTGGGTCAAATGCTGTTTCCATTCCAAGCTTTCTGAGGAATCTCCATACTGCTTTCCAGAGTGGCTGCACTAATTGGCAACCCCACCAGCAATGTATGAGTGTTCCTTTTTCACCACATCCTCGCCAACACCTATTGTTGCTTGTGTTCTTGATAATCGCCATTCTAATTGGGGTGAGATGAAATCTTAGGGTAGTTTTGATTTGCATTTCCCTTATTACTAGGAATGTTGAACATTTTTTCATATATCTGTTGATTACTTGTACATCTTCTTCTGTGAAGTGTCTGTTCATTTCCTTAGCCCATTTGTTGATTGGATTATTTGTATTCTTCGTGTAGAGTTTTTTGAGTTCTTTATAGATTCTGGAAATTAGCGCTCTATCTGAGGTATGGTTGGCAAAAATATTCTCCCACTCTGTAGGCTCTCTCTTCACATTTCTGATAGTTTCCTTTGCTGAGAGAAAGCTTTTTAGTTTGAATCTATCCCAGTTGTTGATTCTTGCTTTTATTTCTTGTGCTATGGGAGTCCTGTTAAGGAAGTCTGATCCTAAGCCAACAAGTTGAAGATTTGGACCTACTTTTTCTTCTATAAGATGCAGGGTCTCTGGTCTGATTCCGAGGTCCTTGATCCATTTTGAGTTGAGTTTTGTGTAGGGTGAGAGATAGGGGTTTAATTTCATTCTATTACATATGGTTTTCCAGTTTTCCCAGCACCATTTGTTGAAGAGGCTATCTTTTCTCCATTGCATATTTTTGGAACCTTTGTCTAGTATGAGAAAATTGTATTTATTTGGATTTGTGTCCATGTCCTCTATTCTGTACCATTGATCTACCTGTCTATTTTGGTACCAATACCATGCCGTTTTTGTTACTATTGCTTTGTAGTAGAGTTGAAGATCTGGTATTGCAATACCCCCTGCTTCGCTCTTGCTACTGAGGATTGCTTTAGCTATTCTAGGTTTTTTATTCTTCCAGATGAATTTCATAATTGCTTGCTCTATTTCTGCAAGGTACATCATTGGGATTTTAATTGGAATTGCATTGAATCTGTATAGCACTTTAGGTAGTATAGCCATTTTGACAATATTAATTCTGCCTATCCAGGAACATGGGAGATCTTTCCATCTTCTAAGGTTTTCTTGAATTTCTTTCTTTAGTGTTCTGTAGTTCTCATTGTAGAG
Source organism: Sciurus carolinensis (assembly GCF_902686445.1). NCBI lineage: Eukaryota > Metazoa > Chordata > Mammalia > Rodentia > Sciuridae > Sciurus > Sciurus carolinensis. Next base: position 30,284,617 of record NC_062232.1, read on the forward strand.
GTCTTTCACCTCTTTTGTGAGACTGATTCCCAAGTATTTTATTTTTTTTGAGGCTATTGTGAATGGTAGGTAGTTTTCCTAATTTCTCTTTCTGAAGATTCATCACTTATGTATAAAAATGCATTGGATTTATGAGCATTGATCTTGTAACCTGCTACTTTACTGAATTCACTTATGAGTTCTAAAAGTTTTCTGGTGGAATTTCCAGGTTCCTCTAAATATATAATCATGTCATCAGCGAACAGGGATAGTTTGAGTTCTTCTTTTCCTATTCGTATCCCTTTAATTTCTTTGGTTTGTCTGATTGCTCTGGCTAGAGTCTCAAGGACGATGTTGAATAGAAGCGGTGAAAGAGGGCATCCCTGCCTTGTTCCAGTTTTTAGGGGGAACGCTTTCAGTTTTTCACCATTTAGAATGATATTAGCCATGGGCTTAGCGTAGATTGCCTTTATAATGTTTAGGAATGTTCCCACTACCCCAATTTTTTCTAGTGTTTTGAGCATGAAGGGATGCTGTATTTTATCAAATGCTTTTTCTGCATCTATTGAAATAATCATGTGATTCTTAACTTTAAGTCTGTTGATATGGTGAATGACATTTATTGATTTCCGAATGTTGAACCAACCTTGCATCCCTGGGATAAAACCCACTTGATCGTGGTGCACTATCTTTTTAATATATATTTGTATGCGATTTGCTAAAATTTTGTTGAGAATTTTTGCGTCGATGTTCATTAAGGATATTGGTCTGAAATTTTCTTTCCTAGATGTGTCTCTGTCTGGTTTAGGCATCAGGATGATATTGGCTTCATAGAACGAGTTTGGGAGGGTTCCCTCCTCTTCTATTTCATGGAATACTTTGAGGAGTATTGGAATGAGCTCTTCTTTAAAGGTTTTGTAGAACTCGGCTGAGAACCCATCTGGTCCTGGACTTTTCTTTGTTGGTAGGCTTTTGATGACCTCTTCTATTTCATTGCTTGAAATTGGTTTATTTAAATTGTGTATGTCCTCCTCGTTCAGTTTAGGTAATTCATATGTCTCTAGAAATTTGTTGATGTCTTCGAGGTTTTCTGTTTTGTTGGAGTATAGATTTTCGAAATAGCTTCTAATTATGTTTTGTATTTCACTCGTGTCTGTTGTGATGTTTCCTTGTTCATTCCGAATTTTAGTAATTTGAGTTTTTTCCCTCTTTCTCTTTGTTAGTGTGGCTAAGGGTTTATCAATTTTATTTATTTTTTCAAAGAACCAACTATTTATTTTGTTAATTTTTCCAATTGTTTCTTTTGTTTCGATTTCGTTGATTTCGGCTCTGATTTTAACTATTTCCTGTCTTCTACTACTTTTGGTATTGGTCTGCTCTTCTTTTTCTAGCGCTTTGAGCTGTAGTGTTAAGTCGTTTATTTGCTGATTTCTACTTCTTTTTTTGAATGCACCCCATGAAATAAATCTTCCTCTAAGTACTGCTTTCATAGTGTCCCAGAGATTTTGATATGATGTGTCTTTGTTCTCGTTTACTTCTAAGAATTTTTTTATTTCCCTCCTGATGTCTTCTGTTATCCATTCATCATATAATAGTGTATTATTTAGTCTCCAGGTATTGGAGAAGTTTCTGTTTTTTATTCTGTCATTTATTTCTAATTTCAATCCATTATGATCTGATAGAGTACAAGGTAGTATCTCTATCTTCTTGTATTTGCTAACAGTAGCTTTGTGGCATAAAATATGGTCTATTTTAGAGAAGGATCCATGTGCTGCTGAGAAGAAAGTGTATTCGTTCTTTGTTGGATGGTATATTCTATATATGTCTGTTAAATCTAAATTGCTGATTGTGTTGTTGAGATCTATAGTTTCTTTATTCAATTTTTGTTTGGACGATCTATCCAGTGGTGAGAGAGGTGTGTTAAAATCGCCTAGTATTATTGTGTTGTGGTCTATTTGAATTCTGTAATTGAGAAGGATTTGTTTGACGTACGTGGATGAGCCAATGTTCGGGGCATAGATATTTATGATTGTTATGTCTTGCTGATTTATGCTTCCCTTAAGCAGCATGTAATGTCCTTCTTTATCCCTTCTGACTAGTTTTGGCTTGAAGTCCACATTATCTGAAATGAGGATGGATACTCCAGCTTTTTTGCTGTGTCCGTGTGCATGGTATGTTTTTCCCCATCCTTTCACCTTTAGTCTATGGGTGTCTCTTTCTATGAGATGAGTCTCTTGCAGGCAGCATATTGTTGGATTTTTCTTTTTAATCCAATCTGCCAGTCTGTGTCTTTTGATTGATGAATTCAGGCCATTAACATTCAGGGTTATTATTGTGATATGATTTGTATTCCCAGTCAATTGACTCATATTTGTTTTTGACATGATTTGGTTTCTCCTTTATTTGGCTATTCCTTTAGGCTAGCGCCTCCTGTTGCTGATTTGCATCGTTGTTTTTCATCTCTTCCTCATGGAATATTTTGCTGAGAATGTTCTGTAATGCTGGCTTTCTTTTTGTAAATTCCTTTAGCTTTTGTTTATCATGGAAGGATCTTATTTCATCGTCAAATTTGAAGGTAAGTTTTGCTGGGTATAAGATTCTTGGTTGGCATCCGTTTTCTTTCAGGGCTTGGTATATGTTGTTCCAGGCCCTTCTGGCTTTTAGGGTCTGGATAGAAAAATCTGCTGATATTCTTATTGGTTTCCCTCTGAATGTAATTTGATTCTTTTCTCTCGCGGCCTTTAAAATTCTGTCTTTATTTTGTATGTTAGGTATTTTCATAATAATGTGCCTTGGTGTGGGTCTGTTGTAATTTTGTATGTTTGGAGTTCTATAAGCCTCTTGTACTTGGTTTTCCATTTCATCTTCAGATTTGGGAAATTTTCTGTTATTATTTCATTGAATAGATTGTTCATTCCTTTGGTTTGTTTCTCTAAGCCTTCCTCAATCCCAATAATTCTTAAATTTGGCCTTTTCATGATATCCCATAATTCTTGTAGATTCTGTTCATGATTTCTTACCATCTTCTCTGTTTGGCCAACTTTGCTTTCAAGATTAAATAATTTGTCTTCAATGTCTGAGGTTCTGTCTTCCAGGTGTTCTATCCTATTGGTTATGCTTTCTATGGAGTTTTTAACTTGGTTTATTGTTTCCTTCATTTCAAGGATTTCAGTTTGGTTTTTTTTTCAGTATCTCTAACTCTTTATTGAAATGATCTCTTGCTTCCCGTATTTGGTCTTTTAACTGTTGATTGGTGCGATCATTTAATGCCTGCATTTGCTCTTTCATCTCCTCCTTCAATGCCTGCATTTGCTCTTTCATCTCCTCATTAGCTTCCCTGATCGTTTTAATTACGTACATTCTGAACTCCTTTTCTGACATTTCTTCTGCTGTGCTGTCATTGGGTTTTATTGATGTAGTATCTAGGTTTGTTTGGGACATTTTCTTCCCTTGTTTTCTCATATTGGTCAGTTGTCAGTGGGACCCTGAGATATTGCAGTTTTCCGCTATTGGCTTATAGTGTCCCAGTAGATTTCCAGTGTATCACCTCCCAGCCTTCAGTAGCCTGATGTCTTGGAGGAATCTGATAAAGCAGCGCATCCGAAGAAAACTGCCCCTAGCCCCCTACTGGTTCCACAATTTGGAACTGGCTCTGTGCTGAAATGCTCTCACTGTGGGCCTGCACCGTGCAGCTGGCCGTGTGGGAGGAGCCCAGTGCCGGAGTGTGGAAGGCTACCTTGGGAAGACTCTAGCTGTCCTGCCCGGCTCCAATAAGCCACCTCTATTGGGCCTGCCACCCGGGCCGAGCTTTACCCAGTGGGCAGACTCACCCGTGGCTCTATTTCGGTCCGAGTCTCTCAATGCCTCCCCTTCTTAACTCCTGGGTTCTGGAGCGACTGGGGGTGCAGTCTCCCTCTAGGCCGCCAATTTGGATCGCCCCGTGAAGAGAGCCTGCAGCCGGAGTGGGCAGAGCCGCCTGAAGAGGTCTCTGGCTGCCCTGCCCTGATCCCAGAGGCTGCTTGCGGATCAAGGCTCTCCGTTGGTTCGGGGGCTTGTGGCTGGTTCTATGTAGAAAGTCTCTCACTGGGCGGTCAGCTCCAAGAAACTAGCCTTGAACGGCACCTCCCACCGCAGGGGTCCAGACTACTTGGGGAAGTCTCTGGCTGCCCTATCTGGTCCCTGAATCTGCTTGCATGCCGGAGTATGCTGTGATGCGCTGGCTCTGGGACTCGGAGCTTGTTCTGGTCAGAAAGGCTCTCACTAGCGGGCCAGTTCCGTTCCGAGAACTTGGAGAAGCTGGCTGTGTGGGCGGGGCTGCCTGTGGATGACTCTAGCTGCCCTGCCCGGCTCCGATAAGCCACCTCTATCTGGGCCTGCCACCCGGGCCACGCTTTACCCAGTGGGCAGACTCACCCGTGGCTCTATTTCAGTCCGAGTCTCTCAATGCCTCCCCTTCTTAACTCCTGGGTTCTGGAGCGACAGGGGGTGCAGTCTCCCTCTAGGCCGCCATCTTGGATCCAGTTCCTATTTATTTTGTGAGCCATCCTTTTCCGGGTTTCCTTTAATTCTTTGTCTGTGGTTTCTAATGAACTCAGTGAACTCTTTGAGGATATTTAAGACTATTGATGTAAAGTCTCTATCTAGTAAGTCCAATGTCAGTGACTTCCTAGAGAAATTTCCTGTTATTTTTCTTTTTTTTCCTATTTTTTCTATTTTCATGTCTCAAATTTTTGGTTGTTGGGTGTTTTGAATGTCATAATACAGTAGATAGCTCTGCATATCTTAATTTCCAGCCCCTTCCTTAGAGTTTGGTGCTGTAGGTTGCTATGGAGTTATAGTTGCTAATTTATTTAGTGATTTTCAAAAACTGTTTTTAAAGGCCATAATCTTTGTTGTGGTCAACTAGTGGTTTAACAAATATTTTTTAACATGCTAGATCCAATAAAAATGTAAAGAAAGAGAAAAGAGAAAGGAGAAAGGAGATGAAATGAGAAGAGAAATGCTTTCTTAGAGTTTGCAGATTATCTGTGATTTGGGACACTCCAACACTTAGCTAAAACATTTATAATTCTGCCTTAACCTGCAGTTGCTTTTATTGAGCTTAAAGTTTATCCGGAGGTGAAAACTTAGGGTATTCTTCAGTGTTTTCAGAGAATTAATCCTACCCCAGGCATGTGCGTGATTCTCTACACTCTCCTTTACACATTGGAGCTTTTCAAGCTCCTTATTCCCCAAAGTAGCCCTCTCTCCAGCTTTTCCTCTTAGGCTTTTGTCTATTGTATTCTCTGACTGTAATCTTTTGTCCAAGGTACAACAGTTTGATCACTTATTTTCAATGCTTTTAAGGAACAACACCTTCTGGCCACTTTTATATACTGAAAGAATTCTGAGCTGGGTAAAACAAAGGCAAGTGTCTTGTCTCTGTCTTTCAGGAAACTCCCAGAGACATTATAACATACAACTACAATTCCTTAGGAACCAGGCTTACTTTACCCTCTCCAGAACCAGGTACATGTACTGAGAATGAGGGTTGTGGTCTTTAAGATTGTCAGTTCACTAGGGAAGGGGATGAAGCAAATGTAATTTTAAAAACTACAGAAGTCTCCTACCCTGTTTTGTTGACTTTTTTTTTTTTTAATTCACCACTCACTTTGGTTGTTGTAAGCCTTTGACTATTTTCTTAAAATTCTGATAAAGTTGATTTTAATGGGTTTTTTGTTTGTTGTCATTGGTGGTGGTAGTTTTAGCATTTCTGTAAAGAGATGGACCTTCACAGCTCCCTATTCTATTTTGAAAGACTTCTCCACATTCCTAGATAATATTGGAAGTACAATCATTTAGTTTAGTCTCTCCTACATCAGTGAACCCACAAATGATAAGCAGACAAGACAGTGAGAACAATATGGCTGTAGTTTTAAGCCACTGGCTCACAGTAGCTTTTTACATACAATATTGTAGTATCAGCTGACTAATAATATAATCTGCAGTTATGGTAAGATCAGTCATATGATACAGTAATAGGAATAAATGACAGAAACACTTAACTTAGTAGTTATAAATTCTAACCATGACCTATGGGATATTTAAACAGTTGTAATGTTTTGCCTTTTCATGTTTTGTTATTTTTATCACATAATAAAAATGTGTACATGTTAAGCTTAGAGAAACATGCCAAAATATATTGAGTTGAAAATTCCTGATCTATTTTTCAAAATGAGTCCATAGCTCGTAAAATATAGATTTAACAACACAAAAATGCTGACACTAAGTACAGTAAAACTTGAAAGAAAAGATTAATTAAGCTTCATGAAACTTCAAATTACATAGAAAGATCTCAAGAGAAGAGTGGCTACTTCACCAAGCAAGATGTTTTCTTCATGATATTCTATGAAAATTGCCCTGGGTACAATAAAAAATAATAGTTGGCCCTTTTTGCTAAAATATCTATAATCATGAGATAATAAAAGTGTTACATTTTAATAATTCAAGCATAATGTTCCAGGAATTAAACAGAAAAGATTACCTTCTTGGTGGAGCTTGTTTGGAATATCTATTGTTTGGTGCAAATACTTTTGGCTAATTGGGCAATTTGTTACCTCCAGTGAATTTGCCAATTGGATGATAAGAATGTTATGTGAACATCTTCCAGGCAAAATAAGATATGATAATTATTCTTCTTAACTAGATCGTCTAAATGAACTTTCCTTTCAACAGTAGTCTGTATAGTTCTGTGTAAATTCTTGTATCTTAGAATTTCTAAACAAAATTTTACATTTATCATAGCTACATATACACATTAAGAAAACAGAATTGGCTTCCACTCCATGCCCCATTAAAGTAATAATGTCAAGAATGCAAACAATGTTTTTCATTTTAAAAAGCCAGAGCATAGCATCCATTTATGCTGTTAGATGATAATGTGAATATGCTTTCAATCCTGCGTAATTTCTAGACAATGGTTTTAGTTTAACCAGGAGAAATTTGAGGGCTTAAGTGAAAATGTATCCATTAAGGAATATTCACAGAATATGTACAGAAAGTAATATTGTAGTTTTTTTTAAAAGCCTATCTATACTATCTGGGAACCCCATCTCCTTCCTTCTATAGTTAAAGAAATGGAAAGTAGACTCTAATGGATTTGTTTGAAAATTAAAGAATTTGCTGGTAAATTTGGGAACTCAGTTTCCTTCCTCCTAGTTCTTGTTCTTTTTTCTTTATATCAATTTTCTCAACAAACTTGGTGCTTGCTCTTTGTCATCTTTTTAAGTCCTGAGGAAATAGAGATGAACAGAACATTTCCCTTATCCTTGAAAAACACATGGTCTAATGAGACAGATATATAAACATATGGAAATAATATTGTTTACTTTGCTGAAATGTCCTGAGGATTAAATGAAACACTATGCAAAGCCCCTGGCATAAGATGGTTGTTCAAGTTTAGCTCATTTGCTTAGCCCAGCAGAAACCCTCATTTTTTAAGGATGTAGCCATATTGGTGATTGGTGACTGAAAGAATAAGAGCCATTGAAGTTCCAAAAAAGGAGATATTGATTTATGGAATAGGATTTATTAAGCACAGTCATAGTTCAATTGTATGTTAATTGTGTGTGGTGGGGGTGGTACTGGGGACTGAACTACCCCTGAGCTACATCCCCATTCCTTTTATATTTCATTTTAAAACAATGTCTAAGTTGCTGAAGCTGTCCTTGAACTTGTAATCCTCCTGCCTCACTGAGATTACAGGGATGCACCACTGCACACAGCTCAACCTTTTTTAAAAGTATTTTTTAAGGAAAGAGTAGAAATGTGTTTGTGCAAATACCATAAATTTATGTCTATAGAAGTTAATGTCTAAATTGGATTATAATACTGCTTTAAGTTTTACAATAATTTATTCATGACTGAGAAAAATTCACACACACATATATATATACACACACATACACAACTAGCTGTATGTTTTTTCCATTCAATTTATATTTTTGTTGATATATTGTCTTTTGTTTTATTACATGAACTGATATATTATTGTTGATATGTAAATAAAATTAGTAAGTTTATGTGTATTTCAATGCAATAAAAAAGAAAATATTGATAGTTTGAAATGTATGTTAAACAGCAAAAACATACATAAAAATAAGAAATTGTTACTAACAAAATCAGATTGGAGTTGGCCATTGCAGGGTAGGGAGAGCAAAGGTAGTGACTAGGATGGGGTTTGAGGTCTGGAGAACGAATATGAGGCACCTTCTTGGTGCCTCATATAGAATGAGGATCAGTTTGGGATAAATTACTCTATATTCTGTATTTTTTGTATGCATGTGATGTGTTTCATGGTAAAAATGAGTTAAATTTTGTTGTATGTGTTATGGTTTAAATGTGAGATGTCTGCCAAAACTCGTGTGTGAGACAACGAAAGAACATTCAGAAATGAGATGATTGGATTATGAGAGCCTTAACCTAATCAGTGGATTAATCCCCTGATAGGGATTAACTAAGGGGTTACTGAAGGAACGTAGGGTGTGACTGGAGTAGGTGGGCACTGGGGGTATGCCTTTGGGTTATATATTTTGTATCTGGCAGGTGGAGTCTCTCTCTGCTTTCTGACCATCATGTGAACTACTTCCCTCTGCCATGATGTTCTATCTCATCTTGAGCCCTGAGGAATGGAGTCAGCTATCTATGGACTGAGACCTCTGAAACTGTGAGCTCCCAAAATAAACTTTTCCTCCTCTAATTGTGTTTGTCAGGTCTTTTAGTCACAATATATAAATTGAAATCTTCTGAAAATTAAAAATTGTAGACAGTGGATAAGTTACATATTTCCCACATATAATGGACAAAGACTTTATAAATCACCAAGATTACACCTGTTCCTTTTTGGGTTTCTCTGCTTCCCTTATCTACTAAACACTTCAGAGCTTTGAGTCAATGTTGAAACCAGCCCAAAAGAGTTTTGAGGTTTTTCACAATAGTAAATGATGTGCAGTAAATGTACAGAAGATCTAGTCAGTGTACTTTGATTAAGGAGTTTTGATAAAGGAGTTATATCCTACTATATTTTCCCCTGAAGTTTTTTCAAAGGGACAATTTAAGGAGGAACACACAAAATAAATGGATGTCTGGGCATAGAAAACACTGAATTAAGCTTTATCCACAGTCTAGAGAAATGAGCTGAGCAAAAAAGCTGTTCCAGGCATATAAGAAGTGGAGCACAGAAAACTGAAAGTAATGGTCATCAGAGGAAAGACCTTCTCTCTCCTTGTCACCCTTGTTTTCTTTGGTTCAGTCAATGAAGATCCCACTGCAACCCAGTATAGGTGTATGGAGAGGGACAGAAATTCAGGCAAAAATCAGCTCTGAAAAATAAGATCTGTAATATTTCCAGGACAAAGTTAGGGAAGGAAAGTTAGCATTAGTCAGGAAACTGAAAATCATGGGTAGGAAATATACCAGGTCTACACACAAACATAAGGGAAGTTTTATGTTCAAATGACTTCCAAGGCAATGCATTTTTAGAATACCACCACCATGGCAAAAAGGATTGGAACATCATGTATACAAATAGAGTGCCAATATCATATAATATCTGACTACTGAATTATGCAGAAAGAACTGATTAGGTAATCTTAACTCCAATGAACCTATGGAGAATATTCCATTTAGTAATATCAAATAAGATAATAATTTCTAAACAAAGCAAATGCTTTGGGCGCCTAAAATTATCCTTGAATGTACAATTCCATCTGGAATTGTAGTTTAGATCATTGCTAGAAATGTTGCTCTCTGAACTAAAACTAAAAAACTAAAGTAATTATTTAAAAATTGAATTAGGGTTACATATTTAACTTGCAACATTTTAACCAATATCTGGAACAGATAGATAGATATTTTAAGCCACATTCAGCAAAAAAAAGAATTAAAAAACACCCTTTTACAGCATGTATATAATCCGTAATGGGAAAAAATGTAGCCCTGACTTTGGTAATAATGCTGTTCATTAATGGAAACATTTTTTACTGGGAAATATTTATTAATTATAATCATTTTAGTTGTGCTTATTTTGGGGGGGATACAGTGTGATAATTCCACACATGTATATAATGTGTAACAATCAAATCAAGGTAGTTAGCATTTCTATAAATTTGACTCATGTTAAGGTGATAATTAAGGATATAAAGGAAAAGGGTTAGAAATATGTTAAAATATCTTGTAGAGAGTTTGATGATGCTAAAATCAGAAAGATTATTAACTGTTTTCTCACTGCTTTGATTTTAGACTGCAGAGGAGTCAAGATTTGCTGCCTACTTCCACTCACCAACTTAGTTCATACAGAACATTAAAAGTCATAAGTGGTAGTCATAAATTATAAGTAAGTATTATTATTAAAGAAGTAATAATATTTTGAAAGATTAAGTCTAGTTTGTCTAGTATTCTACCCCAAATAACTTAAACCAAAGACATAGTTTCTCATGTTTACAAAAGGGCACATACAAGAATATTTATTATGGATTTGTTTTCAATAGTGTAAAATTAAAGACAGCCAAAATATTCATCAATATAAGTTTTTTTCTAGAACATGGATGGACCTGGAGATCATTGTGTTAAGGGAAATAAGCCAGGTACAGACAGACAAATACCACATTATTTCATTCATATGTAGAATAGATAAAAGTTTATCTCAAAGAAGTAGAGAGTAGAATATTGGTTATCAGAAGCTAGGGAGGGTAAATGGAAGAGGAATGGGGAGAGATTGATTAACAGGTAAAATCACAGCCAGACAGGAGAAATGAGTTCTGGTATTCTACTGCACAAAAGGGTGATCATAGTTAATAATATTGTGTTGTATAATCCTGGAATAGAGAATTCTGAATACTCTTGGCACAGAGAAATGATAAATGTTGGATATAATGGATATACCTAAATATCACAAGTTGATCAACACATAAGGTATAATGTCCCAAAGCTTCATATTCTACCCCATAAGGTAGTACAGTTAATAACTGTCAATAGAAAGAAACTAAAATAACAGATTCTGAAAGTGCTCAAATCTTGATGGAATGAATGCTGTGACCATAGGGAAACACTGTGTGTTCACTGAAAACAAGTCATAATGCAATAACCTTATGTCTTTTTTACAGAATAACAGTATTAGTATTCTAAGTGAATGCTATTTACAATACTTCCTGATTTTAATAAGATGCATTAAATGTGCCTAACAGAAACATTCTGGAGACATTAGAAAAACATAGGCTAAAAACAATTTCACAGCTGGTTGAACCTCTATTTACAGAATATTAGTTAACCTATCAGTGTTAACCTAGGCAAATATCCTGGCAAGTAACTATTGATCCTATGGGTTTTGGCAACCTTTAGGAAAGCGTTATGACTCATAACTTTCCCTCTAGTTCCATCTGGTGGCTCATTTTTCACTGATCAGTTGTCATAGAATTCATCTCACTTTGTCTTTACATTAAACGTTAGTTATTTAAAAGATATCTGAGATGCTGAACCACTTTCTGGTTCATCTTCAGTTGCCAAAATTAGAATAAATCTGTCTTCAGGACCTGGGTTAGTCTCCAATTCTATAAGTATGAGCTAAATAACTCCATCGAGAAGAGTTAGAGTAGGAAATCACTTTATATTAAATTCCATGCAACTCTCATGAAAGATATACACAAAGTTGCATGCCACAACACATTTCAAACTACAAAAAACTGCATATATAACAATGATTTCATAGATCATATCACCTAGTAATGTAGCCATATAAGTTTGTGTAATCATACTCAATGTTGTTTGCACAATGACAAAATTGCCTAATAACACATTTCTCAGAATTTATCCCATTGTTAAGTGACATGTGTCTATATATTATATAGTTTGGTTTTTTTCTGAGGCATATCATTTCTGCATCAAGCACACATTCTCATATTCTTAGCATCTTCTTTTATTTTCTCCTGGTTTCTCTGTTTCATTCTACAGTAACACCAGCATGAATATTAACCCCACTTTGTGTTTGTTGAGATTTTTATGAATTATGAGCATATTTTTAAACATCGTTTTATTTAAATAGAGTAGTTGGGAACATACCATGGCAGATGAAGACACAAAGGCTCAGAGATAGTAAAAGTACTGATCTGTCACAGTGATTTACTGTGAAGTCTGAGCTCCTACTCAGTTTTTTTGTGAATCATCTAGTTCCCCTTTTCCTTCATCATGTTAGTCAGTAGAAAACCCCATTGTCCCTAGTAATCTAAAGGCAGGGGACAATTTGTGTGCTTTCTTCTTATCTATCTGCAGTTCCAACATATCACTTTTGACCAAACCAACCATGGAGACAAACATGCCCCATGACCCATGGTTCACTGGGACAAATTCCTCATAGCACTGACACATGAGGTCTCAGTTTGAACTAGCATATAGTGTCTTTCCCGGAGAAATGTCTCTAGCAGCCATAGCAAAAGTAATCTAACCCACAGAAACTGAATGGCAGCTCACCACAGGAAGTGCTCCTTGAACTTTTATATCACATCACCCTTTTCTTACCTGCTGACAGCAACCTGCCATAGCATATGGGAAATGAAGTAAGTTTCCAGCACTTCTCCAATGCACAATCCTTTCCAGTCTTCATCATCACCTTCATCATACTCATTCATTACAAATGATATTTACTGAACAATAACTATGGCCAGTAATCATGCCAAACACTATATATGCATTATCTCAGCAAATCCTTCATAGCCCAAAGAGGCAGAAATTACTACCTTTAGGCTGTGAATAACTGAAAGTTAGACAGACCAAGAAACTGACAAGAAAATCATAGAGATAGTAAATTATGGAGCTGGGATCTGAAATTTGGTCTGTCTAATTCACCTAGTATGTAGCATACCTCTCACAAGTAAACAATAAACTTTCCCCTTCCTCATAAGTCTTCCCTTGGCTCTTCTTGTATAATAGATTCCTGTTTGAGATCAAATAAAGAACCAAATAATCTTTTGTCTTTCCAGCCCTTAGATCCTATGAACCAAATCTTGAGCCTTGCTCTGTCCCAGCCCAGCAAGTAGCAAAAATGTTGATAAATGCATGAAGAGTAAGTGAGACCTCACATTGCCAATGATGAGTATCATTCCAGAATTGTAGCAAACAGGGTCTTTCTTTTATTTTGAAAGAAACTTTATACCCTGCAATGAACTTAATGGAAACATTCCATGATAGTGTTTGTCAATATGGTTCAGCACACTTTAGCAGAAAATTACTGAGCACCTGTCATGATCAAAAGGAAATTGGAAAAAGGTCAAGTGTTATCATTGCCCTATACATCAATTCAGTGCTCCAGGCTTTGGATGATTTACTGTAAATTCATTTTTCCACATCATTGTTTTTTGAGGTTCAGATTGTTTGCTAGTGTGTGGCTTATAATTTAAGGCACATAAAAGAAAGTTCTTCTGAAAAAAAAACCTTTATAAAGAAACAAATATAGAACTAGCCATGTTGTTAAAAAGTTTAGGATTGAATAGTATTTTTAGAGATTGGTTGCATTATGGTAGATAACAGCCAATAAAAGCATATGGAATTATCTAATGTCACATGAATATTTATATGTAATAAGCACAACAAAGAAAATCCCAAAAATATGAAAAATATTCTCACTATCTTGGTTGTTGTTCATTTTACTACTCAAGACTTAAGTGAGGCTACAGTGAAGCCATCATTTGATAAATATTGTCTTCATTATTTTGCATTTTAAAAAGTGAAACCGATGTCACTGACCAAAATTCAAGGTACATAGTAGCTAGTTGGTAAATATTTAAATGAGTGGTTGGAAAATGAGTGAAACTGATATTTCCAAACTGGACTCACAATTCTGTAGACATAATTGTGATTTACTTCTGTGCTGATGGAAAAAATTATTTTATTTAAGATTAGCTGAATATCAGATGGTATGCAAATGTTCCACCAGGGTGCTTAATTATTTTTCAAAATCCTTTATTAAGGAATTAAAAAAATTATTCTCAATATAGAAGTCAATTTGTTACCTCTTTCCACTTCTAATAAGCTAGTCAATGAATTTTAGCAAGTCATTTCTACCTATACTATTGCCAGGTCAGGCAGAGACATTATTCCATGTGTATCAATGAAGGCACTTAGCATTAAATAATGACTGTATTATGTATAAACATTCTCCAAACAGTGACAGACCTTTGATTTAGAAGTCTGAGTTGTGGGACACTGTTTCTTATGGTAGGCCAGGGATGCTCAGTTTTCAACTGTTGATGATAAGATATTGATCCCACCATATCTCAAACCAATAATCCAACACAGCATGGTAGCAAGGTGCTTACAAAGACAATATCTGTTCACACAGATATATAGAGATAAGAATATTGTTTATCCCTGTGCACAGCAGTTATCATACACTTCAGAGACATTAACACCCTTGTGTGATCAGATGTTTAAAGAAAGATGTGTTGGGATCACAGATAAAGAGGTTTTATCTGTAATATAATAGAGATTCATATAATTCTTAGTATGTATACAAGCTTCTGAAAATGAAGTACTCTTGACATATTTGTTTTTCATATATCCTGGCACAAGCTCACAGGAGGCTTTTAGTACACATTCTTGCTGACTTATTTCACTATCTTGACTCCTGGGTAGCATAGCACACAAATAGAGGGTATCTAAGATCATGACTACTATATATACTGTTAGTGGCTTCTGGTTCCTGGAAATGATCAGAGATGATACAGAAAATGAAAGTAGGTATTTGTGTGCACGTGTGTGTGTGTGTGTGTGTGTGTGTGTGTGTGTATGTGTGTGTGTGTGTGCATGTGGGCATGCACATGTAGGAAAGAGAGAGAGATTTCCCATCTGTGTTTCAAGAGCATATATTGTTAGTTACATGAATGCATTAAAAGCATACCTAGTTTTGAGGACCCTGGCCTGCCTGCACCCCATGCAGACTCAGCACTGCACACTGTGGCTCCCCATCTACCACCACATTGGGAAGCTGGTGCAGCCATCTTGGATTATCCCAAAAGTGGAAGCCACCATTTTTAAGTGGGGCAACTCCCATCCTGAGACACCTGCTGGAGACTAGAAGCTCATTTTCAGGTACCTCTCATGCATCAAGCTGATGAAGACTGGGAGGTTTGAATAGTATATGACTATTACAGTGTAGATTTTTTTCTTTTTAAATTTTAAATTTTTAATTTTTTAAATTTTATTTTGCTCTATTTTCCTTTTGTTTACCTGTTTCCTTGGAGTCTCTTTCTCCCTTTTCTCATGCTAACACCCAATATCTTTTGATTCCACTTTCAGACTTCCTATGATCTAGTACCTCTATATACTCTCTTCTTATCCCAATAACAATTACATCCTATACCCCTCCCCATCCTCTTTGTCCACCATTATAAATTGTAGACCACATTGCAGAACTATTGTTTATACTGTAGATAATAATCAAACTCATCCTCTGTTATTACGACAATACTGTTAACATCTTCATAGGGACTATTTAGTTTATGGCCACATATTATTTGTATTGACTACTGCTAATATTGATCTCCCCCCTAAAGGTGAGATATTGGAAAGCTGCAGGGTCACTATAAGACTATAGGGGGGAAACTGCAATACTTCAGATGTGCACTGCTGGAGGGGAAGATACAGAAACAACATGAAAAAAACGAGGGAAGAAAGTGTCCCAAACAAACTAAGATGCTATATTAATAGAATCCAATGATAACACAGTAGAAGAAATGTCAGAAAAGGCATTCAGAATGTACTTAATTAAAATGATCCATGAAGCAAAGGATGAGATAAGAGAGCAAATGCAGGCAATGAATGATCACTCCAATAAACAGTTAAAAGAGCAAATGCAGGAAGCAAAATATCATTTCAATAAAGAGATAGAAATTCAAAAAAAAAAAAAAACAGAAATTCTTAAAATGAAGGAAACAATAAACCAAATAAGAAACTCAATAGAAAGCATCACCAACAGACTGGATCACTTGGAAGACAGAACCTCAGACAATGAAGACAAAATATTTAATCTTGAAAATAAGTTGACCAAATGGAGAAAATGGTAAGAAATCATGGATGGAAATTCCAAGAATTATGGGACATCATGAAAACACCAAATTCAAGAATTATTTGGATAGAGGAAGACACAGAGAAATAAACCAAGGGAATGGACAATCTATTCAATGAAATAATACCAGAAAATTTCCTAAACCTGAAGAATGAAATGGAAAATCAAACACAAGAGGCTCACAGAACACCAAATGTACAAAATTACAACAGATCCACACAAAGACACATTATAATGAAAATCCCTAACACAAAAAATAAAGATAGAATTTTAAAGGCTGCAAGAGAAAAGCATCAGACTTGATATAGGAGGAAACCAATACGGATATCAACAGATTTCTCAGCCCAGACCCTAAAAGCTAGAAGGGCCTGGAACAATATATTTCAAGCCCTGAAAGAATGCAGATGCCAACCAAGAATCTTATACCCAGCAAAGTTAACCTTCAGATTTGAAGACAAAATAAAATCATTCCATGATAAACAAAAGTTAAAAGAATTTACAAATAGAAAGCCTACACTATAGAACATTCTCAGTGAAATATTTCTTTAGGAGGAAATGAAAAAGAACAATGTAGGTCAGCAAAGGGAGGAACTACCCTAAAGGAAAAGCCAATCTAATGAGAAACCTAGTCAAGTTAAAAACTGAAAATAAGCCAAAATGACCAGGAATACAAACCATATCTCAATAATAACCCTGAATGTTAATGGCCTAAACTCATTAATAAAAAGACATAGACTAGAAGACTGGATTAAAAGAAAGACCCAACAATATCCTGCCTTCAAGAGACTCATCTCTTGAAGACTCATCTCATAGAAAAAAACATCCACAGACTAAAGGTGAAAGGATGGGAAAAAAGATACCACACACACAGACTCAGTAAAAAAAAAAAAAGTGGGTGTTTCCATCCTCATATCAGATAAAGTGGACTTCAAGTCAAAGTTAGTCAGAAGGAATAAAGAAGGACATTTCATACTGCTTAAGGGAATCATAAATCAGCAAGACATAACAACCATAAATATTTATGCCCCAAACAATGGTTCATCCATGTATGTCAAACAAATCCTTCTCAATTTCAGGAACCAAATAGACCACAATACAATAATACTGAATGATTTTAACACACTGCACTCACCACTGGATAGATCTTCCAAACAAAAACTGAAAAAAGAAATCATAGAACACAATAACACAATCAATACTTTAGACTTAACAGACATATATGGAATATTCAATCCATCAACGAGCAAATACACTTTCTTCTCAGCAGCACATGGATCCTTCTCTAAGATAGACCATACATTCTGCCACAAAGTAGACCTTAGTAAACACAAAACAAAAGAGATATTACCTTGTATTCTATCAGATCATAATAGAATGAAATTAGAAATCAATGATAAAATAAAAAACAGAAATTACTCCAACACTTGGAGACTAAATGATATGCTATCGAATGATGCAATGATAACAGAAGACATCAGGGAGGAAATAAAAAAATTCTTAGAGGTAAATGAGAACAACAATACAACATATCAAAATCTCTGGAACACTCTGAAAGCAATACTAAGAGGAAAGTTCGTTGCATTGAGCTCATACATTAAAAGAATAAAAAGTCGAGGCGGACCAAGATGGCGGACTAGAGGGCGGCTGCATTTCACGCTGCTCCAGGACGCAAGATTCAAAAGAGGAGATAGTGAGAGACTTGGGACCAACTCAAAGCTGCCGGGTGAGTCTCTCCTGTTGGGGAGGCGTCCCGGATGGGGCGGTAGCCCCGGAACGCAGGGAATTTGTGAAGTGGAGTTGCTCGGCGAGACGCCCCTCCCCCCACTGGAGCGGTAAACACGGACAACTGGGATCATCGTAGAGGAGGCGGCTCAGCACAGCGCTTGGACTCGAGCAGCCGCTGGGGCTCCGGGCGGCTGCCTGGGGAGGAGCTGCGTGGTGAGCTGTTTGGACCCAGAGTGACCGCTTCCGAACACCGGGGGGTTGCCCGGAGGAGGAGGAGAGGCCCGGCGGGTCGCTTGGGTCTAGGAGTGACTGCATCAGAGCCACGGGCGGTTGCCAGAGGAGGAGCTGCGTGGTGAGCTGTTTGAACTCAGAGTGGGCGCTCCTGAGCGCCGGGGGACTGCCCGGAGGAAGAGGAGGAGCGCGGCGGGACGCTTGGTCTGGGAATGACTGCATCAGAACCACAGGTGGTTGCCAGAGGAGGAGTTGTGTGGTGAACTGTTTGAACTCAGAGCTAGCGCTCCTGAGTGCCGGGAGGTTGCCCGGAGGAGGAGGAGGAGCGCGGCGTGTTGCTTGACCTAGGAGTGACTGCATCAGAGCTGCGGGCGGTTGCTGAAGGAGGAGCTGCGTGACGAGCTGTTTGAACTCGGAGCAGCTGCTCCAGAACACTGGTGGCCTGCCTGGAGGAGGAGAGCGGTGGGACACTTAGTCTGTGAGTGACTGCATCAGAACCACAGGCGGTTGCCAGAGGAGGAGGCGAGTGGTGAGTTGATTGGACTAAAAGCAACCGCTCCGGAACACCGGTGGCCTGCCTGGAGAAGGAGCGTGGTGAGTCACCTGGTCTCGAAGCCACCGCTCCTGAACACCCGGGCGGCTACCCCAAGGAGGAGGAGGAGGAACAGGGCGGGTCACTTGGACTTGGAGTGACTGCCTAGGGCTACGGGTGGTTGGTGGGAGGAGGAGACCCAAAGTGAGTTGTTTGGATTCCTAGTGACTGCGTCGGAAACCGGGCGGCTGTCCGGAGGAGGAGGTGTGTGGCGGGTCTCTGTGTCTCGGAGTTATTGTACGGGGCTCCAGGTGGTGGCTCAGGGGAGGGGCTGCATAGCCAGGCGATTGGTGCAGAGCAGGGTCCCAGGAGCTAGGTGGCTTCTTGCTGGAAGAGCCGCACAGAGACACGCCTAGGGGCGGAGCGAAGTTTCCAGGGCGGCGGGCAGACTCTCTGGGAGAGGCAGCCTAAGGAGACTCGCCTGCGAAGGGTGAGGCTCCCAGGCCCAGGACGTAGGTCCGGGCCCCTGGGATCATTGCAGAAGAAGACAGCCCAGCCCAGGGGGTAGTTGTAGATTGAGGGGAACCTCTAGGAGGGCAACTGACTAGTGAGACGTCCCCACCGAGTGACTCTTCCCGGCCAGGGGAGGTTTTCCCACAGGGACAGTAAAGTCAGAGACATAGGCACAAACAGGCCTTGCCTCAGCCCGCAGCCTACTTCCCCGTTGGATGACCATTGGTCAACAAGTGGAGACACCTCTGCCCACTAGCAGGGAATATACGCCACCTGAGGGTCACCACCCTAGAGAGGCAGCTTCTTCGTGGAGCTCTGCATTATCAACCTCCTCCAAGACTTCAGGCTACTGAAGGATAAGAGGGGATATACTAACAATCTTCAGGGACATTATAAGTTGATAGAGGAAATCTGCAATATCTTAATGACCCACTGATCCCTGAACAATATGAGAAAACAAGGGAAGAAAATGCCCCAAACAAATCTAGATGTTACATCAATAAAATCCAACGACAGCATGGCAGAAGAAATGACAGAAAGGGAGTTCAGAATGTACATAATTAAAATGATCAGAGAAGCAAACGATGAGATGAAAGAGCAAATGCAGGCATTGAACGATCGCACCAATCGACAGTTAACAGAGCAAATTCAGGAAGCAAAAGATCATTTCAATAAAGAGTTAGAGATATTGAAAAAAAACCAAACAGAAATCCTTGAAATGAAGGAAACAATAAACCAAATTAAGAACTCCATAGAAAGCACAACCAATAGGATAGAACAGCTGGAAGATAGAACTTCAGATATTGAAGACAAAATATTTAACCTCGAAAACAAAGTTGAACAAACAGAGAAGATGGTGAGAAATCATGAACAGAATCTCCAAGAACTATGGGATATCATGAAAAGGCCAAATTTGAGAATTATTGGGATTGAGGAAGGCTTAGAGAAACAAACCAAAGGAATGAACAATCTATTTGAAGAAATAATATCAGAAAATTTCCCAAATCTGAAGAATGAAATGGAAAATCAAGTCCAAGAGGCTTATAGGACTCCAAATACACAAAATTACAACAGACCCACACCAAGGCACATTATAATGAAAATACCTAACATACAAAATAAAGACAGAATTTTAAAGGCTGTGAGAGAAAAGAACCAAATTACATTCAGGGGGAAGCCAATACGGATATCAGCAGATTTTTCAATCCAGACCCTAAAAGCTAGAAGGGCCTGGAACAACATTTTTCAAGCTCTGAAAGAAAATGGATGCCAACCAAGAATCTTATACCCAGCAAAACTTACCTTCAAATTTGATGATGAAATAAGATCATTCCATGATAAACAAAAGCTAAAAGAATTTACAAAAAGAAAGCCAGCATTACAGAACATTCTCAGCAAAATATTCCATGAGGAAGAGATAAAAAACAAAGAAGCAAATCAGCAAAGGGAGGAATTATCCTAAAGGAACTGTCAAATAAAGGAGGAACCAAGATGTGTCAAAAATTTTAAATATGAACCAAATGACTGGGAATACAAATCATATCTCAATAATAACCCTGAATGTTAATGGCCTGAATTCATCAATCAAAAGACATAGACTGGCAGATTGGATTAAAAAGAAAGATCCAACAATATGTTGCCTGCAAGAGACTCACCTCATAGAAAGAGATACCCATAGACTAAAGGTGAAAGGATGGGGAAAAACATACCATGCACATGGGCTCAGCAAAAAGGCTGGAGTATCCATCCTCATTTCAGATAAAGTGGACTTCAAGCCAATGCTAGTTAGAAGGGATAAAGAAGGACATTTCATACTGCTTAAGGGAAGCATAAATCAGCAAGATATAACAATCATAAACATCTATGCCCCAAACAGTGGCTCATCCATATATGTTAAACAAATCCTTCTCAATTTTAGAAACCAAATAGACCATAACACAATAATACTAGGTGATTTTAACACGCCTCTTTCACCACTGGACAGATCTTCCAAACAAAAATTGAACAAAGAAACCATAGATCTCAATAACACAATCAATAATTTAGACTTAACAGACATTTATAGAATATACCATCCAACCAAGAGCGAATACACTTTCTTCTCAGCAGCACATGGATCCTTCTCTAAAATAGACCATATATTATGCCACAAAGCTAATGTCAGCAAATACAAGAAGATAGAGACACTACCTTGTATTCTATCAGATCATAATGGATTGAAGTTACAAATTAATGAAAGAGTAAAAAACAGAAACTACTCCAACACCTGGAGATTAAACAATATGCTACTATATGAT
Organism: Sciurus carolinensis; assembly: GCF_902686445.1. NCBI lineage: Eukaryota > Metazoa > Chordata > Mammalia > Rodentia > Sciuridae > Sciurus > Sciurus carolinensis. Next base: position 30,305,987 of record NC_062232.1, read on the forward strand.
GAATGGATAACAGAAGATATTAGGAAGGAAATTAAAAAATTCTTAGAGGTAAACGAGAACAAAGAAACAACATATCAAAATCTCTGGGACACTATGAAAGCGGTACTTAGAGGAAGATTTATTTCATGGAGCGCATTTAATAAAAGAAGTAAAACTCAAAATATAAATGACCTAACACTACAGCTCAAAGCCCTAGAAAAAGAAGAACAGACCAACACCAAAAGTAGTAGAAGACAGGAAATAGTTAAACTGAGAGCTGAAATCAACGAAATTGAAACGAAAGAAACAATACAAAAAATTGACAAAATAAATAGTTGGTTCTTCGAAAAAATAAACAAAATTGATAAACCTTTAGCCACACTAACAAAGAGAAGACGAGAGAAAATCCAAATCACTAAAATTCGGAATGAACAAGGAAATATCACAACAGACACGACCGAAATACAAAACATAATTAGAAGCTATTTTGAAAATCTATACTCCAACAAAATAGAAAATTTCGAAGACATCAACAGGTTTCTAGAGACATATGAATTGCCTAAACTGAACGAGGAGGACATACACAATTTAAATAGACCAATTTCAAGTAATGAAATAGAAGAAGTCATCAAAAGCCTTCCAACAAAGAAAAGTCCAGGACCAGATGGGTTCTCAGCCGAGTTCTACAAAACTTTTAAAGAAGAACTCATTCCAATACTTCTCAAAGTATTCCAGAAAATAGAAGAGGAGGGAACTCTCCCAAACTCATTCTATGAAGCCAATATTACCCTGATTCCTAAACCAGACAGAGACACATCGAGGAAAGAAAATTTCAGACCAATATCCTTAATGAACATCGACGCAAAAATTCTCAACAAAATTTTAGCAAATCGCATACAAAAACATATTAAAAAGATAGTGCACCATGATCAAGTGGGTTTCATCCCAGGGATGCAAGGTTGGTTCAACATCAGGAAATCAATAAATGTCATTCACCATATCAATAGACTTAAAGTCAAGAATCACATGATTATTTCGATAGATGCAGAAAAAGCATTTGATAAAATACAGCACCCCTTCATGCTCAAAACACTAGAAAAAATAGGGATAGTGGGAACATTCCTTAACATTGTAAAGGCCATCTATGCTAAACCCATGGCTAATATCATTCTTAATGGTGAAAAACTGAAAGCATTCTCTCTAAAAACTGGAACAAGGCAGGGATGCCCTCTTTCACCACTTCTATTCAATATCGTCCTTGAAACTCTAGCCAGAGCAATTAGACAGACCAAAGAAATTAAAGGGATACGAATAGGAAAAGAAGAACTCAAACTATCCCTATTTGCTGATGATATGATGGTATACTTAGAGGAACCAGGAAATTCCACCAGAAAACTTTTAGATCTCATAAGTGAATTCAGTAAAGTAGCGGGATATAAGATCAATGCACATAAATCGAAGGCATTTTTATATATAAGCGATGAATCTTCAGAAAGAGAAATTAGGAAAACTACCCCATTCACAATAGCTTCGAAAAAAATAAAGTATTTGGGAATCAATCTCACAAAAGAGGTGAAAGACCTCTACAATGAGAACTACAGAACACTAAAGAAAGAAATTAAAGAAAACCTTAGAAGATGGAAAGATCTCCCATGTTCTTGGATAGGAAGAATTAATATTGTCAAAATGGCCATACTACCAAAAGTGCTATACAGATTCAATGCAATTCCAATTAAAATCCCAATGATGTACCTTACAGAAATAGAGCAAGCAATAATGAAATTCATCTGGAAGAATAAAAAACCCAGAATAGCTAAAGCAATCCTTGGCAGAAAGAGTGAAGCAGGGGGTATCGCAATACCAGATCTTCAACTCTACTACAAAGCAATAGTAACAAAAACGGCATGGTATTGGTACCAAAATAGAAAGGTGGATCAATGGTACAGAATAGAGGACACGGACACAAACCCAAATAAATACAATTTTCTCATACTAGACAAAGGGGCCAAAAATATGCAATGGAGAAAAGATAGCCTCTTCAACAAATGGTGCTGGGAGAATTGGAAATCCATATGCAACAGAATGAAACTAAACCCATATCTCTCACCATGCACAAAACTAAACTCAAAATGGATTAAGGATCTCGGAATCAGACCAGAGACCTTGCATCTTATAGAAGAAAAAGTAGGTCCAGAGCTTCAACATGTCGGCTTAGGACCAGACTTCCTCAACAGGACTCCCATAGCACAAGAAATAAAAGCAAGAATTAATAACTGGGATAGATTCAAACTAAAAAGCTTTCTCTCAGCAAAGGAAACTATCAGCAATGCAAAGAAAGAGCCTACAGAGTGGGAGAAAATCTTTGCCAATCATACTTCAGATAGAGCGCTAATCTCCAGAATCTATAAAGAACTCAAAAAACTCTACACCAAGAATGTAAATAATCCAATTGACAAATGGGCTAAGGAAATGAATAGACACTTCACAGAAGAAGATGTACAAGCAATCAACAAACATATGGAAAAATGTTCAACATCTCTAGTAATAAGAGAAATGCAAATCAAAACCACCCTAAGATTCCATCTCACCCCAATTAGAATGGCAATTATCAAGAATACAACCAACAACAGGTGTTGGCGAGGATGTGGGGAGAAAGGTACACTCTTACATTGCTGGTGGGGCTGCAAATTAGTCCAGCCACTCTGGAAAGCAGTGTGGAGATTCCTTAGAAAACTTGGAATGGAAACACCATTTGACCCAGCTATCCCACTCCTTGGCCTATACCCAAAGGACTTAAAATCAGCATATTACAGAGATACAGCCACATCAATGTTCATAGCTGCTCAGTTCACAATAGCCAGATTGTGGAACCAACCTAGATGTCCTTCAATTGATGAATGGATAAAGAAAATGTGGTATATATATACAATGGAATATTACTCAGCCATAAAGAATGATAAAATTATGGCATTTGCAGGCAAATGGATGAAACTGGAGAATATCATGCTAAGTGAGATAAGCCAATCTCAAAAAACCAAAGGAAGAATGATATCGCTAATAAGTGGATGATGACACATAATGGGGGTGGGAAGGGTTAGTGTTGGGGTTGGAGTTGGGTTTAGGGAGGGGGGCAGGAATGGAGGAAGGAAGGACTGTATAGATGGAGGGGAAGGGTGGGAGGGGAGGGGGGGAAGGGAAAAAATGGCAGAATGAATCAAACAACATTACCCTATGTAAATTTATGATTACACAAATGGTATGCCTTTACGCCATGTACAAATAGAGAAACAACATGTATCCCATTTGTTTACAATAAAAAGAAAAAAAAAAAAAGAATAAAAAGTCAACAACTAAATGAACTAACATTACATCTCAAAACCCTAGAAAAAGAACAGATCAACACCAAAAGTAGTAGAGAGGAAATAATTAAAATCAGAACTGAAATCAATGAAATTGAAACAAAAGAAACAATTCAAAAAATTGACAACACAAAAAATTGGTTCTTTGAAAAAGTAAACAAATTTGACAAACCCTTAGCCACACTAAGAAAGAGGAGAGAGAAAACTCAAATTACTAAAATTCCTGATTTAAAAAAAAGGAAATAGCACGACAGACACCATTGAAATACAAAACATAATTAGAAGCTATTTTGAAAATCTGTATTCCAACAAAATAGAATATCAAAGACAATCACAAATTTCTAGAGATATATGATCCTCCCAAACTGAATCAGGAGGTTGTGCACAATTTAAATAGATCAGTTTCAAGCAATGAAATAGAAAAAAAGCATCAAAAGTCAACCAACCAAGAAAAGCCCAGGACCAGATGGATTCTCAGCCGAGTTCCACAAGACATTTAAAGAAGAACTAATACCAATACTCCTCAAAGTATTCCAGGAAATAGAAAGGGAGGGAACCCTTCCAAACTTATTGTATGAAGCTAGTATCACCCTGATACCACAACTTGACAAAGATGCATCAGGAAAGAAAACTTTAGACCAATATCTCTGATGAACATAGAAGCAAAAATCCTTACAAAATTCTGGCAAATTTCATACAAAAACATATTAAAAAGATAGTGCTCCATGATCAAGTGGGATTCATTCCAGGGATGCAAGGTTGGTTCAACATCTGGAAATCAACAAATGTAATTCATCACATCAGTAGACTTAAAGTTAAGAATCATATAATTTTATCAATAGATGCAGAAAAAGTATTTGATAAAATACAGCACCTCTTCATGATCAAAACATTAGAAAAAATAGAGATAGTAGGAACATACCTCAACATTGTAAAGGCTATCTATGCTAAGTCCACAGCCAACATCATTCTTAATGGAGAAAAATGGAAAGCATTCCCTCTAAAAACTGGAACAAGGCAGGGATGCCCTCTTTCATCACTTCTATTCAACATCCTCCTTGAAACACTAGCCAGAGCAATTAGACAGACCAAAGAAATTAAAGGGATATGAATAGGAACAGAAGATCTCAAGCTATCACTATTTGCTGATGACATGACTCTATATTTAGAGGATTCAAAAAACTCCACCAGAAAACTTCTAGAATTAATAAATGAATTCAGCAAAGTAGCAGGATATAAAGTCAACACACTTAAATCTAATGCATTTCTATTCACAAGTGATGAATCCTCTGAAAGAGAAATTAGAAAAAACTACTCAATTCACAATAGCCTCAAAAAAATAAAATACTTGGCAATCAATCTAACAAAGGAGGTGAAAGACCTCTACAATGAAAACTACAGAACACTAAAGAAAGAAATGGAAGAAAACCTTAGAATATGGAAAGATCTCCCATGTTCTTGGATAGGCAGAATTAATATTGTCAAAATGACCATTCTACCAAAGGCACTATACAGATTCAATGCAATTCCAATTAAAATCCCAATGACATTCCTCATAAAAATAGAGAGAGCAATCATGAAATTTGTCTGGAAGAATAAGAGACCCAGAATAGCCAAAGCTATCCTGAGCAGGAAGAGTGATGCAGAAGGTATCATAGTACCAGACCTTAAACTATACTACAGAGCAATAATAGTAACAAAAACAGCATGGTATTGGCACCAAAATAGACAGGTAGACCAATGGTACAGAATAGAAGACACAGAGACAAACACACATAAATACAGTTATCTCATACTAGACAAAGGAGCTAAAAACATACAATGGAGAAAAGATATCCTGTTCAACAAATGGTGCTGGGAAAACTGGAAATCCATATGTAACAAAATGAAATTAAACCCCTATCTCTCACCCTGCACAAAACTCAACTCAAAATGGATCAAGGACTTAGGAATTAGACCAGAGACCCTGCACCAAATAGAAGAAAAAGTAGGTCCAAATCTTCATCATGTTGGCTTAGGATCAGACTTCCTTAACAAGACTCCCAGAGCATAAGAAATGAAAGCAAGAATCAATAAATGGAATGGATTCAAACTATTTTTTTTTCTCAGCATAGGAAACAATCAATAATGTGAAAAGAGAGCCTACAGAGTGGGAGAAAATCTTTCCCATACGAGCTTCAGACAGAGCACTTATCTCCAAAATTTATGAAGAACTTACAAAACTTTACACCAAAAATACAAAGAACTCAATCAATAAATGGGCCAAGGAACTCAGCAGACACTTCACAGAAGAAGATATACAGGTGATCAACAAATATATGAAAAAGTGTTCAACATCTCTAGTAATCAGAGAAATGCAAATCAAAACCACCCTAAGATTTCATCTCACCCCAATTAGAATGTCTATTATCAAGAACAGAAGCAATAATAGTTGTTGGCATGGCTGTTGGGGAAAAGGCACACTCATACATTGTTGGTGAAGTTGCAAATTGGTGCAGCCACTCTGGAAAGCAGTATGGGGATTTCTTAGAATACTTGGAATGGACCTACCATTTGCCACTTATCCCACTTCAAATCAGCATACTACAGTGACATAGCCACATCAATGTTTATAGCAGTTCAACTCACAATAGCTAGATTGTGGAACCAACCTACCTAGATGCCCTTCAATAGATAAATGGATAAAGAAACTGTGGTATATGTATACAGTGGAATATTACTCAGCCATAAAGAAGAATAAAATTATGGCATTTGCAGGTAAATGGATGAAGTTTGAGAATGTCATGCTAAGTGAAATAAGTCAATCCCCAAAAAAACCAAAGGCCAAATGTTTTCTCTGATAAGAGGATGATAATACACAATGGAGAGGGGGGCAGGGGATAAGAAAAGAATGAAAGAATTTGGATTGTGTGGAGGGAAATGAGGGGAGGCAGGAGAAGGAATGATAGTGGAATGAGACAGATATCATTACCCTATGTACACGTATGATTACAGGAATGGTGTGAATCTACATCGTGTACAACCATAGAAATGAAAATTTGTACCCCATTTGTGTACAATGAATCAAAATACAGTCTGTAAAAATAAAATTTTAAAAAAGAATAAACATGTCATGAAAAAGAAAAAAAAGCATACCTAAAATAATTTTTCCACCCATTTACTAATCAAATTTCCCTCAAATTTCTATAATTAAGAAATCAGTATTTCACAGTATTTTGCAATAAATGTGTTAAATTTGGAAGCAAAACAAAATAAAAATTTCTTTAGTTTTCTTGTCATATTATTCTGGAGATAAAAAGAGACCTCAAATATCATGTGTTCCAATTTCCACTACATCACACCATATACAACAATCAGCTTACACTGGATCAAGGATCAAAATGTGAACATGAAACTATGAAAAGAATACTTTGGGGCAAAGAATTTTGGATAAGACCCCAAAAGAACAGGAAAAAGAAAGCTAGACAAGTGGGATAATATCAAATAAGTAGCTTCTGAACAGCAAAGGAAACAATCAGCAGAGTCAAGAGTCAACCTACAGAATGGGAGAACATTTTTATCAACTACTTATGTGACAAGGAGTTAATATCCAGAATATATAAAGAACTCAAACAGTTCAACAGCAAAAAAAAAAAAAATCTAATTTAAAAATAAGCAAGTGAGTCAGGCACAGTGTCACATTCTTATAATCCCAGTGACTCAGGAGGCTGAGGCAGGAGGATTGCAAGTTCAAGGCCAGTCTCAGCAATTCAGTGAGGCCGTAAGCAACTTAGACACTGTCTCAAAATACAAAGTGAAAAAGGGCTGGGGATGTGATTCAGGGTGAATAATGGCACCAAAATACATCTAGAGGAGGGGAACTAGTTCTAATATTCTATAGCATAATAGGGCAATTATGTAGTCTACACAATTAATTATTCATTTCAAAATAACCAGAGAAGAGTTTGAAGATTTACAACACAAGAATGGCAATATTTGATCCCAGCATCTAGGGAGACTGAGGCAGAAGGATCACAAGTTCAAGGCCAGTCTCAGCAACTTAGTGAGGCCCTAAGCAACTTAGTGAGACCCTGTCTCAAAATTTAAAAATAAAATGAAAAGGGCTGGGATATAGTTCAGTGGTAAATTGTCCATGGGTTAAACCCCCAGCACCTCCTCCCATCACCTCCCCCCAAAAAAAGAGAGAGACAGAAATGACAAATTTGAGATGATGGAAATGCTAATTACCTTGATTTGATCAGTACACATTGTATACACGTATAGAAATGATCAAATCAGGGTAATTAGCATTTTCATCATCTCAAATATTGTCATTTCTCTCTCTCTCTCTCTCTCTCTCTCTCTCTCTCTCTCTCTCTTGCAGGGAGGTACCACAAGCACAACTATTATATGTCAAAAAATGATTTTGCTATTTGGGGACTGTGAAAAGTTCCATATGAACATTTGGAATGAAGCCTCACCCCAAACCCTGAGAATCAGAACCTACTTTTTAACAATATATTCTAGGTGATAATTATGCACACTAAAATTTCAGACCCATTACTCTAAGAGTGTTCCCCCCACCTTGGCAGTTGCTTTGTGACAGGCACACCAATCAACCCTGCTATGAAGGAATTGAAGAGAGGAGAAAAGAAAGGAGCAAATAATCAAAGATGAATGATTGAGAATATACTTACGGCTGCTTTTGAAGGAAATTCCAAAGTATACCCACAGCCCAGGGTAAGTTTCAAAGCACACTTTGAAGGATGTATTAATGTAGCAAAAATTAGAAAATATTATTATTGCTAATTTATGTAGCATCCAGTTTTTTCTTTTGATGATTACCTGTATAGGCATACTCTCCCATTCTAAAGCTCTATATCTGTGGTTTTCAACTGAGGAATATTTTGTTGCAAAGGGGACAATTGACATTTCGGTTGTTCTACTGGAAGGATTACAAAGAAACATGTAGTGGGTAAAGGCTGAAATACTGCTACCTAGGATACATCCTCTAATGAACAGTACAGCCATCTACAACAAGTAATTATCCAGCTCTAGATGTCAATAGTACTATTGAGGCTGACACACTCTGCTTTACAATATATTATTTTATGGGAATATATTTATGATTTCCTGAAGAGACAAAAATCTCACATAAAAGTGGAGAAAAGCAGTTAGAGATCTCCTCTGGCAAACCAGTTCATTGTGAGAAGCTGAATGATTAAGATAATAAAAACAACAGAGTAGTCTCAAGTTGTGCAAGCTGGTAAAAATGCATATGTAGCCCTGGGGTGTAAAGTTTATTTTCTTAGTGTGTGCTATAAAGTGAGATCCGGCCTGTGGAGCTGAAATATCTGTGAGGATTCTCAACCATGGGTCCTTGTGATCTTGTGGAAAAAATGTTAAGCGTGTCACACAGAGTAACAGTCAGGAGTTTATTAGGAAAGCTAGAGAGTTCAATGATCAGGACAGAGTGAAGGGATGGCCTCTGGGAGGTTGATGTGGCCACAACAAAGTTGGGGTTTCCAAAGGTTTTGAGTCCCCTTGTTCTTGCATAAATCTCTCAAATCCCTTTAATTGGCTTATTAACCTATGAATAGCCCTCAGCAAGCGTCCTCTGTGAGGGTGTTGATGTCCTCAAACAAGGGGTAGTTATGACATAGTTTTGACAATAAGGGAGGGTTGTGGTAACATGGTCTAGAAACAGTAGTTCCCTTAAGAGATTATAATTAACTATATCTGGGGGAGGTTTTGTTATACCAGGCCCCATTTTCCTGAAGCTTGTCTATGATAAGGTTCCCCACGATTTTAAGCAACTGCTCCCTCAAGGAATTATAATTATCTACATCTTAGGGAAAAATAGGCAAAATAGTTCTCATTCTCCAGATGCTTACCTGCACCAAAAATGTTCCTTGTGTTTCTAGTTTTATGATTCATGGATTTTAATATCTGCCTTTCATTGTCCTTTCCCCTACCCACCTGTTCATGATTGACTAACCTAACCTACCTAACAGTATATATATTAAACATTGCTGATTGTTATTATAAAAGCAGCCCAGTAACAGTTCATTTTCTACCTTTTGATTCTTGTTAGTGTTGAAAACATCAAAATCCAGGAGCCATCTATTAAGCGCCCTTGAGATAATGCCAATCTATTACACACTCCACAGAAGTTAATACTGACTTTAACCACTTGTGAGAGTAATTTACAGTTTTTAAAGTGCACAATTATAAAACCTGTGAAATAGTTATTCTGATTGTGCTGTTTGCTGTCATTTCATGAGATCACCTTCACTCTGTTGGAGTTATTGAGCCTCCACTGAGGAAAACCATGATTGCAGTATTGACACAGGAATCCATCAGTCAGCTGTGGGTATTGGGAAGTTTCCTTATACAGAGACAAGGTGTTAACTGTCAGAGCAAGGTTAAATAGGAGGTGCATAACAGACAGCCCTTGGGAACATGAAAACTGGGAGAAGGTAGAGGCATGGCACCAGGGATCTGGCAGGCTCATGGTGTTGAGACTGGGGCAAAGGACAGTCAGTGTAGATGATGATTGATTGGATCAGTAAGATGGGGCTGATTCAAAAGGAAATAAAATGCTAATACCCCCAGAGCACTTCCCTTCCTCGCCTGTTTCCAAGGTCACCTGCCTCCAGGGAATTGTTCCTCTCAGAAAGGAGTTGTTAACGAGTATCCCTAGGTAGGCTCCTTTCCCACCATTGGTTATGCCACCTTTTGGGCAGGATGGGAGGAGTGGACATGAGAAGAAAGAAGCCTAAAATCTATAAAAGAGGCAAGACACCTCCATTCCCTGGGACACCAGCTCTGGACCCCCCTCCTCTCCAGAGGAGTGTCTTGTGTCCTCTTCTCTTCTCTTCTCTTCTCTTCTCTTCTCTTCTCTTCTCTTCTCTGCCTTCTGCCTAGATCTGTTCTACATCTCCAAAGTTCAGAACACATGTTTTAGTAGTGTGCCAGGTGAACTTATGGGAACTGGAGGAAAATATTCAGTCATTCAGTAAACAATTCTATGTAAAAATGAAAAACAAGCTGATTGATATCTGATTTTCACACTTGGTTTGCCTACTGTAGGTTTAAATGCTACATCATATCCTAAGGAAATCCTTGGCCTGTCCACAGCAATAAATTGATTAGTCCATTTACTCTCAAGATATTTTAACAGATTATGGATTCAAATATATTCAGGTATGTGACCTTAACATATTACATGATAAAACTTAGCTGGTGGCTCTAGTACTTCCCATGAGGAAAGAGACTAGGCTTAAGAGTCACTGCTCCAGAAATGTTTGAATTCAAATTGGTGTGAAAATGGATTTTAGAGGACAGGAAAAGGGGAAATACTAGGAAACAATATTGACCAAATTATATTGTGATATTGTGTGCATGTATGAATATAAAACAACAAATCCCACTATAATGTGTGTGTGTGTGTGTGTGTGTGTGTGTGTGTGTGTGTTATTTTGTTTGGTTTTGTTTTTGTTACTAGCAATTGAATCCAGAGGTACTTAACCACTAAACCACATCCCCAGCCCTTTTCATTTTCTTTTATTTCTTTCTAAATTTCTTAGGATCTCACTAAGTTGCTTAGGGTCTAAATTGCTGAGACTGACTTTTGAATTTGTGATCCTCCTGCCTCAGTCTCCCAGGCAGCTGGGATTACTATGTCCAGCTTATTATTCATAATTTTAATGCACCAATGAAATATGAAAAAAAGAAAAGAAAATAGGTTTTATTCAATGCTGTCTTTGAAGGAAGATAGAAGAAACTTCTTAATTGTTTCAAAACTCTCTATCTCCAAAATTCCTGAAATTGAGCAGAACTTTAAAAGGAGAGGAGGCAAAGAAGAGACAGCTGCAGAGAAGGGAGACAAAAGGCAGGAAATGTACGTATGTAGATTTAGTTAACCTGCCTAAGTGGGCAATCTTCATTCCCAACTTCTTGGGGAGGGATGATCACAGCCCCTCCTCCACCCCTCCACTCAACTCTCAACATGAGAAAGTCATTCTCAACTTCAGATGGCCAAATTCAGTTTCTTTCAGAATCTTCATAATATTACATATTCGGATGAGGTATGGACATAATATCTTCTGTTTTCCACTGTGGTTCACTGATCAACCCCTGACAAAGCACACACACACACAAAGTAGTTATTAGACATATCAATTTTTTCTTTTACAAAATGATTGGTTTTAATCTGCTAACCTTTGGGGGGATTACCAGTGACTGTCAATAGTTGCTACCTCAAAGGCACTTAAAGACAAACAAACATACATGCTATCTATTTGTGACTTTAATATTAAGTGGATTTTTGCAAAGAATAAGAAAGTTGTTGAAAATAACTTGTCCTATGTAGAGAGTATTATAAAAAGAGGTGTTTTCTGTTTGTTTTTTCCATTTCTAGGTGGCTTTGTTGTGGAGAAAGGTATGTGTCACATATAAAAACTCTAAGATCAGGTCATTTAAAGACTAGGCTCCATTTTCTAACATTTAAAAATCACCCAGAAGAAAAGTTTCAGTGAAGTGTCAATGTATTTGATAATCTCTTAAAATTTCGAGACCCTTTGGTAAGTTTGCAAACACATCTGATTATTCCCTCATTAGAGAAGATGGAAATTTTCTTGCCAAATTTCAATGAAATCCTTTCAATATTTAATAATGATTACAAATTGAGTTCCCTCATTGATGAATAAGTATAGCCAATGACACTCTTCTTCCATAAGAATTGACTTGCCGTTTCAGCTATGAGAGCTACAAAAACCAAAAATCAAAATGAACTGAACATAGAACCACAACCTTGAATACTACACCATTAATGGAATACCAAAGGTTAAGAAATAAAGCACATTCACGTCATACTGCTCACACTGTTAATACAAAACATAAAAATATTTTAAGGTATTATTTTATCTTTAAACTAGGGTATTTCTTCATTTTGTATACATATTATACTTGTATGTATATAATATTTCAGTGCATAAATACCATTGAAAGAGACTGATTCATGGGCAGTCATCAAAACATACTTGTAAACTGGACATGGCGGCACACACCTGTAATCCCAGCTACTTGGGAGACTGAGGCAGGAGGATTGCCTGTTTAAGCCCAGTCTGGGCAACTTAGCGAATTCCTATATCTAAATAAAAAGTAAAAAAGGTCTAGGGATGTAGTTCAGTGGTAGAGGCCCCTGGGTTCAATCCCCAGTACTATAAAAACAAACAAACAAACAAAATACTCCTATCTTTTGTCTCCAATTGTCCTTTCAAAATGAACTCTGTGGGAGAGAATTCTTCCTCTGTCACCAAGTAAAAGTTCCAATAGATAGGCAGCATGTCTTATCTAAATATTCTTAGGTAATGGGTAGTTCTATGATGACCTTCAGTTGCAAATATTCAGTTTCTACTCAGTGATTAGAAAAGATTCTGTCCAGTTTGGGACTCATCAGTTTGAACCTCATTCAAACTAGTACAGGACAGCTCACCTACCTTTGGGGAAGATATTTGATCTGTTTCTTCTTTTTCTTCAGGTCTTGTTTATTTTCACTCATTAGTGTGGTCTCTAGGCTTCCCAATGTCTGGTGGAGATTCAAGAGGAGAGGAAGTAAATGGGGCTTTCTTACTTGACTTGTGTTATAAGAGATGGTTTGCTTTCTCTAGGTCTAAAAGATATTTGTACCTGACTACATCTCACTGGTATAGAGTCACATATATCTTGTGATATAATCCACATGCCATCCAAATGTATCATAAACAAACATTTGTGTCTATTATAAATAATTATATATATATATATATATATATATATATATATATATCCCATATATACTGTGGGTTCTTCTAAGTCTCTTCTACTGTATCCTTCCTTCTACACTTCTGTGATGGACATTAATATTGGCATCAGATCTGCCATTTTGCTGCTGCCATTATTCTGCCTCCCATACCACTTTACAACCCAGATTATTAGCCCACAAACTTCCTTGCCAGTCAATGGTCCATTGTTATTAGCCCACAAAATTCCACTACTTAAGAGAAGCTCCTCTGCCATTTTCTTTCTCTCTCTCCCAGCCCTGAGAGGGGACACTGTGGTAGTCCGCCTAATAAAATCTCTTGTGCAAGTTCCCACATCCTGGAGTGGTTTTCTGGGTGCATTCATTGGGGCTGCGACTCAGACCTCACACCCCAGAGTGCTTGCTCCCCTGGATTCAAGGATCTGAGCTGCCTCAGGGCCTGAACTGAGCCACATTTTTCTTACAATTAATGTATTGTTTTTCCAGAATTAATGTATTCTGCTAACTCCTCTGCTTCTATGTTTTTATGATTTGTTAACTTTAAAAAAAGAATTTTATTTGGAGTCTGAAATCCGAAACCAATTCAGTTTCTTGGATCTGTATTAAATACTACCTGGACTGAGCATGTTTTACTCTCTCTATGTTAAATAATACTGATAAACAATGTTGAAAATTTTTCAGAGTAGACTTATCTGCAGAGCCTAAGCAAGGCAGATGTGATGGTTCCTGCCCTGGATTCTTTTGATCTTGCTTGAGAAGATTCCTGGTAAGTTATGAAACTTAGTAAAATCATAGCAAATTTTATTAGAAGAGATAGGAAAAGGGTAAAGGGGACACTCTAAAGGGAGAGAGTGGGTTCTCTCAGAGAAGAAAAGGATCACATGCTCCTTCTGCCCTCCAATTTTATTGGGGGTCCTAGGGAAGTTTCTAGTATCCTGCCCCGATCCACCTCTTGACTTTTGACTGACAGCAGGACGACATCAGACTTTTAAGTCCCCAGTGCTCATGCTAAAGGTCCAAGGTAACTCTAGGTCTCTTTAGCCCATGTTGACCAGTTCTCTCTGGAACTTGTTCTTAAAGATTTTGTGATTATGGATTATGGGGAATTACCCTTATTTCCCAGAGTTCTGGAATCTGGTTTGTTTAAGGGCCACAATGTCCCCCACTTCACGGTAACTTTGCAGGGTGCAGCCTTTACGGTCTCCATTTCTCCCACAGATAACAGAGTGTTTGCTGAGGAGTATAACATGTTCTATTGGCTTAAACCAGGAAGGGCTGCAGGTAAATTGCTTTTTAAAAGAAAACCTATGGGGGTCATCACAGTAAGCCCAGTGTATAGACTTATCCCCTTAACTTTATGTTCCCACCACTCTTGCCTATTTGTTACCCATCAAGAACAAGCAAAAATAATTCACCTACTTGTTCCACAAAACATTTTATACTATAAGATAAGACTGAATCAACAAAAATAGTTGCTTTTCAAAACTAATAGCTTGCACATCAGGTTTCACTTCAGGACCCTTCCCTCTGCACCCCTAATCCAAAGATTTTCTATCATATACTCTGCACAATCCCCAAGAGCATCTCACCTCATTGAGATCCATCTTTATGTCACTATACTCAGGTTCTAAAATCCTGTGAATATTGTCCTCTGACTTTTTTGGTTCTGAGAGCCTATTAAGGCTCTGTCAAATTCTCCCTTATGACAGTGAATCTAATCAACTTTGCTTTGCTTGCTCCACAGGTGTTTTATTGCAGTGAGTCTGACTGTGTTTTGCTTGATCAACAGATGTTTTGGATGGTGTCTAAGAGTTCACTTTGGTTAGTGTTTGGCCCCTGGGCTGCAATGCCCTGAGTATACTGTTTATCAATCCCAAAGAAAGAACATGGAGGACTCAAAATAGAGGTTTTGGACATTTTATTACATACCCCTTGGTAGCAGCAGATTGGGATACAGTTGGAGGGCTGCACTGTGCCTACAAGCAGGGGGAATATATAGGATTGGTTGCATGACCATTGCACAAGTGGAGTTCTTCAGATGTTTTATGAGCACATTCTTTTATTTTGCAATCAAGTTCATTTTGTTTTGATTCTTAACTAAAGATCAGAGATAAAGGAAGTAACTAATTTCCCCTTCCATTTCCTTCATTATCACCTTCTTTAGAATCCTTCTTACCTCACTGGTTAGTGTTTACCCCAACAAAGTAGTACCCTTACTTGCCTAGGCAAGAGTTATCTTGGGCAAGTCAAGGTGGCTACAGGCCATTGTCTCTGGCTTTTCAATCTTGAAAAACACATCTTCTCCCATCAACAAATTCTAGGCAATTGCAGTATTGTCACTTTTCCTTTGCTTTCCCACATAACATCTCACTTGCCTTTGTGATTTCTAGTCAGTAGTGACAGTTCAGTTAACTGATTCACAAACTTTAAAAAACACATACCATAGTCGTATTGGGTACATTAAAACCCTTCTCTTTAGGCTTAAGGTGGGATCCAACCACCCTCACCTCTCCACCTTGATATTGGGGGGTAGTAGATAAGACCACTACATGGCAACTGTTTCTTCCAAAGAAATCTCTTTACAAATCCACGGTTCTGAATCTGCTCAACTTATCAGTGGCTTTAAAGTGTTTCTAGTTTTAAAAACTGTGAAGCTCTTATTTTCTTTGAAAATTTGCATTTTGGTCTGGAAATTTCACTTTGTATTATCAGATTTATTGTGCCTCAGTCAAAGCTTCTAATGTGACTGCTGTGTTTTCTATATTTGTCTTCATTCATTTTATCTTGAATGCACAGGAAAGGTGGTCTAGATCAGAGACAAGTTTCTTAATCATATGTGCATCCCCCCCTCACACACATACCACATGCACACCTTGTCCCAGGCTTACCTCTGGAGCTACTTCATGAGAACTAGGTCGATTTTCCTACACAAGTAGCCAAACACTTTTTCTTTGTAAAAGAGAGAGATAGAAGTAGCTCCCCCAACTCCTCAAAGGGTGTCTTTAAAAACTTAATGGGTCTGAATCTTAACTCCAATTCATTGACATGCAAACAAAATCAAAATCTTTCCAGGAGTCACTTAGCTTCCAGGAGTGCCTGTGCTTTTAAAGGGACCCAGAGACATGTGCAAATTCTCCAGCCTCCTTCCTCCTTGAAATGTGAATACCTAGAGAGGTAGCTGCTGCAGTTTCTCTGGCATCTTCAGAACTTAAGGAGGGGACCTAGTCAGTTCTGTAAGCAAGCCCTGTAAAATGTGAGATTTTATTATCTCTTCAGATCAGATCAATTAAGGGGGCAAAGAATTATAGATCTATTTCTCAGGGTATGTAAAGAGGAAAGGGTTTCTGGAGAAAATGAAAGCTAACATCCCCAATACTTTTATTTTATACATTTCTGTAACTCAGGAGGCTAACACTTTTGTAAGAGCACTGAGAAATTCAGGGTAATTTTATTTTTCTACAGAGATATTCTGCTACATTCATATATTTGGGAGCGCATGTACCAATGTGTATTTTATTGAAAAGCATATGCTGTTAAAAATAATTTTATGGACCAGTGATCCAGCCCAGTGCTTTTAATGTTTGGTGTACAGACAGAACCACCTTGGGAATCTCGTTAAAATGTATACAAGCAGGTTCTAATTCAGAAGTTCTGGAATGAAGTTTTAGATTCTGCATTACTAAATTTCAAAGGAGATGCCAAAGTGGTTGGTCCTCAGACCACATACACTTGACATAACAAGCCTCCAGTTAGCCTCCCTGTTTCAGGAGATGGATCAGAATTGTAAATTTTCTGAGCTGGGAAATTAAAAACTGAACAGTAACTAGAATGTTATTACTCATCTTTTATCTAGGCAAGAAGATGAAGAGCAAGAATATGGGTCAGTGTTGGGAAGAATACATGAATTGGTTAAAATCAAAATGGGGTAGAGAAAGGACAGGAGGTTTTCAAAGAAGGCTGGCTGAAGAACTGAGATGCAATAGGCAGGAGATAAGATTGGGTCAGAAAAGCAAAAGAAAATATCAGAAAGAAGATCACAAGCGACCAATATAATATGGTATTTCTGGGTCATGTTTCATTGGGTAAATGTACTATAGGATGCCAGTTTTGCTGTGCTCCTGAGCAATGTGAGGTTCTGGTTTTCTGTGTGTGTTTTGTGTGTGTGTGTGTGTGTGTGTGTGTGTGTGTGTTGGTGGGTTCTTTCAGTTTTTGGTTTGGTGAAATTTTTTTTTTCTTTTTTTGCTTCAGGGATTGAATCCAGGGGTTTTTTACCACTGAGCCACATCCCCAGCCACCCCTCCTTTTTAACATATTTTATTTAGAGACAGAGTCTCACTAAGCCGCTTAGGACCTCACTAAGTTGCTGAGGTTGGTTTTCAACTCAAAATCTTCCTGCCTCAGTCTCAAGAACTGCTAGGATTACAGGTGTGCACCACCACAACCAGCTGGTGAATTTTGTTTTTTTAATGGTACTGGGGATTGAATGGAGGAGCACTTTACCATTGGGATACATCTCCAGCCCTTTTGATTTTTTATTTTGAAACAGGGTCTCACTAAATTGCCAGGGTTGGCCTCTAAATTGCAATCCTTCTGCCTCTGCCTCCCAAATTGCTGGAATTACAGGGATGTGCCACTGTGCTCAACTGACATTTTGATAGATTTTAAAAGAACTTGAGGAGGTGAGGAGATGGTCTAATCACTGAGAATGTAACAGAGCAGTTCAGGGAGGTATTTTTTTTTAACAAAAGTATTCCCTCCAAAAAATGTTTTTTTTCTTAAAGCCACTTCCTCCTCCCTGCTCAACCATTCCCTTAATCTATTCCTTCATCTTTAACATCTTTTCTCAGTGTATTCTAAATTCTAAAGGAAACCCCCTGCAATGCCTCTCCTCTCCTCAGTTCAAAAGGCAGCATATTTATCTAAAAAGATGTGCACACTGGTCTCAGGAGATTGAGGTCTCTGGTAGATGTGATAAGGAAAGAACTGAGACTAGGAGACAATGAAGGTCATGATGTCTTAGAAGAGAGAAAACCCTATGAAGTCCCTGCTTGTTTTGCTACTGCACCCTCTTTCCCTTCCATAAAAGCTTTCTGCAGAGCCAGGTGCACATCTAGAATCCCAGTACTTGGGAGGCAGAGGCAGGAGGATTACAATTTGAGACTAGCCTCAACAACTTAGCAAGACCCTGTCTCAAAATAAGAAGGACTGGTTAGGTAGACCCATGGTAAGTGCCCCTAGATTCAATCCTCAGTACCTCCTAAAAAAAACTTACCACACCCATGATCCCTCCATACCCCATGGAGCTTTATGACAGGGAATTCTCTATCTTCTCCAAAGCTGGCTCTGAATAAAACCTGGATATTTTTTCCTTTCCAACATATCTCCTGGGTTTTAGTGAAGCATCACAAGTGATAAAGACTTTCCTCCCCAGATTCCCCGATTTTAGGAAGACAGGGACCCTTCCTGAGTGGAACCTGTTAGGCAGTAGTTAGAGGTAAGCAGTGGAATAGAAACCAATAACATGGCAGGGACAGGGTCTCAGGTTTTCTTTAAAATGTTTTTAAGACTAATGAATAATCAAGTTACTTCTAAAAAAATAACAGATGCACTAACCCTGAGATTAAATACATGGAAACTAAGGGCTCAATTAAGAAATATGTCAAGGAAACAGATGGAACTTACTCCTGACAGGATCTACTCAGGTTATTGTAAAGTTAGGATTTAAGGTCAGAGGTTTCTCAAGGTATTTCAGAATGAAATTTTCTTTAGTAGCACAGGTATAGTAAAATGAAGCCACTCAGTCATTGACCCTGGCATTTGCATTAACGTAGGATTGACTTGTCAATAAAGACCCCCTTGAACAGGATGGTCTAGCAGTTCCAGAGAGGACCGACTATGGTCAAAAGCTTCCTGGCCTGGTGTGAAGGAGCTAAATATCTGACTGGTAAAGACTGCAGAAGATGAAAACCAATTCTGGCAAACGTCAAACAGTAATAAATTTAGAAGCAGCATTGTTTCCTTTGTCGCTCTCTGCTTAGAGATGACCTACTCTGTCTCATAAAACTGTTCTTTGCTTGAGCCTTACTTTAATTTCACTCAATGAAATTTTCCTGCTTGACTTTTCATGTCTGACTTTAAATTCTCTTTCATCAGGACACAAGAATCCAAGTTTGGAATTCTGGTCCCCCACTCTCCTGTGACAAAACATAACAGTTCTTTTCTTTGCTTGTTTCCATATGTACTGCTATATGCCATGTTTGGGAAATTTTTTTTGAGGCAGTTTCCAAACTGATAATAAAACACATTGCTGAAGTTGGAAAAACAGGACTATAAAATATCCTAATCTAACACAAAAATATATTTTCTTATTCCATATGTTTTAGAATAATTTCCAATGTTTTCCCTATCAAAAACTTTTTGCCATTTTTCTGTTTATTTAGGTAATGTGGACATTTTGGAGAGCATGTAGGGACCAGTCATTGTTCACAGCACTTTTTGGATAAACTTAAAGTGTATATGAACAGGGGGTCCCATTGCCAAGCAGGTATCCAGGAAGAACTGATGCTCTCTCAGTCTCTTGCAAACAATCATGAAAGTCAGAGTGTCTCACCTCCATAGCACATTCCATGTTTGTAAATTAATGTTTCGAGACAAGCTATTTAAGTGAGGCACCACAATCATTAGAGGCTAATGAATCAGGATTTCTAGTTCAATGACATGAACGAAAAAAGAAAAAGAAAACTAATGGAAAAAGACAATTTTCTTAGCCTACTTACCAAAGTCAGGGGAAAATATACTCTTATTTCTGAACTTTAAAAATGTTTCACAATGGTTTTATTTATAAATGACTGCAGATTGTTTCAGACGTAATTTACCATATTGAAAGTTGAGAAATAAATTTTTTTACTCCAGCTAAGCAACATGTGTGGTTATTATAAAATGAAAATCTTGACAAAAATATCAACCTATGACTAGCATTTACTGTCTAAAATAAATGTCCTGCTTTGTTTGAAACAAAAAACCCAGTAGTGATATTAAATACCCAGTAGTGGTATTTAATTTGGGGTATCTACCAGTTAGGTAATCTAGTCAACCATGAATAGCAGGTAGGTAGAGAGAAACAATAACACATAGAGAGGACATTAGACATACACACTAAGAAAATTCATTAGTCACAAAACTGAAACCCCAGAGAACCTTATCAAAAGTAGGGAAGAACAAAGAAAACTGTTATCAGGTGACCTTACTACCTGCCAGGGAAGGAAGGAAGCTACGCCATAACTGAGGCAGGACAGATTAGGGACCCTTGCTCCAGTTCCAACTCACCTCAATTAGCAGAACTGATGTGAGCTTAAGGACCTCTTTTTCATCCTGTCAATTATTAAAGGAGCTAACTTCCCCAAAGTATAAACAGTAAGATCCTGTTTTTCAGAAAGATTGCCCAACCATCCTGGGTTTGACCTATAGTAACCTAGAAAGGAGAATCCTCTACTTAAGACCTCATACATATTTCTTGCATCTCATGTATCTAAAGCAAAATCTAGGAACAAGCATTTAGTGTATCCACAATAAACATTATGGACAAGGTACAGGAATCTGTCAATCACTCCTGGCTTAGCATAAACTACTCCTAGCAAAAAGTCTGCCAAAGGTGAACAAAGAACTCAAAAGGGCATATAAACCCAGAACTCCTCTGAGTCAGTGGGCAGATGTCATTGTCATGCTCCTGCTACAAGGGTGCAGCATATCCTCTTCCAAATAACTCTTTTAATTGCTTTCCTTTGTCTTCGTGAATTCTTCTCACCTTCTGTCACATAGGTTCCATGAAAATAATGATCTCTGACCCAGAGAGGGTCAGTATTAAGGAAGATGGAAAGACTTCATTATTTCAAAAGTTTCATCTCTAAAAAGTTCTGGGAAGAAGAGAGCTTTGAGATAAAACCCAAAGGAATTTCATAGGGTTTAACTCCTTCTCAGTCCAGGAAGCCTTTCTTATCACATCAAAAGGAAGCTAAACTCCCTGGGACCAGCTTCTGCATCCTCCCAAATTTCAGAGCTACCAAATTCAGTCCAACTTCAAGACAACTCTGCCTCAACTCTGTAGGGAACACGTCAACTGCCCAGAGGTGGCCATTCAGTTTGTCCTGAACATATGCACATTCCATCTTCCTAATAAACTTCTGCTTATTACTCTGTGTGACCTGCTCAAATTTCTTTCTGCAAGATTCCAAAGAATTAGGGGTCTTTTCGACCCTGCATGGCCTTGGCTCTGCAGTCGATCCCACTGTGACTTTTGGAGCCCCACCGCTTTGGGGGCCGTGATTCCATGAATGTGGGAGGAGCCCATTATCATTTATGTCTCTCCTAGTGGGAACAGATTTTGAGTGGTTTCCTGATAGTGGAAAATAAATGCAAAGAATCATGATGATTCTTTAAATGAATCTTAAAACATTAAAGCCGTTAAGCCATTTGTCTTTCCTTCCCACAAGGGTAATAAAATTTTCATGTCGTCTAAATTATTTTCACTTTCCTAACCAGTTTCCAGGTTGCTTAAACCTGAAGAAAATTTCAACATAGAAACAGTAGAAACTGAGTGTCTGATTCTATGTGGAAAGGATGGATTTAGCGGGGGATTTTTTTGTTTTTGTTGTTGTTGTTGTTGTTTGGTTTGTACCAGGGATTGAACCTGGGGCACTTAACCATTGAGCCACACCCCCAGTCCTTTTATTGTTGTTATTGTTGTTGTTGTTGTTGTTATTATTATTATTTGAGACAGGGTCTTGCTAAGTTGCTGAGGTTGGCCTTGAACTTACAATCCTCCTGCCTCAACCTCCCGAGCCACTGAGATTACAAATGTGTGACACTGCTCCAGCTTGGCATTGTCTTATATGATGGTTTCAACACTCTTCTATATAATAACAGCAGAAAATGATGATGAAGCAATCAATAGAATGACTGTCCCCATTAAAGTAATTAAAACCTAGAACTTGCCAGGTGCAGTGGCACATGCCTGTAATCCCAGCAGCTCGGGAGACTGAGGCAGGAGGATCATGAATTCAAAGCCAGCCTCATCAACTTAGTGAGGTGATTAGCATCTCATTGAGACCCTGTCTCTAAATAAAATATGAAAAAAGGGCTGGGGATGTGACTCAGTGGTTAAACAACCCTGGGTTCAATCCTCAGTACCAAAACCAAACAAACAAACAAACAAACAAAAAAAAAAAAAAAAAAAAAAAAACCTAGAACTTCCATTCTCTCTTCATTTGATGATTCTGGACTTCTTTTTACTTCCTCTACCTGTCTGCACTTCCACTGAAATGCATTCTTGTCGCAAAATTCTCACTTTTATCATTAATTGAAAATATTATTAATGACCTCTGTTTCAGTCAGCTTTTCCACTACTGTGATTTAAAGACCCGACCAGCAAAATTGTAGAGGAGGGAAGTTTATTTAGGGGCTCACGGTTTCAGAGATCTCAATCCACAGGCTCCATTCTCCTGGGCTTGAGATGAGGTAGGACATCATGGAAGAAGAGTGCGTAGGAGGAACCAGCTCATATTATGATCAGAAAGGGGAGAGGGGGAGGGGGAGGGGGAGGGAGAGGAGAAGGGGGAGGGAGAGGGGGAGGGAGAGGGAGGAGACTCCACTCTCCAGATACAAATACATACCCCATAGCCATGCTCCCAATTCCTACCTCCTCCAGTCACACCCCACCTGCCTTCAGTTACCACTCAGTAAATCTCCTCAAGGACTAATTCACTGATTAGGTTAAGACTCTCACAACCCAATCATTTCTCCTCTGAAACTTCTTGCATTGTCTCACATGTGAACTTTTGGGAGACACCCCACACCCAAACCATAACAACCTCTTTCTTACTGTTCAACTTTTTCAAGAATTTGCAATCAGAAAGATTTGAAAATGACCAGAGAAGGAACCTTTTTGGAATAGATTGTATCTGCAAGTCATTAAAACAGACTATAAACGCCTTTCCAATCTATATCCATTTAATGGTATGGGTTAGAATAGAGCTTACTTACAACAGTTTCCAGAATATATTTATTCACATAGAGATATGTAAGCATTTGGACTTTTAATAGTTCTTAGATAGAGAATGTAGGTCTTCAGTTCTCATGATATTGTTAATTCCTTTAATCAATGCTGGTGCATAAACAATAAAGTCACGTGGGAAGTTTGAAGTCTTATTCTACTCCGATGATATACTGTCTCTAATTTAAGGACTGAAAATATTCATAAACTTAAATTGGAAAGTTACCAGTATAATCTTGGGTTTGTAAGATACATAGTAGTGTACACTGCCAATTCTCCAATTCTTTTTTTTTTTTTTTTCTTTTCAGTGCTGGAGATTGAACCTAAGGGTGCTCTACCACTGAGCTACTTTCCCAGTCCTTTTTATTTTTTATTTTGAGACAGGGTCTCAGTAAGTTGCCCAGGCTGACCTTGAACTTGTGATTCTCCTGCCTCAGCCTCCCATGTCACTGGTAAAACCGGTGTGTACCACCATGCCCAGCTGTAACAGTGCCTTTGACGATTAGAGAGAAACTATACATAATTTGGGCAAAAGAAAGCTATTTCTTGCCCATTTCCAAGACCAGTAATTGAATTGAATTGAATTGACATGGCATGATATTTCAAAGTAGAGGTATCCACAAGATGCAGTGCTTGTCCTGATATGTATCTCCACCAGACCAGTAAATATGGTAGGTTCAGATCTCAGAAGACAAGGTTTGCACCATCCATGATGTGTAGGTAAGTTCATTCCCCCCAAGTACACATTCTCAATCTGTTCTCTGTCAGTTATGAGCATAACGGAAAATCTAACTCATCTGACTTTGGTCCAAATTTGCCCTTTAGAGTTTTGCTTAATTTTAGCATGAACTTATGTATTTCAACATTTCATCATGGTTTTCATCCTTTCTTCACTCACCTTAATGCAATAGACCTTATATTCTTGTGAATAAGGTAGGAGACATAGAAAGATAAATAATGGCGCAAGGCAGCACCTCTAAGATGACAAGCATGTTGACATAGGAATCTTTATTTCTTCTGAACCTTGTTTTGACTCAGATATTATAATCCTATAAAATGGAAGCTTTCTGTTCTTTGCTGGGTTTACCTTAGAATTGTTTTTATAGTTTCTGGCCCTGTAAATTCTCTCCTGTTCTAAATGCTATTTAGAGAAATGGTGATAATTTCCTTCCAACACTTCACTCTAATCTCTGAAGACCAAATGCTCCTAATGATTTACCCTCAATGCTGTCCTTGGCAGGTGACTTAAAACCCTGAACTATTGAGAATTATTGATTTTCTGCATGCATAAGTTATTCCAACTTTCTGATTCATGGTAAATAGATTCCCATTCTATAACTTGACTTGTTCGGAAAATACCCTTTGCTTTCTGGATGCTTAAAGAACAACTTCAATGATATAAGCCCACAATATTTTGAATAATTTTATCTCAGATGCTAAACAACATTTATAGTGAAACTAAAATAATTCAAAAACGAAAGGTAGTTTTCTGCCCAGTTTTAGGAGAAATGGCCAATTTGGGCATTGGAGCATACTTATGAGAAATAATAAAAGTAGAAGCATTCTGGCATAGAATTCTAAATAAAATCCACCATAAAATATGTAAAAGTGCATGTAGGTTTAAATTTTCGCTTTTGAACAGAAGATGGGTGGGTGGAGATATGTGGGAGCTGAGGAGCACAGAGAACATGATTATTATTCATTATGGTTCAGTGGAGAAAAATGACTAAAGAAGCTGGGCTACAGTCAGCAGACTTAGCAAAAATTCTTTGTGATACGAATTCAGTGCTGCATGAGAACTCGTGCTTTGTACTATCTGTGAAACTCAGGATAAAATTTCAATGAAGATCACCACTTAACAGGTATTTGTAGTTAAATAGAATCTTTCTTAGAAAGAACTTAACTAATCTTGATTGATAAACACCCACTTGGGCTTTTCTTTTGATTATAGCTACATAAACTCTTATGTATCTGTATTGAAGAGATAGTTCTCCTGAGTTTGAAAGGTTGGTTACTAAGGATTATGAATCATCTCGTGGAAAGCAGACTATGCTCTACTCCGAGTTACTCCATAAGGTATAGCTGTGCCTAAAGTGACCTGAGTTACTCCATTACATAAAGCTGTAGTTTGCCATAAGCTACTCCATTTTGAGTGTAAGTGCTGAGGTGGAATGACTCTATACCTTGTTTGTACAAGTAAATAACCACCATCAACCTGGTACCACCATAAGGCACAAACTGATAAATAAATTATCATGCAAATAAGTATAACGACCCGTGAGCTTATTGAATCAGAAGCACATGGATGCATCAGCTTCAAACTCATTGGAATAAACAGACCCATGAGCTTATCAAACACACCAGACCACCAAGTGATGCAACCCCCTCACTCAAGACCCATAAAAGAAGGAGCATCCTGAGTCTGGACATAGATGCATCCTATTCTGTCAACTAGTCACTCTTCATGAGCCTTGTCCAGGAAAATGGTCACAGCAACAAGCCTCCAAATCTCTGCCCTTGGGCTTTAGCAGAGTGTGGTTTCTCCTGCCTGTGAGGTCCCTGTAAGTCCCACTCCAAGCTGACATCTCAAGCTGACATCCAAGCTGACCCGGAAACTGCCCTGTGTCCGACCCTGACCTAGGATGAGTTCCTGCACTTTGTGCCCTGAACAAGTTCTGTGACTGGTTCCTAATCTTATCCGATCACCTACCGTGACTCTTCTCATCCATATCCACCCTCTGCCCTTGCTCCCAGTTCAGCCTCCTGAACCCCTGTGGTTGCCTTAACTCTTTCTTAGCCTTTCCATGACCTATATATATAATTCTGGGACGAGTGATATGTGACTTGAGTGTTACAGAGATTAGAAATTAAGATGGGAATAAAAGAACCTGTGATCTCCTGGACTATGACAGCCAGGTGACCCACAAGTGTTCAGTGAACTGCTACTGGTAAAGGTGGTACAGCCTGTGGTGTTATTGTTATTCAATAAATTCTCACATTGTAGAAAAACAAAAATGTATTTGATCTGTGGTCTATGTTAATGACATAGCTCACTCACTACAATTGGTGTAGCCGGCAAGATTCCATTTATTAAAGAAGGAACCCAATGAGTATATAGACTATATGCAAAGTAATTGGAAATATACAACATTTTCTAAACAAATTAAGCCATTTGGCAATATAGATAAAATTCAGCACCCATACCAAGAACTCGAGAACAGAGACTTAAAACTTGCTCTGACAATCCAAGACCTGGCTTGTGCCATGTCGCCACCTGTTGTGGGTGAAATCCACCTTGGGCACTGGATGGAGGGCATTCCTCTGATCCATGGATATCAAGGGCCAATGTCTGGAAAGCTGGGAAGGCAGATTGCCTACACCGTGCAGGGTCTCATCTCTTGAGGAATTGGTTAGCAAAAGAAATACACAAATCAGGAGAGAGAAGGGAGGGAAACCTCACATCACACATCTATGATTATTTCTCCGTAAGGCAGACTATAGAGTTATACTCTAAAAAGAAATTATTTGAGTAGACAAGAAAATTAACTAAGAAACATGCTAGCTCTGGGACAAAAGATAAGTGACAGTATACAAAAGGAAATGCCCTAAAATGATGCTCACCTTCAGGGATCCATGGTACCTCACTGTGCAGGAGGTTACAAGGAAATTTTCAATAGCAGTCCCAGAGGATACAAAATTAGATTTAAAGGATCCTAATAATGTGAACCCATTAATACATACAGCACTAAGAGAAGAGTTGTAGGGGTGCCAGGCTAGCTCAAGGGCAGGTAAGAGCCTCCGAGTTGAGACCCAGACCCGGGGAGTTGGGTAGAAACAGGCTTGTGGCTAGCAGCCTGCAAACTCGTTTATTGCAGGAAAAACCATACATTTTATAGACTTTTAGCCCAGTTACAATGTGCCACGGGGGATCAGACCACCAGGCCCCTATACAGATTCCCTTGGTAACACTAAGTCAATTTGGGGGCAGTTGTTTACTGTCCTGAGTGGTCAGAGCAGAATGCTCCTCTCTGCAAGTTTACACACTTGAGACATTCACTGCTGTGAGCCAAGAACTAGGATTTCTCCCAACAAAGAGTTACCTGCAATATATTTTTTTAAACCTTATCAGGACATAAGGGCAAACAATGGGCATTTAAAGTACTTAGGCATTATGAATCTGCAGATAACATAATGATAATATAACAGATGATCCCCTGGGACCATGGAACCCCATCCTGAGGACCCAGGAGACTGAAATGATTCTTGGGGGGAATCTATGTGGCATGACCAATTGTAAATAGAAAATTATAAGTTATAACTAATAATAATTATATAATGGTAATATAATTATTATATTATAAACTATAATGTTATGAAATAATATATAACTATAAATTATAATTTTTATAAGTAATGAATTATATTGTAAGTATGTTAATATTATATATTATATTAATTATATATCAATTGTATGCAATATATTAATATCGTGCCATAATATTAATATATTTATTCATATTATATATTAATAGCATATATGATTAATATATGGTATATATAATTATGATAAATGTTACATAATTACAAATTATATAAAACATAATATAAATTAATATACTAATATACTATACTATAATTAATATAAAACATATGCTTATGTATTAATATGCAAAATAAATTAATATATTAATATTCTGCTAAGTATGTATAACACAATTTATATAATAAAATATATCATATTAATATATTAAATAATATAAGAATATATTATATGTTTTATTAATACATAATAATTAAAATATATTGTTTATTATAAACAATAATTTATAACTAACAAAATAGTAATAGATTATAACCATGAACAAGGAGGACCTCAAAACTTAGCAGAAGAAAATGTATACACCAGGGCAGAATTTCTGAAACTTAAGACAGACTTTAGACAGAAATAAGCCACAACTGCTGATTGGCTTGTACACCTGTGGGATGCAGGAGCAAATACCAGCCTTGAGCAGCTCTAAAATGAATCAGATCCCCTCCTTAGCAGAAAATACAAATTTAAATCATGAGAAAATGTTACCAGTGGGATGTCCAATTGGAGTCCAGGTTCTTGGCATCCTGAACACAGTGACAAAGTATAGATTTATCGAAGGAGAAAATAACAGTCTGGGACTGGGGATATAGCTCAGTTGGTAGAGTGCTTGCCTTCAAACAAGGCCCTGGGTTCAATCACCAGCACTGCAAAAAAAAAAAAAAAAAAAAAGAACAGTCTGTAAGGTAGAATGAGTACCCTCGGTAAAGCAGGGTATGTGGGGCTGGGAGACTCTAGGCCCACTATTGGGAGATTCTTGTCTTATATATTGGGTTGTGAGGTGTTCCCCTTCTTCCATGGACATGATTGAAAACCCACCTCACTTTTTCCATTGATCTCTTTATGATAATTAAATAGAGTGCTGCCTGATTTTCCCCCATTGGTTACTTCATGATACCCAATTAGAAAAATGAACCCAGGGTGGGAGCTGCCATAGGGGATAAGTCCCCCATCACAGGAGTTGTCATGGTAATGGGACTTACAGTAAACAAGGACATGAGAACTCAACTCCAATCTTGTACTCCAGTCATTTTCTTTTATCCTTCATCGGCCATTTTGACATCCCTAAACATCCACCTAACAATACGAAGGTTCACAACTAAGCATCCAAATTCCTGTCATTATGGAACTGGATAGCAGTAAGCCGGAGAACAAGAAACCCTTACTGAGAAACCACAAAATTTGGCAATACCATTTGAGGTACCAGCAATTAATGAGATGAAGAAGGCATTACTAATTGGTGCACCAGAACATCTGAAATTCTTATTCATGAATGCAAGCTTCCAGAACATGCATGACATATTACAAACATTCAAACTGTCATCAGAACTATCTGGGTCACACAAGATAGCAGTTATAGCCAGATTACTTTCAAATCAGGGCCCATCACAAGTCAATTTTTTTTCACATTCAACACTAGAACATTCAATAAACCAAATACATCAAAGAAAACTCATATATCAGAACAGATGAACAAAACGTACAACAGACCTAGAAGCAACTGGACACCAAGGTCATTCCAGGAATATAAACCACAACATAGAAACAACTCCTAGAGAAGTTGCAAAAAGGGAATACAGAAGTTCTTTTCAAAAAAATTAGAAGAATCCCAGGTGAGAAATATCTTCATAGGACCTGGGATAATAGGCCATATATATAAATGATAATAGAAATTCAGGGAAATATGGAAACACATGCTTTCTTAATAGACACATGATCACAGACAACCTAATTTTTAAAAATTAACAAAAGTTAATAATCCCACAAAAAAGTTAGAAGGATTTGGTGGCAAATAACCGAAGCCAGCTCAAGCAGAGCAAAAATTTATGCTGTAATTGTAACCCAATAAAAGTAACCATGCATTACTCACTTAAGGTAAAAAACATTTGGGGCATGGATGTGATTCCTTATTATATAAAAATTGGTGGCCACAAAAACATAAAAATTATAAAGTGCAGATTAGCAAAAGTACAGATAAAACTTATCACACTACCCACATCCATAGTGACAGCATATACAAAACAATGCCCATTAAAGGGTAGACATAAAAGAAATTACAGAAAACATAAAGGAATTACTCAAAGAAAACATAATAGCATCTGGCAGATCTAATAGCTTTAACAGCCTAGTATGGCCAGTTCTAAAACCTAATGGGTCATATAGATTAACAGTAGATTATAGAAACCTAAACAAGGTATCTCCCAAACTCCCAGGTGCATTGCCAGATTGAGAGGTCACCTATGAAATAACACAATATAATGGAAAATTCTATGTGACAATTGAAATGCCAGATATGTTCTTTGCAATACCTATAGATAGAGAAAACCAAGAATGTTCTACTTTTACGAGGAAGGCAAACAATTTCAAATTGTAAGATGCCCACAAGGCTACTTAAATAGTCCTGTAATAGCTCATTCAATACTATCCTCCCAAATTAATCAAGCAAATTATGATTCATTGATCACATCCCATATAGATGATGTAATAATGACAAATAAAAGGAAAAACTAGGAGCAGAAAAGAAATAATAGAAGAACTTACAAATGGGATAGATAATAAATGAAAAAAATAAAAGACAAAATCACCTCATATACTTGTAATTTTTTAGGAGTTACATGGTCATCAGATGGTAAACAGATTCCAAAGATAGGTACAGACAAAACTATGGCAATAGGGACACCTACATCTAATTAAGAAGCCCAAAGGCTGATTGGACTTTTTGGTTACCAGGGACAACATATATACTTTTTAAAAAATATTTTTAGTTGTAGATGGACACAATACCTTTACTTTATTTTTGGTGCTGAGGAGAGAACCCAGTACCTCATGCATGTGAAGCAAGTGCTCTACCACTGAGCTACAATCCAAACTCGAGACAACATATATTCTAACTAAACATTATATTGAGAATTACATAGGAAATTACAAGAAAGTCACAGGACTTCACATGGGAAGTAGAGCAAGAATGGGCACTATAAACATTAAAAGATTATGTCCATACTTCCCCAAAATTACACTACACAACACATAATACATAACTAAGATCAGAAATACGATGGCACAAGATTGTGGCACATGGTCATTTATGGATCAAGGAACCAACACAACATAATTTAGTTCTGGTAGAATTCTAGACAACTAACTTCCCATAAAGCACCAAATAAATATACACTTTTTGAAATATATATTTGACTAACCTAAGAGGCACTAAATGATAAGGAACCTCTGACTGGCAAGAGTCCTATTACAATCAGGTGATCAGGTGTATGATACTTTTGCTCCATTGGATAAAGTTAAATCCTAAAGAGTTAACAGGTATCCAAATTGATCAAAAACTTGTTACCTAGAAATGCTACACATGAAATGGGGATGCTGGATTCAAGGTCCAACCAGGGCTACTCACAGAGGAGATATACACGATATGGAGATTAACTGCTGGAATTCATTCCAAGGACAGAACAAATCCATGACAATATAGGGAAAAGGGACCCTGCCTGGTCAAGTAACCTCCATAAAGCCTGTCTGCAGATGAG
Source organism: Sciurus carolinensis (assembly GCF_902686445.1). Classification (NCBI taxonomy): domain Eukaryota; kingdom Metazoa; phylum Chordata; class Mammalia; order Rodentia; family Sciuridae; genus Sciurus; species Sciurus carolinensis. The sequence continues at coordinate 30,337,278 of NC_062232.1, forward strand.
TCAGCCTCTGTGGCCCAAGGGAAAATGAAATGGAAAGCAGTATCCCTCAGATTCCAGGACAATATGGTTGTCATGGAGCAAGGTACTTCACTTTCTGCACAACATACAAAACTCATATCACAAGGATCCACTTTATGCTTTGAACATAACCCTGGCTGCTCTGCCTCTGCAGCTTATTTTAAAGCTGACATCTTTTTTTCTTCCTTTCCTGTCCCTCTCCCCCTCCCTAATCTTGGGGAAAACAAATTAACCTTCTTCTCATCCTAGGCCAAGTTATCTGTCCTTGAGCACATACCCACAACAGAAACAGAAACCCACAACAGACCTCAGGGATGATGCTAGAACCCTGATGGTATACCTGGAATGTAGCCATTGAATCACCTCTTTAAAAGCCCTTTGCCCTCTGATGTGCAGAATCACAGTCTCTGGGACAGAAGTCCCCTGTGTTTCTCCTTTGCTAACAAAACAATAAAACCTTTTTTACATTTTCTCCAAAGCATGTCCTTGTTATTGAATTGGCATGGAGGACAAGGACTGAGCTTTCAGTAACAAACTGGTGACCGAGATGGACGCCAAGAGAAGCAACAACTCTTGTCTTCTTGGGCAGGCCTGGCTCTCCAAGCAATCCCCTTCCGTGCTGAGGATGCAAGGTGGCTGGTGAACTTGTTGAGAACCAACAACAGGAGAGTTAGGAGACAGGGTGAGTTGGCTAAACCAGAGAAGTTATTCCTGTGGGTAAAGGGAGGGACGGAGGGACATCCCAGCAGCTGCCAAGGCTCCTTTTGCTTCAGGGAATTCATGCCTAAGCTCCCTGAACTGAATGGGTTGCTTCATAAATTGGTCTACTTTGCAAAAAAGGAAATAATGCAATAAAGTTGTGACACCTTGACCATCTGGTAAGGTCCCCCAGTGTGCACGCCAAGATCCTTGATTCCACACATCTGTTTCCCCTTCATGGAAATATCTATGGCACTGCTGGTGTAGGAGTTATAGTTAAGGGGGAGTTGGGAACTTAGGGGATCTTTCCCTGTGTTTGATCTGACTGTTTTAAAGGTTCCCATCTGTTTTAAACGTTCCTGTCTGTCCCTATCTGTGGCCCTAGTTTTAGAAATCTCCTCTGGTTGTCTGTCTCTGTGGTTTAGTTTTCGTGTATCCGTTATTGACCATTTAAGACATGGGCGGTGCTGCATTGATCCTACAGGTAGTTCCTTGGGAAAGGTCTTGACTGAAAGGGCCACCTATAGGTATAAGCCTAAGAAAAAGATGATGTTTTACTGTAACACTATCTAGCCTTTGAATAGTTTTCTGAATTATTGTACAATCTTGCAGTTGGAATTGGTGCATCAGAGGTAAAGTAAGTAGAAGGAATTCTGTATGTGCAGACATTTATGCAGTTACATGATAAGGAATCTGAACAGCTAAAAACTAAGTTGGTGCAAAAAGGCACTGCCTCTGATATGCAAGGATAGCAGGACTTCAGAAGAAAAGTTTAAAAATATTATTTAAATCCTTTCAACCCAGTGTAGGCAGCCCTAGCACTGCTTCTCAGCCTGGATCCAGATAGCTGCAGATCACCTCACTATGGGTCAGACACCAGTACTGGGCTTGGGGGAAATTCCAGAAAAACTGCTTGGGCTGTAGAGAAATGAGAGAGAACCTGACCTCTGCCCTATTTTCCAGTCTTTTTCCCCATGGAGTGTGGAGACTGCTGATCACAGAGGACATAGCAATGGGTTTCAGCACTGTTAGATTATGACAGGGGAACAGGAATGGTCTTCCCTTGGATTTTTTTTTTTTTTTTTGCACTGGAGATTGAACCCAGGGGGGCTTTACCACTGAGTCACATTCCCAGTCCTTTTTTTATTTTATTTTATTTTATTTTATTTTATTTTATTTTTGGTTGTAGTGGGAATTGAATGCAAGACCTCATGCATGCTAAGTAAGCACTCTACCACTGAACGACATCCCCACGAGCTCCCCTTTTAAGATCTGACATTTGACTGGGAGACACCCATCACCAGGGCAGAGCAATTCTTGCTATGATAGTATCCCATTAAACTAAATGCCTGGGGAGACTGGCAGAATAAGCAAATGTATCCAGAAAATAAAAAATAAAATCAGCTATGACTTGAAAGCAGATGGCTAGAGTCAAGAAAAAAATGTAACCTCTCAGACTCTGGACAAAAACAGAAGCTACAAAAACAACCCAGCAATCTGTGGCTAAAGTTTAAAGTAAGGTCCAGCTAAAAAATGACTAACTGCTTTGGTCTGTGAGGGCTACATTGCAGCTGCATCACAAGCAGTAAGGGCCAAACTCATGTAGAGATAAAGAGAAGCCACCTATCTGGCCTCAGCACCAGGGACAAAGCCCCTCGGGTCCTAACTATAACCAAAAAAAGACCAAAGCAGTCAAGAAGGGGCAAGGCCTCTTGTGCAAGCTCCCTGACCTGCGTGCCCTGAACCAACCACTGAGCTCCTTCACCTATCAGTAGATACTTCTGACTGGAATCCTGCCTGCTCCCCACAGAGCTCAGATCCAAGGTCCTCTTGGAGTCTCCATATATGTGGGCATCTGCCTGTTGGTCCTGCTGGTTTCTGCAGAGAGAGATCCCTAAAAATCTCTGTATGGCCAAAGTTAACTTTATTGGACAGAGTGTCCTGGACATAAGGAAAAAGCTTCAGTGGACTGAGGGGGCAAACTGACACAATCCCCACACATTTAGTTAATATTCCCTTTATGGTATATAATGCCTGGTAGGAACAGAAACTAAAGCCAACTCATGTTTTGTTGGCAGCCCTGCAAAGGGATCTTCAAGGAAACCTAAAGAAAAGGATGAGAAGTCCATTGAATATCAATATGCCTACTGTAAAAAAGGGGGGGGGGACAAAAGAGCATCTGTGTACAATTAGGAGTGGGGAACTCACTTAAAGTTGATGGCATTGTGATAAGGATAAGGGAAACAGGTCAGGCTCTACAGTAATTTGTGCTCTGACCCCTTGAATGCAACCTGGAGGAAAAAAGATTAAGGCACTTTTTTTTAATATGCTGGATTATTCAATCGCTCTCTCAGGATGAGATTTTCTGTGTAAATTAAATACTCAGATAACCTTCTCACCCAAAAAGCAATGGCTCCATTTGCAAATGCCACCAAAAAACACAATGTGCTCCCAGTTCTTACTTGCCATCCAGGAGAAGGAAACTAAGCCTTCTTGGCTGGAGGTCTGCTAAGAGTGAATAAGGCCACTTGGTCCAAAGAGACCCTGGGAAGGGCAATCACTCACCCCAGGAAGAAACAATATCCCCCTTAAGAGAGAGACATTGATGGGGATCCATTCTCTTTTGGACAATTTTTTTAAAATATGGATTGAGTTGATTTTGCCAGGTATCCTATAATATGCCTATTCTGCCTGTTAAGAAACCTCACACTGATGAGTATGGATTTGTGCAAGACTTGAGAACTATAATTAATATTCTTTAAGATATTCAGTTCACAGCATCAAATTCATATACTCTATTGACTGAAACATCAGGTAACTATGGCTGGTTCACAGTGCTAGAGTCAGAAGATGCATTCTTTTCCATGTCCCTGAAAAAGAAGTCCCAATTATAATTTGCTTTTGAGTGGCAGGACTCTGATACCAAAGTAACCACTGAGTATTGCTGGACTACCCTACCTCGGGGATTTAAAATCTCTCTTATTCTGTTTAATGAGAGTCTAACAAAATACCTGTCAAAGTTGCAAATGGATCAAGGAATTCTTTTGCAATATGTGATCTGCTCATAGTCAGCCTTGACTATGAACACTGCCTTTCAAACATTATTGCTGCACTAACACATCACCTCACGTGGCCATGAGGTATCCACTAAAAAGGCTTAGTTTGACAAACAAGTCACCCTCTGGAATTCCAGATTAGCCAATGGACCTGAAATTGATGTCAGATAGAAGCAAGCTATCTTCAGCCTTAGAGAAGCCAGGAATCAAATACAGATATAAGGGTTCCTGGCAATGTCAGGACTCTGTCATACTTGAGTCCCTAATTTTGGACTAATAGCTAAACACCTGTATGAGGCTTTAAATGGAACAGAAATAGAACATTGACTTGAACCCCAGAATGCCAAGCTGCCTTGAGAAATTAAAACAAAGTCTCATAACAGCCTCTGCCCTAGTCCTGCCTGACTTACAAAAGGAGTTCAGAGTGTATGTGTATGAGAAACAAGGTATAGCTCTTAAAGTTCTCTTATAGACATTGGGAGACATATTGTACCAGTAGCCTATTTGTCCAATGGGCTTGGTCACACAGAAAAGGGATCACTAGTGACTAACTGCTGTGAGGAAAGGGAGATAGCAAGCCATCCTATCAGGTAATCCAAATGTCAATCATTTATTGGGACCCTAATAATTTAGTTTAAATTGAACCAATACAGACCCTTTTATACTGAGGAAGATGAGAAATGAGCAAACAAATGGGGGTTTGACTCCTGGGATAGAATTGCCAGGTGGAGACAAAAGTCCCATGGGCTCATCCTCCTTTCTGAAAGACTGTCTGACTCTTGGTAAAGCACCTCCATATAAGTATGCACTATGGGAGGAATGCCTTGATGAATTTCATCAAGCCCCACATGCGAGGGCCATGGCTCCAAAAGACTACTCCAGAAATGAGTCAGAACTGTATCTTGTATGCCTGAAACAATCTGACGACTAAAAGTCTGTCTACTGTAAAAAGGATGTTAAATATGGAAAACTACTGTCTTATGATGATTGACAAGTACATTTTACAAAAATGCCCTGTGCCAAGAGAAACCTCAGATATTTGCTTATACTGATAGACACCTTCACTAGGTGGGTCAAGGTTTATCCTACCAGAACAGGAAAGGCTTTAGAAATACCCAAAGTCCTCTTGAAGGAGCTGACCCCAAGGACACAGGCTCCCCTCCTCAATGCAAAGTACAATGGACAGTCTTTCATTCCAGATGTAACCTGACAAGTTGAATAAGAATAGATCATAGTCAGGCAATCAGGGTAATGGGCCCAAAGATTTTGTCCAAAAGCAATTAACCACATCAGACTAATGCACAGAAACACTAATGAGCCCTATCAAGGCCTTTTATTTTTTAACTGAGGATTTTAGCCCAGGGACAATTAACCAATGATCCCCAGACCTTTTTAGTTTTCATTTTGAGGCATGGTCTTGCTAAGTTGCTGAGGTTGGTCTCAAACTTACAATCCTCCTGCCTCAGCCTCCCAAATTACTGGGATTACAGGTCAGTGCCACCAGGCCTGGCAAATACTTGTGTGTGTGTGTGTGTGTGTGTGTGTGTGTGTGTGTGTGTTGTGTGCTGGGACAAAACCCAGGGCCTTGTGCATTCTATCAAGGCAAGTACTCTAGTACTCTAGTACTGAGCTACACCCCCACCCCTACCTTTTTAAAATGTAAAACCATGAGACTTACCAGTGAGAACATTCTATCCAGCTCCTTTGTCCCAAAGCATTAGGAACATGGACAGTGGGAATGAACCTGAATGGGAGTTACAGGAAAGATTAAAATTCAAAAGTTAAAAGACAGTTGACAGCCTTGGTACTTTTTCAATACCTGCTTAACACAGATTTTGGTCAATGCTCATACCCAAAAGCTATATAAACCCCTAAGCTAGCACACCCAGACTGGTTTTTCTGCTATCAGGTTTCCTCCCGCATCACAGGAGTTCTATCTCATCTTTCTCACTTAAATAAATCCTACTCCATTTACTCTTCCCTTCTGTTATTGTCCATGGATTTTATTCTCAAATTGCAAGAAGAACCCAAAAGGAAAGTGGTGAGATGCGGAATCTAGTGTCGTCTTCAACTCTGGTTTCAAAGCTGGCAAAGCATTGGAGAGCCAATGGAAGTTACATGCAACCTATAGACTACAATCTAGAGTAAAAGCAGGAAAGATAAAGCACATCTTTAAAAAGATAGTGACTAAACCAGGCATGTTGGCACATTTCTGGAATCCCAGGGTCTGAGGAGGCTGAGGCAGAAGGATTTCAAGTTCAAGACCAGCATCAGCAACTTGGCAAGGGCCTAAGTAACTTAGTGAGACCTGTCTCAAACTAAAAAATAAAAGGACTGGGGATGCGGCTCAGTGAAAGCACCCCTGGGTTCATTCTCTGGTACCAAAAAAAAAAAAAAGACAAATTTTTAAATTATGCCAAAAATCCACCTGCAAGGGGATAAAGTGTTGCTAACTGCTCCCCTTAATAAGTATCCCCAAAAGCTGACTTAAACTGAAACCAGAAAGAAAAATATATTAGAGACCCTTTCTGGTACCCTAGGGGAGAGAGGAAAATGTTACTATGGTGAAAGAAACTAAATTAAAACAGTATGTTCAACAGTAAGTCAAATATTAATTGCTGTCCTTTGCTTTTTCTAGGTCCTCATCAAGATTGGAGTCACCTCTCCATCCCTTCCAATAAAGGTCCAAAAGAAAAATAAAATGACAACAAGTAAAACCTTATTATAAGACTCCCTTTGTTGCCCAATTTCAGCAGGAAGCAGCTTGGAGATGTCATCACCCATGTTTCCATAGACATGGAAGGTAGAAATTGGCAATGGGGAAATGTAACAGGCATCTACTTCATGCCTTGGACATAACCCTGATTGCTCAGCCTCCACAGGTTACTTTTTTTTCCACAGCTTATTTGAAAAATGACATTTTTTTCTTTCCCTTTTTCCCTTTCATCCTCCCTAATCTTGGGAGAAACAAGATTATCCCCTTCCCCTCCAAGACCCAGTTATTTGTCCTTGAGCAAACACACACCACGTGAATGAAGTAACTCAGATTTCAGGGATGGTGCCAGAAGATCTCTCAGGGTCACAAGTAGATTATGACCCTTGAGAGGGCACATCAGGTATGCAGCCTTTGAATCACCTCTTTAATAGTCCTCTGCTCCTCCTGATGGGCAGAATCACAGCCTCTGGAACAGGAGTCCCCTGTGCTATAAACTTTCTTTTTCCTTTTTCTCAAAACTGTGTCCTCATTATTAGATTGGTATTGGGGTCAAACACCAAGCTTTTGTTACCAGACAATTCATAGTAGAAAAACAGACAAAAATGTATATATTTATAGACTCATGGGCAATGGCAAATGATATAACCCTGTGGTCACACAAATGGACACAAAAGGATTATGAAATGAATGGCAAAGAATTATGGTCATGCCACTATTGGAAAGAATTAAGTGAAGCCTCACAAAAACTTAACATCAGGGTCATACCATCTTAGCACATCAGAAGGATGATTCAGACACAACTAAATACAACAACCAAGTAGATGCACTAACACAAAGTAGAAGTGTAGAGGATAAAATATCCAAATTAAAATTAATTAAAGGTATAATGACTACAGACATACATTTCCCCCTATAATACTTAGAAAAGATGATGACACATGGGAAATATCCAAGGTGCCAAACATTAAAATAAAAAGGAATGAGAAAAAAGGACAATTAAGAAAGACCCACATGCAAAATTACACAACAGATTTTAACTATACATGCATTCGGAGGACTTATGGGCACTCATGGACTGTATAAAATGTATGTCAGATAAGAAGCAGAATGTGACCTGGCATGAGATATGAAGGACATTACAGGAATGTGAAGAATGCAAAACTTCACTGACAAAATTTAAATTCAGAATACCAATAGACCCATACAAGCCAGACACTGAACTTTACTATGTAGATGGGATTTATAGGGTTAATACAGCACCAATACCCAAAAAAGTATGCACTAAAAATGGGAGACATCTACACAGGATTAGATTTGGTTAAAAAGCAACAAAACTATCAGCAGCTTTTACAGCAAGAGCATTAATGCCAGGGAATGCAGCCTATGGGACGCCCTAGGATAATAGAAAGTGAACTGGGAACCCATTTCACAGCACAGGCAGAACATCGCCTACATGATGAATGGGACATACCATGGAATTTCCATTTGTCCAACTGTACAGCATCAGGACACATAGAAAGATTTAATGGACTATTAAAAAGAGAATTCTAATTATTGCCAGAATTCCCAACTTTCCAACTGAGACTGTTTCAGGCATGTTCCAATCTGCAGAATTAAGGGAAGTCCATCTGCCTATTTAATACACCTTTCAAAAACAGCAAAAAGGGAATTAGAATGACCTAATATGCTATCTTACAAGGTGCCTGTTAAAACTAAGGATAAAATATCTCCCCATGAAAATTTTGGCACCTGAAGATGGAAATACCTATTGAACAACAGGACACAAAGGAACATGACAACTGCAAAAAAAAAAAAAAAAAAAAAAATCAACAATCAATAGTCCATATAACTAGATATGAATATGAACTAATCATATTGACCAATCTGACATTGGCAATCATCTTGACCACTGCAACAGTAACAGCAGTGGCATTAGTAAAACCCAAACTGAGTCCAATAGGAAGATTAACACCTGCAATCTTTTTAAAATTTGCTCTTTTATTTTTTTTATTTTTTTATTTTTATTTTTTTGTGGTGCTGGGGATTTGAATCCAGGGCCTCATGCTTATGAGGCAAGCACTCTACCAACTGAGCTATATCCCCAGCCCAAAATTTGCTCTGTTAGATATGCATGACAGTAGAGTGTATTTTGACATATGATACATACATGGAGTATAACTTATTCTGATTAGGATCCCATTCTTATGGTTGTACCTGATGTGAAGTTTCAGTGGGCGTGTATTCATATATGAACATAAGATAGTTATGTCTGATTCATTCCACTGTCTTTCCCATTCCCATACCCCTCTCTTCCCTTCATTCCCCTTTGTCTAATCCACTGAACTTCTCTATTCTTCTCCCCTGCATTGCGTATTAGCATTCACATATCAGAGAGAACATTCAGTCTTTGCTTTTTGGGATTGGTTTATTTCACTAAGCATGATATTCTCCACTTCATCCATTTACCAGCAAATGCCATAATTTCATTCTTCTTTATGGTTGAGTAATATTCCACTGTGTATATGTACCACATTTTCTTTATCCATTCATCTATTGAAGGGCACCTAGGTTGGTTCCATAGCTTTGCTGTTGTAAATTGAGCTGCTATAAACTTTGATGTAACGCCTGCAAACTTGAGTACAATTATAACATTCATCTGTGTCTGAGCACTAATATCCAAGCTCAGACAAAATACAGTTGAGTCACTAGCCTTGTACACTCTTATGAACACTTATTACTGTCATTCATCTTTTAATCATATATGCCACTATAACTATCACATCCTACTGTAACACAGGGTCATGTAAACACTAGAAGGTTCTCATCTCATGCACTGGAGGAATAAAGTACGCAGATGATGGAGGGGGAGAATTCGGTAGAAGATTTATTAGAAGCAAACAAATAAAGCTTCCACAGCTTGGGAGGGGGTCCCAAAGAGGATATCCTTGGTGGCTCTCTGTCTAGGGGTTCTTATACTCTTTTGGTAAGACAGTAACCTTTCATTGGAAAGTCTCACTTGATGGTTCTCTTTTTCTGACTCCATTGAAAGTGTATAATTTTAATTTCTTATTCCCATAATGGGATGGTTTAATATCTTTTTTTAACCTGAGTTTGTCCTGTACTTGTTCCTTAAAACAGAAGAATTGTTTGGATTCAAAACAATTCTCTGCAGTTGATGAATGTTAGGGTAGTCAAGGAAATAGTATTACTGCTGTGGCTTTGCCTTTCTGGGGGCAGTAACAGAATTTATGAATACCCAAGCATGTGGTCAAAAAAAACAAGCTCTAGCCTAGGATTTTATATCTGGGGTGGTGGAATTCCATTCTCCAAGGTTCCCATTTCTATATGCCTATAGATAATCTATCTGCCTCATGACCACTTATTGCCCAAATACTGTGAGTACTCTAGCACCTACCTACTCCTAGTATGCTCACTAATGCCACAGTTACTTACCCTTGCAGAAGCTTTGAAAGAAGATGGAAGAAACTTAATTATTTCAAAGGTTCCATCTTCAAAATCCCTGAAGTTGAGCAGATCTTGTAAAGGAAAGGAGGCTGGAGCAGGGGTGGGGTGAGACAAAAGGCAGGAAACGTACATATGCAGATTTAGTGTCAGACAGGCCCAAGACAGGAGTCCATCTTTGCTCCCAGTTTATCTGGTGCCTGTCAGAGCTGGGCCTTTGGGTTCTTTAGTGTCTTTTCTCAGCATGAGAACATCCGTGCTTAATTCAGAGAGAGGCTCCCAAATTCAGCTGTTTCCCTTGTTGGTGGGGATAATAAGTGTTTTAGATGTAGATTTTTGGAATTTCTTATAAATTCCTAGCCTGTGGTCATCTCAATAAATATTTTTTTTCCAATGTGCAATCTGATTCACTCGCTGTATAATTCCCTATTTTAACTATCCTAAAACCATAAGGAAAATGTCAGGTAAAAGATGTGAGCACTTTCCAAATCAGAGCATGGAAACTAAAAATTTTAATAAGCCTATTTAAAATACCCTAGAGTCTTTAATAAAAATGTTAACATAACACAAAATATACCATCAAACATATTTGCACATTAAATATCCCCTAATGTTGTATAAATACCAGATCTTAACAGAAGCTAGTTTATATTCCACATTATTAATTTTCCCATTTTTCCCACTTCATAAATTATTTCAAAGGCAAATTTCACAAGCATGTGACTATAAAATACTGGTATTTTTTATCCTCCTTAAATGCATTTCAAACTCCAAAGCAATGGGAAGTTCCTCCTCTACTGGAAATTATATATAACTGTGCTAAGCAAAAGAAATTCAATTGTCTTTCAAATTGGACACATTAATTTAATTGAAGTAAATTAAATCCCATACTGTAGGAAACCAATTTGATTTAAAATTTGCAATTTAATGGTTAAAGTCATGCTTGCTTCAAATAAACCATTAAATTATAGGACAATGAATAAGAACATCACCTAATATCAGTTGAATGATCAGGTTACATTCATAATGTGCTTCATTCCATTCAACCTATTTACACACACATGCAGTCTGCAAAATATTCACTGAATTCTATCATAAATATCTCTTCAATAAAAATACTATGTAAGTGTTATCATCTCTACAATTTCTATGAGAAATATCTTGAGTCCTGCCTTCACTACTGGCAAGTTTGTACTGTTGAATGGTTTCAAGGTTTCAAATTTCAAAGAATGGATAATGTTATTTCAGACAGCATTTTCTTGGAAGCATGAAAATAAAAGGACTGACAATCTCCTGACCACTGGTGATCAAAAATGTTTGATCTTAGCCAGGTACAGTGGTGCATGCCTATAATCCCAGCAGCTTGGGAGGCTAAGGCAGGAGGATCTTGAGTTCAAAGTTAGCCTCAGCAACTTAGTGAGGCCCTAAGCAACTCAGCGAGACCCTGTCTCTAAATAAAACTTAAAAAAGAACTGGAGATGTGGTCAGTGGTTCAATTCCCAGTTTAAAAAAAAAAAAAAAAGCTTGATCCTTGCAACCATACCATGGATAAATTTGTCTTTCAAACAAACCCTACTCAACTGGACAAATTGATTGATTGATTGATTGTCCTTTATTTATTTTGCAGTACTAGGGATTGAACCCAGTGGCACTCTACCTCTGAGTTGTATCTCCAGCTCTTTTTAAAAATTTTCTGTTTTGAGAAAGGGTCTTGTCAGCCTCCCAATTCATGGGGATTCAAGGCATGTATCACCATGTCTAGCCAGATTCACATTTAAATAGAATTTAAAACCAGTTTAGTTAATTTGGCCTGGCAGTACATGGTCCATGTGTGTTTGGCTTACCTTTTCACATCATTTAAGAGTAGCACCTGTGGGGCTGGGGATATAGCTCAGTTGGTAGAGTGCTTGCCTTGCAAGCTCAAGGGCCTGGTTTCAATCCCCAGCACCACAAAAAAAAAAAAAAAAAAAAAAAAGGAGTAGCACCTAAAGAACTAAAAGTAATGAATAATGACAAACTTCTAGAAACCTGAATTGATTCCAGGAAACCAGCAGACCCAGAAAAAACTTTAGCTCTGCCAGGAAACTGAAGCAGTGCTGAAACCCACACTTCAAACCTCAATTCTCAGGCCAGAAAGATTTCAGACTTGTTTCTCAGAATAGCAGACAGGATTTTATTAGAAGAATAGAAAAGGGAAAAGGGGACACTCTTAGGGGAGAAAGGGGATTCTCTGAAAGGAAAGCGACAATGTGCCTCTCCTGCCCTCTAGTTTTATTGGGGATCCCAGGGAAGTTTCCAGAGAGTTCCACACAGGTCTATCTCTTGACTTTGACTGACAACAGGTTGATATCAGACTTGCCATGACCACTCTATGTCACTTTGACCCATGGCTGATCGGTTCTAATCAGAAACTGTACAGATTTTATGGTTATGAGGAATTATCCTTATCTCCCTGAGTTCTAGGATCTGGAGTCACAGAAGCCCTCCTCCCCTTTCAGGGAAACTTGTGTTCTTAGTCATGTAGGGCTGCAAGTAAATTGCCTTTTAAGAATGAAAGCATGTGGGGGTCAGCACAGTGGACCTAGTTTATACAATTATTCCCTTGACCTCATATTCCCACCTCTCACATCTCAGTGTTTCCTATCAAATTGACTTGAGAAACCAACAGATTCATAAAAAGCTTTTTGCTCTACTAAAATCTTATCATAAGTAAGAGATTGAAAGCTCTCCTCCACCCCTCCAGGCATGGTGGTGCTTGCCTATAAGCCCAGCGACTCTGGATGCTGAGGCAGGAGGATTATGAGTTAGAGCCAGCCTCAGCAACTTAGGGAGTCCCTATGCAATTCAGTAAGACCCTGTTTCAACATAAAATATTTTAAAAAGGGCTGAGGATGTGATTCAGTGGTTAAGCGTGCCTGGGTTCAATCCCCAGTACCAAAAAAATAAAATAAAAGGAAGCAAGCTCCTATTATTCTGGGCATTGCATGCATTGCCCCAGAAGCCCAAAAAACGTCAAGACAGAATCCAGCATCTCATCTTAAAACAAAATTTGTCCAAGGACAAGACATAACAATAATACATAGAGTTTCAGATCATTGTATGGCATACTGTGTGGTGACGTCCTTATAAAGGACATAGAACTAGAAGAAAGCATCCCAATACATAGCAGGCATGCAGGAACCCTAGCAAAGGAAAGTAGCCATCCAAAACTGGAACTAATAAGTCTCAGTATTGCAGAGTCAGTATGAGTGTGTGGTCTTCAAACATCTGAAAATTCTTTGACCCTTTCCCATCAAGATGTGCAGTGTAATTTTCTACCCCACTAGGTTTTGAATATAGACTTTCATTAATGACCAATGTCCAGTAAAGGGAATGCAACTGAAGTGGCCCTGTATAACTCTGAGGCTCAATTAGAAAAGTCAATACAGTTTCTGGCTTGCTCTTTCAGGACATTTGCCTTTGGAACAATGATGTCACATTATAGGGAAGACCTAACCACATAGAAAGGGCATGTACAGGTGTTTGTTTTGTTAGCCCCCGTTGCAGTACCAAACAAAAACTGACATCCACTAGCAAATATCTGAGTAAGGAAACCTTGGAGAGGGTTCCAGCTCCAGCTATTTTCTGAGTGCAAAAGCATGAGACTCCAAGTGAAACCCAGCAACCTGTGGTTCGGCAAACCCTAGAACCATAAAGAGAAAATAATTACAACTAATTTTTATTATTATCTACCACTGAACATGGACTAGATTGTTGACTTGGAAATGGAAACTGAAAGGGGAACTATGAACTTTTCTGCTGAGACTAGCATGTTTCCCTAGTGTCATTCAAAGATGAAGACAATTCTCAAGTCTCTAACAGAGGCCCTGAAATGTAATTCATGTAAAACAGCATGGAACTGAAAAGTAATAGCCACCTGCTTCTGTGTATTGTTTCTGTAATATGAAGTGAAATGATTTATATAATGCTTAGAAACTTAAGAGCTAAAGAGTAAACAAATGTTCCATTTGTAAGAATGTAACTTGACCATATGCCAGGAATATCCTAAGCACCTTGACAGGCATAGTCTTCCAGGATAAATAGGGTCCATCCACATATAATAGTTTTATATAGCTAACCATTTAATCATGTTTTGTTTCTTAATTTGTGTCTTTACACTCCTTGTTACTCTAAAGTGGATTTGAAAAAGCTCAAAAGAATATGTAATGTTGGAGAATAAACCATTAGTTTAAAAAATTTTGGAAAGAGAACACAAAATGAAAAGTGAAGACAAAGCACACCCAAAATTAGGCTAAAATGTACTCAATTATGATTTACATCTCATGGGCCACAAATTTCTAACATTCAGTATAAGGTATCAAGTTCATACAATTAAATATTTTAAAAGGTCTACCAAACAAAACAAACTAATTGCTCAAGAGTACTCACTCCATGGAATCCAGAAAAGCATTTAAATTTTTTCTTAGGGGGAGTGTCAAAAATGAGACTATAATGAACATCTTTTTGATTATTACATTGATGTGTTCCACAGTTGTTCTTTTCCTTTGCTTTTTTCATTTTACTTTCTTAAAAAAATATATAAATGATATAGTTTTGTTGAAAAAAATGCCTAATTATGGAAATTAAAAGGTAAAAAATACCCCTTCATCTTTGCTATCACAACCACTTAATTTGAAATGTGTCTTTTATCAAATGAGAAATCTTTCACAAACTATTTACTTTTATTGAAAATGGTTAAAAAAATTGTTCCACATGGTAAAAACTACAAATTCACATATCCAGGAAACTCAACAAAAATCCAAGAAAAAGAAAATGTAAAGCTATACCAACATACAACATAATCACTTTGCTTGACACCAGTAATAAAGAGAAAACCTTGAAAACAGGCAGAGAAACAAGACATGTTATGTGAAGAGCAATAAACTCAGGAATGACAGCAGATTTTTGCTGGAAACCATACAAGTGAGAAGATAGTGCTAAGAAAAAAATACCATAAACCCAAAGTTCTATTATATGAAAAAGAAAATCTTTCCAAAATGAAGACTTTCTCAGACGTACAAAACTGAAATAATTAATCACTAAAAGACCTGCACAATAAGAAATACATAGAGAAAGGAATACATTTAGGTGGCTGTGTTGGTCAGATTTTTAGTATATTAGTTGAAATGGACTTGAAGATATTGACTTTGGATTCACCAACACAGAGATGGCAGATATCAGGTATCAGGGAGCTTATGGGAAGTAAGAAAAGAGCCACAGAGTCAGAAGCATAGGAAGCCCCATGAGAGATGAGAATTAATTTCATAAATGCCTAATGTAATAGGAACCATAGAAGGTATGGAACATACCTAATCTTCCTTCCCTTATATTAGGTGTGAGACTAATGACACATTAACTAACTCAGGCTGACTGCTTCCTGGCGGGTCAGCAAGATCAAGGCCTCAAAGGCGGTTTCAAAAGTTAATGATGAAAACTCGGACCACCATCAGGGATTGGTTAACAACAGTTCCACGAATGTGATCAGCTCGTGCTTGCCATATAGTCCTAAGGGACTCTTGCCTGTGTGAACCCCCTGTGCCTTGCTGACCTTTAAGTTGATTGGTTCCCTCCTAGCCTTCACCCTACATAACAGCTGTGTGACTTCCTCAATAAACGAGTTCCTGCTGTGACTGGTCTCCCTGACGCGTCTGATTGTCCTCCGCCAGGAGCTGGGTGTGGGCAGTCAGTCAGCCCTTCCTTTCCCGGTCTGGCCTTGTTGGGGTGTGTCCCCTTCCCTTGCCACTGGTCAAGAAGAGCAAGGGGGCTAAAGACCCCAATAATTAGGCCTGCAAAATAGATATAAGTTCCTACTTTACAGAGTTTTAGAGATAAGGAAACTGAACTCTGAGAGTCTAAGTAATTTTCCTAATAATATGCTGCTAAAAAAATTGGCAGGAACAGGATCAAAGTTCAAGATAAACGTCTCCAACCCTCACTGTGATATTGATATACCAGACTGTGTTGCTTAAATATCACTTACCCTTTAAAAAACAAACAAACAAACAAAAAACAAAAAAAAACAAAACAGTAGGCCTATCCATTCAGCTGTTCCTTTATCTCCAATAGGTTGGGGCCTACGTGGTTATGATTCTGTGTATTTTCTTTGTATTTTATCTATCTTGTTGTAGCATAATTGAATCATCATTGATATAATTATTTACCACCTCTGCTGGATTTTAAGTTTCATGAAAACCTGGGTCATGGAACAAGAGGGTCTTCTTCACAGTTCCTGATGCAGAGCTTAAAAAGTAGCAGATGTCAATACATGGTTTTTAAGTGGTTGCTTATTCTCTCTAACTGTGAACAAGTTGAAATAGAACTAGTACCAGGACTGGACAAGGCTACTGAATTTATTTACTAGTAATATTTGAAAGTCATGCGATCTCACATTAAGTGCCTGTTTCATCACAAAGTGACTACTTAGAAGATGACTGTGGTAAAGTCTACTCGCACTGTACAATAGAAATGTAAGCCTCATACGCAATTTGAAAATTTCTAGCATCCCATTAAAAAAAGGAAAGTAAACAGGGAGGCCAGGCATGTAGCTCAGTGGTAGAGCACTTGCCTAGCATGTGCCATGCCTGGGTTCAAACCCCAGCACTGCCAAAAGTTAAAAAGATAATAATAAGAAGAAAGAATACAGATGAAATTAAGTTCAGTAATATAATTTAGCCCAATATGTCTAAAACACTTCCATTTCAAAACCTAATCAAATATAAAACTATTAAGAGATATTTTTGCTTTCTCTTTTTCTCATTGTGTTCAAAATCCACTGGAGACCTCAAATTAGATTTTAGCCATCTTTCAATACTTAATAGCCACATGTGGCTAGTGTCTATGGTTTTGGATCATGTAAGTTTATACTTTCTTCAGCTGGATTGAGAAAATAGAAGGAACACATGTTCCAATGGCACAGAGGGTACATCAATTATCCTTTAAAAGTGACATTTCAAAACTTATCAAAGGAAAAAACAATTAAGATATGGAAAGAAATAATTATAGTGACAATAATTGAAACAGCAATCACTGAGGGCTAATTTATTTTCTTTATTTTGGTAGGGTGAGGTGTGCCCAGAGGTTCTTAACCACTGAGCTGCATCTCTAATCCTTTTCTTCTTTTTTATTTTGAGACAGGATCTCGCTGTGTTGCTTATGGCCTTGCTAAATTGCTGAGGCTGACCTTGAATGTGCAATCCTCCTGCCTTAGTCTCCTAAGCAGCTGGGATTACAGGTATGTGCCACCACACCAAGTCAAGGGTTAATGTTTTCAAGTACTTTATATGTATTAACTCATTTAATCCTAACAACAACACTATTAAGCAAATGCTATTATTATTTCCATTTTACAAATAAGGAAACTGAAGCACAGAGAGAGATTATAGGCTTGCCAAAGTTTACTAAGCTGCATGCCTTTTAACAATCTTATTTAATTAGGTAAATTTTATACTTACCTTGTTTTAATATTATATAGCTTATGCAAACTCAAATGCATTTTCTTTCACTTAATCTTTTTTTTTTTTTTTTTTTTTTTTTTTTGCAGTGCTGGGGATCGAACCCAGGGCCTTGTGCTTGCAAGACAAGCACTCTACCAACTGAGCTATCTCCCCAGCCCTCATTTAATCTTGATGGTAAATTTATGACCTAACTTACCAGATCAAAAAATAAAGTTTATCTAGTTTATATGATTTGCCTAATATCACAGAAAACACAAAAGAAGGAACTCAATACTTTATGCAGCAAAAATAAGACCATGAAATACAGAAAAGGAAATGAGAAAATTGCTTCTTCTGAACCACTGAGGCTATCCCCATGAAGCACAAGTTATAATCTATAAACATACTAGGTGATCCAAAGATGGTTCCATCATGTCATTTATGTTTCAGTTTCACTTAAGAATTGCTTGTCTAGCACAATGACATCCTAGCACAACAGCGCATTCTTTAAGTATACTTGCTAAATTGAATTTAATTCACTCTCAGATTGCAATTAGAATAAACTACCTGGTTGATTGTTTCCATAATTCATTTAGCTTTCATCATACCATGTCTAAGGAAAAATCTAAGTACTTGCTAGTATCTGGGAACCTCCTTTTCCTAGATTCAGAGCAAAGCCTAAGGATATTTATTCATAATTCTTGAACTACAAATAAATTTTTCTAATTAGAGAGGACTTGGAAAATGTACTCCCCAACCCAGCTCATATAGTGGTCATTCAGTTCCCCTGGATGAACTCTTAATTAGTCCACTTGCTAAATTATATAAAAACTCATAGAAGTTTGCTATTGTTTCTACTCTGGTCACTGTCTAGTGGACATTCTACAAGATATTCAGGAAATTAGGGGTGCTAATAATATGACAGGCTCAAATATGGATAGTAGAAATATTCCAAAGCTATCAGACCAAATTCCTTTTCATTAGGTTTTGCTCTGTTTTACTAGGGAAATTTAAGGCAAGAACAAAGAAGACAACAAGAGTTTCCATGTATCTTCAAGACGGTTCCAAAGAAAGAAAAAGAAGAAATTCTAGAGGCAGAATAAATAACTGAAATTCCCTTAATATCCTGTGCCGGCCCTATTTTATGATAGGGAATCTTCCACTCCTGAATTATTTCCTCCACACACAGTGGGGAATGACCACCTGTTTATTGTGGAGCTGTTACCCCGTCTGTTTCCAATCTGTCTTTGGGTTCCTCTGAGTTCTGAGTAAACGCCTTCCCTCTGCAGTCATGACAATCCCCTTCATCTTCACAATTACCATTACTCTGGCTGACACAATCATGTCTTTCTTTGGATGAATTACCCCAGCTAGAGGTGGCCCAGCCATGGCTCTGGGAATCAGCTGTTCCTTCCCATCTAACAGGCATGAGAAGGTTCTTTGATCCCCCTAGAGTCCCTTTGGTATCCTCAGCAGCTGGAGCGTGAAGTTTTGGATTAAAAACCAGAGTCTTCAGCCCCAGCGCACCCTCACTGGAGCAGTGGACAGAGACTGAGAGTGCCAACTCAAGCATCAGGGAAATGAAGTAACAAGAGGACAGATCATTTTTTCAAAAAGATCAGGAAACTTCTTTCTTTAGTGATCAAATACACATTATTTTCACTTATTAAATGCTCTATTGTTTAAAAATGTAATTGTACAGAATTTTCTAGGTGGTCCTTATAATGAAGAAAAAAATCTAGGTTAGAATTACATAAACAATCTTGCCCAAGATCCCTTCAACAGCAGTTTGTCTTCTGCTGTCCTACTGTCTGGCCACACTGCCTTAATGACAGGTGCAAATGAGTCACCTGTGATCTGTAACCACCCTGTAAGTACTACGTGACCCTCTAGGAGAAGAAATGGTCCTGGTCCTGTCACATTTCACCTTCCTTCCTTGTCCCTTGGATTTTTATTGAATGTTAACTCCAGGGGTGAACAGCACGGTGTGATATGGGGTAGGAGGCTGAGTCATATTTTAGTCATACTTCAAAGGAGTAAGAAATAAATTACACTTCAGTTTCCTTTTCATGCTATGTTTTGCTTTAGATGAAACTATTAACCAGTTCTTTTGTGAACTGATCTTATCAATTCATAAACATAAATTCTAGATTTTCAAATTCAGTTTAGCAAAATGCTATGCTTATTTTCTGTCTTTCAGTTTACATGGAAAATTTATAACTTTCTGACAGATAACTTGAAACATAAGTTTAACTGAAGATGTAGGAAAAATATCTGAGTAACAGCAAAGAGATTGTCAATATTTCTGCATATCATTCACATTTGGTATATTCTTTTCCATTTTTTTTTTCTGTAGGAAAAATCTGGGAAGAAGGCTTTTCATGGTGGAAAAGCATTACACTAAATTAAAATTATTAAAGCATTACATTAAGATTAAAATTATTTCTTATCTGGTAAAATGCGGCTGAAACGTGAATGCCAGGGATGTTTGCACAGGAGTGATAGGTTCTCTAAAATAAGGTTCCACCACCATTTTCCTAATATAAAAGATAAGATGTGTGTAGTCAAGCTATAGTTTAGGAATCTCCAACATAAAAAACTATTGGACATGCTTTTGAACTAAATGTGACTTATGAGGTAAAATATCATTGCAAACACTGAATTTTTCATTCCTATCTCTGCCTAAATCCTGCACAGCATTCACCCTACCAAAAATGCTGAGATAACACAAATGACATGTTTAAAAAAGAGAGGCAAACTTTGTTGCAAGAATCAGCTATGTAATAATCACCAACAGTCTTTTTTCCAGAAATATGACAATAAGAGCAACCTGCATTTTTACATTTTTAATAATCACATCCACATTAGGAGGAAAAATGATCAAATTCCTCATTTATGAAATGAATCCATGACAGTTTATAAACGCTGACAGTTTATATATCTTCCTTGGGAGTATATGTATACCTCTTAGGAATATATGTGTATATACATATAATTTTTTTAAACTAGGGACTGAACTCAGGCACACTGTACCACTGAGTTACATACCCAGCTTTTTAATTTTTTATTTTGAGACAGGATCTCACTAAATTGCTAAGGGTCTTGGTGAGTTGCCCAGGCTAGCCTTGAACTTGTGATCCTACAGCTTCAGCTTCCCAGGTCACTGGGATTACAGGTGTGCACCACTGCACCCAGCAAGGAGGCATATAGATTGACTAATATTGAGACTTGTTTAACCAATCTGGTTATTTCTTCTTCTTCTTCTCCTCCTCCTCCTCCTCCTTCTTCTTCTTCCTCCTCCTCCTCCCCTTCTCCTCCTTTCCCCCTCCTCCTCCTCCTTTATTGTTCAAGTGGAAAGTGAACAGAAGAGAAAGTCAGGAATGATTGGAAGCTATTGAAAGATTGGTGGCTGCTGTGGGGCATGTTCTGGGCTTGGTGGTTGACATTTCCAAGAAACACATAATTTTGCAATCAAAGTCTCATGCTCGCCCTCGTCCCCACAGTTCTGTGTATTCATGTGAGATGATGCCACATCTGGCAAGACCAAATCTTCTCTCCTCGACTAACCGCTGTTTTATTCTGGCTATTTGGAAATATGTTCTTGTTGCTGCAATGATCTCAGTACGAGTCCTGGAGTGTTGATTTTTTAGTGTGCGTTCTTTCAAACTGGCCATTTCTTTGGCAGTCTATTTCAGTTAATGCAGTGAGAATGAACTGTATTATCCAAACAGAGGGAAATAAAATCACAGCTGGGCGTTACCTCAGCAGCAGGCATCTTGTTGTGAGCACCCCCATATTGTCTGGCTGATTGTTCCCTAAACTGCCTGAATGCCTAGAAACTTCTGTCACCAGACATCACTGTGAATTGGAACTAGTCTGTGACCTCAGAGATATTTAGAGAGTGGCCTCCACACAGCCCTAGAATCTCTATCCTTGGACTTAACCTTGCCCAGAGCTTCACTTGGTGGAAGAGTTACCTTTATTCTCTTCCCTTAAGAAACAGAGACATTCTCCTCCCTTGCTATTGCAAAAACACAGGTGCGTTGTGCTGTGATTGACTCCCATGTGTCAGTCATACATGCAGCCCTGCAGCCTCGTAGGTAGTTTGTGCTGCCTGTGCTGAACTTTTCGTAGCAGAATACCTTGAGCCTGACTTAGGACTTCAGCTTGCCAAGTGCACTGGAAAGAGTGAAAATCTGGATGGAGTAGGCATGACAGAAAGAAGGGCAGTTCATCTTGCTAGGGTGGCAAGCCCACTCGGATAGCTGCTATTTCTATTTTCAAATGTCACCCGCCCCCGCTCTGGCATATCTTGCTCTGTAACTGGTGCTCCTGTTCAAAATGTGTGATACTCTTGCTCTTCCCCGGCAAGGGAATGCTCTTGCCATTTAGTCAGGCTCTCTGACTCAGACTGCATTTGTGGAGGGAAAATACCATGACTTTGACACGCCACTTCATGCTCTGAAGCTATATTACCACATTTCATTCATTAGGGTAAAATAAAATTGAGATACTATTTCAGTGAAGAAAATTCTCCCTATGCTTTCTCCGGATAATTAAAGTTTTTGTTTTTGTTTTTAATCACTCTCTGCAGAAGTCTGTCCAGAGAGAGTTCTGGATTTTGACAACTTAGAAGTCAGGGGCTTCCAAAGAATTAGAGACCAATGGTTGCTTCCCCTGGCCTCTATTTACCCACATTTTTCTAGACCTCATACTTTTCCACAGCCTCCCATATGCCTGGGGCTCATGATGAGAATAAGACATGAAGAAGCACTACTTCTTTCCTATCCATTTTGACTCATTTGAAAGAGAACACAAAACCTATATTATTTGAAACTTAGTATGTCCTCCCTTCCATCTTGGCCCTGTGACCCTCACATCCAAGAAGAAGACAGCTACACTTTAATCCACCCCACCCCCCTAAGCTGAGGGTGGTCGCTAATCATAGAGTGAAGCCAGGGTTTCTCGGTCTCTTTAAACTCTCCAAACCCTGACAACCGGAAGGTGCAGTTGAAGGTTGACTTCTTATTTACTTGGATGACTTAATGACTACATGACTATTTTGGATCCCATGAAGCATTCTTTTTGTGAATCTGTACCACTCTGTTTAGCACTTTGTTATTGAATCACCTAACCTAATGCCTAAACAGTGTGTGTGTGTGTGTGTGTGTGTGTGTGTGTGTGTGGTGCATGCATGTGCGCATACACACACGCACACTTAATCTTATTCACTACACATAATATTTTCCATTTATTTATTATTTCCATAAGCATCAATTAATCTCCTGCTGTAGGTCAGAAGCTAAGACTTGTAGACCATATAAAATTTAAAATATATAGCTCCTGCTTTCAAACAGCTCAGAAACTATCAGGAAATATTAGGCAGATGAAAAAATAACTAACAAGATGAGGAAAGTTCTGTGTCATGATAAATAAGTGAAGAAGCACATAAATGTGGGTCTTAGAAACTCAAAGCCAATTAATAATGAATAAATATATCCCTAGAACTAATAAAATAAAACCACAAAGAATTTAAGACCTCATTCAACTGAATGAATATTCTTAAGCGTTCTCAGATGAATATGGTATCTCATTTTGCCTAAACCCAACCAGAATCTAGAACACAAAAGGCTGTAATTAATAAGGTCCACTGAGGTCAGTCTCATAGGGAACATGGCATATGGCAAGATCAGCAGATGCTGCCCTAAGAAAGTTTGCAGTTTCAATGTCTATTAGGAAAGTTTAATGGTGATCACAGAGAATATAAGAGTTTTTTTAGAAAGTGGGCTGGAAAGCTAGCTGACCATGCTGAATGTAGTGGCACATGCCTGTAATCCCAGCAATCCCAACAGCTCGGGAGGCTTAGGTAGGATTACAA
The DNA here is from genome assembly GCF_902686445.1 of Sciurus carolinensis. Classification (NCBI taxonomy): domain Eukaryota; kingdom Metazoa; phylum Chordata; class Mammalia; order Rodentia; family Sciuridae; genus Sciurus; species Sciurus carolinensis. The sequence goes on from NC_062232.1 coordinate 30,360,579, forward strand.
GTTTGAGGCCAACCTCAGCAACTTAGGAAGACCCTGTCTCAAGTTAAATATTTTTTTTGAAAAATGTCTGAGGATGTGGCTCAGTAGTTAAGTGCCTCTGGGTTCAATCCCCAGTACCAAAAAAAAAAAGAAAAAAGAAAAAGAAAAGTTAGATGACCTTTGCTTTGAGATACATTTAGATATGGTAATACTGAGAGTGGAAAACCACCTTTCAATTTCAACAATTTCAACAGCAATAAATTCAGAGATAGATATCACTGAAGTGTAATCTCTTCTGTCTCAGGTGCCACAACTAAGAAAACAACTTGGAAATTTATAGTAAGCACTGCCCCAAACAACAAAGCTCCATCTAAGGCCCAGAGAACAAGAAAGAAGATAGTCAATGTTACTTTAAAATAATGTATCTTTATGAGTACCAATATTTATAGCAACACAATTCACTAGAGGCAAGTTATGGAACCAGTCAACAGAAGAATGAATAAAGAAAAAGTGGTATATATACACAATGAAGTTTTTCTCAACCATAAAGAAAAATGGAATTAGGGCATTTGCTGCTAAATGGATAGAACTGGAGAACATCATGCTACATGAAATAAGTCAGACTCAGAAAGACAAGAATAGAATGCTTTCTATCATATGTGAAAACTAAAGAGAAAGAAAAAAAGGAATGAAAAAGAGATCTCATGAAAATAGAAAGGAAACCAATATAGTAGAGGAAGGGAATTGAGAGGGAAGGAGGAGAGGATAGCTTGGGGAAGTTCTGGGGAAGAAAAATCTACCACATTTTAGTACATTTATGTACAAATATACCACAGTGAACCCCACTTTTTTACATAATAGTAATGCACTAGTTAATAATATTAATAATAGAAGAGATATCAGTAGGGTAGAATTAGAGGATCAAGGGAGGGGAGAGGAGAGGGTAAGAGAAGGTACTGGGGAATGAGATTGGTCACATTACATTATTATGTTATGTACATGTATGAATATGACCTAATGGATCCCACTGTTACAAATAATTATAATGTATAAAAAATTATGTATCTTTTTGGTATGAAAATAAGGTAATGAAAGAAATGATTACTGCATAACAGTAGTGGAACCTCTATTTTCCTTTAAGATTCCTATGAGGTATCCCCCAATGGAGCTGCTTGCTATTTCCCCAAAAGGTCACACATTCCCATGCTGATTCAGAGGTCAAAAACTGCTTTATTTATCTTGTACCACAATGCTGGATATTCCTCATTTGCCCCAACAGATTCACTCCCCTCCTTTCTCTACCATTTGGGTGGAAAGGTTTCATTATGTTTCTCTGTGTGGAGTAGTATGTGCCTGTATAAGCCACTTACAGCAGCCCATTGAGAGGCTTGCAAACTCTTAGCAGAGAAGCTAATACAGGAGCAATGCTTGAAGGCATCACCCTAACTGATGCATGCAATTGTCAGGAAACTTGAGGTCTACTTTAAGGTATATAATTTTCCTTTTTAATGGCTAGACTCTGTGAGCTCTAAAGTGGCTCAAAGAAACCAGACTAGGTCAATTCTTTTGGGAAATAATAACCACCCCATTGGACATTGACTCCTTTTTCAAAATTTTTATAGACTACATTGTGATTCACTGTACACAAATGGGGTACATAATTTCTTTTCTATGGTTGTACATGATGTAGATTCATACCATTTGTGTAATCATACACGTACATAGGGTAATGATGTCTGTCTCATTCTCTTCAATACGGCCCATAAAGTTCTATTATTAACCTCTCTCTTTAATAAATAAGGAAACAGCCACAGAGAGTTTACTTTTCCCCCAATGTACCTGAGTTATTAAGGAAGTAATTTCCAAGACTAATAGAGTTTGTCAGACTGACCACCATGGCTATCATTAGTTGATCATCACCTGTTGCCAGACAGTGGTGTGAAGGGCTTTACTTGAGTCATCTTGTAGAAATTGATGCTATAAAAGGTTAAATGTATGAGGTATGTGTTTACAACTCTGACACATCTATATGGGTATAATGGGTTTGAACATTTAATGAAAGGACAGTCAGGTTTCTTACTGTTGGAGTGGAAATTTACAGATAATTGAAGGGAGGAGAGTAGAATAGCCCATGTAGTAAGGGATTAGAGGTGGAGATGTCATTATAAACTTGTTTACCTTAATATAAAACAGAAGACTACATATAGAAATATGTATATATTATAGATAGATAGATTAATATTTTCTTTACTCTGTCAACCAAGAGAGCCTAGAAGTAACTATATTCTGGTAACAATAAGCATACTTAGAGCCCAGATCTTGGTTTCTAATACCATGCTCCATTAAAAGGAAAGTTCCTTAAAGAAATGGCTAGTTCTAAGACTATAGTGGGACATACACAGATAAGATTGTAGCATTTTGTGCCAGGAAGCAAAAAGAAAAAGAAAACACAATGATGGGGGCATATCAAAAGGAAACCAGAGCTAACTGAAAGTGCTCACAATGACCAAAAAGGGAATGATTTGAGCAGATTAGTATGGGAACATAACCCAGAGCATAGAATAAATATACATGAGTCTCTATTAATACAAAGTGATTGAATATATAATTTGGTGAGAAAACACAAATCTTCCATGCAGAAAAATTCTAAATAATTTATTTAGATATTCTGGTTTCTGGGAGGTGGAGCCTAGCTTCCACTCCTTAATATGAATTGCACTTATTAACTTCCTTCCAAAGAGTATTGTAATGGAAAGGAGGGAAAATGAATAATTTTACAGTGGAAAATCCTAACAATCACTACTTCAGCCAGGTGATTAACATCAACAATGATGGCACATTGACAGTATATACCCTTGATGCAATGTGATAAGAATGGCACTTTAGATCAGTGGTCTTCCAGAGACCCCAATTCATAGCCCTATTCTAATCATGAGACAAAACATCAGACAAATCCAAGTTGATGGATATTGTATGAAATATCTGACCATTACCCCTCAGAATTGTCAAGTACATCAAAAACAAGGGAAATCATCATATAGCCAAAAGGAATCTAAGGAAACATGAAAACTAAGTGTCATGTGGAATCCTGGGTGGGATACTACAAAGGCAAAAAGACAGAAAGTGAAAACTAAGGAAATTTGAATAAAGTATGCACTTTAGTTATGAATAATTCATTGATATTGGTTCATTAGTTGTGACAAATGTACTAGAGTAATATCAGATCTTAATAATGAAGGAACTGAGTCTGAGGTATTTTGGGAACTCTGCAATTTTTCTATAAATCTAAAATTACTACAAACATAAAATTATTTTTTAATGGAGTTAAAAGTTCTCCAATAAAACACAGCAGTAATACATGTAAACTAGGGTTCAAATCAGGATTTTCCAGTGCAGAATCCAATGACATTTTTATCATACCACACCACCTCAACTCAGCTCTTCTAGGTTGGGCTATGTGTAGTCACTTTTAGTTTTTTCTGAAAATCCTCAATTTGAAAGAGTCAGACACATAAAAATGTAGCTGTTCATGTTCAACCGTGCCTCTAAGGCTAGAAAGGGGCAAAAAAGAGGAATAAGCACTAATCAAATACTTTAGTAAGTGCCTGAGGCTCTCCAAGTTTGACATGGGTTATATTCTCTAATTCTGAAAGCAATACGTCAACATTTTCTGCCAGTCTAAAACTATGAGTCAGCTGAAAGAAACAAAAACTCAACTTTTTCAATTGTTTTGCTGTCCTCTCCCCCAGCATATTGACTTCTTTACCCATACTATCTGCCTTATGAATATGAGATGTCTATTCTGTGCCAGGCTGTTGACTACTTAATAGATAAAAAGAAAGAAGAATGAAACCAAAGGGAGATGCCTATATCAGAAAAGCAAAAATCTTTCCAATTACATTATAGCCCATATCTCATTGACCAGAACTGTCCAGGAATGCCTCTCATTTCAAGAGATCTTCATGAGACAAATATTTTAACTGGACATCATGGTTTTTTTTGGTAAAGATGAAGGGAGAATGGATTCTAAATGGGCCACTAACAGGTGGTGCCCTCGTTTCCTGTGTACATAGAACAGGGCTCAAAAATTTTAACTTATTTATGGTTTAGATATGAGGTATGCCCCAAAAGCTCATGTGTGAGACAATGCAAAAAGTTTAGAGGTGAAATGATTGAGTTATGAGAATCTTAAATTAATTACTGTGTTAACCTACTTGAATGGATTTACTAGGTGGTAACTGTAGGCAGCTAGGATATAGCTGGAGGAGATATGTCACTGTGGGCTGGCCTTCAGAGTTTATATTTTGTCTCTGGTGAGTGAAGCTTAGCCTCTCTCTGCTTTCTGATTGCCGTGTCCTGAGCTACTTTCCTCCACACCTTTCTGCCATGATGTTCTACTTCATCTCAGGCCCAGAGCAACAGAGTTGGTCACCTATGGACCAAGACCTCTGAAACCATGAGCCCCAAATAAACTTTTTCTCCTCTAAAATTGTTCTTGTCATGTCTATTGTCCACAGACAGGAAAAAGCTGTCTAAAACACCTACCTTCCCAACTCATAGATAATAAGTGTAAGAGATGAAATTTTAACAGAACCAGCTAAAATCATTTGCTTTTTCCTTCACATCAGACTGTGAAAGCAACAAACCCACCACTTCATTTGCCTAATGAATCACTACTTGAAAGCCAAATAATATGTGCCTTATTTAATATCACAGAATTAATGGAAAAGTCATATTAGCACATGGTCTTTCTTATCCCTACCTACACTTTTAGTTTTAAAAAATCTCTGGTACAATATTTTATTTTTCAGAAACCACATTGGTGAATGCTTACATATAATGCCTTTAATATATTAGCATCTGACAGATTCTCTACTATAGAATTCTGTGATTCTCTTGAGGTTGCATATACTGTATGTGATTTGTCAACATAGCATTATGTCATTTAATTAATGGTTCTTGTACATGGGGTCATCTGTAAGTTTATTCTACTTCTCACATCTCTCCTTTTTTCCCCTTTTTGGTACCCAGGGTTAGAACAAGGAATATTTTCCATTGAACTATACACCCAGCCCTTTTTATTTTTTTATTTTTTGAGACAGGGTCTTGCTAAGTTGTGCAAGGCTGGCCTTGAACTTGGGATCCTCCTGTCTCAGCTTACCAAATTCCTGGGATTATAGGCATGTGCCACCAAACCCAGTTCTTTTATCCCATTTTTTGTTAGTTTTTCTGTATCTAATTTGAGTCCATATAATATTTATATCTTATTCTTACATAATTTTTCATACTTTTGTTTTATATATATATATATATATATATATATGCTTATCAACAGACTTTTGCCAAAGTTTTGAATTTTTAAAATTTTTTGTCTATAAACTTTGTATTTGAAGGACACCTTACCCAAATCCCAAATATGAAATCACTGACTATAACCTTCCTTAAGAAATGACTTGTAGTCTTACTTCAGTGTATTCTGCCATTTAGCGATGCTGATGAACAAAGATACCTACCTGATTTTCTTCACCTTTGCAAAGATAGCCAAAATGCTGAGGATGTGGTTCAGTGGTAAAGCAGCCCTGGATTCAATTCCTGGTACCAAAAAAAAAAAAAAAAAAAAAACCCAAAACCAAACAAACAAAAAACTACTAATGAATAATAGTCATTGCCTTATTTATTAGAAAACAGAACTGTCTATGTCTTTTTTTCTTTTTATTTGTTCTTTTTAGTTGTACATGACAGTAGAAAATATTTTGATATATGTATATAAACCCAGAATATATCTTATTCTAATTAGGACCCCATTCTTGTGGATGTACATGATGATGAGATTATTGTGGTGTATTCATATACGAACATAGGAAAGTTATGTCAGATTCATTCCACTGTCTTTCCCATTCCCATCCCCTTCCCCTCCCCCATTCCCCTTTGTCTAATCCAATGAACTTCTATTCTTCCCTCCCTCCCTTTATTGTGTGTTAGTATCCGCATATCAGACAGAACATTTGGCCTTTGGTTTTGGGGGCCTGGCTTATTTCACTTAGCTTGATAGTCTCCAGTTCTATTCATTTACCAGCAAATGCCATAATTTCATTCTTCTTTAGTCTCATGGCTTTTTTATGTGCACCATAATTTAATTGATGTGATATACCAGAATTCAGATCATGAACGGCTGACAGAACATTTTTGTGGGACAGTCCTGATTTAAGTAAAATTGCCTTGTAGTTAAATGAATATTACCTTTTTTTTTTTATTATTTAGATAGTAATCTCAGTTCAGTAACTGCTATCGTTGTTTTCCCTTTCTACAGATACGGTTGGACTTGATTAGTAATGTTCAACTTTTCACAAAAATGGTGAATGCCATCTCAAAACTGGTTTTATATTTAGGTTTATATAACTGGTTATGTGAATATATTTAAATATGGGAAGAATTCTTTCACTATTTCAGAACCCAGGAAGACTCACATGTATTTCAATTTGTGTTCATTAGCCTATTAAAGGTAATGGTTGAAGATAAGCAAGCAGTGTCTACTTCATATTTTTATTGACCATGCCAGTGTAATCAGAATTTCCTGTATCTAAAATGCTTCCTTTTCCTTATGGAAAACCATTTTAGTGTGGTTTATGTATTATATTAAATAAAAAATATTTAACACTTTTCAAAAAACCAGAAATATCTTTTTACAAAATTCAACACAATTTTATAATAAAAAATAAACAACTTCAAAAAAAATTTTGTTAATAAAGAATATATGGCAAAATTTTTTTAAAAAATATATGGAATTTCCTTAACCTAAAAAGGAACTTCTATAAAATCTCTAAAAGAAATATTGCTTGAATATTTCTTTAATTAATAGGAATATTTTAATGATGTATTATGAGAAAAATCTTAAGTAGGGAAAACAGTATAATGAGCTTCAATTATTTCTTCTGTATACCCACCCACTTCCTTAATAAACATCCCACCTCCTGAAGTATTCCAGTCAAGAAGCACATAGAACAATAGCTATGACAGAAAACACAGTAGGGAACAGAGAGGAAATAGGTAAAAAGCAGCTCATGTTTTTGTTTTCTAGTTTCTGTCTTTTTTTTTTTTTAATGTCTTGTTTCAGTGTTAGGTTATAATTTTTATCTGTTTTGTGGAAAACATTTCCAGGTAGGTTTTTCTGCTGTCCACAGGAATATATGTTGCTTCAGTTCATCTTTTTCCTATAGTATCCTTGTGTGTAGATAGAGCTTTCTCATTTCCTGTTTTTTGGTTTTTGGATTTTGCATTTAAATAGAATAGATTTGCCTGAATTCCAGCAGGAAGATGGAGGGGGGGTTACAAGTTGTGCAAGTATAACATTCCAAGCTTCGTGGCTCACAGCCAGTGTCACTGAAGTGACAGCCACAGTCACTATGATGAATGTTTTAAAATATGGTCCTCTCCGTGACCAGCCTTGTTCTGTCTCTGAGTGAGCCTGGTTCAGATGAACTTCTGTCAGCACAGATCTCCTAGTTCCCTCTACAGCCCTTTTCTTCTACCATGATGCATTCTTAGGATCTGTTTCTTGTTGGTATATTTTGCTACCTGCTACCTATAAGCTTCTGAACACTTTCTGAACTCTGTCACTCTCTTCCTAGAACAGTGATCTTGAGATGTTTAGCCCCAATTATACTCACAATGGTCCCTTCTCAGGTGAGATGCTCTCACTAGGGAAGCAACTATTTACTGGAGATGTATAAGATCTGCCAGTCCTTGGAACCCTCTACCCTCCCTGTCCTCCTCTGTCTCCTCACAACTACCTGATTTCTATGTGGCTTGCTTTCAATATGCTTCTAGGAGTAGTATATGCTACTAGGAGTCTGTGGATTTTCTGTCTTCTACTTTGGCTAAAAATGCACTTTAATTTTTACATGGTGTAAATGAGGTCTGGAAAGGTTAAATAATTTGCTTAACGTCCTTCACAGATTATAATTAGAAGACCTTGGATTCAAAACCAATGTGTTCTAATTCCAGGGCCCAAACTCTGATTCCATGAAATGACTTGGCACTTTTCCTGCAGAGTTGAATCTTCCATGATTAAAATTATTTATGTAACTCACCCATTCTGCAGATAGTAGCACATCGTGACACAACTAATATGGACAAAACATGAAAATTTTGACTTATAAACTGCACCGAGTGTGGTTCCCTGAACACTTCACATAGTTCCCATTTAAACTTGAAAGTGGAAATCTGACCTCTAATTTTAAATATGGAATGATAAATATGTCCTACATTACAGGAATATATATTAAAATAAAAAGTGACCTCTTTGTTCTTTTATGCAAGACTTGATAAAAAAAATTGAGTAAAGATAATATGTTGGGAATATTTAGCACATTGAAGTCCTGAGATGTTGTATTAATTTACATATGGTGTCCACTATGATAATTTCTACATTTTCATTTGCTCCACTCTTTGCAAATTAACAAACACCATATGATTTTCAAAATATAAGTCACATAACTCTAGTTTCAAGTTTATAAATTTGTGAAATTTGAAGATGATATATGGAATTAATATTTAACAAACACTTATTGTGTGTAAGATGTTGTTAAATACATAGATGTGAAGGTGAAGTATAGAACTGACATTTAAGAAGAATTTAGCTATATATATACAGAGAGAGAGAGTCACTTTCTATTACTACTGACAAATTACCACAAATTTAGTAGCTTAAACAGCACCAATATAATCTCTTAAGTTCTAGAGGTCAGAAGTCTGGGAACAGTTTCAATGAACTAAGTCAAAGTATTGGAGAACTAGTCCTTCTGGAGGTTTGGGGAGAGAATTATTTCCTTGCCTCTTTGAGCTTCCAGTGTCCACCTGTTCTACTTGGCCTGTGACCTCTGCTACCATCTTCAATACACATCACTCCAATCTCCACTTCCATTATCAACATTTCTTCTCTTCTTCTATACTCAAATCTCCCTCAGTCTTCTTTTTATTGGACATTCGTGGTTATAGTTAGGACACAGATAATCCAAGATAATATCTACATCTTGAGGTCCTTAATCGCATCCCTAATGTTCCTTATATTATGTATGATGAGTTTAAACAAGTATAGGTAATATTTATATATATATATACTTATTTATATTATATACTTCATGCAAATTATATAAAATTCTATTATTCTGTGTAGGTGATAAATGACCCTTTACTCTCATTATACAGACAACCAATGTGAGGGTCATAATGCTTAAACAAACTTGAAATTCTAACCTTCAACTTGTTTGCATTGGAGTTTAGACTTTTAGAAGGAAAAGTTAGGTGAAGTACTTTAGTGCCTCAATATCAGGGCTGAAAATAGAATGCAGTACTCTCTGATTTCTAAGGACCATCTCAGTTTTCTGAGTTTCCTTAAAAGACTGAAGTTCTAAAAAAATAGAAATTCAACCTTGCAAAAATATTGACTAGAGTAAAAGAAGAAAAAATTAATTTGAAGCTAATTTATATTGATGTTTCATTTCTGACTAAATTCTTATTTCATGGACAGTAGACATATCATTTGAACATATTCAAGAAGTAGTCATATTGTTCAAATACGCTGAATAACATCCACTCTTTCTCATCATAGTCTCTCTCATATGAAGGCCAAGACCTGAAAACAGCAAGAATTGTATAAGATCATATATATATTTATATTAGTCACCTTAGGCTGCCACAACAAAATACCACAGATTGGGTGACTTAAATAACAGAAATTTCTTACAGTTCTGGATATTAGAAGTTCAAGATCCAAGGTGCCAGTAGGCTTAATGCCTGGGGAGGGTTCTCTCCTTGGGGTGCAGATGGCCACCTTCTTGCTTTATCCTCACATGACCTTCCTTTATGTGCACTTGGATATGGGGGTGTCTCTCTCTTCCTCAAGGGCACCAATGCTATTGGATAAGGATCTTAAGATCTCACCTAACTTTTCCTTCTAAAAGTCTAAACTCCAATGCAAGCAAGTTGAAGGTTAGAATTTCAATAGATAAATCTTTACGGGACATAATTCAGTCCATAGCACACTAATATATTATATCATAATATTAAATAACCCACAAAAATAATCATAGTTTTGTATTTTCAGCTAATGTATCACTTAAATATGATCAAATAAATCAAAAGGGCAGCACACATACACTTGTATTTTTCTCCATGCCATCTAAATTATATCCACGGAATGAATGTACTTGAGGTGAAGTTAGTCACCAGCACACTCCTCCCCCAAGCACACAATGACAAGCTTATGAAGTTGTAAGCATTATACAAGAGCAAGAGTCATTTTATCTTCCTCCATTTGTTGGTGATTATTGAGATCTACTTCTTATCAAATGAAAGAGTTTAATTGCTATTTAGACACTTACGACACCTAGCAGCTTGACTTTGCACAGTATTTTATAATATATATCACTTTAGAAAATGCACATCATTTAAGTGACATCTGTTTTTTTTAAAAAAAGTGACACAAATGTTCAACAAATGTTGAAATTCTGTAAATCTGTGAAAGTAAAGAGGTGATCAAGTATTTGAAGTGAAAACTCTTACTTTGGAGGGACGTCCAGTTGCGGCAATAATAAGAAAGGAGTGTGACTTCCTCATTTCTATCCTTAAATATATTAAAAGCTGAATAGACTGAATATTAGTAGCTTTTCTTGAACTCATCAGAGAACCAAAGTGACAGGAAAATAGGCCACACTGAAATCTGGAGAGAGGAACTAATCCAGAGAGTAACAACTGAGACCTACTTATCTGGACCAGAAGCCACTAGAGCCATAAACTTGTAGAACACTTAAATTAACAGAGAAGAGTAACCAGAACCTTACCCCACCTGTAGGAAGACCATTTCTCTGACTCTATCTCTCCCTAGCCTTCTTGTCTCATGTAAAAGGGGTGGGAATTAAGAAATACTGTGAAGATCAATGATAAAACCTTATTTAAAAATTGATAATCATAGGATTATGTGCCAGTTCCATTCCTTCCCACCTCACCACTGCATCAAGAGATTGACAGTACAATTTCAGTGAGCTACATTAAAAAAAAAAAAAAAAAAGCCATGAAATCCAGACTTTTCCTAAGGAGGAACTGTAGGAAAGTCCAAGACAACAGAGGAGGAAAATAAATATATAAATAATTAATGACACTGAAGGAGTCTGAAGCCTCTGGGATCTACAGTGACATTCAAACAACTCAATTCCAAGTGAAATGAACATAAAACCTCCTTCTGTAGGCCTATTAATCTCAGTTCCTATCACCAGATACAACATTTCCAGATTTCAATTAAAAATTACACGTCATGTGAAAAGGCAAATCAAAAGACATTTGTCTAAAGAGACAAAGAAAGTAACAGAAACAAACTTGGATATGACACAAATCTTGGAAATATCGAAATTGAAATTTAAAATAACTGTGATTAATATGTTAAAGGATCCAATAGGGAAAATATATACAGAAAGAATGGATATCAGAAGCACAGAGATGGAAACTAAGAAATAATCAAAAGAAAATGCTAGATATCAAAAACAATGCTATAGAAATGAAGAATGCAAAGGATAATGTTACCATTCCTTAAGTCATTGCTTTGGGTTACTTCCTTCCAGCTATACCTAGAATGAGTACAGAGACGTGGTTTCTGATCCATGCTATATGTGCTATCGGACTCTCACCTCCTATGAACTGCCCATTACTTTTAACACTGCAAAGATGGTGATAAATAGGCTGTGGTATCAAACATTGCCAAGTGTTTCATGGCTTATATTCTGAGAGTCACCACTGCAGTGAACACAATTCTAAATAGAAATGTGTCTATAAATAGCTGAGCTGGAGTTCTAATAGGTCATAGTTCCCATGTGCCCTTATAGCTCTATTTTTAGACAAAATCACTGCCAGTTCTAACAAGTGACTGCCTAGTCTGTGTCCCAGGTCCAAGAAAATAACTTTACTTCCTCTTGAACATGATTATTCTTACCATATAACTTCTAAAATGTTCTCTTTCTTTTTCCTTTATACATAAAATCTTAGGTTCTATTTTTATCTGAGGTCATGTGTTTCTTTTTATATTTCTTCAGTTCCCTAAAGGATGTCTGAAAAGGTTCTTAGGACATATGCCCTTGAAAAAAATAAATAGACTTATTCATTTTTAAAAACAGTAATTCCCTCAGCTCTATCTAAAGTGAAAACCAGTGGAAATTTTACTGCTCTCACAGGGTTATAAATTACACAAATGTCGATAATAGGACACTGAGACAGGGAGGGGGTCATTTTATTTAACTAGTGGTGTCATGGGCCTTGTGATATCATTGCCAGGGAATCCACATTAAAACTCAATAGATGAAATGAGGGGAGCAGGGGAGGATGGAGTGGTAGTAGCTTATTTCCATGAAGTGTTCATTTATTTGTCTCTCAGAGGATTCATAACTACCATCACTTTGCTATTTCTCACTTTGTTGACCTGGAAAATAATATTTTTTGATACCAATCTCAAAGAAAACAGCTGCTATGTGCTCATAGTATTTTGTTTCAGAATCATGCATGCCATTTGTTCCTTCCTGCCTGAGATGGAAATAATATTTTTAGTGAGTGATTCGACTACTAAATTATTAAGATGATGAGAAGATTCCAGAAGACCTGATTTTTCAAGTCTGGTCTGCTACCAACACGCTTGTGAAAGAGTTCCAACATCTAAATGCCTCAGTGCTTTTAAATACAGACTGGGAACATCAAAGTCTGGGGGGTGGGGTTTGGTTTTCTCCCCAACTTTTCTAATTACAAATGAAATGAGAGCTAAATATACATATGTGGCTATATTTTAAAAAGTACTTCTTCGTGAGGACTTAGAATACAAGCAATAAAACTAAACAATTATATTTTCTAGTGAAATAAACTACAAATGTCAAGAGTATGTTTTCCTTTAAGCTAAAATATAAATAAAATGGCTCATTTTCTTATTAACATGGGCCTATCATATATTACTATCTCAGTTTTTATCATGTCCAACATGCACAGGAGCAGCTTGGCCAGCAAGTACCCAAAAGCATGAAACATATAAGACCAAGAGGCACATGAGATATTCCATTTAACCTCTCTCACTCCCACTCGCAGCCAAGGATAACCCTTCAGAATTGTAAACCCTATCCAATTAGCTAGAGATTAGAGATCCACACAGACATGGAGAGAATATTTCCCCTGTTTCCAAGTCAAACAGTAATTGAAAGATGAACTATTTTTCAGAAATTGAACTTGGACAGGGCAGAGCATGGAGATATCAATAGGTGCTCAGGATCTGGGTCTGAGAAATGCCTTAGATTGACAAAAATCTCTGAGATCCTAAGCAAAGTTCTCTGCACTTTCACGCCAAAAAAAAAAACTTATTAATTGTTAGGGAGGTCTGAGCAGCAGTATGGGGGCGGTGCATCAGGCAGCTCCGGCCAAATAACAACCAATCAGACGCAGGCAGATAAACCCTAGTGGCGTCTTGCAACCGCCTGTCAATCAACGGAGTTCCCATCCAATCCCAGGGGTACAATAAACCCTCAAGCCTTCCCCCGGTCAATTCCAGACTTTAAAGGCTCCAGCCAGCCCTCCACCCTGGCTTTTTACCCTGGAGGACTGGGCCAAGGACTGGTGAATCTTGCCTGAGGGCCAAACCCCAATAAAGCCTTGTTCAGTTGCTTTTGGTCTGACTCTTTTCTAGTCACCACACCTGACCTTACATTAATGACTGGTAGAATATTTAAGTTCAGTTGTACAAGATCATAGACTGGGAGAGAGTAACACTTTCCTTAACACTTTCCAGAAGGCTAAACAAAGTGGTAACTATGTTTGTGTTAAGGTTGTTACAGAATTTGGGGACACTGTGTTGACTGAAGCAGCTCTACATAAAGCTTTTCTTTCTCACTTTAATCAAGTTAAATTTGTTTTGGTACCGGGAATTGAACTCAGGGGTGTTCAACCACTGAGTCACATCCCCAGCACTTTTTTTTTTTAAATTTTTTAATTTGAGAGAGAGTGTCACTAAACTGCTGAGGGTCTCACTAAATTGGTGAGGTTTGCTTTGAATGTGTGATCCTCCTGCCCCAGCCTCCTGAGCTGCTGGAATTACTGGCATGTGCCTCTGTGCCCAAATTCAAGTTAAATTAGGAAGAACTACAAATTAAAAGTGCAAGTGGGAATAGGTTCAAAGAATTAAGAGTGCAAATAACTCAGTACAAACCTTAATGTTAGGTAAGGATGCCAAGATGGCAGAGGCAGGGTACAAGAAAAATGCTGCTGGAGGACAAGACAGGGAGATGGATTATTATATCCCCATTTATAATAAGTCTCATCATTATGACAACTCCTGCCACTGAGAAGCAATCACCCATGATAACTCCTGCCACATATTCAGTATGTTAAAGTAACCAATGGGGAAAAATTGGACAGTATTCTAATCAAGCAGCATAAGATAACTAATGGGAGCAAAATGGGATAAGATCTTCAATCAAATCTGTATAGGGAAGAGAATGCCTCACAGCTCAACTTGTAAGACCCCAATTTCCAGACATCGGACCTTGAGCCTCTCTCTCTTGCTTGGCCCACTCCTCTCCATACTTCCACCTTTGCCTTCAATAAATCTGTACTTTGTTACTTCTGCATGTCTTGCTCAATTCTTTGTTTGGGACACCAAAGACCTAGACTCCAACTGGATACTCCAACAATAATGCATGTATTACATATGTACCAAGAATGGAAGAAATAGAAATTGTTTTCAAGTACTCAGAAAAATGTAGAAACATAAATAAAAACAAATTAAATTTCAAATTTCCTATGACTTCATCATACAAGGGGGTCACAAAACCAAATATTATAAAATCCAAAAAATCAGTGACAAAATGGTAATGTTCACAAATCACTAAATCCAAGTATCTCAAAAATCAGATGCAAAATTCTGAATAATTTGTTGGTAAAAGTGGAAATTTTAACAATTTTTGAAAGAAAAATAGCTCACTGTATTTTAAACTCGAGTTTGATATCTAAAGCAGTAATGAAAGGGAGATGTAAAACATTAACTACATTTCTAGAAAACTAGAAGGCCTAAAGATAGGTCAATTAATACTTCAGCTGAAGTCAAAAGAAAAGAAAATAAATCATCCAAAATAGAAGGAACCCAGTAATAATTTTTAACATAATTAGAACTATAATAAAAGCACAAAGTAGATCAATAAATTCAAATTTGTAGGCCAGAGACATGAAACAGAAAACATTCTATCAAGTACTTTTTTTAAAAGAAGGTGTGTGGAAAGAAACAATATAAGTAAAGAAAAATGGAAATATAACTTGAAATTTTTTAAAGAAGCATAAGAACAATATAATAGAATTAAAGAGTTTCTGGGAATAAATATTAAAAGCTAGGTGGAATACAAAATGTTCTTAGGAAAATATAAATTACCTAGATGACTAACAAGAAAACTAAATGATAAATAAAAGAGTAACTTTTTCCCCAACAAGATATCAGACCCATATGAATTTAAAGGTGCATGCTACTAAACTTTAAGAAACAGCAAATATCAACCAGACAAAAATTGTTCCAAAACATCAAAAAAATTTTGAAATTACTTTTTTATGGGATTAGTAATGATTGTGACAGTTAAAACAGAAAAATCACAAGAAAATAAAATTGTAGGATAATTATATCTATGAACATAGAGGCAAACATCCTAAACAGATTATTAGTAAACCACAGTCAATGGTTTATTATAAAAATTACATCATGAGCCAGGTATGGTGGCACGTGCCTTTAATCCCAGAAACTCAGGAGGCTGAAGTAGGAGGATTGGCAAATTCAAGGCCAGCCTCAGCACTTTAGTGAAGCCCTAAACAAATTAGATTCTGTCTCATAAAAAAGGGCTGGTGGTGTAGCTCAGTAGTAAAGTGCCTGGGTTCAATTCTCAGTACCTCTCTCCCGCAAAAAAGAAAAAAAAATTACATCATAAGAGCTAATCTCAAAATTGCAAGAATGTTACCCACAGCCTAGCTGGGATTCAGGGATTCAGCCACAGGCCTGCAGAAAAAATATGCAAAAAGATGGGAAAAGGAAAAAGGGACTTCATGTGGTTTGAACAAACTCGGAAGAAGCAGCTAGATTGTTTCTCTCCTTGGCCCACAGAAGCAGGTACAATTTATAGACACAAGTCAAATGACATATATATATAGATTTAGTTGGTCTGAAGAGGATGACAAAATGGAACAAAAGGCAGGAAATATACATATGCGGATTTAGTTAACCTGTGCTACACTGGCTGCGACTGAAGTCTACCTCCACTTACAGCTTCCTTGGAGTCCTCCCGCTCCCCGCCGGGCAGGGAGAACCTTAGCTTCCTTAACTTTAACTCTTAGCATGAGTAAGAAATTGTTCTCAATTTCAGAGGGGCCTCCAACTTCTGTCTGTTTCAAGGGTGTCGCATGCCTGTAATCCCAGCAACTCGGAGGCTGAGGCAGGAGGATCATGAGTTCAAAATCAACCTCAGCAATCTAGTGAGGCCCTAAACAACTTAGCAAGACACTGTCTCTAAGTAAAATATAATAAAGGGTGGGGAGGTGGCTCAGTGGTTAAGCGTCCCTGGGTTCAACCCCTGGTACCAAAAATAATTAAATAGAAATAATTTAATTAAATGAAAGGAATATTTCATTAACATAGACATTAACATATCATTGAATAAAATACAGGCATGATAAACATTTTTTAAAAGTTAAATTGTAAATCTACCAAACCTGTAAAAAATATATGCACAGCAAAAGATGCAAAATTCCAGAATAATTTGCATTAAAGTTAGCAATAAAAATATCTTCCTTTATCATGACATTTCGATAAAGGTCCTAAGTACTGCAAGAAGATGATACCAACGTTTACCGGTGACGAGTTCTGCTTCCTCAAATGTTGATGCTTGAACATTAGAGAAGCACACCAAGGCAAGCATATTAAGCAGGTTTTATTTAAAGGTAATAATACAGACTTCTTCTGGGAGGGAGAAGAGGGTCATGATTGATGTTCTAGAACCCCAAGAAGTGAGTGCACCCTACATCTTTTATAGGTTAAAGTCTCTTTTGTTCTCCAGTTCTCTCCCCCCTTCTCTTCTTCCTGCCTATGTGACTAGGCCTGGTTTTGCATTAAGTGAGAAGCCATGGGCAGGGGGAGGGCCAAGGTGATTCTGCCAGGCAAGGGCCCAGGGGGCATTAATTAGCAGCTCCATGCTTGCAGTCCCTGATAAAGGCAGGTAAATTTGGTAATCAATGGGCTTCGGAGATCCTTGACATTCCATTCTTCCAGGGGCAGTCTCCAACTTCCAGAGGCAGATGACTTAAATGGCCTTTATTTCCTCGATTTGACCTGATCCTCTATTTCTACACTAACTACCTGTCCCCTATTCTGGCTTCAGTGCCACTCCCACCTCCTGGCCTGTCCTTGAAGTTTTCCAGGGTCTATGGGCCAATAATCTGCCAGAGACCAAGTACCAATGAACTTCCCCTATTTGACTTTCCAGTCAAAGAGGTCTTTGAACTGCTTGGGGTGGAGAATGTGTTTCAGCTCTTTACTTGTGCCCTTCTGGAGTTTCAAATCCTGCTCTATTCACAGTAAGTCACAGTAAATAAGTCAGTGCTTACTAGAATTTTTTGCCTGCACAATGCCTCCCTGCTTTTTATAGTCATGAACAGTGAGTGACTTTATAGTGAGTGGGACGACTGTAAAGGTCAAAGGCTATTCCAGTTTGAGTAAAACCCAAATCTTTTGCAGGTAAGTAGGGGATGAAAAACTGATGAAACATGAGAAGGCTAACATTTTTGATTGACCATCCTCATGACCTTTTGCTAGGCACTCCAGTGTCAGAGGGGAACCCTACCTCCTAACAATCCTACTTATCTAGACTAAAAAGAGGGGCAAAGGGTGATCGTCACCAGAAGTGATGTTCCATCAGTTCTGCTCTGTCATTCTACAGGGTTATTTTTGCCCCTTCCTCAGCCTGACAGTAAAATCAAGGATTCACAAAGGATGATCCTTTAATATGTGAAGAAAATGTATTTGAAAAAATGAGGTTTTGCATCTTTCCATTGTTTGCTTCACTGAATTTGTTTTATAAATGATCAGTTCAATGTGAGCAGCAGATTTGGAAAAAATAGTAAGTCGAACAGAAGGAAACAGATTCTTACTTAATAAACCACATAAATAATATAAAATCCATTCATTCAGGATATTTACTGAGAGCATAATATGTGCCAGGTATTGTTTTAAGGACTGGAGATGCGGGGGCAGACAAAGCAGGTAAAACTTCTTTCTATAGTAGAAATTATATTTTAGTGGGAAAAGAGTGATGATTAAGTCAATGAATACATTATACAGTATGGAAGGTGGTTAATAAACTGTGAGGAGAATATCATGCTAAGTGATCCCAAAAAACCAAAGGTCAAATGTTTTCTCTGATAAGTGGATGCTGATACATAACAGGGACCAGGGGTATAAGGGAAGAATGGAGGAACGTTGGATTGTGTAGAGGGAAATGAGGGGTGGTGGGGAAGGAAAGATAATGGAATGAAACAAACAACATTATCCTATGTACATGTACCATTACACAAATGGTGTGACTCTACATCATGTACAACCAGAGAAATGAAAAGTCGTGCCCCATTTGTGTACAATGAATCAATAAAATAAAATAAAATAAATGCACAGTAGCTGTTTCTTGACAAAAAAATTAACTGTGAGGAAAAGTAAACTGGGAAAGAGTATTTCAGAAAGAGAAATTCCAGTTTTTAATGAGGTGATTAGGTTAGGCCTCTCTGAGTTACCTGTTAATGTCTGTAGGAAAAAGTATTCTAGGTAAAAGGCACAGGAAATATAAGGGATCTAAGACAAGAATGTGCTTCCAAGAACAATGAGGAAAGTAGGTGAATGAAGTGGAGTGATTGAGGAGAGTAGCAGGAGATGGTGGTTAGAGACTTAATGGGAGGTCTGACTGTACAGAGTTTTGTAGGCTATTTCAAGGACTTTGGCTTTTACCTTGAGATATGTAACCATCAGACGATTTAGGTTTTTTGCTCTTTTATTAGAAATAATTTCCAACTTATGGAAGAGTTGCAAGGAATGTTCAAAAAACTTTTGTATACCTGCTCACAAATTTACCAGTTGTTAATATTTTGCCTTATCTGCTTTAGTACTCTGAGTACTCTGTGTGTGAACATAGCTAAACCATCGAGAGTTATTACAGACCCCATATCCCTTGATTTCTGAATGCTTAAGCTTTTATTTCCTAAAAATGAGGACATTCTCTCATATAATTGTAGCATTATCAAATTTAGGAAATTTAACATTTATACCATATTCAAGTTTCACTATTGTCCAGTAATGTCTGTTATGATAATTTATTTTATTTCTGCCCCAGAATCTAGTTATTACATGCATTGCATTGCTTTTAGATGTCATTTTCTCAGTCTTTAAATGTCTTTCATAATATTAACATTTTTGGAGAGTGCAGGCATGTTATTTTGTAGAATGTTCCTCAATTTGTGTTTGATATTCCCTCATGATTAGATTCAGGTAATAAATTTTTGGCTGAAATATTAAAAAAAAAAAAAAAGAAAGAAAGAAAGAAAACAAGTCAAGATAATCAACTGACAATTGGAAATAAAGAAAAAATTCAGCAGTGGAATTAATTTATACTGACAGCTGTCTGTAAGTTTTATGCTATTTTACTGTAACTGTGCTTACTATACCAAATGTTAGAATGGAGACAGAAACATATTGGATTACTTTATAGGTTGATTTATTGACTGATTAAAAAACAATAGTTTAAGAATATTAAGGGAACTTTTTGAAAGTAGTTTAATCATAAAAGGTGCCCAGACGGGTAGAGAAGTATATGAGCAAGCTGAATTTCAAAATACAGAAAACATAACATATGAAGTTTCTGTGGGGATTTGAATTGAAATAGAACTGATTATAGTAAAGAATACAACTTTATGTTGAAGTGGTGCAGTATATTAATTTCATAATAATACACATGTATTTTAGTACTATAGTCCTAAGCAATGGAAAACCTTGAGATAGACATGGTTAAAGGTAAACAAAGTAGAATGGAACTGAAAATAAACGAATTCAAGAAGGACAAGAAATTATAAATATAGAGTGGTTGGTCTGTTAACCGCATAGGCATGGAAGCCAGTCAAGATTATGGTCAGGAGGCCTGAAGCATCAGGGAATGAGATAGCAAGAACATGACATCTGTCAATTACAGTAAGGAGCTGAGCATTGTTTAGCCAGATATTATGATCTTCCCAAATGGAGAACTTTTGACTATAGAAGATAGTATGAATAATTATACAGGGGCAATATACATAAACCGACATTTCCACACAAATACTACCTAGTAGCCTCTGACAAAGATTACTGGTTACAGAGGAATCCATGGCATTGAGATAGAGGCATGATTGCTTCTAGTCTCACAGTCCATGTATAGAAAATGGTTGTGCACAATGTAGATTCATACCATTCATGTAATCATACATGTACATAGGATAATGATGTCTGTCTCATTCCACCATCTTTCTCGCCCCCTCCTCCCTCTCATTTCCCTCTACATAATCTAAAGTTACTCCATTCTTCTCTTACCCCCCAATCCACATCCCCATTATGTATCATCATCCATTTATCAGGGAAAACAATTGGGCCCCCATTTGTGTATAATGAATCAAAATGCAGTCTATAAAAATAAAAAAATAATTTTAAAAAGAGTGAATGGCCAAAAAAAAGTAGAAAATGAAACTCCCAGTGGATGCAGTTCGATACTAGGGTAAATCAATTTGGTGACTTTGTGCAATAAATAGTCTTTATAATTATGCATAACAGTCCTACATAGACATTGATTTTAATGAAATTAAGGTAGAAAAGCGTTTTAGAAGTTTCAATTTTAGGGAAGGAAGGTTGAATTTGAATCATTGACAGATAAGTGATAGGAGATACAGTAAGTGTGGCTACAATAGCTGATTGCAAATTCCAGATGAAACTTTGGCATGAAGTTCAGGTTCATTATTACTATATACCAATACTTCTAACCCCATACATTTTCAGTCTTTCTGCTAGTTTTTACTTCCTCCTTTATCTCAGTTACTTGACATACCTTTGTATGTCATGTAGGAATTTCACTTTGATATAGTCTAGAATCTTCTAACAGAAGGCTAACACCAATAAGGTATTATTTGGAACAAGAATATTTAATGTGCAAATTATGTAGCTATGTTTATAACACCTCCATTGACCCCTCAGTCTCTTTGATAAATTGCTTCGTATATGAAAATTATGGTAAGGAAATAGTCTCTTAGTCTAAGACATTTGAAAATGAGATATTCTTAAACTGTGAACTATTGATTTTTGCTTCATTCAAAAAAATACACAGAATCATAAAAACATCTATCCACAAGTCAGAGTCTTAGGAATCTTAATATGCATTGGGATCTGAATTTTATTTTTCTACTTTCCATTTAAACCTAAGTCTACTTGATAATTTTCAACTTTGTATTATGCAGATGCCATTTAAATGTGAATTTCCATTTGAGAAACACAAATAAAATAAGAAAATAAAATTTAAAGCACAGACATCATTCCTTCTTTTTATTTTTAATAACTCCTCCCAAAAGGTCAGTTGAAAATCTCTAAGAGCACAGTTTTCTTAGTGAAGGAAATTGTCCTTGCTAATCAAAATAATATGTTCAGCTCTCTTACCAAAAGGAATATAGTTTAAAGAATGCCAAGATGGCGCCAGGAGAGAAACTAGTTCAAGAATAATATACACCCTTTATTACTCTGTTGATAAAGGGTTATGATAATAGAGATTACTTTGAATTGATAAAGGCATTCTACCAGTTCCAGAACATGTAAACTTTTTCATGTAGTTTCTTGATTTATGTACACATGAATAAAAAATAAAAACAAAATTCATTTTTCATATGGAAATGGAACGAAAAAAACACAGTTAACTACATATACCATGCCCAGTCCTGCTGCAATGGCTTGCACATCCCTGAAAACATTTTTATTACATTTTAAACCTGTTGATTGATGACCTATTTTTAGCATTCGTTCCTTGGAAATGCATTGAGTATGCATACATGTAATGCACTTCATTTATCACATACAGAAACACTTAAAATTAAGTAAAATCAAACAGCATTCTAATATCATGATATTTTTAAAAAAGCATGTGGAAAAGAAATTGCAGTATAGATATGGCAGTAAAAATAAAACAACAGAAGTGGATTCCCTCATTCATCTATTCTTCTTCAGCTGAAGGGAGATCTAAATTAGGAAAGTGGCAGAGATGGTAAAAAGAAATCAACCCCAAAACCAACTATCACTAAAACATTTCACTTTAAAAAGTGCCAGTAGTTTATTTATGTACATAGTACCCTAGTGCTTTTTTATAACTTGCAAATTTTGAAAGTTTGCCCTTTTGGCAAGTTACTGACAATGAGCCCAGTCTCTTTCAATTTAAAAAATTAAGTCTACTCAAAGTGACCTGTATTTAAAAGTTTGTATTTTGAAAGCTAGCAAGGTAGTACAAGGTAAATGAAATCCTACCTCTACTGTAGAAGATTTAAAAGCCTTCAATGCAGCAGTGCTAATAAGATTTTGAAAGCAATTGTAACCCACAAAGGCAAGCACTATCCTATAGGATTGATTTTACTTCACTCAATATATTTGTGTCATTTCTTGGATATCAGAAATAACAAACAGATTTATTTCCCTATACATACAAAGCAGTGAAGTCAACTTTAGTTTTGAATAGCTAAATTATCTCATTACGTCTATTTTACAAAATATTTATTAGAATTAAGTACCTAGGAACTATTTCAATTTGTCAGGTTAATTTTCTGTAGTTCCTAACTACAGTTGCAAACGGTAAGTTCCACTGGCATGAAGCAATTATTTAGTCTTATGGTAACAAGAACAGAGATTAATCATGTATTTCTCACTGTACAGAGAAATAAGAAATAATTTCTATATTTAGGAATATTAATTTCAAATGATAAAAAACATTGTCAGTGGTTGATGCCATCTAGTGCTGAACACATGGAAATAGCAAAAATTGGGTGAAAGGCTGTTAACAAATAAAAGAAACATATAGAGTACAGAGCCACCTAGTGATTATTTCAGCACTTCAAAGTAGTATATCTGCAAGGCTAGATGAATCGTGTTAACTATCAGATGTTCAATAAATCTAAAATATTTTCAATTTCTAGATGACATTAAATTTTATTTCATCCTATGTATCTTGACTTGCCAAAACAAAAACCAACAAACTATGGCCTTCAGGCCATATTCTGCCAGTCACCTGCTTTTGTATAACGTGTGAGCTAACATTTTTTATACTTCTATATAGTTGAAAAAAATCAGAAGAAGAATAGTACTTTG
Source organism: Sciurus carolinensis (assembly GCF_902686445.1). NCBI lineage: Eukaryota > Metazoa > Chordata > Mammalia > Rodentia > Sciuridae > Sciurus > Sciurus carolinensis. Next base: position 30,384,010 of record NC_062232.1, read on the forward strand.
TGATCTATGAAAACTATATGAAATTCTAATCTTATTGTCCAGAAATAAAATTTAAGTCTTACCCACTCATGTCCATTTGTTTACATGTTGTCTGTGGTTAATTTGGAACAATAATGAAAGAGTCAGGTAGTTGCAGCTATGTGTGACCTGGGAAGTCTCAAATATTTACCATCTGGTCCTTTACAGAAAAAGGTTGCTAACCTTTCTCTAAAATATGTTGCAATTTGAAAACACTCCAAGAAAGAAAGAATGCATGATGATATTAGTGTGTAAAATATATATGCTTATATGTCCGTATATATTTATAACCCTATTTCTAGTTTCTTTAATATATATATATTATTTGTTTTATTCATTTCATTCAAATTAAAATCATGTTCCATAAAAGTAGGATATGATTCTTTATACAGCTTCACTCTGGAGGAGTCTAGGGTAGGCTTCAAGTTTGGATTCCATTCTTTTTTTCTTTATTCCTTTCTTCATAGATGGTTCATGCTTCCTGCTGAGTGCACAAAGCTTCCAAAACATTCCTATGATCCATAGCTATGCATTGCACTGTCCAGGAGTGCTTCACATCATCTGGATGATTTCTTTACAAAGGTCCTGCAGTGACAAGGAGTTGTAAATCACTGCTTGGTATTTCCAAAGTGTTAACAAAAGGGATGGAGGATCTATTAGCATTACATGAAGAGAGGTCAGCCCACATCTTCCCTGTCTGGAGATTTTGATAGCATGATGTCTCTATAAAATGGAAGTGGACCCAAAAGGAAAATAAAGATGCCATTGGTAAAGGTTAGAAAATCCCAATAAAATTACTCTGAGAAACATGCAGGCCTTAGGGCTGCCTTTTACATGTGAGAGGGGAAGGAAGAAAAATCACAGGAGGGAGATAAATTAATATACTTTTACTGCTATGGTATTAGGTTGATATGATTATGACAACATTATTTTGATATGTCTTTGTAACTTTACTAATATCTATCCTACTAAAAGGTAATACAATGAGCAATTATTATATAAATGGAATGTAGAAACTTCACACAAGGCCTATCTTCCAACTCTCTGGCCCATCTGAAGATATTCCTCATAAGTACTTATTTTTATAAGTGTTACCGCCTGCAGCAACGAGACCGCGGGAAGGAATCGGAGGCGGACTGGGAATGACCAACTTTTTTATTTTACATTTTGGGGATGCTTCCTTGCTTGCTTCTCTTTGCAGGTCTTGGTGGCTGAAGTGCGGGCTGAAGTGCCGGTCTCCCGTGGGGTCCCCCAGGAGCCCAGCGTTTTCCGTGACTTCCTCCTCCGACGCCTCACACGGGAGGTTTTCCTGGCCGCTGCGCAAGCGCAGCAGGGCACTTGCGGGCGCAAGGACAGGTGAGGAGGCGTCGCTCGCCAACAGGTGGGCACGTCCTCCCCAAACCTGTAAGGATGTCTCTACATATAAGTATTTGTTGGGAAACATAAATGATTGGGACTCTAATTTCTGTACATTCCAACCAACTCTTACATTAAAAAATAATAATAGGCATCTTAACAAGAACAAGATGATATCTCATTGTGGTTTTGATTTGCATTTCCCTGATCATTAGTGTAAAATATTGCCTATAATCTGAAAACTGTATCTCTGAAAAATGAGTATTGATATAAATATTATTAGATGAGGAAATTGACCTAAGAATGATTTAATTATCTGCCCTAAGACAGCTCATAGATGGTGATGTTATATTTTGAATCGAGGTCGTACTTTTAATAAGTACAGAGCTTGGTATCAGTTAACTTTAATAACACATCTATTATATCATTAATTTTGTACTATATAATGAAAATGAAGTGCTTATTATTGTAAAAACAAATGAAATGATTGAGGTTCTGTTAGAGAATGGTGCTACAGTGGTACTGAGCCAGAGACCCAGAATTATCTCAATCTTTTCTGGCCTAGCAAGTTCTTCCCTATTACCTTTCCAAAGAAATTATATTCAGAAGTGTAATATACAACTGCTCCCCCCCCCCACCCTTTCCACTGTAGTCATTTCCCCGCCTCCCAACTACTTGTCAGTCTGTGAACATCCTAGCTAGCTATTAGTTCATCAGTCAGCTTGCAAGTATCCTTCTCCATTATTGGTCCCTTGTTAGCCCTGCGGAATTCAACTGCTTAAGGATAGCTCCCACGTCATCTTTTCTCATGCTTTCTCTCTCCTACTCACTTTCTTTCTCTCCTCCTCACTTTTCACACTCTCTTGTGCACTTTCTCTCTCTTTTCCTCTCATTTTCTCTCTTACCCTGCAGGGAGACACTCTGTTTGCTTCATAAACCCTCTTACGTTAATTCCTGTGTCTGGTGTGGTTTCCTGGGTTCTTACAAGAAGCACATTAAAAATTCCTTTCTTTGGCAGGTTGTGGTGGCACATGCCTGTAATCCCGGTGGCTCAGGAACCTGAGGCAGGAGGAGCCGGCCTCAGCAACAGTGAGGGGCTAAACAACTCAGTGAGACCCTGTCTCTAAATAAAATACAAAATAGGACTGGGGATATGGCTCAGTGGTTGAGTGCCCCTCAGTTCAATCCTCGGTAACCCCCTCCCAAATTCCTTTCTTTTGTGTTAGGAAGAACTTTACACAGGTGACACCATTTTGAAACATATTCTCCATCTTAAAATTGATACTGCTGGTTATCAGTGATGAGTTCTGCTTCCTCAAATGTTGAAGTACAAAAAAAAAAAAATTAGAGAAGCGGTTGAGGCAAGCATAGAAGGCAAGTTTTATTTTATAAAAAGTAACACAGACTTCTCCCAGGAGGGAGAAGAGGGCCATACCTGATATCCTGGTATCCCAAGAAGTGAGAGTATCCTGCCCCTTTTATACATTTTAGGTTTTCTTTGTTCTCCTGCCCTCTTCCCCTTATCTCTCTCCTTCCTGCATACATGACTAGGCCCAGGAGATGCTGGTGGAATGACCAAAAGGTGAGAAGCTGGTGGGCTGGAAGGGCCAACATGGAGTGATGGGGCAGGAAGGGAGTGGCAGTCCAGGGGGCATTAATTAGCAGCTCCCTGTCTGTTCAGGGGGTGCTTCATTAACAACCTTCTGGGAGGGACAGTCTAGGCAGGTAATCTTGGTAATCAAAGGGCTCTGAAGGCATTAACCTTCCAATCCCCCAGGGGTGGTCTCCAACTTTCAAGACCCAAACCAGCCTCCATTTTTACCATCTGACCCGATCACCTATCTACACTGACCGCCTGTCTTTAATTCTTGCTTCAGAATGAGTCACCTCACAGTCACTCTGACTCAGCCTGACCTAAATCCCAAATAATACTCCATCATCATACAAAGAAAGGAAATTGTTATCTGGGACTGGAATCCTGAAAACACCTGGTTCAATATGAAATAGTGACCACCTCAAAGAATAGAGGTGACAACCCCCTAGCAAAGGCTTAACCACAAAAATTCTCCCACTCCCTCATGCCCCTACACCTACCCCAGGCTGTAAGCAGAAGTTGGGCGCCACCCCAGCAAGTTTGCCCCCAATAAACCTGTGCTACTGTTGAACTGCCTCTCCTGTCTATTTCTTTCATTTTTCAATGGGGCTTTAACCCTAAACCTCAATGTAGAGGACCACAAGGTGAGCTAGATCATGAAACCCAGCAAGTTCCATAATTACCTGGTTCAGAAGAGAAAATACAGTCTAGAATCAAAGCTCTTTGAGTGGGTTTCTGGCTTTCATAGTCTCACAATCAAAAATTTTTCTTTACTATTTCAGGCAAAAAGCTGTACCCAATTATTATCTTAAATCCTACCCTAAAGTTCCAATTTTATGAACAAAAAACACATGAATGGAGAAAAAAAGTGGAATTTCCCAGATGAAGTCAAACCATATGAGTAGAGAGGAAAAGAACGTTGTGGGAGAGTGCAAATCAGGCTTATTTGAGCAGCCCATTAAGCACTTAGAACACCAAATCTAATCAAGAATTACTGACTGGGTAGGGACACTTGCATAATAGATGCACACAGTGTGTGTTGTGGGAGGGTTGGCCTTGCTTACGACTTTTTATTGAAGAAGGATTAATGAAGAAAAGGAATCTTGAGTGTCTCATAAAGACAGGTAGTGATTTATCAATGGGTATGTTGCTTATTTGTTTGTTTTAACATCTGAAGTTCTTCATTTATTGATTTAAATTCTGCCTCTCTTTCCCTTGTAACTTTCTCTCAATGATTACTTCTAGCTCAGCCTTCTTGATCTGTAAGGGTGAAGTTAATGTAATATAGTTGTTCATGAGCTGCCGGAATTATAAAATTTACACTTCATCATCTGAGATGGAAAAGTTGATTGCTACTCCCCCTACCCCCACATACACACAGAGGCTGTAAAAGGTAACATTTGAATGCATGAAACTCTGACTTTATTAATAGAACCCCAAAAGTACAGACAACAAAAGAAAAATAAACAAATGGGATTACATCAAAATTAAAAGCTTCTGCCAGCAATCAACAGAAGGAAATCTAAAAAAAAAGAAAGAAAATATTTGCAAACTGTGTATATGTAAATATTTGCAAACTGTGTAAAGAGTTAATATTCAAAACATATAAGGATCTCAAACAACCCAATAACAAGAAAACAATTGACCAGATTTAAACTGTGGGAAAAAGAACTATACAGACATTTCTCAAAAGAATACATACAAATGACTAATAGGCATATGAAAACGTGTTCACCATTGCTAATTTCCAGGAAAATGCAAATATAAACCAAAAGCGGTATCACCTGATACCTATTAGAAAAACTATTATCAAAAAGATAAAAGATAAATGTTGGGAGGATGTGAAGAAAATGGAACCTTTGGCTCATTGTTGGTGAGATAAAGCACAGCTAATGATAGCCAGCTTCCAGCATTTGTGTAGAGCAAAATTTGCTACAGAGAGCAAAATTGCAGGTTTTAAATAGTATGATGGTAGCATTTATAGAATATATTCCATCTTCCAAAGGGAACTTTGCTGTGTAATTTCATAATATTTGGTAAAATTGAGTCTTGTGGCATTGGACTTGCAACCAGGAATCCATATTGAACTTGATGGTAACTAAAACTCCATTTTGTTTTTTGTTTGTTTGTGTACTTGTTTATTGCTATTGCTGCTTCTGTTCCTATAGTTTCAACATAAACACCACTGAGCTGGGTTTTCTGAACATGTGCATGTGAGTGTGTGTGTGGGGTGTGTGTGTGTGTGTGTGTGTGTGTGTGTGTGAATGGAAAACTTGATCTGAATCCTCCTGACAGCATCACCTACTTTAGCTCCTATTTCCAGCTTTTTGACACTTGATTCTGTCATCTATCATATTAGCTGACTCTTCCTTTTCTGCATCAGCCATTCATTTAACAAACATAAATCCTTTTCATGAATTCATTCGACTCAGTTATTAAAATATCGAACAGGACATATTCAAACCCAAGCATATGTCTGTGCCACCAGCATCTCATCTGAAGGTGCACATCATTCTATTTATAAGCCTGTCTTACTTTTCATCGGTAGAGCCATGGCCTTGAATTGAAATGAGTCTGATGTCACTAGCCTAGGAATGGAGTATGTAAGATGATTGTGGCAGGAAGAAATGCTAATGGAAGGGAGAAAGCTGCTACTTTCCAAAAAGATCTGTAGTCATACCAGCCCCATAGGAAAGGTAACAGAAAAGAAAAGCATATAAATTAAATTAAATTCTTATAAAATAAGATGCTAATTTTTTTTTCCTGAGCATTAGTATAATGAAAAATTTTAAGTGCCCATTTTTTTTTAGATTTGCAGAAAGCAATGTTTTCTCATATACAGTTAGCTGGTTTGTTAGCTAATATTGGTCCTTTTTATTCCCTAAAGAGGTCATTTGCCTGCTGAATTGTGCTTTTATAATTTTGGAATTACATTTTTTAATTGACATAAAATTCACATAACACAAAATTCACCATTTTAACCATTTTAAAGCATGCAATTTGTTTTTAGTGTATTAACAATGTCACACAACCATCACTGAGATCTAATTCAATCACACTTTCTTTATCCCAAAAGGAAATCCTGTACCCATTTAACAGTCACTCTTCCATTATCCCTGCCTCAATACATAGCAATCACTATTCTGATTTCTGTCTCCAGAAATTTACCTATTATGGACATTTTACATGAAAGGAATCATGTGACCTTTTGAATCTGGCTTCTTTTATTTAAGCATAATGTTTTCAAGGTTCATCCATCAATAGTCTTGACATTATTATCAAAAATCTCTTAACCATAGGTACAGGGGTTTTTCTGTATTTTTTAAGAGTCTTCATTCTCTTGCATTGATCTATATATCTATCCTCATGCCAGTATTATACTCTTTTGATTGCAGGAGTTGTGTATCAAGCTTTAGAAATGGAAGATCTGAGTCCTTCCACTTTATTCTTCATCAAGGTTGTTTTGACTATTCTGGGTCCTTAGCATCTTTTTACAAATTTTCACATCAGCTTGTCCATTTCTGTGAAAATACATTTGGAATTATTTATAGTAATTTTGTTGGATGCGTAGGTAAGTGTTGGAAGTATTGTCGTCATAACGTATACAGTGTTCCAATCTATGAACACAGGACATCCTTCTCATCATTCAGATCTTCCTTAAATTCTTTAAATGAAGTTTTCTTAATTTCAGTGTACAAGCATTTTACTTCTTCAGTTTAATTTATTACTAAATATTTCATTCAGTTTGATGCTACATAAGTGGAATTATATTCTTAAATTCATTTTGGAATATTTGTAATTATATAGAAATACAATGGATATTTATATACTGATCTTCAATCCTGAACCTATGCTAAACTCATTAACTCCAACAGTTTTTTTGTAGGTTATTTAGCATGGGGAGCCATCCATATGTAGCAGAATCGGATGTGGTTAAGCCATGGAACACAGAGGCCTGACTCCCAGGAACTGGCAGCCATGAAGGACTGTTTCAGATCCCGTAGGGCGTGGGGGGGGGGACTGTGTGGGAATAGTTCACCCTCCAGGTCCAGGCACCTTTACTTGTGTGAGTATAAAATAAAGGAGAAGTAGGCTACTCCATCTTGTTAGAGGCCAGATCTGGTATGGCCGGATCTGTCACACCCCCTCCCACTTGTAAAGAGTATTGACTCTTATGTGTTTATTGATTAGATAAGTTTATGGGTAATTAATTGATTTATGGCCAACATCAACCTCTGGCAGTTAACCCTTTTCTCATCCACGCAGGATGTGGCTGAAACACTTACAATTTAGAAACTTTTTTTTTTTTTTTTTTTTGATAAGGGGATGGAACTCAGGGCCTCACATGCTAGGCAAGTGCTCTACCATTGAGTCACAGCCCCAGGTCTCATTCGTAGGTTATTTAGAACTTCTGTATATAAGATCACATCATCTCCAAATACACATAGTTTTGCCTCTTCCTTTCAAATCTAGATACATTTAACTTCTTATTCCTCCCTAATTGCCTTGACTAGGACTTTCAGCACAATGTTAAGTACAAATAGGAGAGGAGACATCTTTTCCTGATTTAAAGCAAGGGAGGGAACATTCAGTCTCTCCCCACTGTCTCTACCTTAAACCTGGTGGATTATATACAACAGGAATTTATTCCTCACAGTTCCAAAAACTGGGGAGTTCAAAATCAAGACACTGGAAGATTCAGTGTTGGTGCTTTCTGTCTCTATGAATTTTCCTATTATGGCCATTTCACATGAAAGTGATCATACAATACATGGTCTTTTGAATCCTGCTTCCTTCTCTTAGCTTGATGTTTTTAAGGTTCGTGCGTGTTGCAGAATGTATCAGTACTTCACTCCTTTTATGACTGAACAATATGCTATCTGGTTAAAAGACAGTGTCTTCTGTGTCCCCTCATGTAGAAGCAGTAGAGGTACCTTTCATAAGAGCACTATTCCTAATAAGAGACCTAATCCCTGTCTAAGGACTCCACTTCCTAAAGCTATCATATTACAGGTTAGGATTTCAACATAGGAATTTAGGGAAGACTCAAACTTCAGACCACAGTAACTATTAAATATGATGTTAGTTATAAATTTTTCATAAATGTCCATTCATAGTTTGCAGAGTGGTTTTACCATAAAAGGGTGGTGGATTTTTTCATATCATTTTTTCTGTATACATTGGATAATGATAAGAGTTGTTTCCTTCTTTCTATTGATTGATTTTCATATGTAGAAACATTCTTGGATCCCTCAGGTAGATCTCTCTTGGCCAAGATGTCTAATCGATTCAGTATGCTGCTGGATTCAGTTTGCTACTATTCTGTTGAGGACTTTTACATTTATATTCATAAGAGATATTGTAGTTTTCTTTTCCTGTGATGTCTTCATCTGGCATTGGAGTCAGATAATGTTTCCTTCATAGAATTAGTTAAGGAGTATTCCTTCTTCTTCTATGGGTTGGAAGAGTTTGCAAATAATTCTTGTTAATTTTTAAATGTCTGGTAGAATTCACAAGGAAAGTCATCTGGTCCTCGTCTTTTCTTTGTTATGAGGTTTATCATTACTGATTTCATCTCCTTGGTTGTTATAGGTTTGTTCATGTTTTCTGTTTCTTTATGAGTCATGTTTGATAATGTATTTATAGAAATTTGTCCTTTCCATTTAGGTTATGTAATTTGTTCGTGTACAATAGTTCATAATATTCTCTTTGTAATCATTTTTATTTCTGTAATATCAAGTAGTATTGCTCTTTAATATCTGATATTAGAAATAAAAGTCTTTTCTCCTTTTTTCTTGGTTATTGTAGTTTATGGCTGTACATTTTTTGACATTTTCAAAAAATCAACTTTTAAAAATTTTTTCTTGATTTTTTTTTCTTTTTTCTTTTTCTTTTTGTATTGGGGATTTAACCCAGGGGTGCTTTACACACTGAGCTCCATTCCCCAGCCCTTTTGAGTCAGCATCTTAGTGAGTTGCTTAGGGCCTTACTAAGCTACTGAGGCTGGCCTCGAACTTGTGATCCTCCTGTCTCAGCCTCCTGAGTTGTTGGGATTACAGTTGTACACCACTGTGCCCAGCTTCTCAATTGTTTTCTATTGACAACTTCATTTCCCCATTTCTCTGTCTCCATCCTAATTTTTTTTTTTTTTTTTTTTTTTTTTTTGCGGTGCTAGGGATTGAACCCAGGGCCTTGTGCTTGCAAGGCAAGCACTCTACCAGCTGAGCTATCTTCCCAGTGCCCCCGTCCTAATTTTTATCATCTCTCTTTCTTGCTTTGGATTTAATTTGGTCTTCTTTTTCTAGTCTTTAAAGGTGGCAAGTTACATAAGGTTTTCAGATCTTTATCATTATTTGAAGGTAATCATTTATAACTATAAACTTCGTTCTGAATTCCACTTCCAATGCATCCCATAAGTTTTGATGTATTGGATTATTTTCATCTCAAAGTATTTTTTGATTTTCCTTTTGATTTCTTCTTTGATCCATTGCTTATTTAGGAGTATATGGTTTGATTTGCTTTTGTTATTGATTTCCAATTTCATTCCACAGTGTTCTAAGAACATAATTTGTATGGTTTCTATCCTTTTAAATTTACAGAGCTATGCTTTATTGTCTAACTGTGGTCTTCTCTGGAAAATGTTCCAGGAGCACTTGAAAAAAATGTGCTTTTTCCAATAAATAGGTGTGTGTAACTTAATGACAGGAATAGATTCTGAGAAACACATCATTAGTGTGCTTACACAAACTAAGATGGCTTCAACATCACTAGACAATCTGATCTTATGGAACCACCAAGTTATGTGCAATGTGTCATTGACCAAAACATCATTATGCACTACAAGACTGTATGGCTGTCAGGTCTAGTTGTTTATAATATTGTTCAAATACTCTGTTTATTTATTGACTTCTGTGTAGTTGCTCTATCCACTATTGATACTGTGTTTTTGAAATCTCCAACTATTATTGGTGAACTAGATTGTTAGCACTTCAATTATGTCAGTTTTCCTTCAGATATTTTGGGTCTCTGTTGTTAAAAGAATATATGTTCATAATATTTGTATCTTCTTAAAGTATTGAAACTTTTATCAATATATATTCCATTGCCTCTTGCAAATAACATGATTTAAAGTCTATATTATCTGCTGGGCACAGTGCACACGCCTGTAATCCAAACTACTATGGAGGCTGAGGTAGGAGGATAGCAAGTATGAGGTCAGCCTGGGAAATTAGTGAGAGCCTTTCTCAAAATTAAAAAGGGTGGGGGATGTAGGTCAGTGGTGCAGTGCCCCTGGGTTTGATTACCCGTACTGCCAAAAAAAAAGTTTATATTATATTGTTTAATAGTATTGTAACCACTTCAGTCCTATTTATCCTCTTTTGTGACTATTTTTCTAGTATTTTTTTTCATACACTTTCAATCTATTTGTATTTTTATGTCTGATGTAAGTTTCTTGCCAACTTGTAGAGTTAGATTGTAGTTTTAATCCTTTTTGTCAATCTGACTTAATTGGAGAGCTTAAATCATTTACATTTTAAGTAAATACCAGTAAAGAAGAATTTACTTCTACTATCCCATCTGGATTTTCTTCTTATATCCTTCTTTTTCACTCTTCAATTCCTCCATTGCAAACTTCTTTTGTATTTTATAAATATTTTTATGTTTATATTTCATTCTCTTCTCATTTCCTTTTATTCATACTTTTTATTTATTTTCTTAGTGGTTACATGGAGGATTACAATTATTTTTAATAACAATATAGTTTAAATTAATAGCACGTAGTTTCATTAGTATGCAGAAAATCTCCATAGTATATGAAATACCTGATCTTATACAGCCCTGCCCTTCTTTTATGCTGTTATATTTTTTATTATAACATTATAATTATACATAGTAGTTAGGTTTATTTCAACAAAAGCATATATACATGGAATTTGATTTACTCCATTTAAGTCCCCATTACCCCCTTCTTTCCCCCCCTTCTCCCTATTGTCTTTCCTCTACTCAAGTGACCTTCCTTTTTATTCATTTATTTTTTATTTTTTATTGGTGCTGTCTACATATACATAAAGGTGGAATTCCTTGTAATATATTTATGTATGCACATAGCATGATTTTATGAAAGTCATTCTATATTTCCTCCCCTTTTCCATCCCTCCTCCCTTTCTCTTGATCTCGTTCTACTCCACTGATCTTCCCTATATCTTTATGATATCCACCTCCCCTCTTTCCCCTTTATTTTGCTCTAGCTTCCATATATGATATAAAACATTCAACCCTTGATTTTCTAAGTTTGGTTTATTTCACTTGGTATGATATTTTCCATTTCCATCCATTTATTGGCAAATGCCAAAATTTCATTCTTTATAGCTGAGTAAAACTCCATTCCATATATATACCACATTTTCTTTATCAGTTCATTTGTTGATGGAAATCTGGGCTAGTTCCACAACTTGGCTATTGTGAATCTCTTTAAGAACAACTTGGAGTTTAAGTTTTTTGAATGTGTGAATTCATATCTTTCATCAATTTTGGGGCAATTTTTGGACATTGTTTCTTTACATATTCTTTTGGTCTGTTTCTCTCTCTTCCCTCCCTTCCTTCTGGAATTACTATTGTGTGTATGTTGATACACTATATGGACTCTTATGTCTCTTAGATTTTGTTTAAATTTTTTCACAGTTTCTTCTTTCTGTTCCTCAGACTGGTTAATCACAATTGCTTTATCTTAAAGTTTCTGTGTTTTTTTCCTGCTGGCTCAACTTCTTTAATGAATTTTTACTTCAGTTATTGTACTTTTCAGCTCCAAAATTTCTACTTGATTACTTTTTTATAGTATCTATCTCATTATTGATATTCTCTATTTATTAGGTAATTGCTGTCCTGGTTTACTTTACTTCTTTGCCCATGGTTTTCTTTAGCTCTTTGAGCATATTTAAGATAGTGGATTTAAAGTATTTTCCCAGTAAGTCCAATGTCCATGCCTCCTCATAGACTTTTTCCCTTCATTTCTTATTTTCCTGTGATTGAACCACACCCTTGTTCCTGTTTATACCTCATACTTTTTGCTAAATACTTGGTTATTTTAATATTATACTGTGGTAACTCTAGAAATCAGATCTACTCCCTTCCCAAGCCATGTTGCTACTTCCTATAGGTTGTAGTTATTTAGTTTTTTAAGTGACTTTTTTGAACTGTTTTTGCAAAGACTATTTTACTGTTCTTATATGGTTATTATGTAAGTCTCTGGTCTATTAACTTTGTGGTCAACTAGTGATTTGACAGGAATTTCCTTAAACACCTGTGGCAAATTGCTCTTTCAGTCTTGCATATTGACTCCATTTTGGTTTCACTACTTTAGTGATTAGCCAGGTCCTTTACAACATGGTCTTAGCCTTTATTTCAGGTTTCCATGGAACATGAATGTCATCCAGGGTGACAGATCATGGTTTTGCAGGTATTTTCTGAATACATATCCAGGTCTGGAGTATGTGAGTGACCTTTTACATTCCCCAATATAAGCAGGATATTTCAAAACCATTATTTACCCATGTGTCTCCCTCATCAGTGTGTTCCTTTACAGACATTTCGTCTGTCTGATGCTTACCTCATCTGTTCTTATCTCAAATATTCAGGACCTTTAAATTCTTTTGATCAATACCCCCTGGAAGTTGGTCAAGTCCTGAAAAAATTCCATGGTGATTGAAAGAAAAGTATGCCCCTGATATGATCCATCTGAGAGCCATCAAACGGGATAGAATGAGAACAAGTTTAGTTTTGTCACCTCTGTTACCTGCAAGCCACACCCAGAACCACCCAGAAGTGAAAAGTACCTTAGGGATTTTTTTTCTCTGTTACAGTATTTTTTCAGACTTTATATGGATAATGTATATATATACATATATATATATATATACACACACACACACACACACACACATATGCATACATATATATATATATCTTTTAAATAATCTTAAAATATTTATTATATTTTAGTCATAAAAATGTATACCTTCTTTTCTGGATTTTAATCCCATGAAATTAGGTTATAGTTTAAATCATTGCTAATTCTCCAATAATTTCAATAACACACAGAAAATAATGGGTGCTCAATAAATATTTGTTAGTCAAATCATTTCAATTTCAGGTGGAGGAATTAAGACCCTGAATGATTGGTGTGACTTGCAGTGGCTCACTCAGCTACTCAGCAGGGAATCCTAGCTGAAGCCCCAGAATTCCTAGAAGAAATTTTCTGTTGTTTATTTACTCCTTTTGGCTTTGATCTAACCTTACTACCTTGATATACCTTTGAGCATACAGACCATGTGTCATCCTTCTACAATACTGTGTTAGTGCTTCCATGTGCCCAACTCCAATACAAATGCTTGCTCAGGGATAATCTCAAAGGAAGACATTAAGAAAAATAAATAATCCTGCTAATACTTATAACTATAATGCATTAATAAAAGAATTGCTTGAAAAAGAAAAATTCATGAACTACTTTATTCTAAAAATTGTGCTATAAAAAATGTTTTTGAAAACAATGCTTTATGGTCAATTCCAACTGCTATATAGGAAATTAGTCACCATTTTCCTTTCCTGAAATTTCCCAGATTTTTACATATTTCAGGGTTAGGGAATTTAGGGTAACAATTCCTATCAATTGTTTTGCTAGTTCACCAAAGGAGTGCCTATGCCTTTAATTGCCTATTTTAGATAGCTATTGATTCTTAGAAATTTATTAAAATAAAATATATCCAGTAGTGTCATGAGCAAGCTGTGTCATTAACAGACTAAACACATTTGTCTCTTTCCACAATGTCAGAATTTATTGAACAACAATAAATTCACAGGCTATATCACTTTCATCAATGGCAGTCACTGAATACTTGTGGGTCTCTGGCAATCATAAGCCAGGCCATCTCAGGTTCTTTTATTCTGGTCATAATTTCTAATATCTGTAACACTCAAGTGATATGTCACACATTACATAATTATATATGAACGTTACAGAAAGGCTAAAAAAGGGTTAAGGCAGTCACGGGACTTTAGGAGGCAGAGAGGAAAGACAGACAACAGATACGAAAGCAAAGAGCACAAATTAGGAACCAACCTAATTTGTTCAGGGAGCAGAGCTGTCAAAGTGCAGGAACTTATTCTAGGCCAGGGGCCTACAGTTTCACAGGGTCAACTTGGAGGGTCAGCTTGAGATATCAGCTTGGAATCAGCTGTGTGTGGTCATCATGGGCAAGGGTAACCACACTCTGCTGACGCCTGGGAACAGAGATTTTTAGGTTCATTGCTGTGGCAATTTTCCTGGAAAAGGGTCAAGATAAGTGACTAGGTAACAAGGTCAGTGTGCTACTCTGTCCAGTCTCAGGGTGCTCCCCTTTTGGGCCTTGGGTGAGGGGGTTGCTCCATTCCATGGTCTGGTGAATTTGATAGGCTCATAAGCCTGGTTTTTCCCATATGAGTTTGACATGCCCATGCATCTATGTGGTTCCCATTAATTTGTTAAGTTCACAAATGGTCATTTTTATTAGCATGATTAATTTATCAGTTTATACCTTATGGTTGTGCTAGGCAGATGGTGGTTATAGCATCATTCTACATCAGCACTTGAACTCAAAATGGAGTAACTCATAGCTAAGTGCTGCTTTATAAATGGAGTAATTCAGGGTTCAGCAGAGTCTGAGAACTATTATTCTATATACATCATGGAGTTACTCAGAGCAGGACACAGCCTGCTCTCTACAAGTAGATATCACCATGTGACAAGATATATCACTGTGAGAGGGGAAAAAAAGTACAGGTGTAATCTTTTGAACCTAAGAAACAAAGTAAACCACACAAATCTCCTAAAATTGATGTAAGAAAAAGGGAAAATCCATTTCCCTTTATTATGCATAACATCATCAAGAATAGTATTATTCTAAAAAAAAAAAATAGTATTATTCTAAAACGCTACTCCTTACTCAAAGTCCTCAAGTCTTAGAGGATCAATTCTCTCTGAAAACAGGCAGTAGTTCAGTCACCAGTAAGAAAAGCATAAAACAGTGCTCAGAGCTCCCAAGTATGAATTTAAGTGCAAATATGCACCAGTTTTTCACACCACAGATGGAAGAAAGAACCAAGAAAAAATAATGTAGGGCCCCAAAAATTGAGCAAGGGATTTAGTACCCAGTAAACATATCAATCTCTTCAGATAAAACACAAATATTTTCTTCCCTTAGTCATCTGCTTAGATCCAGCCAACAATTGTACACGTTTGTGTAACACAGAGTATGGATGGATGGGTTCTTTGACTCATAAATTCCAAGAATGAGATCCATGGACACAAGAGTGAGAACAAAACAATGGGATTATTAGTGTATTCGAGAAGAGAGAGAGATCCAAAGAGAGGGTTGCCAGTGAGTATCTGTTGTCTAGGGGTTTTTATGGACTTGGTCTGTCCCTACAGGTGACTGGTGGGATAAAATGTAAATATAGGATTCAGAAAGGAGACCAATCAACTCTTTTTTTGTCTTCTTCAGCATATCTAGAGAAAAATGATTCCTAAGACTTTATTGGTACAAGGGTCGGGGTGAGGAAGTAACTTTGTGGTTGGTTGTGTCTAGAGAGTGTTAACGAACTGTTCGTGGGCTAGGACCAGATGAGGTCAGAAGTTTGATTTTCCAGTCCTCTCTTCCTCCTTTTCTTCTCTGAGACCCTTTTCCTGACTGCCTATGGGTGGTCTATCTTCCTTTCTCACTTGTATAAAAAGTAAAGTCTTAATGCAGGGGTGGGGAAATATTATAGAAAGAAAGACATACCTTCTATGGCCATCCCTCCATGTTTTGTTTTCCAGGATACTGGATGTAAAATTCACTTCTCACTTCTGAGAATTTTTTTCAGCTATAAAACTTTCAAACTCTTCATGAAACTAATTCAAAGCCTTTAAAATTTATGTTAAAAACTTTATTACAGTGTCCTAATAAATTGGCACTCAGAAGTAACAAATTACAAGAATGTATCATATATTAAAAAGATAAATCAGAATTTAATAGTAAAGAGAAAAGGTGTTTTCAGATCAGATAGCAAAAACACTAACTAATGGAAACATTGGTAAACACCACAATGATTTATAGCATGACTCTTGGTTAGGGTGCATAAATTCAACAGAAGATTTTTTACATTTATCATCTGGGACTTTTGGTCATTGTTTCTAAATCAAGAAAGTAACAAAGAGTCAGGAGTCTGTAAATCCAGACAGTAAATCAGAAATGTGTACCTTTTGACTTATAAATAGGTAACTTTAAGAATGATACATATAACCAAATAGAATAAGATCAGATACATCTTAAATCACTGTTATGAATAGAAAGATTATATGTTTACAACAGCAACCAAAACCAACTTAGCCATTTCTAAAATTTTACATTTCATAAGGTTTTAACTGGAATTTACCGAACAGAATGCCTACACTTAGCAACTTCTGTGAAATAATTACATTGATTTCCTATGTTGATTTTAATAGAGAATAGTTGATTTTAAATACCATGTTTATAGTACAATAACTTTTTGTTCTACAATTAAAGCACCAAAAATGGTTATATGGTAAATAGTAACCTGGAAAGATTCCATCAAATTATAGGCATGAAGTTCAAAGACTCTTCTTTTCCCTTAGGGTATACCATAAAATGTACATATATATATATATATAAATATATATATATATATATATATATAAATATATATATAAAACGTAAACCAACATGTAAGGATAATTCTCTCACATGTCATTTGCTTTAGAATGTCTCTTCACAGTGGAACAAGGGGAGCACAGGCCTTTCCAGGGACCCCACTTGGCCATTGCACACAAGCCACAGACTGAGACACTGAAGCAAATGAGCTTGAGGGACTCTCACGTGACCTCACATGAACAAACATCTTCTGAGAAGACAATGAAGATTCTCATCACAAAAGGACTCCAATGGAGCAGAATCAAAGGAAATTTAAAAACTAAGGGCCAGGAAACCCATCAGGCGACTGGCTCAGAGATGAGGTTCGGTGTGGCTCCTTTGACTTTCCTTGGCCCTGCCTCTGAGACACCAGTGCTGGACTGAGAACTCTGTCACTGTGGAAGATCTGGGCTCAAATGAGGTTTGGGGAGACATCCCCTCACAGCTCCTCTCTGTCCCTTATGGCTGCATCACTCCCAAACCCTTGAAAGTCAAGCACCCTTATCATCCTGGCTACCATGTTGTGGGAATCACACAAGAAGCAGCAAACGGCACTCAAAGAATGGGAGAAAACAAACTTTATTTTACACTGGCGGGCCCAGAGGAGATTAGCACTCCAAAATTCTGAGCACCTCTGACCAATTTTTCACAACATTTAT
The DNA here is from genome assembly GCF_902686445.1 of Sciurus carolinensis. NCBI lineage: Eukaryota > Metazoa > Chordata > Mammalia > Rodentia > Sciuridae > Sciurus > Sciurus carolinensis. Next base: position 30,401,361 of record NC_062232.1, read on the forward strand.
AGGCTATCTAGTGTCATAAATTTTCTAGTCTAAAACGGTACATAATTGGACACATGGTTTCAAAAAACAATATATGATTGTGTGTAAGGGTTTTCAAGTGAGAATTGTGTTTACAAAAGGAGAGTGCACCCGATAAGGGAGACTGGCTCCTCTTATAAGGCCTTCAGTAAATCTCCAGCCTTGGGCCCAGAGCTTTCACAGGGTCGTTTACATTTTCAAGGGACATGGTTAGGTCCCAGGGAAAGTTCTTTACATTCCAAAAGGAAGGAGTAAATGGTGCTAATTAGTTTTCCTGAAACCCAGCTGGCGGGAACCGGAAGGGGAACTCCCTCACTCCAGGGTACCTATTCTTACAGGCAGCATCCTTAGTTTACTTTATTTGCAGGCTTGGGTCAGTTACCACTACAACCACACTGAGTAAAATTCCCCCTTCCCATTGCAACTGCAGTGTCCCTGCCTTGTGTCCCCTTCTCTCCAAATATTTTAGTTACCTGATCAATAAAACCACCTGTGCACCAGATATGAGTGGATGCTGATCTGTGACCCGCTGTGGGTTAACACCTTCACATATTAATAGGGACCTTCAGGTACTCTTCCTTAAGGGAAGAAATAATGTACAGGAGATGGGGTTAATATGGGGAAGGGTAGGCTGGGGGTAGCTCATGTGGAAGGTCTGTGGGAACAAGGACATCTGCCCTGGAACCACCTGAGGATTCCTCCTAGGCCACTGCTTACTGCCTGAGCAGGGTGGGGTGGAATAAGACCTCAGCAGCCCACTGTATGGCGATCACTATGGACCCGAGTAGAACAGATCCAGCTATTTCCCCCTGTTCCACTCAGGATACGGACACCCTGCCCTCCACCATACACCTCTTGCCAGAGCTCTGAAATCAGAGCTTCTCCAGGGGGACACAATCTGGTGCGGGGAATGAGAAATAGGACCGGAGAGCCCAGGCATAGCCTTCCAACCCACTTTCACAGCGACTTCGTGGTCTGTCCTTTGCTTTCCATCACTTGACAGGGGTTTGCTGTGCTGCCTCATCACGCCTATGGACTGCACGCTGTGTCCATTCCCCACCTTTCTGTCTGGCAGCTGTGCTGCTTGTGTGGCATGACGTTGTTTGGGGAAACCAGGTGAAAATCTAGATATCAGTTGTGTCCTCATCTCCAACTACATGTAGAGCCACTTGTCCTACAGGAGCCAGGCAGGTCATTGGGAAGTCTTGTGCAGAGGAGCCTCTGAATATTATCTGTGAGGTTTTAAAAATACAGATTTAAAGATACGCTGCATTTCAAGTCCTGATGAAATGTGTTATTATAGTGTTATAAAGCAAATTTGTATTGCACAGAATAATTGAATGAAATTATAAGATCAGATGGAGGTAACCTGATCAGAAGAAGGTAACTGAAGAACAGACAGGTCAGATGTAATTTCAAAAGACTTTTTTGGGACGGCTCTAGGGCAAGGTTTGCCATCACTGGTCCACCAGAGTGAGGCAGCTCCAGTGGAGTGTCACTTGTAGTCCAGGATAGGCGGGAGAAGGCTTGAGGGTTTAGTGTCTCCCTGGGGTTGGCTGGAGTCCCTGCAGGGACTCGTGTCCTTCTAGGATTGACTGGGGACTCTGCTGATTGACAGGCAGTTGCAAGATGCCACTAGGGTTTATCTGTCAGTGTCTGATTAGTTGCTTTTTGGTGCATGCGGGTTGCCTGATGCCCTGCCCCCATCCAGTCATCTCAGACTGCCCTAACAATCTGAACTTTTTGATGATATAGGGCACCAGAATCCATCTGGCTACTTCCTGCGTATTAGGGGGTGTCATGGGGAAAGGGCTCTGAAGTTGGGTTGGGGCGGGAGGGGGGCGGCTGTAGAGGTGCAGGAGCATTTGGTTGACAGTGACTCCAGCAACTTCACTGATTCAGTTGCGGGCAAACCTGAGGAGACCTGGAGCGATCATCAATAGGAGTCCTACCACCAATATGGGAGTGAGAATGGGGGCTAGCCAGGTGGCAAGAGTGGAGTTTAGCCATCCTGGCTAGGGGTCATTTGATTGTTGTTGCTTCAACCTTTTACTCAGACATCTGAGAGTTTTGACATTTTTTTCGACTAGCCCAGTTTCATTGATGTAGTAGCAGCATTCTTCTTTTAGGAACAGATATGTTCCCTCTTTGTCCACCATCAGGAGATCTAGTGCTCGGCAGTTTTGCAAAAAGACTTGGGCAATAGATGTTATTTGTCTTTATAGGGATGCCAGGGAGGCAGCAGATGCTTCTACTGCCTCTTGGAGTTGCTGTTCTAGCTTCTGGGTGGCAATGACTAAATAACCAAGTCCTCCTGTCCCCCAAGCTGGAGGCTGTGAGTGAGGAGGCCAGGGAGAGTCTGACTACCATTGGTAGGAAAATGGCCCATTTTTTTCTAGGAAGGTGAGTTTGAGTAAGGGCATACTGGAACTTAAATTCTTTGTCAGGATGCCATTGCACCAGAAGAAGAATCCTGGGGGAGCAAATGTTGGGGAAGAAACCTATATAGTATGGTTGCAAGGTGCTGAGGTAGAGGAAGTATAGCAACAAGAAAAGTTCCCTGATGAGTTGTAAAAAGGGAGTACCCCCTCAAGAGGTGGGGAGAGAGGTCCTTGAGGCTTTAATAAGGTGTTAAGGAGGGCCCTGATAGGAACTGCTGTTGGGGGGTATGATTCAAACCTGTGCAGAGAAAGTAGTCTGACAGGCTGAGATATTGTTGACCCTGGACAAATCGAGAAGCTGAAGACTTTGACGTACCAGAGCAAGCCATGAGAAAGGATCAGCTTTGGGATGGGTAGCTGTGTCGAGTTGATGTTGGAGTTCTTTCCCTGGATGGTTATATGAATCTGAGGAAGTACCTGTATATAAGTTCTCCAGATTCTGATTGAAGCTGAGGGGAGCTTGGCCCACCCCCAAGAATAAAGTTTATCATCAACACCAGAAGCCCATTTTGGATCCCAGAGGTCCTTAATCGTTAATTTGCTATGTGCCCAGTTCTCATAGTAAGGCTTATCTAGGAAGTGTTTTTCACATGAACCATAGGGGCATCCGCCATAGGTGTTAGGCCATTGTTTACAAAAGTCCTTAGTTTGGCCTGATAGGAAGCATAGCATAGCTGCACACGTGGATGAAGTTGGGACTTGACTGAATCCAGTGATGTGAAGAGTGACTGCCCAGTTGCAGCCAGTAGGAGGGCAATCACCTTGACCCACTAACTGAGAGTGGGTGGTGCCATCCTGGTGCCATGTTGCCTGGATGTAGAAACACCACCTGTTGGTTGAACTAGATACTCGAGAGAAGTTAATGAGTAGTAGGAGAAATAGTGGGTTGATAAGAGATTTTGAGTTTGGTGGGCCTCAGCGTGGTGGAAGTCCAGGACTGGGTATCTGGGAAGGGCCCTTTTTTAAGGTGGGAGACATGGTACCAAAGGGAGTGGCCCAGAAGTTTGGCCACTGTTGGGGTGGTAAGTATAATCGTATGGAGTCTAGTCCAGCGAGGTTGCAGTGATTAAAGATGTAATTCCCTAAGTGAAACTGTGTCACCAAGTTGAAGAGGGATAATGGGCGATTCAGTCTGCGGTCTGGCTGGAGATTAGGCTCTGGATGGTGCAGGAAGGTAGTAGTCTGCACGTTCCCTTAGGTGTTTGTGCAAGAGTGTGAGATAGGGCAGATAGGATGCCAGGGGAGGGGGATGACAGAAAAGTTTTGGTTGATTAGGAAAGGGTGTCCATAGAATAGCTCAAAGGGGCTGAGACCAGAGGGAGCTCTAGGGGCTGCCCGAATTTGGGTAAGGGCCAATGGAAGGAGATTGGGCCAGGAAAGTTTGAGTTCAATAGTAAGTTTAGTGAGTGAGATGGTCCTTGAGGATGCCATTAGCCCTCTCCACCTTACCCAAGGATTCGGGTCTGTAGGGGATGTGGAGCCTCCAGGTGATGGTGAGGTCTTTGGAGACTAGTTGAACAACCCGAGAGGTGAAGGCAGGACTGCTATCTGACTGGATGAACACAGGAAGTCCAAATCTGAGAATGATCTGCTCAATGAGGTTGGAAGCCACAGTGTCTGCAGTTTCCTTGAAGGTGGGGAAGGCTTCTATCCAGCCTGAAAAAAGTATATATATATATATATATATATATATATATATATATATATATATATATAGAGAGAGAGAGAGAGAGAGAGAGAGAGAGAGAGAGAGTAAGTAAGTAATGAGGTTTTTGTGTTTAGGCATGTGGGTGAAGTAGATCTACCAGTCTTCACCTGGCTGATGGCCCCTCATCTAGTGTGTTGGGAGCTTGGGTTTGATGTCCCCTTGTGGGGATACTGTGAAACAAACAGGGCAAAGGAAGTGGACCTGCTGGAGAATAGTTCTCATTCCTGGAAGATAAAAGAGGGGTTGGAGAAACTGCAGAAGAGGGTTGGGGCCAATATGAAGAGAGTTATGAATGTCCATCAGTAAGTTGTAAGCTTGCTGCTTGAGGAGAGCAATCTGGTCTCCTAGGAAGATTCAGCCATCATCCCCAAAATGGCTGCCTTGGGTTATTAGATCTTCCTGCTCCTGTGGAGAATATTTAGGTTTGATTGTAGTGGATAGGAATAGGATGGGGGCTGTTGAGGACTTTGTTTTTAGCTCCCATGCTATAGAGTCCACTTTGCTGTTACCCAAGGCTACAGGGTCTGAGGAATTTTGATGTTCTTGGCAGTGTATGATGGCAACTCGGGATGGCAGCTGAAGTGCCTCCAAGAGTTTGGAAAATAGGGAGGCATTGATCACTGGTGACCCCTTTGTAGTTACAAATCCAGCTCCTTCCAAATAGCTGAATGTGAGTGAGCAATCAAGAAGGCATACTTAGAATCTGTGTAGATGTTAACCTGTTTGCCTTTGGATGGAATGAGGGCCCTAATGAGAGCAGAGTTCAGCTTTTTGGGAGTTGGTCCCTTCTGGGAGGCAGCTGGCTTCCAGAACTGAAGTGGTGGTGACCACTGCGTATGTGACTCTAAGGCATCCATCAGGACTCAGCACAGAACTGCCATCCACAAAAATGGTTAGGTCAGGTGAGGGGAGTAGGTAATCATAGAGGTCCTCCCAGGGTGAAAGTAGGGCCTCCAGCACCTGTGGGCAGGAATGGCTGGTGGTTGAAGGGTGTGCGGACAGCAAGAGAAGTGCAGTATGACTGAGAGAAGAAGAATAGAGAGTGATGGTGGGGTTTTCTATAAAGAGGAGATGAAATTCTTGAATCCATGATGGGCTCAAGAGGGGAAGGAATTTACGGCTTAAGAGGTCCTGGAGTCGATGGGTGGAGTACACCATTATTGGTTGGAGAAGAGTGAATTTTAGGGCTTCCTTAGTTAGTTCAGCTGCTGCCAGTACCCGGAGGCATGGTAGCCACCCACAAACTGTAGAATCAAGCTGCTTGGAGAGATATGCCACTGGTCTATAGGAAGGTCCAGTTGGTTGAGTAAGGAGGCCAGTGGCAACACCCTGTTTTTCATCCATAAGGAGGTGGAAAGGATGGTTAGGGTTAGGGAGAGAGAGAGGCGGAGAGGATCCCTGAGCTTGTAAAAAGAGTTGGCTACTAAATTGGGGGAGATAAGGGGGCAACGAGGGGTCTCCTTTGCTGCCTGGTATAAGGGTTTGGCAAGAAGAGCAAAGTTGGGGACCCAGTGCCTGAAGAAGCCAGCCAAACCCAGAAAAGAGAGAATGTAATCTGCTGTTTTGGGAGGTTGTAGGTCCCAAAGGGCTTGAATTTTGTCTGTTGTGAAGCTCTTAGAGTTAGGAGTGAGGAGTATGCCCAAATATGTGACTGAAGAGGTGGAGAGTTGGGCTTTGGTTGGGGAGACCTGATAGCCTTAGGATCCTAGAAAGTTAAAGAGCTGAGCAATGTGAGTTTGGGAAGCCTGAAGGGATGAGCTGCACAAGAGGAGGTCATCCACATATTGGAGAACAACACTATCTCCCAAGTCACAAGTGACCAAATCCTGAGCCAGGGCTTGTCCAAAGAGGTGAGGACTGTCTCCAAAACCTTGGGGTAAAACAGTACATGTTAGCTGTGGAGACCTAAAGGATGTAGGATCCTCCCATGTGAAGGCAAAGAGGTAATAAGAGTCAGGATGGAGAGGAATTGTAAAGAAAGCATCCTTGAGGTCCAGAATTGTGAAGTGAGAGGGGGCATGTGAGAAAGGAGAGTGTAGGGGTTAGGAACCACTGGATGAATGGGAATGACTGCCTCATTAATCAGGCAGAGACCTTGAACCAAGCGATAGGACCCTGAGGGTTTATGTACTGGCAAGATAGGGGTGTTGCAGGGGGAATGGTAAGGATGAGGAGTCCCTGAGTAAGTAACTGGTCTATGATGGGTTTAAGTCCTTCCCTGTGGGTACAGGAGATAGGAAACTGGGGACATGATGGAAATTTAGTTTAAAGTTTCAGTTGGATAAGGACTGGCTTATGGTGGGAGGCTATAACTGGCTTGGAGGTATCCCAGACTTGAGAGTTGACTATGTCTGGGGGCAGTAGTAGAGTAGGTGGTGTAAGAGTGCTAGAGAGTGTAAAGATCAGAGGTAGGAGGAGGTGTGTAGTAGGATCCCTGGGGAGAAGTTGTAGGGTAGCTCCTAGGAGTTGGAGAACACCCCTGCCTAGGAGAGGAACTGGGCAGGAGGAGATGACCAGAAAAGTGTATGTAAAAGGGTGTCCCTTTAGGGTACAGGCTAATTTTGCTGTCCTTTTAAGGAAGGAGAGTGTCCCATCAATTCCCTAGGAAGGAAACAAAGGCCTGGAATGGGCAGGCAAGACAGAATAAGTAGCCCCCATGTCCATAAGGAAAGTTATGGACTCACCCGCTACCTGGAGTGTTACCCTGGGCTCCGTGAGGGTGATGGGAGTCCTCGAGTCCGGGTTCCTTCAGTCCTCTGCAAATTCCAACAGCTCAAGGGAAGGGACCACCTGGCTGGTCATATCCCCACATGGAGGTGCTTAGGAGGGACCAGCTATAGGGCAGTCGCTCTTCTAGTGTCCCGCTTGTTTGCAGGTGGGCCTGGAGGGGGGCCATGGGTTTGGGCACAGGGACCAGTGACCTTCGTATCTGCACTTGAAGCAAGCCCCTGGTGGAGGTCCCCTTTTGAAGCTCTTGGAGCTACAGGCCGCAGGGCAGCTACCAAGATTTGGGATTGGAGTGTCACCTTTTTCTGTAAATAAGACTGCATGGCCAGTTCGGCCACCTCCTCTCGGGCATTATATACTTTGAAGGTCATTTTTATCAGATCTTGGATAGGGGTCTGAGGGCCCTCCTCAGCTTGTTTGAGCTTTCTTCTAATATCAGGGGCCAATTAAGAAATGAAGTAGGTTGCAAGCACTGTAGCCCCAGAGGGAGATTCAGGGTCCAGTTTAGTTTATTTGGTAAAGACCGCTATAAGGTGATTAAGAAATAAGGTTGGATTCTCATCTAGATCCTGGGTAATTTTCCTCAGCTTATCAAAGTTCAATACTTTATTGGAGACTGCCTGCCTGCCTGCTATGAGATGTCAGAGCATGCAAGCACAGTGATGGCAGCCCCATTGGCCTTCCTGGAAGTTCCAGTTGGTCTCAGTTAGTGGGACTGTGGCTGTGCCTGTGGGTAGAGTTATGTCCATTAGGTGGGCTTGGTTGGCATGGTCTTGTGCCACCTGCTGGATGCGGGCTCATTCATCTGGGGTTAGGGTGGGTAGAAAGGATGACATAAACGTCATGCTAGGTGAGGTCATAAGTCTGAAAAATGTTTCTAAATTCCTTAATATAAGTAGAGGAGTCAGCAGAGAAAGACCCTAGGTGCTTCTCAATCTGGGAAAGATCTTGGAATGAGAATGGGACGTGGACTCACACAATACCTTCTGCACCAGTCACTTCCCAGAGAGGACAAAGGAGTTCTGCGTTGGGCAGTGGGAAGGCCTGATGGGATCAGGTGTGGGCACTAACAGGAGAGGAGAGAGTCAAGTGGGTGGAGGAACTTTCTGGGGGAGGAGAATGAGGATAAAGAAGAGGAGCTGTAGCTATAGAAGGAAGGAATGGAGGAGTCGTAGCCATAGGAGGAAGAGGCAGAGGAGTTGTAGCCATGGGAGGAGGAGAGGAAGAGGAGGAAGAGGAAAATTGACCTGAGTAAGGAGGGGGAGGACAGGAGGGTAGAGCTGAAAGCAGTTCCAGTGAATCTGAAAATGAGCACGAAGATACAGGAGAACAATGGGGGAGAGGTTTGGGACCATACTTGGCAAGGAGAACTTGGGCAGTAGAGCAGGTAGAACAAAGGGAGGAATGAGAGCACAGATTCCAAAAGTCCTGAACATAAGGCACTTGTGATCATTTCTCTGTCCGGTGGCAGTAATTTTCCAAATCAGTGAGGATTTGGAAGTCAAAAATTTCCCTATGGAGGCCATTTTGAGTCATTGTCTAAAACGTACTGAGGCCAGGCTATAATTGAGTAAGAGACCAGCAACTTACAGCATAAGTCTTGGGAAAGTCCTAATTTAGTAAAATTAAGGTATAGACAACCCAAGGGAATCTTGGGGTCTAGGGAGGACTCTATGTTTCCCATGGCCCGTCAGTATTACCTGGGGGTAAACAGGAGCAAAAAGAGGGGTCCCAAGTTCTGATCATGCTCACCTGAGGAATGGGGAAGTGGGTGAGCTGGAGGCTGGTAGTCTCCACAGACTACTGGGGCCCAAATGGAACAGATGTCACACGCAACTTACAGACAGACCTCTGTAAAGGAGAGTGCAATCTGAAGGCCAAGGGAAATATAAGGGAACTTACCCCACTTCTGTCGGCCCAGATGAAGAGAAACAGAGTGGTGCAGGAATCTCCTGGTTTGTCTGAGGGAGAGGGTGGACCTCAACCCTGATGGGGAAGCCCCAAGGACCCACCTGGGTTTTGGCACCAAATGTAAGATCAGATGGAGGTAACCTGATTAGACAAAGGTAACCGAAGAACAGACAGGCCAGATGTAATTAAAAAAGGACTTTATTGGGATGGCTCTCTGGTGAAGTTCACGGGTCCACCAGAGTGAGGACCAGAGAAGTTGAGTCGCAGCTCTGATGGGCCGGTGCTTTTGTTGTCCGGGTTAGGCGGGGGAAGGCTTGAGGGTTTAGTGTCCCCCTGGGGTTGACTGGAGATCCTGCAGGGACTCGTGTCCTTCTAGGATTGACTGGGGACTCCACTGATTGACAGGCAGTTGTAAAACGCCACTAGGATTTATCTTTCAGCGTCTGATTGGTTGTTCTTTGGTGTGCGTGGGCTGCCTGATGCCCTGCCCCCATCCAGCCGTCTTCGACAGAAACAAAAGAGCACAGATCCTAAAACTTGGAGCTGATAAATAATATCATTTTTTCACTCCATATTTACTCTCGAGTTTGTTTAATATAAGGCCTAAAATTAAGTCTGATGTGGCATTTCAGACTAACTGTACCCTTCTGCCTTCAGCTTGGAACTTCAGAGATCTGGGCATGTCAACCGAATATTGGGCCAATAACAAAGTGAAAAATCAGAGCCAGTGTTCCCACAGGTAGGTAAGGAAATCCTCCATCACGCTGCTGAAGCAGCTCCATTAGACTCAATGAAACAAATAAAATCTATGAGATTGTCTAACATGGTATTTTGCTTCACAAGCATTTGAATATGTGTTGTCTACTCTTTGGAAGCAAAAGGAGCCATCAGTCAGGAGACAGGAACACACACACACACACACACACACACACACACACACACACACACCATGCCAATAAAGAAAAATATGTTGATTCTGATAAAGAATAAAATCAGTACAGAGGGAGCCAATGGTTGCTATGATAAACTATAATGAAGCTATGGCTGCTATTAAAGATCTAAATGATAAACCAGTTGGCCCCACAAAAGTTAAGCCCTAAGCAACTTAGTAAAAACCTGTGTCACAGGAAAGCAGGCAGCTGAAACTCCAAAACTCAGTTCTTGTGTCCTGACCAAAGAAAATTTAAAGTCAGACACCAAAAGTCATGCAAGAGAACTTTATTATAAGTGAAAGTAAAGTAAAAGCAAAGTGAGGCTCAAGCAGAGAGCATGCTCAAGAAAGAGAGTGGGCCATGTCCGAGTAGGGAACGACAAAGGAGACAATGCTGTCCCCAGATTTATTACTGTTTGATGTTTACCAGGAGGATTGGCAACCACCTTCTGTACTCTTTGCCAATCAAGTGTCCAACTCCTCCTTCATGTCGGCGGTGGAGATTTTGACCTTAGTTGATCCTCCCTGGAACTGTCATGGCAGCCATCCTATTTATGGGGGCTTCATGTACAAGTTGATTCCATGTTAATGTGGGCACTGGGGCCAATAGCTGGTCAGAAGTTACTTTAGTGCACCTGCACTAAAAGGAATCTTCCTTCCCAGACAATTGGAGACACCTCTCGCCATGATTCCTAACTTCACATCAGTATCAATGGACCCTGTCAAGAGTTAGTCCCATTAATCCTTTTCTTTGGACATATTTTCCCATTAGCTCCTTTGCTTCTGTTTATTTTCTACAAATGAACTACCACCCTTTGCTTTCTCGTTTACTTTGGATATAAAGAAGACTCTAAAGTAATTTAAAGAGCACTTGTGACCTTGTCTTGCATTTCACTGCTCATTGCTAGCTACTACCTAACACCTGTCTTGAATTTTAAAAATAAAAAGGCTGGAGATGTAGCTCAGTGGCAAAACATCCCTGCATTCATTCCCCAATGAAAGAAAGAAAGAAGGAAGGAAGGAAAGAAAGAACAAAATTATTTTATCTAATTCATTTCATTTAATTTAGGTACTAGGGATTGAACTCGGGGGGCACTTTACCACTGAGCCACATCCCCAGTCCTTTTTTAAAAAAATTGGAGGAAGGGGCTCACTAAGTTGTTGAAGGTTTCCCTAGGTTGCTCCTGTCTCAGCCTCAGGAGTCACTGGGATTACACGAATGTGCCACTCGGGGAGGGAGGATTTTTAATTATATAGTGAAACGATTTAATGTTGACCTGTGCATAGAAGAACTGTAAATAGTACAATATTTACAGTTCTGGCTCTTTTGCTCACAAATTTCCATTCATTATTTTTATAACTGAAAATTATATATGCTTTTTATTTTCTTTGATAGGACAGAGTCCATTAATTTTTGTCAACATTATGGGTAAACCTCAAAGATCTGTATGAAGTTGTATCTGGAGAAAATACACTTTATATTCACTTTTATTTTATTTTGTAGCCAAACTGTATAAGTAACCCTAAGTTAATAACCCTAAACATGTGTTACCCAACTTATAAATTATAGTATCAACTATTTTAAGAAGACTAGCAATATATATAATTTTATTCTCTCGAGAAAACCATATGGCCCTAGTTTCTAAACCAGAATTTTTTAAGATCAACTAGCTACCAGAAAAAGAGCAATGTGAAATGGACCACTCCATCAGCAGACTGCCAGGGAACATTTGTGACAGTGCGGGGGTGGGATCGGTTTTGAATGAATAAAAAAGCAAAACAAACAAATGGCAGCCAGGACCTGTTGCTTTGCAACAAGAACAAGCAAATCTCCTGACTGGGTGGGTGGGGGGGATCTGTGTTCCCTCTGCTCCACATTCCCTAACAGCCTTTCTCTGCTCTTCTCTCTGCTTGGAAAGGCTGGGCCCCACAGTGCGCACCACGGCCTCCTCTGCCCTCTGGCTCCTGCTGGGATTGGCCAATGGGAGGTGTCAGCAGGAGCTCTAAGGTCAGGAGGAGAAGGAGGTTGTGGAACTCAGCCTCTCACTCCTCCCAGCTCGGGCAATTCTGGCGGTGGCTGTATCCTTCCGCAGCTTAAGCTCCTGCCAGCCACCCTCCTGCTAGGCTCCTGCTCTCAACCAGCTGTCAAAACTTGTCTCCCCTTCACATGTGGTAAAGGTTTCTGTTGTTGCAGGTCCCTGGGTGCCTCATGGCCTCCCAACCCTGTCCACATCTCTGTAAATAACCCTAGGCTGATGGAAGCCACCCAAGAGATCATCTTGTCAACCATGCTCTTCATCTTGTAACACATGAAATTAGTCGGACCTTGATCAGTACCTAAAAATCTAGGGGTAGAATTTAAGTGTGTGGGCTCCCAGTGCAGGCGATGCCCTCCTAGCTTCTGCCTGGTTGTTGAGCCAGTAGGGAAGGGGCCCTGGGGCAGCAGCAGCAGCTACATCCGCTAGATGGAGAGAGATGCAGTCTTCTCATGCAGAGCTCTGGCTTCCTCCACAAAGGTCAACTCAAGTTCCACCTTCTATTTGAAACTCTCCTGGAACTGAACCCACCAAACAAAATTAAAATGCCATAGAGTTTATTGCTTGTAAAATACCTGTGAAGATCAAATGGGATAAGGCATATTGCAATGCTTTGCGGAGAGTGATAGATTTACTGTGTTGTTAATGAGAACCCTTAAAGATGAGAGTCCTTGCCTCCTAGATCTGATGTCTATCTTAACATGAGAGGAACAGGATAAAAAAAAAAAAGCCACTATTTTAACCTGTCATTTCTATTTTTGAACTTTCTTCATCGGGCTCAAATGAATGGACTTGCAAAGAGAAAATAAACTTAAGTTGGCATCAGAATTTTGGTTTCGATGTCTCTTTGGCTTAGACATCCTGGCTATGGTCTTCAGTAGTCAATTTTCCTTATTTAACAAACTAAAGATGAGCTGGTTGGTCTCAATGGACTCTGAAAGGGTTCTGTCTGGCACTCAGAGATACAATCTTTCTGTTGAGTTCCCAGAACATAACCAGAACCTTCACTGAGTTTCCAGTGTTGGTTGGATTATATCATTTCCAGCAGATTTTCCAGAACCCTCCAATGAAACAGCTCCTATAAAAGATGAGGATTTACTGAATCATATTTTTCAAAGGACGTACTGGACTCAATTGGTAGAGTCAGTTTTAAGAGAGAGGGAAAATGGGAGATCTTTCCCGTAGCTATACTATAAAAGCAGTCAGTGAATACTTTGAATCTCAACTTTGCAAGGAACACGTGGCTTCCAGTGCCTGAAACAGAAATACCAGGATCCCTCAAACCAAGACAGCTCTAACTGTCACCAGCAGTCAGGCATCCATTTTCCCATTCCAGCTGGGGACACTGGAACAATCTAGAGAAACAGTGAAGAATGAAGTTAAATTTTCCCTTTAGATCCTTATGAAGCAACCAACTCACCATCCCCAACTTCCCTGAGAGATTCCCCAGTTTGTATCCATTGAGCAGTGAGCAGCTGCGGAAGCAACAGATCTCTTTCATGAAGACAAAGTTCTCTCCCTCAAGTACCTGCCACTGTCTGCAGAGACACCCGGGAGTCACTGTGCAGGGAGATCTTAGGTAGATTTGTTACAGTGAACTCACTAGTTCTATAGTTGCAGAGTAAATTCAGTAGACCCAGCAATTGCCTGCAGTGTGAGGTGGGTGCCAGATATGCTCAGCGGCTACAAGCAACTGGACAAACATGCTCACCATGACCCGTATGGACAAATGATTGTTTTCATGTACGTACATCTTCAGCAATGTCACCGTATTTAAAAGACAGCAGATAGGCATGTAAAGGTATTTCTGACTTTGAGAACATAATTTAATTTTATTTAAGTCAACCAAAATGCAACACTAATTCTATCTTGAATAATGGAATAGAAAGATTTACTTCAGAGTTGGACTTTTAGAGGAGTCAGTTTTCATTCAGCCTCTCTTGCTGCTGTGTCCAAAGGTTAAACTACAGTTTTCTGATGTTCAGCAATTGTCACTAGCCATTGGAATACAGACCTTAGTTTATAAGTCAAGAAAATGTTTACCTTTGAAGCAGCAAAGATCAAGTGAATTTTATAGGTTGTCAGAGATGATTTGGTCTTTTGTCTGCTGGCCAAGTGGCAACCTTTTTGTCATTTTCAGAAGAATGAGGTCAGGGAACTCAACAGCCCACCACCCCAAGTAATTCTACCCAGGACCTTGACACTGATAATGTGTCTGACCTCAAGGGCCTAAGTTGAAACCATCAGATTTCAAGAAAGTTTTCATAAAGAGCTTACTCTGATGACGTTTAAGTCAGAAAATGCTGCAGCCCATACCCTTTGTATACCATATCTACATTGTTTTCATTGGCAATTAATCTAAGGATTCAATACAATCCAAATCAAAGCCCTAAGGAGGTATCAAAATACCTCCTGTGACTATAGATTGTCTCCAACTTGCAGAAGCAAAACATATTCAGTATAAAGTGCACTTAAAACTTTGAATTTTGATCTTTGCCTGGGCTAGCTACATGCCATACAATACTCTCTTGTGCTGCTGGACAATAGTAGCAGTGAGTCGCAACTCATAGTAATGTAATTACAAGGGAAAGAAACTAAAATTTTATAGTGCATTTCACTGTGTTGCTAAACCAGGAGGTGCAGGTTAAATTATTAAATGCTTTTTTTCTTTTTTAAGCAGTAATAGTGATTGAACTCAGGGTAACTGTGCTAGTGAGCTATATCCTCATTATTTTTATATTTTATTTTGAGACAAGGTCTCACTAAATTGCCAAAGCGGGCCTCATACTTGCAATCCTTCTGCCTTAGCCTCCTGAATAGCTGGGATTACAGACATGCACCACCACACACAGCATAAATGCTTTTTGACATAATATTTTCAACATACAATGGATTTATGGGGCTGTAACTCCACTGTAAGTCAGGGAGCATCTGTATTAACAAACTGTAAAGTTTATATGAAGAGAAAAAAGACCCAGATAGCCAACACAATATTAAATAACAAAATCAAAAGGCTGACACTGTTTAACTTCATAACTTACTATAAAGATACAGCAATTAAGATGGTGTGGTATTGCTGAAAAATAGATAAGTAGATCAAGTAGCAGAATCAAGAGCCCAGAAATAGACCCACATAAATATAGTTAACTGATCTTGGACAAAGTAGCAAAGTCAAAACAATGAAGAAAAGACTTCTTTCAACAAATGGTGCTAGAATAACTGGATATCCATGTGCAAAAAAAGAAAGAAAAAGTTGAATCTAGACACAGAACTTACACATTTCACAAAAGTTGACTCAAATGTCAAAATGTATTACAGACCTAAATGTAAAGTGAAAAACTTTAAAAATCTTAAAATTCTACATAGTATGAGAGAAAATCTGAAGACCTTGGTTAAGGTGGTGAGTTTTTAGTTAAAATATTGAAGGCACAATCCATGGAAAAAACAATTGATAAGTTTGACTTCAGTAAACTTAAAAATTTCTGCATGCTGAGTTCTACCAGACCTTTAAAGAACTGATGCGAATCCTCTTCAAATTAGTCCATGAAATAGAAATGGAGAGAATGCTCACAAATTCATTCTACGAAGCCTGTATTGCCCTAATACCCAAACCAATAAAGACACATCAAGGTAAGAGAACTACAGATCAATATCCCTGATGAACATAGATGCAAAATCCTTAATAAAATATTAGCAATCTGTATTTGAAAACACATTAAGATTGTACACTTTGATTAAGTTGACTTCATCCCAGGGTGAAAGGTTGGTTCAGCATATATAAATCAAAACATGTAATTCGTCACATAAATAGAATAAAAGACAAAAATCACATGATCTTATCAATAAATGCAGAAAAAAAATCTTTGACAAAATCCAGCATCCATTCATGTTAAAAATCACTGAAGAAAATAGTGATAGAAGGAACTTAGCTCGGGACTGGGGAGATAGCTCAGTTGGTAGAGTGCTTGCCTCGCAAGCACAAGGCCCTGGGTTCAATCCCCAGCACCACAAAAAAAAAAAAAAGAAGGGGAGTTTAGCTCAACAATGTAAAGGCTATATATAACATCGTACTGAATAGACAAAAACCAAAAGCATTTCCTCCAAAATCAGGAACAAGATAAGGATTTCTACTCTCATCATTTCTATTCGATATAGTCCTTGAAATTCTAGCCAGAGCCATCAGGCAAAAGAAGGATATTAAATAGGTATGAAGAGGAAAAGGAAAAAGTCAACTACTTGTTTGTTGATGGCATGGTCCTACATCTAGAAGACCCAAAAAATTTCCACCAGAAGACTTCTAGAACTGATAAATTCAGCAAAGTATCAGGACATAAAATGAAAATGTGTAAATCAACACTTTCCTATACTCCAGTGGTGAATTTGCTGAGAAAGAAATCAGGAAAACTATCCCATTACAATAACCTTAAAAAGAGAATACTCAGAAATAAAGCTAACCAAGGAGGCAAAAGATCTCTACAATGAAAAATATAGAAGATTGAAGAAATAAATTAAGGAAGAGATCAGAAGATGGAAAGCACCCCCGACATGTTCTTGGATAGACAGAACTAATACTGTCAAAAGTCACACTATCAAAAGTATTATAGAGATTCAACACAATCCCCATCATTATGTGACATGCTTCACATAATTAGAAGAAAAAAAAAACAGTCCTAAAATTCATTTGGAAGAATAAAAGATCCAGAATAGTCAAAGCAATCCTGAGCAAGAAGAGCGACCCTAGAGCCATCGAAAACCTAATGTCAAATTGTACTGCCAAGCTATAGTAACAAAAATAGTATGGTTTTGGCACCAAGATAGACATGAAGACCAGTGGAATAAAATAGGAGACACAGAGACAAACCCACATAGGCACCATCATCTGATACTCCATAAAGGTGCCAAAAATATACATTGGGGAAAATATAGTCTTTTTAATAAATGCCGCTGGGAAAACTGGTTATCCATATATAGAAAATTGAAACTAGACCCTTATCTCTCACACTACATAAAAAACAACCCAAATACATCAAAGACCTAGGAATTGGACTGGAAACCTTGCAAGTGCTAGAAGAAAGTACAAGCACAACACTCCAACATATTGGTGCAGATACCAACTTCCTTAATAAGACTCCTAAAGCTCAAGAAATAAAACCAAAAATCAATAAGTGGGATAACGTCAAATTAAAAAGCTTCTGCACATGGCTTTCCCAACCTTCAGAGCTATGAGAAATGAATTTCTGCCATTCTTAATCAGAGAGCCTACAGAATGGAAGAAAATCTTTGCCAGCTCCTCCTTCATCAGGGGATCAATATTCAAAACATATGAAGAACTCAAAAAGCTTAACGCCAATAAATAAATAAATAATCCAAGCAATACGTGGGCAAAAGAACTAAACAGACGTTTCTCAAAGAAGAAATACAAATGGCCAACAAATGTATGAAAAAAATGTTCAATATCACTACTGATGAGGGAAATGCAAATCAAAACTATACTGAGATTTCATCTCATTTCAGTTAGAGTAGCAATCATCAAGAGTACAAATAGTGGCACCAGGCACAGTGGCTCACACCTGTAATCCCAGCAGCTCAGGAGGTTGAGGCAGGAGGATGTCGAGTTCAAAGCCAACTTCAGCAACTTAGCAAAGCCCTAAGCGACTTGGCAAGACTGTCTCTAAATAAAATATAAAATGGGCTGGGGATGTGGCTCAGTGGTTAAGCACCCCTGGGTTCAATCCCCAGTACCCAAAAACAAACAAACAACCAAAAAAAAAAAAAAAAAAAAAAGAATACAAATAGTAACAAATGAAGATGTGGGGAGAAAGGTACAGTTAGCATTGTTAGTGAGACTGAAAACTAGTACAGCAACTTTGGAAAACAGTACATATATTCTTCAAAAGACTAGTAATGAAATCACCATATGACCCAGCTATCCCACTCCTTAGTATTTATCCAAAAGATCGAAAATCAGCATACTATGGTAATACATTGATACCAATGTTTATAGCAGCACCATTCACAATAGCCAAGTTTTGAAACCAGCCTAGGTATCTGCCAACAGATGAATAGATAAAGATGTGGTTTATAGACACAATGGAGTTTTGCTCAGCCTTAAAGAAGAATGAAATAATGTTATTTGAGGATAAATGAATGGAATTGGAGAATATTATGCTAAGTGAAATAAGCCATATTCAAAATGTCAAAGATCTAATATTTTCTGTCATATGCAGAAGCTATAGGGATGGGGGGAAGGAATATTTTTGAAAGGGTGAATGTCCTGAAAATAGAAGGAAGACCAATAGAGTTAAGAAAGGGGACTGAGAGGTAGGGAGGAGGGAAGGACATGGAGAAGTATTAGGGAATGAAATCTGTCAAATTATGCTGCGTCTATGTGTGAATATACCACAATGAATCATATGCATATGCATATATATATATATACAAACATAATATACATATATGATTATAATGCACTAATTGAAATAACAATAACAATATTACAGTAGAGATCAATAAAGAGTAAGTGGGGGAGGGAGGAGGGGAAGAAAAGGGAATTACTGGGGAATGAGATTGATCAAATTATGTTCTGTGCTGGGCACGGTGGCACATGCCTATAATCCCAGCAGCTTGAAAGGCTGAGACAGGAGGATCATAAGTTCAAAGCCAGCTTCAGCAAAAGCGAGATGCTAAGCACCTCAGTGAGTCTGTCTCTAAATAAAATACAAAATAGGGCTGGGGATGTGGCTCAGTGGTCAAGTGCCCCTGAGTTCAATCCCCTGTACCCTCCCCCCAAAATAATTATGTTCTGTGCATATATGAACATGGAAAAATGAATTCACCTATTATGTATAATTATAATTTGACAATAAAAAATAATAAGTTTTAGAAATCTTCTACTCTGTGAAAGACAAGATCAAGAGAATAAAACAAATCATAGACTTAGAAAAAATATTTCCCAAAGACATTCAAATTATTCAAAAAACTCTCAAAAGTCAACAATAAGAAAACAAGCAATCTGATTAAAAATGGACCAAAGATCTTAACAGACATCTCACGAAAGAAGATACACAAATGGCAAATAAGTATATGAGGCAGGCATGGTGGCTCATGACTATAATCCAGAGACTTGGGAGGCTAAGACAGGAGGATGGCAAGTTCAAATCCAGCCTCAGCAACTTAGTGAGGCCCTCAGCAACTTAGCAAGACCCTGTCTCAAAGTAAAATTTGGGAGATGTGGTTCAGTGGTAAAGCACCCTTGGATTAGATAGCTAGTACAAAAAATAAATAAGTATATGAAAGGATACTCATCATCACATGGCATTAGGGAATTGCCAATTAAAAGAAGGTGCCAGATGCAGTGGTGCACACCTGTGATTCCAGTTATTTGGGAGGCTGAGGCAGGAGGATTGCAAGTTTGAGGCCAGCATGGGCAATTTAACAAGACCCTGTCTCAAAATACAAAAAAAGAAGGACCGAGGATGTAGTTCAATTGTAGAACATCCCTGGGTTTAATACCCAATACCAAAGAGAGAGAGAGAGACATCACTACAGTTCTGAAATAAAAAACACAGATAACATAAAATATTGGCAAAGATATGGAGTAACAGGAGTTCTCTCTTATTACTGTCAGGAATGCAAAATAGTACTTTGAATTTTGAAGAGAATTAGATGGTTTTGTTTTTTGTTTGTTCATTTGTTTGCTTTTACACAAAACTAAACATATTCTTACCATACAATCCAGCAATCATGCTCCTTGGTATTTATCCAGGTTGTTGAAAACTTGGGCCCCCATGAAAACCTGCAGATGGAAGATTATAGCAGCTCTATTCATAAATGTCAGAACCCAGAAGCAAACTAGATACCCTTTAGTAGGTGAATGGATAAATAAGCTGTGGTACATGGAGACAGTGGAATGTAATTCAGCACTAAAAAGTGCATCATCAAGTAATGAAAGAACATGGAGGAAATTTAAATGTACATTGCTAAGTGAAAGAAGGTGATCTGAAAGGGTTATATAATGTATGATTTCAGCAATATGACATTCTGGAAAAACCAAAACTGAAGAGACAGTAAAAAAATCTGTAGTTGCTAATTTGGGGACCAGGGACATTAAGAAGTAAAACAGAGGAATTTTAGGACAGAGAAACTATTTTGTATGATAATATAATAGTGTATATATGTAAGTATTCATTTGTCCAAAGCCATACAATGCACAACACCAAGAGTGAACCCTAATGTCAGTTATTTGCTCTGGATGATAATAATATGTCAATCTAGGCCCATCAACTAAAGAAATGTACTACTCTGGTCAGGGAAGTTGTGCATCTATTGTGTAGGGTATATATGGTATATATGGGAATCTCTGTAACTTCTGTAATTTTTCTGTGAATGTAAAACAGTTGAAAAATACGAAGTTTAAAAAAAAACCCTCAAGGAAGGCTTCTATGAGAAGTAATCAGGTGCCCCATATCCTCAAGTCAGGTATAGAGAGAACAAGAAAGATGAGGTACAAAGGCCCTAAGGTAAGAACTTTGAGTGTTTGAGGGAATCAAAGGAGGCCAGGAGTGAATGGCATCTGTAGGATGCTAGCAGAGAAATTGAGTACAAAGAGTTTGTAGACAAAGGCAGAGGGCAGCTCCAAATATAAACATATTTAGGATTTGATATATTATTTTAGATACAATGGGAAGTTTTTGAAAAGTTTCAGAGAGAAAATGGCATGATACAAATGACATTTTAAGGATATCTTGCAGTTTATAAAGAATAGATCCATGAACAACAATGGATGGAACCTATTTTCATAGACCTAGAAGAGGTTAAGAAACTGGGGGCTTATTACACATATTAGATGTAAGACAGCAGACCTTTGGGGGCCAGAGACAGCTGGCAGGAAATGCATCCATGTGGTTAATGAAAGAGAACTTGCCTATAAGAATAATTTTAAATTTAGAATAAAATTTCTAGTTCATACTACATATGTGTGTTTCCTCGTTTAGGTAAAGATTCAATTACTTGAAATGCCTTTACTCATTTGATTATCAAGTGGAGTATCCTAATTCTAATATTCTTAGATATCTAAGCCATATAAAGCCATTCAGATGCAATTTCATCAAGCAAAAAAATTGCAGATTTATTTACATTTCCTTTGCATTCATATATCTCCATACAACCATCTTGAGTGACTGCTATAGAAAAATATAGGATTCCTATATTTGAAACTATATCACCCAGAATACTTATCATCAATATATGCCAGAGTCATATTGTTACTTAAATAAATCTTATGTTCATGAGTCCCTCAATGGCTAAGAAACAATATGCACAACCCTATCAGCATGTTAACATGCTATTTGTACAAACTATTTGGTAAATATGAGTCACTATTTCATAGGTTCAATGGGCCTTTTTCATTTAAATTTATTCATTTTAAGAAATAACTGAGGTGGTTGCACACAGATTATAAGGAAGAAATTATAGAGAACTACTATTTACTAAATGTAATTGTACACATAATAGCAAAAGTATAACAAAACAACCTCATAAAATTCTGAAATACTTAGAAAATTTTCTGTAACATATATTAGTCAGTTTTTCATGGCCATGACCAAGACCAAAATACCTGACCAGAACAACTTAAAGGAGGAAAAGTTTATTTTGGCTCACAGTGTTAGAGGTCTTAGTTCATGGTTAGTCAAGTCCATTGTTCTGGACCAGAGGTGAGGCAGAATATCATGGCAAAAGGGTGTGGTAGAGGGAAACTGCTCAGCTCATGGAAGGCAGGAAGGGGTGGGGAGGAGCCAAGGGCAGATATAGTCCCCAAGGCCATGTCCCCAGTGGCCTACTGCCTCCAGTCATGTCCCACCTGCCTATCATTTTCAACACCTACCAGAAAATTCATTCAAACTATGAATCCATCAAGATTAATATGTGGATAAGATCAGAGTCCTCATATTCCAGTCTTTTCACCTATAAACATTACTGCATGACTTAACACATGAATTTGGGGGGGGGGCATTCCAGATCCAAACCATGACACAGGCTTTGCTTCCCTTTTTGTACAGTTTTGCATTTCTCTAACAGCTGGAAGTGTAGAAGTTTAAATCTGGAGTAAGTTTATCTGTATCCACAGTATAAAGGGTTCTTTCTGTCAGTATATGAGGTCTGTTCCCCTGCTGTAGAGTTTTTTTTTAATCTTTTTGAAAAAGTTTTGGTGGTACTGAAGATTGAACACAGGGCCTCCCACATGCTAGGCAAGCATTCTACCACTGAGTCGCACATCTAGCCCCTGCTGACCTTTAAATCTGAATTCTTCTGATAATTCAGGGGAAGCTATGCATCCTTCAAACTAGTTCGAGCTCTTAATAGCTTATTCACATGTAAGGACATATGAAGTAGGCCTTCGTTTGTATTTTAGAAAATTGACACGATATATTGAGCTCTCCTGTTATGGTTTGGATGTAAGGTGTCTCCTGAAAGCTCATGTATGAGATGATGTAACAATGTTCAGAAGTAAATGATTAAATTATGAGAACTGTAACCTAATCAGCAGATTAATCCATTTGATGGATTAATAATTTGAAAGGACTATTATACTGGGAGATAACTGAGGCAGGTTGGGTATAGCTAGAAATAGGTCAATGGGGAAGTGCCTTTGGGGTTGTCAATGTCCCTACTGACCTACTTTGGCACCTCACTTGCTCTGTTTCCTGGCAACCATGAGGTGAGCAGCTGTCCTCTGCCATGATGTTTTGCCTCACCTCAGGCCCGGAGTGATGGACTCAACTAACCATGGACTGAACTTCTGAAACTGTGATCTCAAAATATACTTTTCCTCCCCAAAGTTGTTCTGGTTAGGCATTTTGGTCACAGCAACAAAAATCTAATATGCTTCCTTTTCTTTTGTTTAAACACTCTAAGTTAAAATGTTCCCAATCATAAAAGAGACAAATATAAAGAACAATTGGTTGGACCACCTACAATTTTCCATAATGTCCTTTCTTAGCTGGAATTTGGTGTGGGTGGAGGCGGAGAGGATTCAATTGTTTTCTTCCTGTATAAAAAAAAAAAGCAAAATCCTTGATTTTTTCCAGTTCTCATCCATACTGACTCACACATTCACTTAGTAAAACTAAATGAATCAAAAAGTAAATTAAAACAATTGATCTATAAAATATACCAATAAGCAGGTCCAAGTTTCAAAAATGCTTCAAGACATTTCCATAAGTTGTTTTCAAAGTGAGCCTTCAAGGGATTTCTATATAAACCAGTTTTTGATTTTCTGTAATACATCAAATTTTGTTTTGCTCTCTGCCATCACATTGATGGAAATTATAAATTAGTCAATTAAGATAGTCCACTGTGCCCTGCACGGTGGAGCAGGCCTGTAATCCCAGTGACTCGGGAGACTGAGACAGGAGGATCGCGAGTTCAAAGCCAGGCTCAGCAACTTAGCGAGGCCCTAAGCAACTCAGCGAGACCCTGTCTCTAAATAAAATACAAAATAGTGCTGGGGATGTGGCTCAGTGGTCAAGTGCCCCTGAGTTCAATCCTCAGGACCTCCTCCCTCAAAAAAGATAGTCCACAGTATCTTCTTCTCTGCTGTCATAAATAAAAGAGAACAAAGTGGCTTCTCTGAATTTGATTAATATTAAAACATAGCAGGAGGAAGGAGTGGGGAACTGAGGGGTGTGTAATTCAACATTGATATAGATACTCCTGTGTCCAACTTTGGGCCTGTCAGTTCTGGGACCTTTATTTGGGTAAAACAAAGAACTTAGGCAATATAAAGGATGATAGACAATAGATAGATTTGGCTTGTATTGGAAACAGAGTATATCTATAGGAAGGAGACCTTATGGACTTGAGAAGACTACGTTTAGAAGATTGGGATTCTTTCAGTAGAGGAAAGAAAAAGACTAATCCTGTTACCATGCATGTGATCTTGTCACAGAGAGAAAAGGAGATGCAAGGATTTAAGCTGCATTAAATATTAAAAGTCTAAACATCCATAGCCATTTCTTAAGAAGCTAAAGTGTAAAAACTTAAATGGCTCTCTGATTAGTTTTGGATGAAGTCTTAGTTTGTTTGGGATGCTATAACAAAATACTATTGACTGAGGAACTTATAAACTAAGGAAATTTATTTCTCACATTCTGGCAGGTGTGAAATCCACATTATGGCACCAAAAGATTTGGTGAGATTCTGGTGAGGGTCACTTCCTGGTTCCTATTTGATGTTTCCCTGTGTCTTACATGGTAGAAGGGGCAAGGGCAGCTCCCTGGAGCCTCTTCTTACAGGAATTCATCCCATTCATGAGGGCTCCACCCTCATGACAATGATCTCCAATCTCTACCTCCTAATACCATGATATTGGTGATTAAGTTTCAATATTTGAATTTTAGGAAGATATGAATATTCATATCACAGCAGTTGGTAATCAATTATTTTTTCATCTAATGCTGCACTTAGTTTGGGCCACTTGGTATTTCAGCTTTATATGAATTAAAATTACATCTAAGTTAAATGCTTAAATGAAGATTCTCCACCACTTTCATCTCCAGGTAAGGACAGGAAAGTACAGTTCAAACTTAGGTTTATATGTTATTATACTGATATATGGTAGATAGAGGTTATGTGTATATTCTTATGTATACATAAATACATGGAAATAAAGGTAATATAACTATCATGGATGAGGTTGTAGCTCAGTGGTGGAGTGCTTGTCTTGCATGTGTGAGGCACTGGGTTTGATCCTCAGCACCACATAAAAGTGAATAAATAAAACAAAGGTATTGTGTTCATCTGCAACTAAAAAAAATTTTTTAAATAGCTATCATTTACCAAGAACCTACTATGAATTGGGCTTTTTGTATATAGTATGTCTAATCCTCACAAAGTAATTAATAATGTGCCCATCTTACAGATGTGAAAACTGAAGTTCAGAAATGTTAACTGGCTGGTTCAAAGACACACAGCTATTAAGTGGGCCCACTACATTTTAACCTAAAAGTAGGGAGCCGAAGTCCATTAACTTTTCCACTCTATTGCACAGATTCCTCATAATTTCTCCTTTTGAGCAGAGAAGCCCAGCAAGCATTAGAGCTGAACAGGACTCCCCTTTCATCCTTCTGCTACCAACATAAACATTTCCTCCCTAAAACTTATTTTAAATTGAAACTGGAGAATTAATATTTACTATATAATAGTACATAATTTAAAGAAATAAACAGACAAGTATCTGGTTCAATTGAATTTCATTTGACTTATTTCCCTGGGAAGGTACTGTTTTTGATTTAGGTGGCAGAACACATTTATAGAAATGAGGAATCATTGGTTCATGGTAGTGAGAAATAATAGTCATTTTTCCTGTCTTAACACAGGCAAATGTGTAGTCTCAATAACCCAAAGACTAATAGAAAAGTAGGGAAAAAAAGTCCTGAATGACCAGTTATCGAAATAAAAGAGGAATATTGCAGAAACACAAGACCACAAGGCTTTGTTTATCATTCATCTACCTGGGACACTGTCAGTGATATTCAGGTTCAATTCCCTTGGTCTTCTCAGAATATCTGGCAGTGCTCTTATGGATTATCTATTTCTGCTGAATAACCAGCAGCAAGAGTGCTAATCAAGAAGAAAAGGAAGATGCCTTTAGTGATGAAAATTGCTTTCCAGTGACTGATTGTGCTAATCAATCTTCAGTTACGGAAATCAGGTCAATAATTCTACAACATTGATGTATACATGAAGAAAGGCAACTGCTACTTGAAACACAGAAAAGAAGCTTTTGAGAAATGCTGTAGGACAAATAAGCTTGGGAAGTACTTCTAGAAGTTATGAAAAGTAGAGAAACTGACTTCCCTCTGTGCGTTCCTATATTTCTCACTTATATTTGATCAGATTCCTTTTTTTTTCCTTTCAGCAATGCTAATGTAAAGAAAGGCAAGTTCCTAAAAGATTGGCATGACTAGCATTATGCTCATGAAAAGGACTCTTGCAGCAGAGTGAAAGCTAGAGGGGAGAGGTAGGGAGAGCAAATCTGAGCAGTGAGGGGTGGTGGTGCCAACAAATAGATTAATGGTGAAAGGATAACCAACTCGGGAGATATGGAGACCTGAGTTAGACCACTGTATCCTAGTTTAAAAATCATGACTACAATATAAAATAGATCTTTTCTCCTGTAAAATTGTTTTTGTCAAATTTTGGATTAGTGCTCACTGTTGGCCCCAGTTTCCAGGCTCCAACACACCAGGCTTGGCCACTTGTCTCAATATGCCAATCAAAAAGACCAGCAGTAGTGAAGGGCAGGAAAGGAGCATTAAGTATGGACATGCCAGGAAGAACAGATTTAGGGATACAGTGACCAAAGATCTGTCTTCAAGGGGCTGGCAGAAACTTTGAGGTTTTATTAAACAAACAAACAAAAAAAGGCAAGGGTTTGGGGTGCAATGGCTGAAGGGTTTGCATAGCTGGCAGAGTAGATCATCTTGGTCAGGCCATGAACAAGTCAGTCTTTATTTCAGGGCTGGTTCTGGAAAGTTCTGAGGATCTGAGAAGGTCATCAACACTTAGGATTTGATTCAGATGATCGCTCCTGTTTAGGGAGGCAGCCTCAGTTCCATCATGGGATAATTGTTCCCTCTTAGTGGGAAATTTCATCATGATGGAGTGATCTGTCCTGTGAGGTTCACCATTGTTTGGGGGTAGTTTCAGTCCCTTATCATAAAGGTGCTTATCGATCAGAACTTTGGTTCCTGGAATCCAAGGCAACTTCAGAAGAAAGTGGCTCTGAAGGAAAAATAAAGTTAAAGAGGCAAATGCAGTCAGAGAAAGATAAAATGGAGTCGGTTAGGTCAATGACTAGGCTCTCCTTCAGTACCACTAGAGGTGTGTTCTTATTTTTTATTTGTTCTTTTCCCTACATATAAAAAACATTTTTGTTTTATTTGAATGTAGTATTTCTGATTGTACATGTTTGACAATTTATTCAATGGTTTGGTCCCTTTTAAAAACAGATGAAAGGCATGAATGAGAAAAGTATCTACAATAAAAATATGTTTTAAAATTCCTTAAATCCAATTTCTGACCAATGAGTAAGGAAGTATCAACCTTTAAGGAATCCACCGCACACCCCACCTACCCTCATTCCTCAAAGAGAGCTATGACTACTTGTCTAAAAATAACAGTGATTTTGTAAAATAACTGTCCATTTACTAAGGAGAGCCACTATTGTGGCCTTGTTCCAACTTTACTGCACTCCACACAACCTAAGGGATGTCACCTATTGATTCTGAGTAGAAATACCAAGTTATATTGATGCCTATATTAATTTGAATATCCCAGCTTGAGTGACATTCTCCATAAGATGGCATAAATATGCTAAATAGGAAAGTGAATAAATATTTAGAAGTATTTTCATGGTTAAGGAGTACAGAGAGTACTTTAAAATTACAGTGCACAATCCAATTTTAATTCTTCTACCTCACTAATATTCTCAGGGAACTCTTTTATATGCTGGGGGCTGGGACCCAATATACCTGAACAGATGCTAAATATTCACAAGACCTGTAAAAATTAAACATTTGAAAAATACCAAGTGTTTATGAAGAAACGGTACAACCAAAGCTCTATTTCATACAGCACTGATAAAAAATATAGGTTGGAAAACTGAATGTTTGTGTTCCTTCAAAATTCAAATGTTGAAATCCTAATCCACAATGTTATGGCATTTGGAGATGATTCCTTTGGAAGGCAGCAGGGTGAGAGCCTTTATAGGAAGAGACATGAGAGCTTGTTTTCTCTCTTCTCTCTGCCATATGAGAATACAAGAAGTTGGCTGTCTGCAAACCTAGAGGAAGGCCTACACCAGAACCCAATCATGTTGGCACCCTCATCTCACATTTTCCAGCCGCTAGGCCTGTAAGAAATAAATTTATGTTGTTTAAGCCCCCCAGTTTATGGTATTTTGTGATAGCAGCCTGAATTAAGATAGTGTTTGTCCAATTAAAGAGAATACATAATTCCATTTCAGAATAAAGCTTGCACATAGGCTATCAACAATGCTTACAAGAATATTCTTAGTGACAATGTTCTTAAAAGCAAAAAATAGAAACGGACCAAATGGCCTTCCATAGCAGAGTAGAAAAATATGCACTCGTGGTATGAATATACATTGGAATATTATACAACAGAAAAAAATGGACAGCAGCTGCCTGCATCAGCCCAGATAAAGTTCAAAAGAGTCACAGAAAAAGACATTCTGTAGGCTTACAGTCATAGAGCACTAAATGAAGTGAAGCCAAATAGTTCTTGTAGTAAAAATATAAAATAAAAGCAAGAAAATAATTAATGTACGTTTTTGGACCTTGAGACATTTAGGCAGAAGAGAAAGCAGGGAAGCCAACAAGTTGCACATGGGGCTCAGAGGTGCTGATAACACTGTATTCTAAATTTAGGAACAAGTTCCTCAGTGCTCAGTTAATTGTCATTGAGTCTACTTATATACCCCCTTTATAAGTATGCTGTGTTTCATAATAAAACTTGTAATTGTCAAGAGAAATGACTTTAGGATTGGCAATTGGCTCAGAAACTGAAGCTGTCAGATAAGGAATTGCTTCTCTGGAATGAAGAAATTCATTTGTACTATTCAGTGTGATTTGGGTATAACACCCTCTAAGGACCTACCACCCTGCAGTACCACTACCCACCTCACCCATGCCCAACAGTTTTCACAAAGTTGGAAGGCTGTGCACAAATCCAATGGAAACTCTTTAAAAAAGAAAAAGAAAGAAAGAAAAAAAGGCTTAAACTGAAAAATTACCTACCACACTCAAGCCCATGGTTAAGGAGTACAGAGAGTACTTTAAAATTACAGTGCACAATCCAATTTTAATTCTTCTACCTCACTAATATTCTCAGGGAACTCTTTTATATGCTGGGGGCTGGGACCCAATATACCTGAACAGATGCTAAATATTCACAAGACCTGTAAAAATTAAACATTTGAAAAATACCAAGTGTTTATGAAGAAACGGTACAACCAAAGCTCTATTTCATACAGCACTGATAAAAAATATAGGTTGGAAAACTGAATGTTTGTGTTCCTTCAAAATTCAAATGTTGAAATCCTAATCCACAATGTTATGGCATTTGGAGATGATTCCTTTGGAAGGCAGCAGGGTGAGAGCCTTTATAGGAAGAGACATGAGAGCTTGTTTTCTCTCTTCTCTCTGCCATCAGAACACATGTGAGGCCATGTTTGCCTTGTTAAGATTCATGGCAGCTACTGCTTCTCAGTTTTCTGTATTCACCTCTCCCCTCTCCACTGTGAACCTTCTAGATCATCTCATTCCTTTAGTCCCATCTGTCCCCTATATGCATCACAGGAGAAGAGATGTCTCTGAAGTGGGGTCTGAGGAGTTCCCAGAGAACTCAGGACTAGCAGATTTCTGGGGATAGTAGGGCTGTATCAGAGGCTGGAGTGGAGGTGGATCCGGGGTGGAGCTGCACAATTTCGAGCCAGTTTTCCCTGCACTTGCCTATATTGCTCATTTTACAAGGGCACGGACCAAGGATATGAACCAAGGTTTACCAACTGTGCTTTCTGCATCTCAATGACTTATGGGTGTTTCC
Organism: Sciurus carolinensis; assembly: GCF_902686445.1. Classification (NCBI taxonomy): domain Eukaryota; kingdom Metazoa; phylum Chordata; class Mammalia; order Rodentia; family Sciuridae; genus Sciurus; species Sciurus carolinensis. Next base: position 30,430,761 of record NC_062232.1, read on the forward strand.
TTTACAATTCAGTATTTCTCTCTTTCTATCCTAAATCCCTATCTCACTTAGATTTTACTTCTTGGTCTGGCACCTTAGTGTTGAAAATCTGTTTACGTGGTCTCCCCAGATTCAGCCCCTTGCATTTCTTTATCTGCATTCTCTGCATGGTTCATGAACAAGCAAAGCCCTGGCCCAATGCCAAAACCTTTTCATCCTGCTTTTTCATGATGGAGGAAGGGGCAAATGCACCTGCTTTCGTTTAGATATTTTAACTGCATATTTACATGATTTTCATAATTTAAAAAAAACTGGATTGAGGTAAGCACAAATGTTGTCCTACTGCAGTAGTTAAATAGATAAAATTAATGATAAAACTATAAGGAATTTTTCTAGGGAATGCACCTGTAGATGGAATTATTGACTGAATCAAAACCTAAAACAAAAAACTTAAATTAAATGCAGACAGTATAATGCTTTTTAATGCAAATCAGTTTCTTTACATTCATAGATTCTTTAATTTGCAAAGAAGAAGAGATTAAATAAATTTATTACCCTGCTTGGAAAGGTAACTAGATCATTTTATATTCCATCTAACAACACTTTATAAAATTGTGTTTATGATCTTTTTCAATAGTTCTGTATGTAAACAAGGTCACATCTTTTTATTTTTATATTTTTCTGGTACTGAAGATTTAACCCAAGGATGCTTTACCACTGAGCTATATCCCCAGTCCTTTTTATTTTTTATTTTGAGACTGTGTCTCACTAAGTTGCTGAGATGCTGCTAAATTGATATGCTGGCCTCAAACTTGTGATCCTCCTGCCTCAGCCTCCTGGGTTGCTGGGATTACAGGTGTGCCTCACCACCATGCCCGACATTTCTCTTTTTATTTTTTTCTCTCTTTATTCTCAAATTTTATTGCTTAGAGCTTCACATGTCCTGAATAGCCATATGCCTACTCTCTCCTTTTTGAGGTTTTTCATTAAGCAAGAAAAGTAGAGTTTGCTTGGTCCCAAGAAATCAACTTTCCTCCCCAAAGCTATGCACCCTGAGAGCTAGGAAGTCCAGTTCTAATGCCATTATGTTATTTTTATGTGGAGTCATAGCTGGGCTCTTGTTCTCTGATAGCCGATGCTGCCTGTGAGGTGAGGTCTTTGTGGTCTGGACACTGTAAGATGCAAGGGGACCTTAGTATAGGACTCCAACTTTATTTGTGTGTGTGTGTGTGTGTGTGTGTGTGTGTGTAATGTCACACATTTTCAGCCCTTATGCTTCCAAGTAAAATAAGACCCCCTCAGAGTACAGATATTTATTCACAAATTTTATGATAATAAGCCAGAGATATTTGCTTTGAATAAGGGTTCAATGATGAAAGTTCCCCCAGTATCTTTCAGGGTTCACTCTTGGTGTTATAATCTGTGGATTTTGACAAATGTATAATGATATATATCCGCCATCATATTATCAAACAGAATGATTTCAATGCCCTAAAATATTCTCTGTGCTATACCTATTCACACCTCCTTCCTCTCTACGCCATTGAAAACCACTGATCATTTTTTTTATCTCTATAGCTTTACCTTTTCCTGAATGTCATATAATTGGAATCATTCAGTTAGTTGAATCCACAGATGCAGAACACCCGGATACCAAGAGCTAACTGTAATGCAGCATGAGCTCTTTGTTCACACACATATTTTCAGATTATTTGAATCACATTCTTTTTAAAGTTTATTTGTTCTTTTTAGATATACATGACAGTAGAATATACTTTGACATATTTGTACAAATATGGAGTATATCTTATTCTAATTAGGAACCCGGTTGTGGTTGTATGTGATGTGGAGGTTCTGTGTAGTGTACTGAATAACATTCTAACTTCAAAAATATGTGATGCTGGGATTGTGACTCAGTGGTACAGCACTTGCCTAGCACGTGTGAGGCACTGGGTTTGATCCCAAGCACCACACAAAAATTAATTAGTTAATTAATTAAATAAAGGTATTGTGCCCATCTACAACTAAAAATACTTTAAAAATGTGGATCATGTAAGAGACAAAATATGACAAAGAGGGAAAACTCAACAAAAAGGCTTAATATTTTTAAATGAGAAAGGGTTATTATGTACACATTTTTTAGAAATGCCTTTTTATTTCTATCATTTTTATCCTCTCCTGCCCTTTCATATAGCATTTGGGGTTTAGGAGTAAACATCGAAAAAACAAAACATACAAAGAGACCATGAGATTATTAGAAGGATATCATAAATGAATGTAGAATTAAGAAGCACACAAAACTGAGAGTATTTTACAGCAATTCTATCAAACATTAAAATGAGGCCCTTTTTAATAATTGCTACTTTAATTTTGCATTAATAGATTAAATCAATTGCTCTAATAGAATAAAACTCTTTATTCTATTTGTTTTCTCTTATGTTATTTTATGTTGCACTCAGAAACGTAAGCATTTTCTCTCTGAGCATTTTGCTTCTCTTTAAAAGAAGCTTATTTTTAAATGTATTCCTGGACAATCATGAACATTAAGAGTGTATATGAATTCATATTATGGGAAGTTATGTGCCCCTCACCGAGGCACTAAAAAATATTACCAAAAGAATGTTAAAAATTAAAATAAAGTGAAAATGAGTTGATGAAAAGATTCAAATCATTCAAAAATAAATATCAATAGGCACTGAAAGTATCAAAGGGATAAATGTATTGGGGAAATATAGTTATTTGAATGTGCATATGATTCTGCTTTATATTTCTTGCTTTACTAAATTTTATGCTCACTTATCAAGTAATAATAGTTCTCAGAAATCACAGCTTCACTTAGTACATCCTAAGGTAAAAGTCAAAATATAGAACGTTGGTAATGATCACCCTAATTCTATACCAGCCATGAAAAATTGGTCCCTGCAAGAATTACCACCTTGTCTTTCAGTCTTATTGCCAACTCTATTAATCAATGACTTTCATGACTGTTCTGTTTTTTATCTTGACCTACCAACTATTCATATTAGTTGAGCTTTTAAAATAGTTCTTTTATTTAAAGTAAATTTTCCTCATCTTCCACTTTAATTCTCTCTCCATTATCATAGTATCTCAATTCCACCCAGAATAAAGTTTCAAACCCAATAAGCTGGAGAGATGAAAGCTGCTTTCAGGGTCTGAGCCCACTGAAACAGCTCTTAAATAAGGCTGAGCTGTGGGAGGGCTGGGTCCCATCTCTAGTTTGAATGCAATGGCCTCCTCCCATCATTCTTATCTAGTTTCCATGGATTTATCTAAATAAATGCTTCTTAATTTGCTGTAAGTCCTTTGATGGTTCTCTAGTGACTGAATGATTTTCATTGCCAATTTCACCTGTCTCTCCAGGGGAAAGCTTCTGCAGTCTCTTTACACACTGACTTTCTGCAAATCCTACCTTCCTTAGAGTCTTAAAGAGAAATTTTTTAAGTGCCCTAGGAGAAGTATTATTATTTATCTTCATCCATCAATTAACATTATTGCAGATGCTTGAGGTGAACTAAGAATCATAGCTCTCAGAAGTGGTGATATAACAAAACAAGGTCACTTATAACTATTGAATCAAGAATACACCAACACTGCTAGCAGCCCTGGCACATGCCTGTAATCCCAGTGACTGGGGAGGCTGAGTCAGGAGGATCTTGAGTTCAAAACCAGTCTTTGAATAGTGGGGCCCTAAGCAACTCAGTGATACCGTGTCTCTAAATAAAATACAAAATAAGGCTGGGGATGTGGCTCAGTGGTCAAGTGTCCCTGAGTTCAATCCCTGCCCCCCCCAAAAAAAGAATGCACAGACACTAACTAAAACAAAACTTACCCACCATTATCAACAGGACCAAAATCAGTGATTAATAAAGCCTGCTGAGAAGAAGACATGACGGAACCATTGTTCTCCTGGTCACCACATAATGTATTAAATAATAAATTTTATGTGATATATATTTTGCCACAGTGTAAAAAAATATAAATATATGTGCTGTTATTTGAATTTTTTCCCTAAAATATTGTGAAGGGGTTGACATTTGCACCTAAGTTTGTTAAGGGGATATAGCTGAACACTTAAATTCATGCAGAACCAGACACACAGACGAACACAAGACATAAAATTTGGGAAAAGTATTTGGACTTTGAGGGAATCATGAAACTTAAGGTTTAAGCAAAGTTTACCTAAATCTTCCAGGGGTCCAGAAACTCTAGCTACCATCTAGATTGCAATAATATAATGATTATTATTAGTGTCAGGCATTATACCTTATGTAACATTGTAAATTGTTTCTTTAACCCTCACTACAAGTCACTGATGTCGGTATCACCTCATTTTATACAGGAGAGAAGTAGGGCTAAATATATGCCCCAGCACATTACTCAGTAGGTTCCAGAGCAATTTTTTGTTTGTTTGTTTGTTTGTTTTTTTGTACCATGGATTGAATCCAGGGGTGCTTAACCACTGAGCAACATCCCTACCCCTCTTTATATTTTTTTAGAGACAGGATCTCACTGAGTTGTTTAGGGCCTCAATAAGTTGCTGAGGCTGGCTTTGAACTCTCAATCCTCCTATCTCATCCTTCCGACAGCTGGGATTAGATGCGTGCGCCACCATGTCTGGCCCTAGAGCAAATATTTTAAGGTTAGTCTTGTCAAATCTAGAAACAATTCTCACCCTTATGTAGGAGATACTGGTACTTTTTTTCTAACCAACCATCAGACAGACTTGAAAGGAGAAATAAGAGTGAAACAGACAGCCTAAAGAAAATTGGGAGAAAAATGATTCAAGGAAGATAGAGGAATGACATAAAGCACTGAGCTTCATATTGCTCTGATCTTTTTCCACCCATGTTTGTTTGGACCTCAATGAACTGACATTTGGAATTTTGACAGACTGTAAACATATCCTTCAATACTACTTAGTCATTTTACAGAGTAATTTTGAAAGGTGAAATCTAGAGGTGAGAATTACACTGAAATAATATCCTAAGAGGGTCTTTTAACCACTAACTTCAATCCCATAGCACTGCTAATATTTAAAACCACCTTTTGGAAACCCTAGAGAGTAATAGCTTAGTTATATTCTTCCAGCTTGAAGTATGAGTATAAATTGCTCCAGATATCCTTGCTGCTTAATCTTTTTTAACTTCAGTTTTTCGTTCAATTAATGTTGAGCGTCACTGTACTTGAGATATATAATTTGGGATCCATTTTTTCCCACTGTGACAGTGAGTCCTTCAGGCCACAAAGGAGAGGAGGGACCTACACTTTCTAAGGAAGGAGAATTTTCTGACACTACAGACTCAGTCCCTATCAGGAGAACACTGGAGAAGCTCCCTCACCTACAACAGTTTTGAAACATTTATATTACAAAACTTAACACACAAGAGAACACAACAATACCAATCACAATGAATGAATCCACTATGAAGTTGGGAAATGGACACTGAAGCACTCTCCTTTGGAAAGTGTGTCTAAGCAGGTATTTCTTAGAGTTTTCCATCTAGCTGCAAATACCTCCATTCAAAAGCCCAACTGGGTGCAGTGGCACACACCAGTAATCTCAGTGACTCAGGAGGCTAAGACAGGAGGATCATGAGTTCAAAGCCCACCTCAGCAACTTATGGAGGCCCTAAGCAACTTAGCCATACCCTGTCACAAAACAGAAAATTAAAAAGGCTGGGGATATAGCTCAGTGGTAGAACACTCCTGGGTTCAACCCCCAGTACCCTGCCTCCACAAACTGTCTCTATGAAAACACACCAAGAAGTACACAAAGATGGCTTAAGACTAAAACTTATAGTCATGGAAGAAGCTTAGCTAACCAGTCCCAAGGATAGCAGAACAGGGTGATTAATTCCCCATGATATCTCCTGATGATCCCCTCCAAGTAATACTTTAATTTCTGTGTTCTGTGCCAAGTCAATATCTAAATCATGATTCAACAGTAAGTCCCTTGAACTTCCACCAAGCATAACCTAACCTTCTCATCCTACCAAGTTTCAACTATTCATATTTAGTAGGAGTTCAGGGACACCAAGATGGCAGAGACAGAGGATTGGAAAGAAGTTGCTGGAGGAAAAGACAAGGAGAGGAATCTGATCCATGTTTACAATAAATTATATTACCATGACAACTCCTACCACTGAGGACATTACCATGATAATTCCCACTGAGGACTTACTACCATGACAAATTCTGCCACAGATTTGGTATTTTCAAATGACCAATGGCGGTAAAATGGACAGTGTTCTAAATAGGTTTTCTAAAGTAACAAATGGGGATGGAGATTGGAAAATATTCTAATCAGGTATCATAAGGTAACCAGTCGGAGTTAATAGGGTAAGAACTTCAATCATGTCCTTATAGGAAAGAGAATTCCCCACAGTTCATGATATAAGACCCTAATTTCCAGACACTGGAACCTTGAGACTCACTCAGCCCACTCCACTCTACCTAATGAAGTGCTTTCTTCACCTTCAATAAATCTGTACTTTATCTGTTACTTCTGTGTGTCTGGCTCAGTTTTTGGTTTGTGACACCAAGAACCTAAGCTTCAACCTGGACTTCAACTGAACATCCCAATGGTAACATTCAGGGTAAGCATTTGTGAGACTGTCTGTGTTCCATTTTCATCTCAGTTCCCAAGCACAGAACACTTGGCAACAGATACAGAAATGAAGTAAGACACCAATGGAATCCAAGGACAACTGAAATTCTGTTAGGATGAGAATATGTTGGTAGGCATGTACTTGATTTGGAGTAACCCAAAGTTTCAACCTGTAATTATTAAAACAAAGAAACAACAATAGTAAAAATGCAATCATGTGATATTTGAAGCCCCTAGACCTGGTCATTTCTTCACATATCTCTAAGGGAATAAAATTAAACATAAATATGAAGGAAGACTTGTGCCTGTTTATGATTTTTATTAAGGAAATAAATACTTGAAAAAGATGGAAAAGCTATTTAAAATTAACCTCACTGGGAATAGTCTTTTTTTTTTTTTTCACATTCCTTCCTCCTCAGCATCTGACAGGTACATCTTTTATACAAAAACCATATGTGTCTTGAAATGAATCAACCTTCCCCTCCAGAGTCCTGTAGTGTTTTCACTTTCACAGGTTATTTCCTTTCCTTATGTGTGATTGAACTATTATAATAGTAAATACTTTTATGCAACAATTAACTTGAAATAAAAACATCAACATGTAATGTGAGTAAATGTACATTATTGATTCAAATTTAACTGATTCAACAATATAATGCATTTTAATATCAGAAATAACGTTCAGCTGGGCACAATGGTGCACACGTGTAATCCCAGCAACTCTGGAGACTGAGGCAAGAGGATCGCAAGTTGGAGGACAGCCTTGGGAACTTAGCAAGGCCTTAAGTAATTTAGTGAGATTCTGTCTCAAAATAAAAAATAAAAAGTGCTGGGAATGTAGCTCAATGGTAAAGTGCCTCTGGTTTTAATCCGAAAAACAAAAGAAAGAACATTAAAAAATCATGGAATTTAGTTTCTGAGATATGGAATTTTTAATTTGTGCAAAGTGTTCTTTTTTGAAAAAGCAAAACAGCAAGTATTAATCAAAATTATTAGTAATATCCTAAGCCAAGAACCTTGCCATAATGTAATAAATCTGATACAGAATGTACCATAACCTGAAACTCTTATTTTTTTTTCAGCAGGGAGGCGGGTGGTTTACTAGAGATTAAACCTAGGGGAGATTTTACCAGTAAATTATATCCCAGTCCTTTTTTATTTTTTTTTTATTTTGAAACAGGGTCTCACTAAGTTACTAAGGCTGACCTTGAACTTGCTAATCCTTCTGCCTCAGCCTCCCAAGTTTCTGGGATTAAAGGCATGAGCCACCATGTCCAGCCTGTAACCAGGCAAACCTCATTATATCATGGTTTCATTCATAACAGACTCTTTCTGCCATGTGGACCTCAAGAAGGGAGTAAATTTACTCTCAAGGGCAAGAGTAAATATCAAAATCACTCTTCTTTGTTTATTATTCCTAAATAATTTTGTAAACAGTTATTATCTATTGCATTAGAAAAATGGAGGGTATTGCTAATCTTTCAATGACTGCTTACATTGTTTTTCCCTTGAGGAAATGAATTTGGTCTACTGTATTAGTCAACTTTCTATCACTATAACAAAATGCCTGAGATAATTAACTGAGAGGGAAAAAAGTCTATTTTGGCTTACAGTTTTAGAGGTTCCAGTCCATGATCCGACAGGTTCATTCCTTTTCATCTTCTGGAGTAAGGGCCAGATGGCAATGGTGGGGAGTATGTGACAGAGCTAACTTCTCACTTAGTGGCAGGAAGCAAAAGAGGAAGAGGCAGAGGAAGAGATAATGTTCCACAATCCCCTTCAAGGATATAACCCCAGTGACCTAAGGACCTTTCACTAGGCCCCACCTCCTAAAAGTTCCACCACCTCTCAGTAGTGACACACCGAGGACCAAGCCTTTATTGCATGGAACCTGAGAGTCATTCAAGATCCAAAGTACAGCATCTGTCATTCTAGTTCTTCCTCTCTGTTAGCAAACATGTCTAGCAGTGCATTCCTGGAATGATCCCAGTGCTGAAAGACATTTCCAGATTCTGAGAGAAAAAGTTGACTGAAAGTGGCTCTGTACCCAGAAAACAGAGACAACTCCATATGGGTGGTGGTCTGAGTTCAGAAAAATTGGAAGATACCTCCCTTATGCCCACTTAAAGGGCATAGGATTGATAGTACCCAGCTTTTTTCAGGTGACAAATTGGTGATGCAAACAATGCACAAGATTTGGTGGGCTCATTCCTAAAAACAGTAAACTGTTTTTCTCTTCCTGATTCAATCCCCTGTCTTTATCTCACGTGACTGGACCTTAGTTGCACATTTCAACTACTAAGCAAATAGAGATGGTGCTCTTGCTGATAGACCATGAATAAATAGCATAATATTAACTTCTCTTTATTCTCTTAAGACAAGTTCAAAGTCTGTAACCTAACCCAGTCCCCATTTCTTCCTCACCCAACCTCACTGCTCACATTGCTGACCCTTTATGTGTTTCTGGCCTCACTGGTACAAGCTTTGGGTTTATCCCTTTTCTTACTTCATGGCCTAGAGAAAGACTCTTTCCTGTCTTTCCCTGACAACACAACTCATGTATGCAATTTTCATGGAGCTCCTATACCTAAGACAGAGTTAGGGACCATGTCTAATAGTCTTCACCAGCCCCAGTGTAGCAGAATTCTTGCACAGACAGGACACTGGGACATTCAGCAGGAAGTGGTTTTATTAGTGCAGGCTCTTGCTCCGTGGATTCATATCCAAAGACTGAGCCCCAAGCACAGCAGAGCATTGTCTTATACATACCCCCATTACATTTTAGTTCCTTTGTCATATATATATATATGTGTGTGTGTACACACACATACATATATATCATATATATATATATGTATATATAATGACATATATTTTTTAGTTTTCACCTCTCACCTTACCTCTCAGTCAGGTAGGTACCTTTATTTTAAGGTTTTCAATGTTTGTTAATTGCTGGAATCCCCTGCTCTACTTTTCCCGTATTAGAGTAAATAGAGGTCTACCATTCCTTATATAAAAATTTGGGAGCTGGTTACTTAGAGGAATTCAAAGTTTTTTCAAATATCTGAAGAATACTATTATGCATGTACTGTAAATTACACAGCACCCAACTGTGGAGAGCAGTGATTTGAATCAAATCATGGCCTCTGACTCTCATGGCTGCGTCTGCCCTGGGAGCTACCTGTGCAAAAGTGCAGGTCAAAATGGCCCAGTTTCTATGGTGATGCCAGTCTGAGAAGGTTCTGGGCAAAAGTACAGAGCTGTTATCAGTCAAAGTCTTGAGTTCAGACAACAACTCGCAGGCACAGAGGATTCTGAGTAAAACAAGATGACCCTTAATATCTTGCTAGTCCTGCATCTTTCAGATTTCCCACTTTGCTGAAACTTTCCCACAAATAACCTTTTTATCAAACCTATATAATAAATGTGTTGAACTAGCTCTAGTTGTCTTACCCCATCAGGGGTTGGCTGAACCATCTGGTCCCACCTTTTACTCTCTATGCATGCCTGTTTCTGAACTAACAGTCATGGGTGAGAGATGAGAAGGCTGCCACACCCAAATAGGTCTGTGGAGGCATAATTATTCACACTTAGTGGGATAAATCAAAACCAGAACTTGCTTCACAAGATAGGGGACAGACAGATAGATGTGAGTAGTGGGAACAGGACATGAGGTTAAGGGAATAAATATATAAAATGGTCCCACTGTGCTGACTTCCACATGCTTTCTTTTCCAAGAAGCAATTACCTGAAGTTTGCCTGGCTTAAATGGACAGATGTTTCACATTCCTCAGCGAACTACCTGTTATCTGTTGGAGAAATGTAGGCCCCAAATAACTTCAATAAGAGGAACCTAAGTTATCCTGAAGGGGAAGACCTTTGTGATCCTTTACGTAGACCAGGTGCTGGAACTCTGTAAGAATGTGTGATTAAGAATCCAATTAGAACTGATCAGTGTTGGCCAAGGTGACCTAGTCTTCATGGCAGTGGGGACTTGAAAGTCTAATGTCATCCTGATGTCAATGAAATGTCAAGAGGTAGCTGGCTGCAGTGGCACACACCTGTGATCCTAGCAGCTCGGGAGGCTGAGACAGGAGGATCACAAGTCCAAAGCCAGTCTTTGCAACTTAGTAAGGCCCTAAGAAACTAAGCAAGAACCTGTCTCTAAATAAAAAATAAAGAAAGGGCTCGGGGGGTAGGGTTGTGGCTCAGTGGCAGAGTGTTTGCCTAGCACATGCAAGGCACTGGGTTCAATTCTCAGCACCACATATAAATAAGTAAAATAAAGGTCCAATTAAAAAAAATAAATAAATAAAAAAGAAAAAGAAAAGAAAAAAAGAAAGGGCTGGGGATGTGGCTTAGTGGTTAAGTGCTCCTGGGTTCAATCCCAGTACCAAAAAAAAAAAAAAAAAAAAAAAATCAAGAAGTGGACCTGGGTGGGACTCTCTGAAAACTTCTCTGGGATCCCCCCAATAAAACTGGAATGTAGGAGAGGCATGCTGTCCCTCTCCCCTCTGAGAGGACTCACTTTCTGCATTGAAAGTGTCCCCTTTTCCCTTTTCCTATCCCTTCAATAAACTCATGTCTGAAATCTCTCTGACTTGATTGCAAGAATCAAAGTTTGAAGGTGAGGATGCTTCCTCAGTTTTCCAGAAGGTCCCCTGTAGTGGTTAACTGACCCAGCTCTGGATATAAAGTAAACTGAGGATGCTGCCCAGGAGAGTGAGAGTTCCTCTCCCCAGTTCCCACCAGCCTCGGTTTCAGGAAAACTAATTAGCGCCATTTACTCCTGCCTCTTAGAATGTAAAGGACTTTCCCTGGAACCTAAGCATGTCCCTTTGAAGTGTAAATGCCCCTGTGAAGGCCCAGGGCCCAAGGCTAGAGATACAGAAGAACTTGTAAGCCAGCTTCCCTTATCACAGTCTGCTTTTGTAAACAGCTCCCACTTGAAGACCCTTATACACAATCATATATTGTTTTTGAAAACTTGTGTCCAATTATGTACTGTTTTAGACTAGAAAACGTATGACACTAGATAACCTATAAATGTTATGAAAAATTGGTCAGGGGTGCTCAGAATTTTGGAGTGCTAATCTCCTCTGGGCAGGCCAGCTTAAAATAAAGTTTGTTTTCTCTCACCTTCTGAGTACCATTTTGTCATTTCCCACAACATCCCAGCCCAGTAACACTGTCAGGTCCTCTCCTGCATCATAGGAGTTCTTTCTCTTCTCAAATAAATTCTACTCCATTCATTTTTACCTTTATTATTAGCCATGGATTTTATTCTTTAAATTTGTGAAAGAAGAACCCAGAAGGAAACCCCATCTACCAGCAGATGAATTTAGTTTCATCCCAAAACTCTGGTTTCAACATCAGTTCAAAATAGGTTTTTCCAATAAATGAGTTTGTTACACTTATGAAAAGTAAACAGTACTCTTGAGAACTTTTGTATTTTGAAAATAAAGTCTAAGGATGATTAATCTGCATTTTGTTGTCCCAATTCTATAAAAATTAATAGAGGAATGAGTATTTTTGGAAAATTTGACTTTTTGTTTTTAAAAATGATTTATTTTTAATTTTGAAGATGGCATAGAGGCAATTTTTGAGGTAGTACAATGAAGGATGAAGTAACTAACTTAAGTAAGCAATTGAGAGCAATTCAGGAAAAGTAAGAAACATAAGTATGGAGGTTGGGTCGTAGGAGTAGCTGTGGCAGTGGAAGAAAACCTGAATTAAAATGAATAAATACAGAAAAACATTAGCTGACTCAAAAAAGTACTTTATCAAAAGAAAAGTGAAAGAACTGGTACTTCTTAATAAATTTGAGGACATGGTCAGGAAATTTTCTTAAAGATTGCTCTTCAATGTACCTCATAAATCCACAAGATAAGTGTTAGGAAAAATAAAAAATGCAAAAATGCATCACCAGATGTTAGGGGCAGTTGTGGCTCCCTGATAGCTCCCAGAAAAATGCTCCGCAGACATGAGGTCTCACACAAGGGACTTTATTTATGCGTTCCGCTCAGGGAGAAAAGAAGGGGCGAAAGAGAAAGATGGCGGTGGCTTCTCCCAGATATTGGAATCTCGCAGGCTGGGAGGAACCAATCGCAGAGGAGAATTCTTGCAGGCCAATAGCATGTTAGGACATACCGTGAGAGGCAGCAAGATGGCGGCAGCATAAGCCGAAAATTTCTGTAACGTAAGAGACGGGCAGAACGCAGACTGACAGGAGATGGGGAGGCCGGAAATTCCTGTAATGGAAATGGCTGTCAGAGCGCAGATTGACAAGTGGTTGGGAGGCCGGAAATTCCTGTAATGGAGGAGGTGGGCAGATTGCAGATTGACAAGTGGTTGAGGGGCGGGAAATTCCTGTAACGGGAAAGGCGAGTGACTTTATACCTTACAATAAGTCCAGGTAAAAGGAAAATATCTCAAGACCTGTTGCTCCTATTAATAGGGTTTTTAAATTTTACATGTTCCATAAGGAATGTTTTCAAGAAGAGGTGTTCAGACTTCTTTCCAGTTAGAACTCCAGGATGCTGGTTGGAAGATTCAGGTAAAGGAGCTCAGAGTGCTCCAGGCTTTCTTTGTTAATGGTCTTGTGGTAATAAGCTTAACAATGATTTGAGAGGAAAGGGACAGTTGTCAGGTCAAAGAGGGGGCAGCCACTGGGGCAGTAGCTCAGTGGTAGAGGGCTTGCCTAGCATGTATGAGGCCCTGGTTACCATTCCTGGTACCACATAAAGAATGGAAGGAAGGATGAAAAACAGAAAGAGAAAACCAGGGGATTTTATTTCACATGTGGTTGGAACTTATTCTTACCACATCCTCACTGGGAATTGAAACATAGGGGTACTCTACTTTTGGGGTGCAGACAGATGTATATAGTGGGAACACAAAGTTAAGAGAATAATGCTATAAAATATACTCACTGTGCTGACCCCCACATGCTTTCCTTTCTAAGAAAAAATTTATGCATAAAAATAATGCAGCCTAGTGTGGCCTAAGTGGATAGGATATGTCACATTCCTCAGCAAATTACCTGTTATCTGCAGGAGAAACACAGGCCCAAGATAATGCAATGGGAGGAATCCAGGAGACTTTTATGACCAGATCCTAAAATTCTGGGAGATAAACACAGTTCCTCCTAGCCATAAAATCTGTAAGAACATATGGTTAAGAATCCAATTAGAGGCCAGGTGCAGGGGTACAAGCCTGTAATACCAGAGGCTCCGGAGGCTGAGACAGGAGGATCACTGTAAACTCATGGTCCACAATAATAGAGGCAGGAGACAGGAAGTAAATCTCGGATCAGTCAGCTTTCTTTATTTTGCAGTGAGGTCCATCCATCAGGCACAGGAGGGTCCATTTTCTGGATATGGAACTGGCCCCCAGGTTACAGGATTTCTGGGCTTTTATAGTTACATTGGAAACTGTGGACGTGCAGTTTGGACAGTCAGGGACTAGTTGTACAGGTTAAAATTTAAACTTAGGAGCGTAGTTGTAAAAAGGTTGAAACTCATTATTATCTGGGGAGATAGAAGTCCAGATCCGGAGGGAGGAGTACTCAAATCTTTCCCATTGCTTTTCTTTCTCTGGGATCTATTTTTCCCAGTTTCAATATTTGCTGTGCCTCCATTTAGGAGTGATTTGCAATGGGGGAAGGTCAAAGTCCAGGGCCCAGCATTTCAGTATTTGCCTCCTTCTTTCAAGATGCAATGGGGTTAGGAAGGGGTCAATGTTTGCTTTTGGTGGAGATGCTGGAGATAAACCTGGGAAGGGATGAAACTTTACTTTATCCTCTCAGGGCCCATTGTTATTGGGAAAGGATGTACTGGGAGAGGTTTAATGTTTAGCTAATTTCCCCTCCCTCCTCCCAAGCCACACTGTCCCTCCGGTTTTTCTTGGGGAGTTGTCTTGTAGGAATATTCTTTTCCATAATCCTTCAATCACGAGTTCAAAGCCAGCCTCAGTAACTTAGTGAGGTCCTAAGCAACTCAGCAAAACCCTGTCTCTAAATAAAAATGTAATACAAAGCCAATCTCCTGCCCCTTCTGTTGCACCACAACCTAACTTGCCAGTCTAAAAGTTGCTCTACCCGCCCCTTACATTGCAGGAATTTCCGGCCTACACTACAGCCATTTTCCTGCTTCCCACTGTTACATCCTAGCTTGTCAGACTGAACATGCTAGTTAGCTATTGGTTCATCAGTCAGTTTGCAAGTATTCTCCTCCGCTATTGGTTCCTTCCAGCCTGGGCGATTCCAATATCTGGGAGAAGCATCAGCGCCATCTTTCTCTTTCCCTTCTTTTCCAACCTCGGAGAGGACGTGCTAGTCATTCGCATAATAAAGTCTCTTGCGTGAGGTCCTGTGTCCGTCATGGATTTCTGGGAGCTATTGTTGAGCCACAACTCAGACCGGGTGTACGGAGCGCCAATTCCACCAGAAGGGCTGGAGCCACCGCGGGTCCCGAGCTGAGCTGAATTTTTCCTTACAAAAAATATTTTTAAAAGGACTGGGGATGTGGCTCAGTGGTTAAGCACCCCTGGGTTCAATCCCTGGTACAAAAAAAAAAAAAAAATCCAATTAGAAGCAGTTAGCATGGGCCAAGCTAACCTAGAGGTGGACAGGGTGGGATTCTCTGTAAACTTCTCTGGACTCCCCAGTAAAACTGGAGTACCCAAGAGGCACATTGTCCCTCTGCTCTTTGAAAGGATACATTCTCTTCCTTGGGTGTATCTCCTTTCCTTTTTCCTATCCCTTTGATACAGGTGATGACAAATTCTGTTTCCCCAGATGCAAAGATTGAACACCCAGGAAACATCAAGGCAAGCGTAGAAAGCAAGTTATATTTAAAGACAGAACAGAGATAGACTTTTCCCAGGAGGAAGAAGGGGATCCAGAACTGGCATCCAAAGGAGTGGGGGAGTCCTGCTCCTTTTATACATTTTAGATTTCCTTTGTTCTCATGCCTTCTTTCTCCCCTTATCTTGCCTAGGTGACCAGGGACCAAAAGGTGGGCCGAAAGGTGGAGTGATCCTAAGGGGAAGGGAGCAGCCAAGGAGGCATTAACAACTCCTACAACTCCCTGTAGGGAGGAACAATTTCCTGGAGGTAGGTGGCCTTGGCAAAATATTGGAGGAGGAGGGAGAAAGGCTCTAGAGAGATCAGGATTTTATTTCCTTTCCTTTCCAACCAGCCCCCATCTTCCAATCAGACCCAATTATTTATTACCTAAACTGACTGTCCTTTTTGTCCCTCAGGCTCACATTCATTAAACTCATTCCTATTACTCTTAGCAACCAACATATCTGAAATCTTGCTGACTTGAAGGCAAGAATCAGCCTTTGACAGGGAGGGGGTCTTCATGCTGTGGCCTTTCTCAGTTTTGTGGAAGGTCCCAGTTCTGTAACACTATCACTGAGCTACATCCTCAGTCCTTTTTATTTTTTATTTTGAGACAGGATCTCACTAAGTTGCCCAGGCTGACCTCAAATGTACGAACTTGCCTGATCAGCCTCCTTCAGTCTCCCAAGTCTCTGGGATTATAGGTGTGTGCCACCATACCTTTGTTATTGAATTTATTTTTTAACTCAGGGATTTTGGCACTAATTTGATAGTTTCTTCCACTCGAAATGCTGCTTAGGTCAAAATGTGTTCAACTTACAGAAAGAGGTGGTGAGAAAAGAGAGAATTGGGCCAGGAGAGATGGAACATATCTGTAATCCCAGCTACTCAGGATGCTGAGTTGGGAGCATCACAAAATTGAGGTCAAACTCCTAATAGATATGGAGAATGAAAAAAATCCTCAAGATAATGTGGCCTGAGAAAAGGGAGTGAAAAAGAAGGCCATGCACTGACAGCCTTCATCTCCCAAGACAAATGTTTTCTGGGTGCCAGCTGCAGACAGGAAGGAGGTGTTTTACCACTCCTAAAGTAACAGTCTCTAGGAGGCATTAATCTCCTTCAAAGTAAATCCTCTCTAGACACTGCCCACAGACCCCTGACCCAAATTCCTGAGTGTCCAAGAAAACTGATATGCTCACTAGAGCACCCCTCAAAATAACTTGCATAAACCTAGTCCCTTTCTTTGTTCCGTGGCTCATTTTCCACAAGGAAAGTGGTTCCACTGGCACAATTTCATCCCTGCCTCCCCAGTTCCGGTGTGAAACTTTGTTCCTGAATAAACAGCTGAGATGACGCGTGAGGTTTGCATCCTGCCCGGTCTTTTTGTGCTAACAGAACCTTGTCTTAAAATAAAAAAGAAAAAAAGCTGGGGTGGGGGGTTAGAGTAATTATTTAGCATGTAAAAGTCACAGGATTTGATCCCCAGTGGAGAAGGAGAAGGAGGAAAAGGGAAAGGGGAAACAAGAAAGAAGAAGGGGAAGGGGGAAAGGGGAGGATGAAGAAGAAGGAAGAAAGGGAAGAGGAAGAAGAGAAGTATAAAGAGGAAGAGGAGGAAAAGGAAGAAGAAGAAGGAAGAGGAGAAAGAGGGGAGTGGGGAGAGAGAGAGGAAGGGAGGAAGGAAAGGAGGAAGGTAGTTTAACAAAAAAAATTACAAAATCCTGCAGTATTTAGGATGGTGTTCCATAACAGGGGGAGAATGTTTCTTCCATTCTTCAGATGTTAAGCCCTATTTTGAGTTTCCCACTGAGGCAGTAAGATAGGTTTAAAAGTTGATGGTTAACAGAAAGGCACTACTTTGTTTAAGATAAATGATGAAAAGAGGAATATAAGGGTAAACTAAATTGGTGACAACTGAAAGAAAAGCATTGCACACTTTATGCTTAAGACTAATAATAGGGCTGGGGATATAGTTTAGTTGGTAGAGTGTTTGCCTTGCATGCCCAAGGCCCTGGGTTCAATCCCCAGCACCACAAAAAAAAAAGACTAATAATAAGAAAGACCTCTTTAACTACATCCATTGTTCAAGACAAACAACAGGAAAACATCCAATAGATATATGCAAGCAGATCTGATCCAACCCCTTGAAGTAAAGTAACTGAGACCCACACTTAAATGCATTTCCATGTTAAAAGATACACCCTTGGAGGAGACCTAACACAATTTTAAATAATTTTTATTTTCTTTTTTTGCTTGAACAACAGAAGTATATTATCTCACAGCCTCAGTGGTCCAAAGTCTGAAACGAAGATGGTATCCAGGCCTCTCTCCTTGACTTGTAGATGGCTGTCTTCTCCCTGCATCTTCACATCACCTTGCTTTTACGTGTATCTATAAACACAATTTTTGGACATGTGCAAAATGGTGCAGGTGCATTGAAAGATTACAACATAATCATGAATATTGCTATGTAACTTACAAATATGCAAATTTGCAATCCACAAGTGTATAAGCGGTCACTTTGCTGTATGGCTACTCTGCCTGGCTATGTGAATCAATGCAATAAATAATGCTTACTAACCCTCTCTTTGTTGAGTGTGTTGAATTTCTTTTATGAATGAGGTAAAGGACCCACTGATCTGTTGACACCACCAAGCTTCTGGGGTAGTAAATGATCTAGGAACCACCCATACACCTGCCAATGATCTAGTCAATATATTGGGGGGTGGTTAATATAAGAAATACAGAAATAGTCAAAGAGATGTGAGAGACAACGTGCCAGTCATGTGTTCAGTTGTCGGGGTCTTAAGCCCCCTTGCTCTTCTCAACCAGTGGCAAAGGAAGGGGACACTCTCCAACAAGGTCAGACCCGGATAGGTAGGGCCCGACTGACCGCCAACACACAGCCCTCCGGGCAGAGGACAATCAGATGCATCAGGGAGACCAGTCACAGCAGGAACTCGTTTATTGAGGAAATCACACAGCTTTTAAGTAGGGTGAAGGCTAGGCGGGAACCAATCAGCTTAAAGGTCAGCAAGGCACGGGGGGGTTCACGCAGGCGAGAGACCCATAGGACTATATGGCAAGCACGAGCTGATAACGTTCGCAGAACTGTTGTTAACCAATCCCTGACGGTGGTCGGATTTATTGTCATTAACTATTGAAACCGCCTTTGAGGCCTTGATCTTGCTCACTCACCAGGGAGTAAGGAGTCAGCCTGAGTTAGTTAATGTGTCATTAGTCCCAACATTCAATGACCCAATTACGTAACTGTAACTCAATTTTAAAGATTGATTAGTCCTTACATGCAGGGGAGTTTCTGGGGGGAAACATGAAGTGTCTCTTAAAGGATCAAGACAATGCCCTATTTGACTGAATCTTTAACCCATAATGAGAGAGATATAGAAGTGCTTAGGCAGCCAGGGCAAGATGGTGGGTGAGGAGGTTGGGGGCAGAGCCAGAGCAAAGGAGTATGGAGAGTGTCTTCTAATGAGGACAACTTCCTCATTGAGAAAAGTGCTTATGGATACAAGTGCTTACAGGAACCCAATCAGACATACTTTTGTACTTGTGCTGAAGGGACTCAATTGAACCAACCTGACTCCCTCTTAGGGAAGAACCTCCATCTCACTCGGGCCCCCAACCCCCCAAAGAACAAAACAGCTCACTCCCAGACCAATCATAGTGCAAGAGGAAAGTCCTTATGAGCTCAGAAGTTCCTGTTCTGAGATCATGCCCACCCTCTGACCTATCCCCAACAAGGACAGGTACGCCCCACATACCCTTACCCAATCCCGAAATGCTAAGGCATAAAACCTCCCACTTGCGGTCCCTAACTCCCTGCTTGTGGTTTTTTCCTATAAAAAAGGAACCCTTGTAATGGTCGGGGCCGCTCCTTCTCTGCCTGCTGTGTCAGTGCATTGAATGACGTTCGGACTCGAGTCTGCTAATAAATGGTCCTTTTGCGCTTGCATGGAGCTCTGGCTCCCTGGTGGTCTTTGGGGGACTCATCGACTTGGGCATTTCAATGCCCCTAAGTGGGGGATCCAATAGAAAAACTAAAACAGATGCATGGACAGAAGGGGCACCAATCAATAATAGTGAGGACAGTGTGAACAGAGGAGGACATAAGGAGAGGAGGAAATTCCAGAGATCATAAAAAGAATAAGTCAAAACTCCCCCACTGGACTCCCAGCTCTGGGGCCCCTTCTCTTTGGAGAAGTCTGTTACTGTTGCTTTTGCAATAGACCAGCTGCTCGCTTGCAAGAACGTCCTGCTCTTTAATTCTTTGCTGAATAAAGATAACAAATCCAGCACCCGTAGACAGTAACAATAATAGGTACTCAATAAATATCTGTAGATTCATTAGTTTCCCATCCAGGCTTGGGGAAGACCTAAGGAAATAAGGACTTGGGGGCTCCTAGGCCTGTCATGGGTTTGAAAAGAGGTTGAAATGCATTTGTTAATTTTCTCCTTCTTCCTCCAAGTCCCTTAGGATGTGAACTTTGCTTGGGAGGAGGGTGTTACATCACTGAAAGATGGGCCCTCTCTTTCCTCCAGGTTACAGGCTAAGAAACTTAGGAATTCACATTTGAGTCTTCTAGAAAATGATCCACATCTGAAGCCTTCTAGAAAATGACCCATCTCTGCTCCCTTATGTTGGGAGTCACGAATGTGGGCTTGTCTGAGCCCTCTCTAAGCGGAGGTGTACCCCTTGAAGAACTCTTGATGTCATCTCACAGATCTGAGACTGCTCCACTGCCTTGGCAATGTCCTGCTCAAAGATAATTCTGTGATACCCCAGAATTATTGGTTCAGACAGCCCTAGGTTCAAACAACTCCCAAGAGGTGAAAAGATACCATGTGCCCAAGGAGCCTTGAGGCTCCAGCTGCCTGGAGGAGGAAGAATTACTATGCAAGTGATAAGGCTCCATTCAGGCCAATTTCCTACAACCTCTGACTTCTTGTTAAAAAGTTTTTCTCACGATAAATCCCCCTTTGATATGTTTCACTATAAATAAAACATTGGCGGGCCTTTTTTCCTTTGTTAGGACCAGATCCATCAGGTCTTTTCCCCCACTCAAATTATATTTCTTGTGTCCTGTGTTTTTATTTCTTTTTTTTTTTTTTTTCACATCTGTAATCACAGCAATCCAGGAGGTTGAGGCAGGAGGATTGCAAGTTCCAGGTCAGCCTCAGCAATTTAGCAAGACCCTCAGCAACTCAGCAAGACCCTGTCTCAAAATAAAAAAGAGGGCTAGGGATGTAGCTCAGTGGTAGAGCATCCCTGCGCTCAATTCCCAGTACCAAAAAAAAAAAAAAAAATTAAAACTATTAAAGAAAGGTTGTTATGGGAGTGTATATAATATTTAGAATAGTAAATCATGGCTATTTACTCAAGTTATCATAATTTCTTAAAGGAAATACAGGTATTAACTAGAAGAAGTGAAGAGGTGCTTCTCTTCTTGCCAAGCACGTGTGAGGCACTGAATTCTATTCTTAGCACTGCATATATATAAAATAAAGGTCCGTTGACAACTAAAAAAATATTTTAAAAAAGAACGGTAGTTAAAGGAATACAGAGTGATTGTGGGATTATCAATTCAGAGGATAATTACAGTCATCTGGAATTGAAGGTAGCATGTCCAAAACAGTAGCAGTGGAGATTCAGAGAAATAACAGATCCAAGAGATGATTGGGGATGAAAAGTAATAAAGGTTTTGATAATATCCCTCCTTGCTACTTCACACCACATCAAGGATGACATTCTCCTGACTTCTGACAGTAAAGGTTAGTTTTGCTTTGGACAAATATAGTTAAAAGAATCAATTTCCAGCTTCTCAAATTCCACAGGTACCCTTTTCTAAAATTGATCTGCCTGAGAACAGCCCATTTTACAAAAGAAAGGCTTACCTTTCAAACAAACAACATTACCCAGGTGGAAAATTCTTCCTGGTGCCAAAGTGATGTACTGAATTCTGGTTTGGGGAAAGTCACCTATAACAAGTAATCAAGAATCCTCAAATTTGCCCCATTTGATGCATATTTTTGTTAAGACTGAAGTTCAGAGTAAGCCACAGGACATTTGAGGGACTGAGGGTAGAACTCAGGGGGAGACTTTCTGCTTAACATGTATAGACTCTGGGTTTGATACCCAGTTGCAGAACAAAGGAAGAGAGGAAACAGTAAATTTTAGCTTACATTGTAGGGTCTGAATGTCAAACAGAAGATGCCAAAACTAGTGACCTTGATTCTTTTAAAAACAACTTGACAAATAATTGAACTTATAACCAATCTCCCTCTCCCTCCCCTGCTCCTCTCTTTCTCTTTTCTCCCTCTCCTTTGTACTGGGGATCAAATACAGAGCTTCATGCATGCTAGACAAGCACTCTAACACTGAGTTATACTATCCCAGCCTTCAAATCTTATAAAGAATAATTTTTTCCACTTGTCTTCGCCTTATATAATGTTTAATATTTTCTATTTTTATTAACAAAATTAGACTTATCCCTAGAAACATAGTAAATGCCAACTTAAAAAGTGCACACCATTGGCTGAAGTCAGAGACATTCTTCAAATTTCCAAGTGTGTAGTCACATTGATTCTGACACTCTGAGCAGTAACTGGGATTATAATTATCTTTCTACTTTGAGCTAACCAATTTGGTTGCATGTCTTACAAAATTTTTTGTAAATTTCTGCATAATAGTATTGCTGACACTAGTGGCCTTACCCAAAGATTATGTTAAGACAAGCAGAGGTGAGTGGTTTGTTCATAGATGGACCCAAATGGGTTTAAGTGAAAAGGCATGAGTCAAAACTTAGGGCTCTTTGGGGCTGGGGTTGTGGCCCAGTGCTTAGCATGTGGGAGGCACTGGGTTCTATCTTCAGCAGTGTATATAAATTAATGAGTAAAATAAAGGTCCATCAACAACAAAAATTTAAGAATTAAAAAAAAAAATAAACTTAGAGCTCTTTCTCCTTTCTGTGTATTTTGGCCAAAGAGAGGAAAAATAAATTAAATGGCATCAAAAGTTTGATTAGTTAAGCCAGTAATTGAGGTGGAATGGAGAAGGGACACATAAGGACCTTTGTTAAAAGAGAGCATCAAGATGGCTTTGCATTACATTTCCAAAATGAAAAAAAGAATGTGCAAGATAATATGTAGCGTAAATGTGTGATTTTTCACGATTCTTTTAAGAGTATATGAATAAAAATGTTAGAAGTTACAGGTCTAGGATATACCAATAGGAGTGGATAGCTGCAGTTGTATGAAAAACAAGATTATTGGAAGAGAGGTCAGGGGACTGATTATTGGAAGAATTGTCTACTTGGATATTGATAGTATTGTTTCTTAATACTATTATTTCAGTTTTTTATTTCCAGCTGGCCCACACCTCCATGCAATTTACTGATTCCCTTGCTATGCAGGTCTCAGCGAGACCCTAAGAATATGAAACCATTGGCTTATGTGTCTGTTTTTATATCAGTACCAAATTATTTGTAATACTTTGATTACTTTATAGTATAACTTGAAATCAGTAAGTATGGTGCCTCCAATTTTTTTTCTTTCTCAGGATTGTTTTGGCAATTCAGGGTACAATTGTGATTCCATATGAATTTTAGGATTTTGTTTCTAATAACCTAAGTATATATGGCAAATTAATTTTCAATAAGTCCACCAAGAAAACACAATAGGACAATGACAGTCTCTTTAATAAATGCTAATGGGAAAACTGGATGTCCACATGCAAAAGAATGAAGTTGGACCCTTATCTTACAACATAGGTAATAATCCACTCAAAATGAATTAAGGTCGTAAACATAAAATCTGAAAATGTAAATCTCCAAAAAAAAAAAAGAAAGAAAGAAAGAAAGAGGGGTAAGACTACCTGATGTTGACTTTGGCAATGAATTTTTTGGATAGCACAACAAAAGCACAGGAAGAAAGGCAGAAATAAACAACTGAGGCTGCATCAAACTAAAAAGTTTGTGCATAGCAAAGGAAACATTCAACAAACTAAAAGAGTGGCTAATGGATTGGGAGAGAATACTTGTGAACCATATACCTGATAAAGGGTTAATATCCCAAATATATAAGGAACTCACACATCTCGATAGCAAAAAAACAAGTAACATGATTAAAGAATAAGTAGAGAACCTCAATAGACTTTTCTTCAAAGAAAATATAAAAATGACCAACAAATAGATGAAAAGATGTTCAGCATCACTAATTATCAGGGAAATGCAAATCAAGCCTGTAAATAAGCACAATGATTTTGCCCCTTGGTGAGTACAAAGCCAATAAACAAAACCAAGAGATAAAAGAAGAAGGTTTTATTACTTGTACAAGTAAGGAGAGCACTGGAGATAATTCCCAAAGCACTGTGTCTTTTCAGACAAAGAAAGCAAGGAGTTTTGTGGGGGAAGCTAAAACATATTCATATAGGAAAGACTCATCATCACATGTAATAGTGGGCACATTCTTAAGCATGTTCCGTTGGAGATCATGCTTCTTCAAACATACCATGTTTAAAAAAAAAAAATGGCAGGCAGGGATACCTCCTGGGTGGATAATAGCATTATAATGAGCAAACTTTACTCTGGGTCACTAACAAGAGTAAGTTAGAGTGACCCAGTGATTTTGGCTGGTTCCTTATGGGTTTCTCTAGAGGGCCTTATCTGAAACAAAACAGCAACTTAGAGTATTGATAGTCATTTCAAGGGGTAGCAGATTCTCCTCCTCCCATAAGCATAGTGACCCCTAAAAGTACCCGCCTAGCAGCTAACAAAGCCACAATAAAATATCATCTCACACCTGTTAGAATGACTACTATCAAAAAGTCAAAAGATAATAAATATTAGTGAAGATTTGGAAGAAAAGGAACCCTGGTATACTGTTAGAAATTTGTACAATCATTTTGAACAGCAATATGGTGGTTGTTGTAAGCAAGTTGTGCCATTAACATAGACTGACACCTGTCTTTCCACAATGTCAGAATTTATTGAATAACAATAACCTCACAAACTACATCACTTTTCATTGGTTGTAATTCCCTGAGTACACATGGGTCACTTGGTAGCCATAAGTCAGGCAATCACAGGTCTTTCATTCTAATCTTTTTTTTTTTTTTTTTTTTTTTTTTTTTTGGGTGCTGGGGATTGAACCCCGGGCCTTGTGCTTACAAGGCAAGCATTCTACCGACTGAGCTATCTCCCCAGCCCCTCATTCTAATCTTAATTATTAACATCTGTAATACTCAAGTCACACATCATACTTCACACAATTTTATAGGTACAGAAGAGTTAAGCCAGGGTTAAGATGGCCACAGGGTTTCAGGATGCAGTGACAAGAACAAAGGCAGAGAACAGATACAAATGCATCGCTATAGGATCAGATAAGATTAAGAACCAGTCCAAGAACTTGTTCAGGGGGCAGAACTGTCAGAACACAGAACTTATTCTAGGCCAGTGGTTGGACTTCAGGCAGTTTCAAAGTGAGTCACATCAAAACCAGGAAATCTAGCTAAGCTGAAGCCTGGGAAAGAATCATCTCCTCTTGACCTCCTGGTGTGTTCACTGATGGGTTGTTGATGGTAAGACAGGGACAAAGGTCACACAGTGTATATAATGACTGATGGGAGTCAGAGGGTGATGACTGGTTATCAAAGACAGAACAATGGGTTGCTAATGGTTAACTTCCACACTTGTGCTCCTTGGCACTCGAGGTTGCTGACAATTAACCTCTGTGCTCCTACTCCTAAGTCACGTATACAGGGAAGAAAAGGAAAACGATGAGTAAAGAGGTTGGTTCTGGGGCCTATAAGGAAAGCAAGTCCACCTCACCCCCCAGTTCTGGGGCCCCTTGTCTTTGGAAAAGTCTATCTCTACCACTTTCTTAAATAAAAATCACTTGCTATGCTTGGTTGGCCCTTCTCTCAGTGTTCATTCTTGGACTCTAAGGAACACGGACACAATCTCCACCAGTCCAGTATTAATAGGTAGGTATATACTGCCTTAGCCAGTTTTGGGGTACTTCTTTTATGGGTTTCGGGTGAGGGGGACACATCTGGTAAGATTGATAAACTCATAGGCCTGGCTTTTCTGATATGCCCAAGCATCCATGTGCTTCTGATTCAATGCCATAAGAGCAAGGGTGGTCATTTTTATTAGCCCAATTAATATATCACGGTTCGTGCTTTACAATTGTGCTGTGCAGTTGGTAGTTGTTTACCTGTAAAAACAAGGTGTAGGGTCATTCTACCTTAGCACTTATACTTAAAATGGAGTAGTAGCTCAGGGCAAATTTTATAAAATGGAGTAGCTTAGGCCTATATACTACCGGAAAACTACTGTTTTATACATCATAGGGTAACTCAGAGCAGGGTACAGCCTGCTCTCCATAGTGGCTCTAAAAAGATCCACCATACAATCCAGCAATCCCACTACTGGGTGTATAGCCAAAGGAAATGAAATCATTATAACAAAGAGCAACCAGCATGCCTATGTTTATTACAGCACTGTTACTGTTGGGATGTCCAGTCAAACTCCAAGTCCTTGGTGTCACAAAGAATTGAGCAAGAAACACAGAAGTAACAGATAAAGTAAAGATTTATTGAAGGTGAAGATAGCACACCATTAGGTAAAACAGAGTAAGTGGAAAGCAAGAAAAGGTCCAGGCTTCAATGTTTGTAAATTAGGGTCTTATATCCTGAACTGTGAGATGGTCTCTTCCCTATACAGACCTGATGGAAGACTTTACTCCACTTTCTTCCATTGGTTATCTTATGATGCCTGATTAGAATATTTTCCAATTTCTCCCCCATTGGTTACTTTAGAAACCAAGTTAGAATACTGCCCACTTTACCCTGGTTATTTTTTTTAATTTGAAGCTGTGGTGGGAGTTGTCATGGTAATAGGATTTATTGTAAACAGGAACAGGACACATTTGTCTTCTCCTCCAGGGCCTTTTTTCTAATACCCTGTCTCTGCCATTTTGGTGTCCCTGAACTCCCACCTAACAGCACTATTCAAAATAGCCAAGCTAATGAATCAACTAAGATGATAA
Organism: Sciurus carolinensis; assembly: GCF_902686445.1. Classification (NCBI taxonomy): domain Eukaryota; kingdom Metazoa; phylum Chordata; class Mammalia; order Rodentia; family Sciuridae; genus Sciurus; species Sciurus carolinensis. The sequence goes on from NC_062232.1 coordinate 30,457,280, forward strand.
AAACAGATGAATGGATTTTTTAAAATGTGGCATGTATACACAACAGAATAGTACTCCGCAGTAAAAAGGATTATACCCTGTCATCTGTGGCAACGTGGGTGGAATTGGAGGATACTGTGTTAAGAAAAAAAAAAAAAAAAAAAAAAGCTAAGCACAACCCCTGCATGCTGTCCCTCATTCACGGAAACTAAGATCACACAGGAGCAGAGAGTAGAAAGAAGACGGAACGCCAGGGTAGGAGGTGGGGGAAGGATGGTGAGAAGGTGAGTAACTGGTACCAAAATGTAACAGTGGTCCACTTGCCCTTTTGCATATGGCTCTGGGGCTTATTTTTAAAGGGAACAAGTTTTCCTTTTTCCCTTTCTCCCCTCTAACCTGGGGGCAGGGAACAAGATTACCCTGAGCTATCTGTGCTCTACAGGAAGGAGATAATCTGCCAGAGGATCTAGGAAGTGAGTATCTCCCAAATTAACAAGTGAATGTTAACACACCATCAGGGCACCCTGGGACCCCCTGTCAGGCCACACCTGGAATGTGGCCTTTGAAAAACTCCTTTAAACCCTCTCTGTTCCTCCGGATGGGCAGAATCACCGCTTCTGGGACCGGAGTTTCCTGTGTTTCTCCTTTGCTAGCAAAGCAGTAAAACTTCTTTTTCCTTTTTCTCAAACCCGTGGCCTCCTTATTGAATTGGCATCAGGGACAAGGACAGAGCTTTCTGTTACAAAAACACAGAGGGGTGGAAGTAGTTTCAATTTTATAAAGCACAATAGGATAAAAAGTTTGAAACAATTCATTCTACGTTTCACGATAACTAGAGAAAAGTTCAAAAGTTTACAATACATAGAAATGGTAAATCTGAGATAACGAAAATGCCAATTAGCTTAAATTCACACAATAAAAAGAAGCCCACGTGATGGGACAGAGTGGGGAGCCGAATGTGGTGGGGCAGGGGTGCTGCTACTGGCCCACACCCAGCAGTTGGCAAGACCAAGCAGGCACCGGTAGAGAGCAGAACTAAAGTCCCGGCGGGATCGGTGTCGCTGCGGCTGCTGTCGACCCCCATCCGGCCAGCCGCCTCCACAGACCCACCTTCCTCCCCACGCGACTGAAGGCGCGAAGCCCCGAGGGACGAGTCCCCGCGCGCGCGCGCGCCGCGGCTCGGCTGCTTCGCTCCTCGGGGAGTCGGGCTTCGGCTCTCCGGACCCGCCTGGCGTCCTCGCCTCCGGGGCGGGCGGCAGCGGCGCCCCGGGATGGCTTCGGCGGGCAGCGGCATGGAGGAGGTGCGCGTGTCGGTGCTGACCCCGCTGAAGCTGGTCGGGTTGGTGTGCATCTTCCTGGCGCTGTGTCTGGACCTGGGGGCGGTGCTGAGCCCGGCCTGGGTCACCGCTGACCACCAGTACTACCTGTCCCTGTGGGAGTCCTGCCGGAAGCCCGCCAGCTTGGACAACTGGCACTGCGAGTCCACGCTCAGCAGCGGTGAGGGCCCGGCGCGCCGCGACCCCCGCTCCCCTCCCCGGACGGTCCCGCGCCCCACTGCCGGGACGGCCACCGCCCCTCCCCACCTCTCCGCGTCCCCCAGTCCCGGCCCTAAGGGGAGCCTCGGCCTCCAGGCGCGTCCCTGCCTGCACCCCTCTCCCCTCCCGGCTCCAGGTCGCCAAGCCTAAAGCGACGTCCCACGCCCTCTCCCTCCTCCCGTGGCCATTCCTCCCGCTCTGGAGTAACACGTATGCTATTTTGGGTAATTGTTATCGTTTAAGGCGAGAACCATGTGGCTGTGTAAAAAATGCAACTCTTCCACGCCCCCGTTAAAAAAGAAACAGGCTAAAACGCCCAACTCCCGAGATGTGTGGGTTCCCGGTTCAGTTTTTCCCACGCCTTGTTCTCTACTCTCTCAAAGAGTAATTCCCTTTAGTTTACCTTTTAGAGCCCACGTTTCTGGCTGTTCTACAGATCATCTGGGTATTCCCGAATGAGATTTGGTTTGATTTTATTTCCTTATCTTTTGAGAAATATGGAGAGCTGGAAAGGACAAGTTTGCTTTTCTCTGTGGTCTTTAGTTATGAGTTCACCTTCATTCTCCCCAATCCTGAGTGCCTCGCCTCTCTAGCCACACCTTTCTCTTTTCCAAGAGCTAATTACAGATGTCTGGAACTTTATAGCTTAATTAGCTAGCAAGAGAAGCTGCAGTAGTTTCCCCATTTGGGCAGATCCCAGAACACAGTTGATGCCTGAATCACAAAATACTACAAAGGGTATTATTGAAATGATTGTCCAGATCAAACAGAGATTAGATAATATTGTAAAACTAAATAATGTTTTATCAATGTTAAATTACCTGATTTTGGTCATTGATTGTGGTTAAGTAAAATAATGTCTTTCTTTTCACATAGTCAACTTATTCCCAAATGATAGGGAAAAATATGTTTGTATGCAGATAGGGAGAAAACTGACAAAATATGACAAAATGTTAAAATTGGTGAATATCTGTAAAGGACTTTCTGTCCTATCTTTTGTGCTATTTTAATTAAAATCATTTCAAACTTGCAACTTCAAGTTTGAAATGATTTTAATTAAAATATTGTTCATTCATAGAAGGTATTTTTAGCACAGTGCATTCAAACAAAAATGTGCCATTCTTTTAAAGGAGAATGGTAAAGTGTTATGGTTTGGATGTGAGATGTTCCCCAAAATCTCATGTGTAAGACAATGCAAGAAGGTTCAAAGGAGAAATGATTGGGTTGTGAGAGTCTTAATCTAATCAGTGAATTAATTCCTGATAGGATTAACTGGGTGGTTACTGAAGGCAGTGGGGTATGGCTGGAGGAAGTGGTTAATTGGGGTCCTGGCTATGAGGTATATATTTTGTATCTGGAGAGGGGAATGTTCCCCCCACCCTCTCTGCTTTGTGATCACTGATGTGAGCTGCTTCCTTCCACCACACTCTTCTGCCATGATGTTCAGCCTCACCTTGAGCCCAGACCAATTGAGCTGACCTGCTATGGACTAAACCATAAAACCATGATCCCTCAGATAAACTTTTCCTCCCCTACAATTGTGCTGATAATGTCCTTTAGTCACAGCAGCAAAAAAACTGACTAAAACAAGTAGGATAAAAAAAATTAGCTTTGTGAAATTCATAGAATATTTAAAATTTATATTCCTTAAAAAACACAATGTGAAGACCCAGAGTTTGTTTTAAATATATGAAACATATTTTACTCTGAACATTCCATGATATTTGGTATAGATAGTGAAGGTTCTAAATAACATTTAGGTCACATTTACAACTGGTACTTAATTCTACTTAGAGTATATAATAGTTCATGATCATTCTAGGAATATGGCTACTTTAATACAAAGCCAGTTATGTTAAAAACACACATAGACATATTTACGCACATACACAAAATCATGTGAAGCAATATTAGTGAAACAGACACAAGACATATTTGTCTTCTAATACATCTAGCATCACTCATTTAGCATCTAGTATTTTCATGGTGCCCTGGGCTGGATTTTGATACAATGGCTACTTCTGGTAATGTAATTTCCAACCCCAGAACAGTTCTATGGAATTTATACCTCTGCCTTGCACTTCCCTATCGCTATTCTTCTTGACTAGCATGTAGTCTACAGTAAAGATTGGTGAAGAGGAATAGTCTTATGGAATGGGTAGCAAAGTCCACATACGGCTTTATTTTGTATGAAAGGTAAAGCATTTAAAAACATTATCAGCTTTCATTAGCTTCCTCCACCCTTTCTCTCTGAATGAAAGTAAGGATATTATTAACTTTCCAGATCAAAGCCTTATGTGAACTAAATGCTTCTCCCCTGCCAAGATGATGAATCTTAGCTTTCAGCAGAGTGCTGTGGAAACCCATCAATGCACAGGGAAGTGAACTTAGCTCTCCCGTGCAGGGACTATTATTAGATAAATGCTACTTTTAGACTTCCTCAAAAAAGTAATTTGTAATTGACAACAATGCAAACATCTTGGAAATGCAGATTTCCAACATACATAAAAATGTAAACGATTCTTTGAGAATTTTAAAATTGCCAATACTTATTTTTTTCATTATTTTCAAAAGGTTTGTAGCTTGTTCAAATGTGCAAATTTCCTTGCACCAACACTCGGTGCACCCTGGTTTTATTTCTTCAAAAAAGTCCATTAGCTCATGGGTAGCATTTTAATCCTGAATTTGCTTTTTCTCCTGTGAGGAAAACTTAAAAGATATCCTAATAAGCATTAAAATGGAATGAAAGCCCCATAAGATAAGGTGAAAACTGCTAGATGCTCTTTAGACAACACAGTCAACATCCTAAACCTCTTTGTGTGAGTCAGCAGTGAAGTAACACTCAGCTCACAAACACTGCATCTGTTATCTTCTTCATGATGAGAGTGTATCTTTCAAGTCGCAGTTGCCCTGAGCAGGGACAATGACATAATTTACTACGTTATATTCAGACTTCTGCACATTCTTGCCAAGCACAGGTATTTTAATATAGTAATGATGATACCTCTGCTTAAACTCATTACTCTAAGTGGATACCCCAAAGAATTCCACCACTGGACAGCAGCAACCAAATCTAAATTCAGACTTTTTTTTCCCTCGAGTTTTTTAGCTAAATAAAATTTAAATAAAACTCTAGTTGACCTAATAAAATAAACTCAGTAAACCCTGACTTGTATGAAAAGGTGGCAAAACAATATTGAGAAGTTAAGATAAACTTGACTCAAATCCAACAACAAATTTGTACAAAATGCAATTACCTTATTTATAGTGTGATACATCCAACCTCAATTCACTGTTTCTCAGAAAAAGAAAATTCTTCTCTCTGATATATAGAGGTATTGCACATAAACCAAGATCTTCTATCCAATAGATGAGGAAATAACTATGTGTACACTCTTGGAAATCTTTTTACTTTTGTATACAATTAAATTTGTTATATTTCAATAAAAACATCTTCTTAGTTTGGAGTTATAAATATTGCTGCCAGAATTTAATCCCTTTTCATATAAAGGGGTTAGAACATTTCTAATCTTATAAACTTCAAAAAAATTAAACTTATTGATGACACATAATAATTATACAAATTAATGGGATTCACTGTGATATTTCCATACTTGTAACATCATGCATTGATCGTGTCTAACCATGCTGCCTCTAACCTCCATGGGATTTGAAGTCACATTACAGAAATGTTTTAAAAGTCTGTATTTTCCAAAGAATGTTTGAAATTTTCCTTTGCCAAACATTTTTAAATAAATGAAAAAACAAGTGTTTATTTTTAAATGTCTAAGATAGCAATAAATCTAAATTTTACTTAATTATGGACATGTATATTTCACATAATAGACAATATAGACTTCTTAGTGAGTATTTTTTTAGGTATCCAAATTAGAATCAGTTAAATGTCATATGTATAATACTAATAGTAAGCCGTCAGTGAATGTTTCCATCCTTCCACGCTTCATAAGTATAGCCATATATAAAACAGATTCCCAGTATGGTCAAGTGAGTATGTCAGTGAAATTCTTTTTACAAAAGCAATGACAAACTGGACAAAATTGTCCAAAAGAACCATTTCAGTACTCTGGTAATTGACAAAGGGTATATAACAAGTTGAACATATTTAAGAGAACCGGTTGCACTTTGTGGCATTTTGAGCCTAAGCTGTTCCCATTCTGCCTCTCCACCACTAACTCTGGTATAGTAGCTTTACTAGAATACAGCAGACTGTGAAGACTAATGACCTGGATGATGGAGAGGGGTGATTTTAGAGTGCAGAGGAATCTAAGGTGAATGTTGTTGAAAACAGTAACTATCACAATGGCAAAAATTGAGGAAGACCAACATCCCAGCTAAATTGAAGTTGCAATATGGGTTAAGTGAGCTACAGACAGGAAAGTCAGTTACAAATTTAACAGATCCAACAAGAAGGAAATTAGTGGGCTTTAGTAAGATCCCATGTATCCCAACTATTATGGAAGGCTATGTCCACTTTCAGGAAAAGATCATAGTAGGCTCTAGCTAGCAACTTATGTTTGACTGAAGAAGAGGACTTGCATGCCCAGGAAGTAAAAACCAACCCAGACTTGCAGATTTCCTGAACTTAAAGTGCACACATCATATCCAAAGATCCATCAGCAAAGGTTAAATGTTTGTATCTCCCTCACCCCAAATTCATATGTTGAATTACCAACTTCAAATGTGACCATAATAGGAGTTAGGTCCTCCATGGACCTAATTAAGTAAGGTTAATGTGGTCATGAGAGTGGGGTCCTCCTCTTTTTAAGACTGCATTGCAAGCCCTCACTTTCCCACTACTTCTCCCTTGCATGTGCATGTGTGTGTGCGCATATGTGTAGTGAGAAGGTTTCCCTGATGAGCTAAGAGCCTTAGCTACCTGCAAAAGAGGCATAGGTGAGTGAAGAGATTCCTGAATCACCATTTTAAATCTACAAGATCTACCCTCATTCTTGAAAAGTGAGGCTTTTGTGCACACACACACAAATACACATCAACTGGACACCTTCATTTCCTTAAGAACCAAATAAATAACTTTATTGGAAGTAACAATGAAACTGAAAGGCCCAAACTAAGGTGAATGGACTGAAAGGGCAATGTGCAGGCCGGCCTGGACCCACCCCGGGAAGACTCCCTGGCATGGGCTGGGCACAGTCCTGCTCAGGTGTCCTTGTCGCTGCGGCCCAGAGTGAGCCTGTCAAAGAGGAGCTCGGCCAGGGGGTTTTCCGGGGCCTCCATCCTGCGCAGGTTGGTCAGGTAGCCGCCCAGCTCCCGGATGATGAGGACCTGCTGGTGCAGATAGTGGCTCCGCAGGAAGTGGCAGAGGTGGGGGTCCTCCCTCTCGGTGGCCAGGCGGTGCAGCTCCAGGAGGCTCTGGTTGACCCTCTTCTCCAGGTGCAGGGCGCGCTCCATGGCCTGGAAGCCGCTGTGCCAGTCATCGCGGTCAGGCTTGAGGATGTCCTGGAGGCGGATGCGGCCTCCGCGCTGGTTCTGCATCTTCATCAGCTTCTCGGCGCCATCCCCCCACTCGTGGGAGCGGCGCAGGAAGAAGCTGGAGAAGTGCTCCAGGGCCACGCTGTGGCCGTCGCAGTAGAAGGCCAAGGACAGGTAGACGTAGGAGGCGTGCAGTTGCATCTGGATCTGGTTGTTGACGGCGGCCTCGCAGTCGGGGTGGTAGTTGTGGCGCACCTGCGACACAACGATGGGGACCATGACAGGCGCAGGCAGAAGCGGCGCCACCACGAAGGCGAAGGCGGCGCGGGCTCTGGGGCTTCGCAGTGGGCAGCGGCGCCGGCCGCGGTTGCGGCGGGGCCCTCTGGGCGCGGCCAGGGTGGGTGAGGGCGGTACTTCGGCCGGTGGGCTGTGTCTGGGGGCCTGGGTTAGGCAGAAGAGAAGCGGGTAATGGCGGCAGCGATTTCCTCAGGAGTCAGGGGTCAGAGGTTGGCGGTGCCCGGATGTGGCCCGCTGTAACCTGGCAACGCTGCTCACCTTCTCACCTACGTCATATTTTTAAAAGTTAGAAGCACACAAGGGCAAACTGTGTTAATCACAGGTTACGTTTAAAACAGGCTTATGTGAATATTGTCCAAATGTGGTTGTTTCATTAAATGGAGGGCTTTTTGTGAAGTTTAATATCCTATTGTTTTATTTGAATGTCAGCTTTCCTCAGTGAGATCAGTGTCTATATTAATGACCCTTTTGAATATGTCCTCACCCCTTTCCCAGAACTCAATAAATCCAGCCACTGCCTCTTTTCTCCTTCCACTCATGAAAACTCTTTGAAATTTACCTTCCTTAAATCTTCTGCAGCTTAGGCATTCTACAGCTTGTTTATATCCTTAGTTTTGTTTTTTAATCTTGTATCTTAGAAGAATATTACTTTACCATACAAAAATATTTTCTCATTCAGAAACATTTCTTACCTTCTAATTTTGAGGTGGGGAGGGTACCAGGGATTGAACTCAGGGGAACTCAACCACTGAGCCACATCCCCATCCCTATTTTGTATTTTATTTAGAGACAGCGGCACACTGAGTTGCTTAGTGCCTCCTTGCTGAGGCTGGATTTGGACTCACAATCCTCCTACCTCAACCTCCCAAGCCCCTGGGATTACAGGTGTGTGCCACTGTGCCTGGCTTACCTTGTAATTTCTGATATTAAAATATATTTCCATGCCTGTAACTTTATTGTGTTTTTCTAGTTCTAGACCTTTTCTTAAATGTATATTTTGAAACAATCCTTATGAATGTTATCTGTGCATTTAATTTACATAATAAATTTCATCCCAGGAGACGTAATGGACAAACTGGCTGTTATGGGGCTTAACTTGAGAACAGACTGATCACCACTGAGAAGTTCAAATTTGAGAGTCTTTATTAAGCTGGCCAGCTGACTGTCTCAAACAATGCCCCAAAAAATGGCTGTTGGGAGAACAGCCTCAACCATAGGGTTGTAGGGGTTCTTATACCAAAAATCACATCAATCATAAGTGTCTGTTGCTATGATTCAAAATTACAAATTAACATCATGAGATAATCAACAGAGAGGGAAGTGGGTCAAAATGACCCTTACTAGGTACAAACTGAAGAATGGTTGCTAACATCCACACAATCACTGTTTACATGGTACATTGTTTAGGAGCAATAGGAATCAAAAGAGAGCAATTTTTCATTACATAAGAATTGTCATTTTGTATTGCTAAACATGTCGTGCTAAGTAACCGATGATGGGAATAGAGGCGGGGTTTTCCCATAGGAGAAGCTTATTTCCTACATAACAAGGAGTCTCAGAGCAAAATGGAGTCTGTTTAGTCATTTCCCTTAGAGTCTGGCCTATAACATTCTCATGGAGCCAGATCTATCAGCCCATCACACTGTCATATATAAAATATGTGCACCCAGAAACACCTTTTGGGCCTTTTTACACTAGCCATATTGATTTTTGATGGAGAAGGTCTTTTCTATCCTTTTTTTCTTCTGTCTCCCTTTCTGAAACTTAGAGATAATACGACCTGAGAATATGACAAAGTGCCATAGTGATTTGGATTTAAACATGATTTTTTTTATTTTTTTTATTCCTTTGGACTCAAGCTGGTTTAGGTAATTGCTCATGTGATTCTGGCTGAAAGATGAAGTTATATTTTATTCTTTGCTCAATAATTATCTTTCTTTATCGTCCAACTAGTATTTGGGCCAAACCTGAGTACAGAAAATATTGGGCATTTCCCCCCAGGATTTGCAGGTCAAAGGAATTCTAGTGCATGACTGCTTCTGCAAGATCGAGTATTACCCATCTGAAAGATAAGGGGAAGAAGGTAGCCCTTGGCATCCCTCCATTGTCTGACTCAAATTAAGGAATCCCTTAATATTCTGTGGGTCTCAAAGCTATTGGCAATCTGAGATCTGACTAGGACTCTTGAGTTGGCTGGATTAGATGCCCCTTATGGACGCATGGCCCCAAATCCCCTTTATGTTCTTTCCCTTTTCAAGGGAGAAACCCTGGTTTTGTACTGTTTATCCCAATGATAGAAGCATTGTAGTTGGGGTTGAGTATCCCAGAGAACACAAACCAATAGTATTCTCAGTTACTATACTAAGGGAGAGACAATTTCCTGAAAGCCACGTGTCTTGGACAAGTTTTACACCTTTCCTAATGTCTGTATTTGTCCTCTTACTCATAATTGGAGCCACCAAAGTCCTGTCATGCTGGTTGTTGTATAAAGGAATCTAATTTAGAGGCCAAAGATAATGTACTCACTGTAACAGATCTGAAATTTGAGACTGGGAAGACAGAAGGAGTAGATGACAATTGACTCTGCTATCTTTATTTAACCTAGTAGGTAAGGAGGCAGTGGACAAAATGTCTTAGAGCAGTTAAAATGAGAGTCATGGGGTTTTCCTAGGGAATCTGGCAGGGTTAGAAACCTAAGGACCCACTATTCTTCCTAGAAGGTTTAGGGTATCTTTTCTGTAGTCCAATTAAGTATAAACTGACAAAACTAACTATCAGTGGGACAGGATCTAAGACTGAGTGCCATTTTCCTGATCATGCTGAAAAGTCACCTCAGCCTGGTATCCAAGGAGCTACCAAGGGATCCCTTCTCTCCACCATTGGGTGAGAGGCCATGAAAGGAGATTAAAGTGGAGACAGAACTTCCATGTGCATCTGTTGGCATTCAGCCATCTGAAGAAACCCTGTGATCACAATGGGGAGTAACCCCAGCCAAATACGTAGGGTACTTCTAAGACAGACCTCAGTTTCTTAACGAAATGGATTACCTTGGAAAGAGACTGAAGCAAGATCAGACCAATATTCTCTCTGCCAAAGGCAGAGGGGAATTAATAAATCTCATTCAAGCAAAGCCTTTCCCTTGAGTCTTGAGTTCAGCAGCCATATTTTAACTGAATGACAGGGTCCAGACTTTTTAATAGAGATGGAATGTGTAAAATGGAGTATAGGACTCCTGGAAAAGAAAAGTGATGGAGCATTAGTCCAGTTCACTCACCCTTCTGAAGCTCCCCATACAGCCTCAAAGATGAAGCTGGAGTTTTGAGATGACTAGGTTCCTTGCTTTGCCACCTTCCTCCTGGGTTTTTGTCTAGGTGGTTTGAAGAATGAAATCCATGGACAATAATGGAGGGGAAGAAGATCTGGCCATGTGAGAGGGTACTAGATAGCAGAAAAACCCATTTTGGTATGCTAGCTTAGGGGCTTATGTGTTAAACAGGCACTGAAAAAGTGTCAAGGCCACTGGTTTTGTCCTTTAGTCTGAATTTTAATTCTTCTGGTAACTTTTATCTAGTTATTCCCACCTCCAATTTTCTGGCCACTGGCACAAAGGAGCTGGCTGGAGCATTCCCACAGGTGAGCCTCATGGTCATTTTCATTTGAAATAGGCCTTGAAGCTGCCCATTTATATTTCTACCAGTTAGCATCTTGGTGTGGCCTTTGCATTTGAATAAGACCTCAGTTGGGGCCCATCATTTCTTATTGCTGACCACTGACTATTCTTATTCATCAACACTGTGATGGGTGGTCACCTAGAAAAAAATGTGTGGATTAGTAATTTCACACTTTATCTTAGCCAAAAGGCTGAGAAGCAATGGGGCTAGTAATTTCAAAGTTATCTTTATTTTTACCAATTCAGATTGACCTTATTGTTAAAGTTTTATTTAAGTCACATGAACTGAAAGGCATTTGGGTCCATTAATTAAACTTATGAGTACTCATTCATCTATAAGCCAATTTTTTTTTTTTTTTTTTTTTTTTTTGCGGTGCTGGGGATTGAACTCAGGGCCTTAGTGCTTGTGAGGCGAGCACTCTACCAACTGAGCTATCTCCCCAACCCTATAAGCCAATTTTGATAGGGTGTCAATCACAAAATCATACAGACATGACAATACAACACACAGGTGTGCATACATACATAAAACAGACAGGAAACAAAGACCTTGTAAAAATAGGGCCTATCACAGATATTTAAAGAATGACCCGGAAATAAAAAGGGCCTGTACAGTTGGGAACATTAGGAATAGAGTCATCCAGCCATGTTGGATGCTGGAATCAAAGGTTAATTGGTCCTCCATGGGGAAGATTTACTCCTAACATCGTCACTGTTTATTTTCCCTGCTTAGTGATACTGCTGGTTACCTTAATGAGTCCTGCTTCCTCAGGTATTAAAGTATAATGCCAGAGAAGCTCGCCAAGGCAAGTGAGGGTAGAAAGTAAGAAACTTTATTAAAGAAAAGTAAAAAGCAGACTTCTCCAAGGATGAGCAAATTTGTCCTTTTTATAGGTTTTATTCTCCTGTTCTTTCCCCCTTATCTTTTTCCTTCTTGCCTATGTGACTAGGCCCAGTTTTCAGATGCAAAAAGTGAGAAGCAAACGGACAGGGGGAGGGCTTCCGTGATCTTTACAACAGATCAGATTCCAGAACTCAGGGAGACAGGATAATTAGAAGCAAAGTCCCCCAACCATAAAAGTTTGTAAGAAAACGTTCCAATTAGAGCTGGTCAGCATGGACCAAGGCGACTCAGAGTTGCCTTAGATCTTTAACATGTCATTATAATAGTAAAATCTCTCTTCCATGGTGTAGGATCATGTGCAGTGCAGACTTGAAAGTCAAATGCTATCCTGCTATCAGTCAAAAGTGAAGAGGTGGACATGGGCAGCACTCTCTGGAAAGTTCCCTAGGACTCCCATGAAAACAGAAGGAGCACCTGGTCTTCTCCCCTCTGAGAAAATCCACTCTCTCCCTTTCTCCCTTCAAAGTGTTTCCTTTTTCCCTTTTCTATCTCTTCTAATAAAGTCATGCCTTCTACTATGTGTGATATGTCTGAAAACTTTCTGGCATGGTTGCAAGAGTGGTGACTATGGACACGCATGGTTGCTTCAACTCCATGGATGACCTTGCTCTGCAAGAATTAATTCTGAGGCAAAATTTCTCTCAGCTGTGAACCTGTGAAACCAGAGGAGTTGTTTCCAAAATACAATGGTAGGACAAGCAAACAACACACATTCCCAATCCAAAAAGTACAGATAAGAAATGAGGAAAGGCTGATGGGTACCATGAAAGCCCAAAACCAAAGTAAACATTCCATTACAGTTCAAGGACTAAGAATAATCGTTTTGGTTCCATACTTTCCCTGCAACCCAATGGAGTGGTCATGTCACTTTGCCTCATGGTTCCTCTAACAAGGCTTCTTAAGAGTGGACTCACCAACACGGTTCTACAGGGTGGTCTTGCTACCCAGTCTTCAGGGAAAAGCTACTGGCTTGATGAAATCTGGGTGGTATCCCTGATAATCTCACAATCACCTTGGGGGACATTTTATTTTGAAGAATCGTATGTGTTCATACCTGAATTGTCTCTTTTGGATGAATCCAAGAAATCGAAGAACCTTCCCTCATTTTGAAAAATCTCTGTCCCCATCTGTTAAAACTGGTAGTGTTTCTCTCTTAACTTGTTTATCAAAGAGTAGTACAACCACACATTGTGTCCTCTTTAGACTAAAATCTGAAAGTTTTCAGGTAAAGTTTAAGATTCCTTTATTTTAATACATACTCAATCCCATTCCCTTCACTTCTTCACCAGAGGCACCATGTTCTTACAGCCAGCATTAAATAGCCATGAAGACCCCATGACAACCTCCCACAGGATCCTATCCCTCTTGCATGCATTGTTTATAAAGGAAGACTAATTTTGTGTTTTCCAGGGGCTCATGCAATACTTTTTTCTCTCTACCCGTGGAGATTCTGAGCAGCCTGTGGATGGGACATGCGTGGCCAGAAAGAATCAAGGATCTGCCCTCATTCTCAAAAGGTGAGAGTTTTGGACACACACACACACACACACACACACACAGACACATACAAATACACATCAACTGGACACCTTCATTTCCTTAAGAACCAAATAAATAACTTTATTGGAAGTAACAATGAAACTGAAAGGCCCAAACTAAGGTGAATGGGCTGAAAGGGCAATGTGCAGGCCGGCCTGGACCCACCCCGGGAAGACTCCCTGGCATGGGCTGGGCACAGTCCTGCTCAGGTGTCCTTGTCGCTGCGGCCCAGGGTGAGCCTGTCAAAGAGGAGCTCGGCCAGGGGGTTTTCCGGGGCCTCCATCCTGCGCAGGTTGGTCAGGTAGCCGCCCAGCTCCCGGATGATGAGGACCTGCTGGTGCAGATAGTGGCTCCGCAGGAAGTGGCAGAGGTGGGGGTCCTCCCTCTCGGTGGCCAGGCGGTGCAGCTCCAGGAGGCTCTGGTTGACCCTCTTCTCCAGGTGCAGGGCGCGCTCCATGGCCTGGAAGCCGCTGTGCCAGTCATCGCGGTCAGGCTTGAGGATGTCCTGGAGGCGGATGCGGCCTCCGCGCTGGTTCTGCATCTTCATCAGCTTCTCGGCGCCATCCCCCCACTCGTGGGAGCGGCGCAGGAAGAAGCTGGAGAAGTGCTCCAGGGCCACGCTGTGGCCGTCGCAGTAGAAGGCCAAGGACAGGTAGACGTAGGAGGCGTGCAGTTGCACCTGGATCTGGCGGTTGACGGCGACCTCGCAGTCGGGGTGGTAGTTGTGGTTCACCTGCGAGGCCACCACGACGGGGACCATGACAGGCGGCGGCTGGAGCGGCTCCACCACGAAGGGGATGGCTGCGCGGGTTCTGGGGCTTCGCAGTGGGCAGCGGCGCCGGCCGCGGTTGCGGCGGTGCCCTCTGAGCACCGCCAGGGTGGGTGAGGGCGGTACCTCGGCTGGTGGGCGGTGGGCGGTGTCGGGGCGGGGCTGGGCTGGGCGGAAGAGAAGCGGGTAATGGCGGCCGTCGAGCCAGTAATGGCGGCGGAGATTTCCTCAGGAGTCAGGGGTCAGGGGTTGGCGGTGCCCGGATGTGGTCCGTTGTAACCTGGGCAGCTCCGCTCAACGTCTCACCTACGTCATATTTTTTAAAGTTACAAGCACACAAGGGCAAACTGTTAATCACGGGTTAGGTTTGAAAGACGCTCATGTGAATACTGTCTAAGTGTGGTTGTTTCATTAAATGGAGGGCTTTTGGTGAGGGTTAATATCATATCGCTTTATTTGAATGGCAGCTATCCTCAGTGACGTCAGTGTCTATATTAATGACCCTTTTGAATACGCCCTCACCCCTTTTCCAGAACTCAATAAATCCAGCCACTGCCTCTTTTCGCCTCCCACTCATGATCAAGTTCACACTTCTCCGACAGCAGAGCCTCGCTCCAAAATCTCTGCATCCTTCTACCTTTCTGGGTTTCACTCTTTTCGGACTGGTTCCTGTCGTCCCTAGACTCTCTGGAATCTTCCACCACAACCCTAGCAACACATTCTTTTTGTCTCGTCTGGACCCCCAAATGGACAATCTCAATGGTCTCTTCATATCCCGGATCCGCTCACCCCATGTAACTAGATCATGAATTTCCTCTTGGGTGAATACAATGTTCTCTTTTCTCTGATGGAAAACAAAAGCTTTAGGTGTGTGTATTCTTGGGAAAGCGCTGCTAACCATGTGGAAGTATTCGTGCCCTCCAACCTCCTCTAGACTTTCATTGCCCCTCAAGTAGCTTTGTTGTTTTTATTCTCTAATTGAGAATCAATAAATCCCAAGGTTAGTCTGAGAAAGGGGCTAAACTTGCAAATGTAGCTTATTCGGGAAAGATTTAAACAGGCCCGATGTTATTGTCCTAAATTGCTCTTTAATTTCAAGAGTGCCTATCTTGCTCTCTGAAAAACTAAACATTTTAAGATGGGGATCCTTAGTTATGTCTATGTGATTCTATGGCAAAGCTTCCTGTACTGGAGAATTAATAAGAATGATATCAACAGATCTTGTTTTTTAAGCTATTTTCTTTTGTATACTGCAATTTTATTGTAATAGCAACGTAATACATATTGTGTTAGATTACTTAAAAAGTAGTAGATAATACTTTAGTCTATTGAATGCATAGCCTCACATTACTGCCACTACTATTTTGTGCTTTATTTTAATAAATTTGATAGTTCAAAAACTGAATTTGCTTTTACTTAAGGAAATAAAAGAAAGAATAATAAAGAAAATGTACATAGAGCTGACTAGTTTTTCTTTTTAGACATTAGTTATTTCCCCTGGACACCAGAAAGAAGGACTGAAAACCTCAATAAGAAAGTATATATAGAAAAGTAATGTATTTCTCTTTGATGCTTGCAAGTGATTTTCTGTCTCAATGTTTTCTACCTAGACTAATTTTACATGAAATGTGTGAGTGGAGGGAAGAGTAGTTTATTTGTAGAACATTCCAATTCAATTCAATAGTTCTTTGGTTATAAACATTGTGTGTTAGTCCTAGAATTAGAAAAATTAATAAAAATTTGACATTTGTTTTCAGTCTCGTCTTTCTTCTCTGGGATTTTTTTCCCCTTAGTGTTGGAATTTTAGCCAATGGACACCTTATTACTCAGTTATACACCCAGCAGTTTCCAATTTTCTGATAGAGTCTTGCTAAGTTACTGAGGTTGATATCAAACTTGTAATCCTCCTGCCTCAGCCTCCCAGTTCTCTGGGATCATAGGTGTTCCTCACCTTGCCTGATCCCCAATCTAGGAAATTAATTACAGAGGTATTGCATTTTTTGTTCAAAATCCCTCAGTATTAACTGGTGCCCAGTAAACAGGTAAAATTAATTGATGACTAAAATATTTACAAGCATCCACACCTCACAATCCTTAAAGACCGTAGTGAAATATTTGTTGTAAGTTATCATAAGGAGACCTTCTTTGAAGCAGTTTGCCTACAGCCAAGGATAAAAACATGGCAGCATAGGGACACCAACTGGTTTCTGCCTTGCCCCAGAGGCCTCAATCTTAGTGTTTCTCCATGCAGACTTTCAGAAATGAAATGAAATCATTAAACAAAGGAAATATTTCATCGTACATGCTCCTAGAACTGGATTCTCCAGAGGTTTATTGCCCCTATATGACACTGTAATCTGACTGGTTTGTTCAGTATTTATCCACTATACCATTGTCTTTACAGGTATGACTGGCTTAAAGGAGAGACTTACATGGATATATACATCACTACAGGAAAATTTAGCAGGAAATTTGCTACAGCCTATTGTAACCTATTTTCACAGCCTAGACAAATCTTCTTTTAAAATAATCTTAATGTGAATGTGATGAATGTGGTTTGGTTTACAATGTTTAAGAATTAGAGTGTTTGCAATTCAAAGTAGTCAAATTATGGAACCAGACTGTAGGTCCATCAATAGATGAGTTGATTAAGAAAATGTGGTATATATACACAATGGACTTTTACTTAATCACAAAGAAGAATGACATTATGGAATTCACTGGTAAATGGAAATGAAGAACATGATGCTAAGTGAAATAATTCAGACTCAGAAAATCAAGAGTCAAATGTTTCTTCTCATATGTTGAAGCTATAGCAAAATAAGGGGAAAAGTGGAGGATTGGCATCATAAAGATATGGTGAAAATCAGTGGAGTAGAAGAAGGAGATTGAGGGGAAGGGAGGAGGCACAGGAAAGGGAAAATACTGAATGAATTTAACAAAATCACATGATGTGTATACAGAAATATACCAGTGAGAATTACACCTTTATAGATGTAGAAAGCACCAATCAACAAAATGTAAATAAGTGAAAGGAAGATCATAAGAGTAGAGGAAGGAGGACCAGAATTTTTGCAAATACAAAATGTTTCCCCTCAAAATTAGAAAGGCTGATAATATAATTTTCCTTTTCTTGTGAAATACAATGGAATTTGCAAAGTTAAGTGCTGTCTGTGTCCTTTGATTAAAAAAGAAGTAGCCAAAGAAGATTAATTAAGAAAGTGACAAATTTTTGGTTTTTCGGTCATATATTAAACTACACAAATAGCTATTTCATCATGTTTTAATTATTCCATGTGTTGTCAATTTCCTCTTCCTGATGCAAATCTTTGTCAAGTGAATGATGTTGTAAACTTTTTTTTTTAATTTAAAGGCATAATATTTATTATGAACAGCAAAAAATCCTTAGGTAATCTAATGATAGTGAAAATAAGGACATTATCTTCTGTTTAACTGATAAGAGATCAGGAGCTCCTTACATAGGTACCACTGACCATGCAAACCAATTCCATTTGGTTTGTGGCCTTCCAGAGCTGAATTGATCCCCACTCCTGCCTCACTACTCACATGTGTGGTTGCTATGCCAGGTAATGGAGAATCAGACTCCAACCACTTGCAGAAACATGGATGCATATTATTCTGTTTCCTTTGTTAAAGGTCCCAGTTTCTATCCTAGTTTCAGTGGCATCATCTGGAGTCCAAGATTTCAAAGTCAATAGTTAATTTCCATTATATCATTAAATGTCAGTGTGGAAATATGGCACACAGTGAGAAGATTTTCACTGTAGACCTCACTCCTGACCTTAGCTAACTCAGTTTTGAAGGTTTATTACTATAAAGTGTAGAAAAACATATTTTCCAGTCATTATCTATTTTGCAAGCATCAGAAAGAAAGATAATGATGCAAAGACTTTGAAAACTTTAAGAATCTATATTAACATATTTATGAGGCCCTCCTGAATTTGCTGTCTAAAAACTGGATTTGAGGCCATGTTCTTTAATGAATTCTTAACTTTTGAATAACTCAAATACTGCTTCCATTGTGTGTGTGTGTGTGTGTGTGTGTGTGTGTGTGTGTGTTTATAAGAGAGAGGGAACTACTTCCAATGTGGATAATTGTAGCATAGAGAAACTGAAATCCATATAATTTTCTCCAAGGAAAACTAATTTTATTGGGATTAGCCATCACCAATAAGCAAAGAAATGCTTACCAGTGACTCTTATTTTGCAAATACTTTTCTTCATTTTAAGCAATAGCTGAAATTAATTAATTAATTGTGATCCATTTGGAGACTCACCCAGGATTCATGCCATCAAATTGTCCCTTGGCTTATTTCCTTTGTGCCTTTGCAATGCCTGCTTCCTGCCCTTCCCTGCCTCCTTCTCTTCTATAAATATATGCTGAGTTTCAATTCTGTGATGCATTGGGCAATTATGTAAAGTCATCTAATTCTCACTAAAATGCCTTGAAGTTTGTTGTTATGGTTTCCATTTTATAGATGAGGAGCTAAGCTACCTGAAACATGAGGTCACATAAAAAAAAATGTTGAAAAACTGGTATTCAGGTACTTGATTTCTGACCCCAAATATGAGACTATGCCTATGAAGCATGCATCTTCTTTAATGAATATTTTGCATGAGGAAAATCCAGGTGATTGATTCTAGTTTTGGTGTGATGGGAGATTGAAATCTCCTTTCTCACCTGTCTCAGATGTCATCGCTCTTCCAGTGAACCATTGCCCACTGTCATGTCTCAAAATACTGTTTTCTATTCCTTTTTTCTTTTTTGATTTTCAAGATGCCTTTGTCAATGTATGTACTAAAATGTCTCAGTGCCTGTTGTGTTTAAATTGTGTGATGAGTATTAAGATACAACAGGAGATTATTAGCAGAATCACTGGCACATATAATGTTGAAAATGAATGACACATAGCCTTTGTTTTGGATGTGGTTATAATATAAATGATGAGAAAGGCATGTATTTTAATTTAGGAAACTGTAATACATTCTTTTCAACCAGGAAAATATGAACTGAAACTTCTTGGGAACAAGAATTACATCTAGCAGGACAAATTCATTCTTTGTAAAAGGCGATGAAGAATTTTTGTCGTAAAAGTGTGAGGAAAATGCTGTAAAATGCTAATAAATCTTATAATTTAAAAAATCATCCTCTTCCTTTGGTAATTCATTTGCAAATAGTTATCGAGCATCTACTTTGTACTCTGATCTTTCTAGGTGTTGTTAATTTAGTTACTAATTAAACAACATCCTTGTTCTCACAGAGTATTCAGCCTTCAGAAGAGGAGAGGAAATGAAAAAATGAATATACACATACCATCTTGTAGAGATGAAAGTAATAATATTCACATTAAAACAAGGTGCAAGGTGTATTAGGCAGGGTAGTACAGAGAAGCAGATCTCGATAGATAGGATATAGGAATTGGCTTACATACTTATGCAGACTAAGAAGTCCTGGGAACTTCTATCTGAAAGCTGGAGAATCTGGAATGCCCAGAGTGTGAGTCCCAGTCTTAGGGCAGAGGCCTAAGAACCAGGAGCTCTGAATTATAAAGACAGGAGATGATGGATGCCCCATGGAAACAGAACATGTTAGCCCTCCCTTCACGTTTTTGCACTATTTGGTCCCTCAACAGATTGAATAATGTCTACCAATACTTGTCTACAGATACGAATGCTGAAGTCTTCCAATAACCCCCTCAGAAATACACCAATACAATAGAGGGGTAGGGGAAGGGAAGGGGAAAGAGAGGTACTAGGAACTGAATTAGAACAAAATATATTCCATGCTTGTATAATTTTGTCAAATAGATTCTACTGTCATGGATAACTAAAAAGAACCAACAAAAAAGAACACAGTGACTGAAATGAAAACTAAAATAACAGCAACTGCGGAATTGGTCAAGAAGAAATAGGAGAAATATAAAACAACATTTCTAATTATCCAGATAATAGACAAATAAGGGGCAAGAAGAATGAAAACCAGTGACAAAAGCCTGTGGGATTTATAGGACACTATCAAATGAAACAACGTTATGTTATGGCAGTAGCAGAAGAACAGACAGACAAAAAGAAGATAAATTATTTAAAGAAACAGTGACTAAAAAGTTTGCCAATCCTGGAAGAGAAATCATCTTCCACATTCAGAAAACTCAAATATCCCAAATCATGATCTATAAAAAGAGTACACCAAGACACATTTAATCAAAACTCAAAGACAAAGGAACAACTTTGAAAGCATCAAGAACAAATGATCTCACATAAGGTAACTCCCATGAGACTATCAGAAAATTTATCAATTGAAATCTTACAGGTTAGGAGATGGGGGAATGCTGTATTCAATATACTTTTAAAAAATATGCCACAATTACCGCCAAAATTATCCTTTAAAAGATTGGTGCCTTACCCTCCCCTCAAAATTGTAAACCTGATGCAGTTTATAACCAATAGACCTGCATTATAGGAAATTAAGGGATTTCAAATTGAAATAAAACATGGTAAACAGCAACATGAAAGCATAAATATGACAAAGACAAATATATAGACAAATATAGATGATATAGCACTGTAATGTTGGCACATTAGTTGATTTTAACTATAATATAAACCTTAGAAGATTAAAACAAATGTTAATTGTTGCATAATATAGAAAAGCAAACTCTTAAGTTCAGGAACACAAAGTGGTAGTGGGAAAGTAAAACTAGTGATTTTGCATACATTTTAAGTTTTTATTGACCTAAAACAGATGGTTTTAACTATAACAACTTTTACACAGGCCTTGAACTATACTCAAAGAAAAATAACTATAATAGATGCACAAAAGGTAAAGAACAAAGAATCAGAAAATTTAACTACCCCCAAATCATAAAATAATAGAAAGAAAAGTTTAAAAAGAGAGGGAAAAAGAAATGCATTAAGACAGGAAATAATTTGCAATAGTAATCCTTCACCTATCAATAATCATGGCTTTTTTTTTTTTTTTTGCTTTTGATTTTGTGTTTTGTTTTTGTTTGTTTATTTGTTTGTTTGTTTTTGAAGTTCTGGGGATAGAACCCAGAGGTACTCTACCACTGAGCCACATTGCCAGCCCTTTTCATTTTTTTGTTTTGAGGCAGGGTCTCACTGAGTTGCTTAGGGCCTCACTAAGTTGCTGAGATCAGCCTTGAACTTGCAGTCCTCCTGTCTCAGACTCCTGAGTCCCTGGGATTACCCGTGTGCCCCACCTCAGCTAACTCAATTTACTTTTTTTTGCACCAGGGATTGAACCCAGGGGCATTCAACCACTGAACCACATCCCCAGCCTATTTTATTTTTTATTTGAGACAGGGTCTCACTAAGTTGCTTTAGAGTTTCACTAAATTGCTAAGGCTGACTTTAAACTCGTGATCCTCCTGCCTTAGCCTCCAGAGAGAGAGAGAGAGAGAGAGAGAGAGAGAGAGAGAGAGACTGACAGACATTCAACAGTCCTCTGCAAGTTCATGCCCTCAGTGACCTAAGACCTCCTACTAGGCACAAGCTCTTAAGGTTTCCACCACTTTCCATTAGGAGCAAGCTGGGGGCAAAGCCTTTAACATATGGGCATTTCAGGGACATTTTAGATGCACACTACTGCATCCCCCAATTTTCACATGTTGGAAGATTTGTCCCCATTGTGGTGGTGTTGAGGTGATGGAAGCTTTAAGATGAGAGACCTAGCAGAGTGTGCTAAGGACATGGGGACACTGCCCTAGGAAGAGATTAATGTGGGTTTTGTGGAGTGAGTTCTTCTAAGTGCATAACACCTGTTTCCTTCTAACATATACATTTTTCTTTCCTGATTCTGTGCTAGCTTGTAAAACAACCAAGGGTGCTCTAGGAAGAGCCTGAACAATAGAGGTAAACTGATCTCAGACTTTCATTCTCCAAAACTGTGAGCTAAATAAATCTCTTAGCTGGCATCAAGAATCCTGTCATGCCAGGCACAGTGGCACATACCTGTAATCTCAGCAGCTCAGGAGTCTGAGGCAGAAGAATTGCAAGTTTGAGGGCAGCCTTGGCAATTCAGCAAGACTCTAGGCAACTTAACAAGACCCTTTCTCAAAATGAAACATAAAAAATGGCTGGAAATGTAGCTCAGTAGTAAAGCACCTTTGGGTTCAATCCCCAATACAAAGAAAGAAAGAAAGAAAGAATTCCATCATAGCACTATGAAATAGAGTAATGCACCTCTCAGCAAAGAAAAACTCAGAACCAGATGGACTCATAGATGAATTCTATAAAACACTCAAAATGAATTAATACCAATCCTTCTTAAGCTCTTCCAAAGAATAGAAAGAAAGGAACATCCCAAACACATTTTATGAGGTCAGTATGACTCTGATATCAAAACTAGATAAGAAAACTATGAGAAAAGAAGGCAACAGCCAATATCCCTGATGAACATATACATAAAAATCCTCAATGAAGTTGTAGCAAACTCAACTAGATAGCACGTTAAAGGATATCCAACATAAAAAAATGGGATTTATTCCTGGAATGCAAGCATGGTCTAACATATGCAACTAACCAATTTGATGCTACACATTAACAAATGAGTGGGAAAAGACATAATTATTTCAATAGAGGCAGAAAAAGCATTTGACAAAGTTCAATATCCATTCCTGATTAAAATTATCATCCAAACAGATATAGAGGGAAATTACCTTGACAGAGTAAAGAACATATATGAAATGCCCACAGCTAACATCAAATTCAATGGGTCTGCTAAAAGGCAAGTGTACCCACTCTTGCAAATTCTTTCCAACAGAATTATTGAAGTCCTAGACAAAACAATAAAGTAAAAGGAAGAAATAAAATACACCCATATCAGAAAAAAAACTGAAGTAAAATTACATCTGTTTTCAGAAGACACAATCATTTACCTAGAGGACCCAAAGATTCCACTAAACTTTTTTAACTAATAAATGAATTTATCAAAGTTGTAGGATGCAACATCAACAATCCAAAGTCAGTTCAATTTCTGTACCCAAATAACTATCCAAAAAGGAAATTAAGAAAACAATACCATATACACCATATACAATAGTATCAAAAAGATAAAATACTGAGAAATAAATTTCAGCAAGAAGATGAATGATCTGTACACTGAAAAGTGTGAAACAGTGATCAATGAAATTGAAGAAGTCACAATAAATGGAGAAATAGCTCAAGTTCATGAATCAGAAGAATATTGTTAAAATGCCCATGTTACCCAAAGTATCTACTGATCCATGAAATCCTTATGAAAACTCCAATTATATTTTTCACAGAATAAGATTTGTTTGGAATAAATAAAATAATAAAATAATAAAATAAATAAAATAAAATAATAAAATAAATAAAATAATAAATTTGTTTGGAACCACAGAATATCCTGAATAGCCAAAGTACTCTTAAGCAAAATAATAAACCTAGAGGGGCTGGGAATATAGCTCAATTGGCAGAGTGCTTGCCTAGAAAGCACAAGGCCCTGGGTTCAATCCCCAGCACCACAAAAAAAAATAATAATATAAAATAAACCTAGAGGTATCACACTTCCTCATTTCATACTATATTACAAAGCTACAGTAATCATAACAGTGGCATAAAAACAGACATACAGTAGTAAAAAGTAATTGAGAGCCCAGAAATAAACCCTTGCATCTACAGTCAAGCAATCTTTAAAAAGCATGCCAGGAAAGACACAATGGAAATGATAGATTATTCAGTAATGTTGTTGGGGAAACTGGATTTCCACATGGATAAGAAAAAAATTGGACCTACATCTTATGATGTATAAAATCAGGGTTGCTCCATGGCTCAGGATTTAAGCAGCTGGAGTACTACTTCTCAGCAAGGTGCTAGGAATCTATATGAACACTACAGGGTAGAGACTCACATGCTGAACAAATGCCAGCTAAGAGATAGCACACCTTATTCCATACACAAATTAACCACACTCAAAATTCAGCAATACTTTAATACAAAGAATAGAAGGGACAAAATAATCCATACTAAGACCAGGCCCCAGTAGGAATAGCTTGGGGTGGGGTAGCTAAAGTCCCACTCATAGACATCCACTCCTACAGCAAAACAGAATTAACTCAAAGGATATGGATACCATCCTTTGTGTCACCTCAATCTAAATTACTCTAGGACATTTTGGTAAGAGAAGGCGATGATTTAAAAAGACCCACACATGAAGTAGAAGAGAAATCCATCCAAACAGATGCATAAAACTGAAAAGTGGAATACAAGAAATATGAAAAAATGAGGTAACATGGCACCCCCCAAATTTCACAATTTACCAGCAACTGACTACAAAGATATTGAAGTGGATAAAATATCAGCTAAAGAATTCAAAAGAATGATTATAAAAATGATCAATAAAAACTAAACACAGAAAAACAACTGCATGATTTAAGGAAATCAATGCAGGATATGAATGAGAAATTTAAAAAAAGATAAAAATATTCATTGGGAGTGGTGAATGAATTATGGTCCTTGAACTGCCCAGAGACAGAGGCAATATGTCTCTTGGGAATTTCTCAGTGCAAAGGCACTGATTGAAGATTGCCCAGTTGCTATGGTGACACCCTGTTCAAAAGGGGGTTCTGTGCCAGCCACAGAGTTGTTCGGTTCTTGACCTTAAGTTCAAATGCCAGATGTCCAGAGATAGAGTTATGGGTGCAACCTGATAATTATAATTAGGTTGCACAGAAGTTTGTCCTTCACTTTGAGCAGTTTGAAGAAACTTTCTCACAATAAATCCTTTTAATGATATAACCCGTACAATAAACATGCTGAGCTGACTCATGGTCACTGCACTCCATCCAAGTATGGTGCCCACCAAGTCCCAGCTTTTTCTCTATGTGTGTGCCTCTTTATTTTTTCCAATCCCCCATTGTCCCTCATTCAGTTTCCTGAATTAACCATCATGCAGGTTGTGATGGATATTTAAAAAGAACCAAAAAGGAATCTTGGAAATGAGAGGCACAATAAATCAAATGAAATGTTCAGTTGAAAGTCTTTCTAATAGAGTAGACTATCTGAAGACAGAATTTCAGAACTGGAAGGCAAAGTGACCAGCCTTGAATATTCAGACAGTCTAAAGGAAAAGAAAAGAAGCAATTATGACAAGAATATACAAGAACTCTGGGATAACAATAAGAGACCAGATTTAAGAATCATTGGAATTGAAGGGTTGTGAGATGCAGGTAAATGGTATCGCTAAATTCTTCAGGGAAACAGTAACAAAAAAAAAAACTTCTAAACTTTGGACATCCAGATACAGGAACCATTATAAACCCAAAAGGACAAGATTAAAACAGAACCTCTTGGGCTGGGGTTGTAGCTCAGTGGTAGAGTGCTTGCCTAGCATGTGTGAGGCACTGGGTTCAATCCTCAGCACCACATGAAAACAAACAAATAAAATAAAGGTGTTGTGTCCATCTACAAGTAAAAAATTATTTAAAACAAGTAAGAACTTCTCCCCAACACATTATAATTGAAGTTTCTAAAATATGGAAAATGGATAGAAGTTTAAAAGCCATGTGAGAAAAACGTCGGGTCAAATTTAAACACAAGCCAATCAGAATTACTTACAATTTCATTTTACAAACTCTAAAATCCAGAAGGCTTTGGAATGATGTTTTTCAAGCCCTTAAAGAAAATAATTGTCAAACAAGAATACTAAATAAAGCAAAGCTATCCTTCAGAATTTAAGGTGAAATGAAAAACCTTCTAAGATAAGTTGGAACTAAAAGAATTCATGACTGCTAAGATGGGACTATAGAAAGTACTTAAAGAAATACTTTACACAGAAGAAATAAAAAACAAACCCCATAGCTCACACGTGGAGAAATCTCATTTGAAGAGTAGCTAGGCAAATGAGAAAAAGGACCACATTAAGCATTATAAATAAATCAAAATGGCAGAAATTAGTAAACATCTCCCTATAATAGCATTGATATAAATGGTTTCAACTGTAATGTTAAAAGACATAGACTGGAAGAATGGATTAAAAAGCAAAATCCAGCTAGATATTGTTTGCAAGAAATTCACCTTACAGACAAAGATAATCAGGCTGAGTGTGAGAGGATGGAAATGGATACACCATGCAAATGGAGCTCAAAAAACAAGCAAGAGTATCTCCTTTCATATCTAACAAAGCAAACTTCAAGTTAAAATTAACCAGAACAGACAAAGAAGGTCACTTCAGACTGGTTAATGGAAAAACAAGAAGAAAATATGACAATAGTAAATGTATATTGCCCAAACATTGGTGCATCTAATTATATAAAATAGACACTTCTTGAATCAAAGACTCAGACACCAGTAGAATAATACTGTGTGATTTTAACACACCCTTTCACCAATAGATAGGTCTTCCAGACATGAGCTCAGTAAAGATTCTACAGATCAAGCAAACATTATAAATCAAATGAACTTAACAGGGATCTATAGAATATTTCAAACAACAACTGAATACATTTTCTTCTCAGCTGCTCATGGAACCTTCTCCCAAACAGATCATATTTTAGGCCAAAAAGCAAGTCTTAGTAAATACAAAAAAAATGGATATAATTTATAATCACTAAAATAATTATAATTATTTCATGAAATAGAAAGGGATAGAATACTTCCAGATCCATTCTATGAAGTACATATCACCCTCATACCAAAAACAGATAATGATACTACAGACTAATATCCTTGATGAACTTAAATGTAAAAATCCTTAATAAAATATTAGCAAATTGCATTCAACGAAATAAGAAGATGGTACATCATGATCAGGTGCTTTTTATCCCAGGGATGCGAGGATGGTTTAACTACTCAAATCAATAAATGCAATTCACTTCGTGAGTAGAATTAAAGATAAAAATCACATAGTTATCTTGATAGATGCAGAGAAAACCTTTGTTATGGTTTGAATGTGAGATGTCCCCCCCAAAAGCTCACATGTGAGACAATGAAAGAAGGTTCAGAGGAGAGATGATTGGGTTGTGAGAACCTTAACCCAATAGGTGAATTAATCCCCTGATAGGGATTGAGTGGAAAGTGAAGTGGTGAGTATGACTAGAGGAGGTGAGAATTGGGGCATGGCTTTGAGGTACATATATTTGTGTCTGGAAAGAGAAATCTCTCTCTCTCTGCTTCCTGACTTGATGTAAGCTGTTACCCTCTGCCATTCTCTCCCACCATGATGCTGTGTCCCCTCAAGTCCTGAGGAATGGAGCTGATTTTCTATGGACTAAGACCTCTGAAACCATGAGCCCTCAAACTTTTCTTCCCTAAAATTGTTCCGGTCAGATCTTTCTAGTCACAGCAGCAAAAAAGATGACTAAAACAGCCTTCAACAAAATTCACAGCTATTAGCCATGCATGATCAAAAGACTGAAGAAACTAACAATTAAAGGATTTATCTCAACATCATAAAGGTTATATATGACAAACCCAAAGTCACCATTATAGTGAATGGGGAAAAACTGAAAGCATTTTCTTTAAAATTCAGAACAAGTACTAGAAATTCTAGCCAAGCAATTGGGAAAGAGAAGGAAATAAACGGAATAAAAGTAGGAGAGGAAGAAGTCAAATTATCACTGTTTGCAGATGATATGATCCTATACCTAGAAGATCCAAAAAGCACCACTAGAAGACTGCTAGGGCTAATATATTAAGCAAAGTAGCAAGTTACAAAATCAACATACAAAAATCAATAGCTTTACTATATATTTATGACAAATCTTCTGAGAAAGAGATTAGGAAACAATTCCATTCACAATAACCTAAAAAAAAAAAAAAAAAAAAAAAAGGCTAGGAATAAATCTAACCAAGGAGGTGAAAGACCTCTACAATGAAAACTATAGAACACTAAAGAAAGAAATTGAAGAAGATTCAAGATGGAAAGACTGCCCATGTTCATAGATAGGCAGAATTAATATTGTTAAAATGAACATATTACCAAAAGCAACATACTGATTCAGTGCAATTCCCATCAAAATACCAATGACATTCTTCACAGAACTAGAATAAACAGTCCTAAAATTCATTTGGAAGAGTAAAAAACCCAGAATCGCCAAAACAATTCTAAGCTGAAAAAGTATAATACCCGACTTCAAATTATACTACAGAACTATAATAACAAAAACTATATGGTACTGGCATAACAATAGACATACAGACCAATGGTACAGAATAGAAGATGCAGAGACAAACCCAAATATATGCAGTCATCTGATTGTTGACAAAGGTGCCAAAAACATATATTGGAGGAAGACAGTCTTTTAAACAAATGGTGATGGGAAAACTGGTTATTCATATGTAGAAGAATGAGACTGTAATCTCTCACCCTGCACAAAAGTCAACTCAAAATGGATCAAAAACCTAGGAATTAGACCAGAAATTATGCAACTCTTAGAAGAAAAGGTAGATTCAACACTCCAACATATAGGTGTGGGCAATGACTTTCCCAATATGATCCCTAAAGCTTAGGAAATAATGTCAGGAATTAATAAATGGTATGGCATTAAATTTAAAAAAAACCTCTGCATAGCAAAGGAAACAAAAGTGAAAACACAGAATCTACCAAATGGGAGAAAATCTCTGCTAGCCACTCTACTCTGTTAGAGACAGAGGATTAATATCCAGAATATATAATGAACTCAAAAAGCTTACACAGAAAATCCAATAACCCAGTTAATAAATGGGCAAAAGATCTAAAAAGATATTTCTCCTTTTCTTTTTTTTTTTTTTTTTGGGGGGTGCTGGGGATTGAACCCAGGACCTTGTGCTTACAAGGCAAGCACTCTACCGACTGAGCTATCTCCCCAGCCCCTAAAAAGATATTTCTAAAAAAAAAAAAGACCACAAATGACCAAGAAATATATGAATATATGAAAAACTGTTCAATATCTTTAGCAATTAGAGAAATGCAAATCAAAACTACTCTGAGATTTCATCTCACTTCAGTTAGAATGGCAGCCATCAAATATACAAACAATAATAAATGTTGGGGAAGGTATGGAGAAAAATGAACTGTTTTACACTCTTGGTGAGATTGTAAATTAGTACAACCACTATGGAAATCAGTATGTCAGTTCCTCAAAAGACTAGGAATGGAGAAACTATATAACCCAGGTATCCCACTCCTCAGTATTTATCTTAAAGAATTAGTCATCATACTATTTCGATGCATGCATACCCATGTCTATAGCAGCATGATTCATGATAGCCAAATTATGGAACCAGTCTAGGTGTCTGTCAATAGATGAATGGATAAATTAAATGTATTATAATATACACAATGGAGTTTTATGCAGTTATAAATAAGAATGAAATTGTGTCATTTGCAGGAAAATGGATGGAATTTAAAAACATTATTTTAAATCAAATAAGCCAAACTTAGAAAGGCAAGAGTCATATATGAAAGCTAAAGAAGAAAAGGGAAAAGAAGGATGGGATTGGGTGGGAGGGTCTGTTGAAAGTCAAAGGGAGATCAGTAGAGTAAAGGAAAGGGACCCTGGCAAAGGAGGAAGGAAAGGAAAAGGGAAATACTGGGAAATAATATTAGCCAAATTATAGCTATTTGCATGCATGTATTAATATGTAACAACCAATTCCATCATTATGTACAACTATAAATTGCCAATTAAAAAAAGGGAAAAAAGGAAAAAATGAAAGACTTTAAAACAGAAAAAAATCATATAAAAACATTCATTTCAAAATGGATTAAATACTTAAAGATAAGTTCTAAAATCATAAAACTGCTAAAAGAAACAATAGGGAAAAAACTTCTTGGCATAGGCACCTACTATCATATGGATATGAGGTATCCCCCAAAAGTTCCCGTGTTAGTACAAGAGGTGAAATTATTAGATTATGGGAGATGTAACCTAATCAATGTATTAATCCATTTGATGGAGTAATAATTTGGGACAAATAACTGGATAGTAAACTAAAGGCAGGTAGGGCATGGCTGGAGGAGGTGGGTTACTGAAGAAGTACCCTTGGGGATTATATCTTGTCGTCCTGACTCCTACTTCTCTCTTTCTTTTTCCTAGCCACCATGAAGTGAACAGCAATCCTCCACTGCCACCCTTCTGCCATGATGTTCTGCCATACCTTGGGCCCAGACCAGTGGAGTTGGCTGACCATGAACTGAATCTCTGAAACCATGAAACAAAATAAACTTTTCCGCCTCTAGGTTCTTGTCAACTTGGTGATGAAAAGTTTCCTAACACAGTACCCAAAGCATATACAACAAATCAAAAAGAGACATGTAGAATTGTATTGACTGCGGTAGCAGGACACCTCAGGCAGCCCCGCCGCATTGCCAGTCCCAAGCATTGGAGAGGATGGCGCTGAAAGCAGATCCAGAAGGAAATGACTGACTTTAGGGGATCCTCCTGCCCAGTGTTCCACAGGACTTGTGGGTAATGATTTGTTCCACTGGCAGGCGATCATCATGGGCCCAAATGACAGACCTCACCAAGGAGGTGTTTTCTTCCTGACCATCCATTTTCCTATGGATTACACATTCAAGACCCAAAGGTCACATTCACAACTAAAATCTATCAAGCTCCCAAAGGTCACTTTCACAACCAAAATCTATCACCCCAAAATCAACAGCAATGGTAGCATCTGCCTGGACATTCTGTGGTTACAGTGGTCTCCAACACTGTCCAAAATTCTCTTGTCCATCTGCTCCCTGTTCAGCAACCCCAACCCTAATGACCTTTTGGTGCCAGAAATAGCCCACACCTACAAGGCCAACAGAGAGAATATGCGTCCTCTTTGGATTGCCTTTGTGCCATGGCTGCCCGTGTTTCCACAGGCATCTTCCTGCCTGAGCTGAGCCTATGCACACAGTGAACGTGCCCTGGGTGTGGTCCCTAGGCTCTCACTAACATGTCCTTTGACTCTTAAGGAGGGAGAAGGGGATAAAAGCAATCCACCTTCCTGGATAGTTCATCAGCTGTCCTACTGAACCCTAAAATATTGTTGCCATGCCCTGCCTTGAGGTCAGCAAAGTCAGTGGTCAGCCAAGGATGGACTCAGAAGAATCTGACAACTGGAAAATTCTGGATTAAATTCTAAAGTTTATGGCATAAGACAAGTGTTTGTCTGCTTGGATATACCCAGAGTGAGGCTGAAGCCAGTCAAGGTGGTAAACACAGCTATGGTCAGTTTGTTGGGTGAGGTCAGAAGTCAGCAGTATGTTGCTTGCTGTTTCACCAACAGACCCTCCCAACCAGAATTAGTAGAATTCTGTCTCCCTTGGCCAGGCACAACCTTGTGCACTGAAGCATGGGGGTGTCTGGCTGGCTGGCAGAGCAGGTCCAGGAATCATCAGCCTGTGTTAGTCTGTATGTTGACAGTTAGCAAGAAGGGGCCAGGTATGATGAAACCTAGACAGCAGAAGTGCTCTTGAATGACACCTGAGGGAGAGTTATTACTGGTTCTTGTGAAGAATATCTGCAAAGCCAGGTGCAGTGGTGCACACCTGTAATCCCAGCTTCTTTGGAGGCAGAGGCAGGAGGATCAAGAGTTTGAGGCCAGTCTAGGCAACTTGGCAAGACCCTTTCTCAAAAAACAAAGAATCAGTGAGTCTTTTTGTTTATTACTTCTCTTCTGTCTAAATAGATTAGAATGGAATGTGGTTTTTCTAACACATTTTTCTTGAGACCTTTATAGACTTCATTATTACCCTCATTGAAGTTTCCTGGTAGCTGTCAAAACAAGTTTTAACTGATTAAATTTTAAATTGTATTTAGTTACTTTAACATTTCTTTTGAGGCCACTGATGTAGCTCAGTACCAGAGTTCTTGCCTAGCATTCACAAGCCCTGGGTTCATTCCTTAACACCATGGGGGTAAAATCAATTGATTATAAGCTGTTTTAGACATAACAAAAGGAATTTTTTTCAGTGTGTCCTCTAACTACAAATCTAATTTACAGACACATGGCAGCAGATCTCACTACAATAATGAAGATAAATGCAAATCCCTAGGTAACCCTCACTGGTGCCAGGCCTATTTCATGCACTTTACACATAGACATATTCAGTTGTCCTCAGACAGATAGTCTTTTAATGTAAACAGCCAAGGAGGTGAGGGCAAAGAGGTGGCCCAGCTGCAGATGGTGGTCCTGATTCACACACAAGTGACCAGGTTCTAGAGTTTGTGTGCTGGACAGCCTGGAACTATTCCAAGCTGAACCTTGTGTATCTTCTGCAAACATACTGAAGGACAGGAGAGAGAAAGGATGGAGGTTTGCTGCAGTATTACATCTTCCACAGCAGATAGTTAAGAAGGGTCAACAGGACTCACCAAGTAAGGGGGTTACAGCCATTACTGAGGTGTTCCTCCTCCAAGAAAAGTTTGTTTTTGTTTTTTTTTAATTTTATTCATCCATCAGTCCTGAATGTTTGACAAGCAGCAGTATTTCCCCATATCAGTCATGTTCTCTGCTCCAAGTTGAAGGGACATGACTATTTCAAGTGAGAGTGTCACTCCCTCTGCTTTTTTCTTCCAGGTACAACAGACTAGCAAGAGAGTAGACACAGAAATATGCTATGTAAGTGCCTCGGAGGTTTCGTGGGAGACATTGTTCAAGAGAAGCTGGTCAGGCAGAGAGATCTTCCTGTGAAGCTTTGAGCTGTCTCCTGAGCCACTCACAGAGTACTACCTGTTCTTTACACACATGTGGGCCACTCACTTTCCTTGACTACAGCATGTTGGTGCCATTCTCAGTCATGGTGGCTTTGATAATGTCACATCTTTGATGCCTAATCAACAACCATCATAACAATGATCCACAACCTTTCTGGTTACACTGGAACGGGTCTGTCTACCCCAACTCACCTGCTTGTTTCTGGGAGGCCAGTCCCTGCATGCCTCCCCTGCCTGACCTCAAATGGTGCTGCTGCTCACTATGGCACTACATGGGGGCCTAGCCTGTCCCCTGACCACATGCCCTTTGCCTTTAGAACTCAGCGTTGCCCTGGGTGTTCAGAATAGAGTGAGCTCCCTTGCATCCTGTCTGCTGCAGAATTACATCCCAAGGAATCTGAGTGCATCCTGGAGACTCTAGGAATGGGACAGCATCATCAGAAAGTGAGGTCTCATTCTGTGGCTTCTGCTGTCTTCCTCTGCAGTGCCACACACTGCATTTCTCTCCTCACACTAAGAAGCAGCACGTGTAAATTGTCAGGATATAAAGCACATAACATCTCCCCTCATGAGAGATGACCATCTTTTTTAGAAGCAAGAACAAAATTATGAAACCATAGTGAGATCTGGGTTATGCTTTTCTATGTGATGAGGTTTTTCCTTACCTCCACCTTCTCCCACCAGGATCCTATACAAAGTCCAAGTGTAAGTCATTTGCAGACTAGAACACAGGGAGGGGCAAGACTCAAATGTAAATAAAAATACAATTCCCTTATAAAACTAAAAAAAATGTATTAATATAAAAGCTTTCTGCACAGAAAAGGAAAAAAATCAATGGAGTAAAAAGGAACCTATGGAACTGCAGAAAACATTTGCAAGTCATATCTCATAAGAGGTTAATACTGACAATAAATAAGGAACCCATACAAATCAATTACAAAATTTCCAGTAACCATATTAAAAATAGGGAAAAGATCTGAGTAATTATTTCTCAAAATAGGACATATAGGAGGCAGTTATAATTCAGTGGTAGAGGAGCTGGCTAGCATGCAGGAGGCCCAGGGTTTGATCCTCAGCACTGCAAAAGTAAGAAAGAAGAAAAGAAGGAAGGAAGAAAGGAGGGAGAGAATGGAAAAAAGAAAAGAAGGAAGAATATATACAAATGACCAACAGGAGAAAAGATGCTCAATATCACTAATCATCAGGAAAATGCAAATAAAATCTACAATGAGATTTCATCACACCTCTGCTAAAAAAGCTATTGTCAGAAAGAAGATAAATATTGGTTTCCAGGAGCAGTACTGCTCACCTGTAATCCCAGTGACTGGGGCAGAGGGAGGGGGTGGTGAGTGAGGCAGATTGCAAGTTTGAGGTCAGCTTCAACAACTTAGCAAGACCCTAAGAAATTTGGCAAGACTATATCTGAAAAACAATAATAAATAAATAAAATGACTGGGGATGTAGCTTTAATTTAAAGTGCCCAGTGCCAAAAAAAAAAAAAAAAAAAAAAGTGTTTGCAAAGAAGGGGACAAAAGGAACCCTTGCACACTATTGGTGGGAATATAATTGGGTGGAGCCATTATGGAAAACATTGTGCAGGTTCCTCAAAAAATTAAAAATAGAACTACCATATTATTCACTAACTCTACCTCTGAATAGATAGCCAAAGAAAATGAATCTTGAGGAGTTATCTGCACTCATGTGAATGGCTCAGCAAGGTGCCAAGATATAGAAACAACCTAAATGTAACATCAGCAAATAAATGGATCAAGAGAACATATTATATATATACATGGGAATGTTATTGTGACTTAAAACAAGAATGCTGTCCTGCCACTTGTGACAACATGTATGAATCTGGAGAACATTATGCTAAGTGAAACTGGCCAGATGCAGAAAAACAAATGTTGCATGATTTCACTTATATGTAGAGTCTAAAATACTCAAACTCATAGAAGCAGAGAGCAAAATGGTAGCTGTCAGACATTGAAGGGGAGGAGATATAAGGAAATGTTGGCCAAAGTTTCAGCTATGTAAGATTAATAAATTCTAGAAATCTGATTACAACCATATGACTATAGTTAACAAAACTGTATTTTACACAGTTTGCCCTGAGGGTTGATCTTAAGTGTTCTCAACATACACATACAAGAAGCATGAATGATGGGCATAGGAATATAGCTCAGTGGTAGAGAGCTGGCCTAGCATGTGTATTGTGTAGCATGTGTAAGACCCAGGGGATTCAATCCCCAGCACTCTGTGCAGATAAATAAATAAATAAATAGGAAGAATGAATGAGCAAATATACACAGGGTTTTAAAAAAGTTCTTATAAACAGATAAACAGATAAATAAAATTAAGTTGGTAAAACCCCCAAAGAACTTGAAAGTAATTTTTTAAAATATGATTACCTCTAGGAAGAAAAAAACTAAAGTGTGGGGCTGGAGTTGTGGCTCAGTAGTAGAGCACTCCCCTAGCACGTGTGAGGCACTGGGTTTGATCCTCAGCACCACATAAAATAAATAATTAAAATAAAGGTATTGTGTCCACCTACAACTAAAAACTATATTAAAAACTAAAGTGCAAGAAGAGAAAATAGAATAACATTGTTTTAGCTATAGATTTCAAGTTTTGTTTACCAAAATAATCGCTATAATTATTTCATTTCAATTTTAAGCTGGACATGGTGGCTCACGCCTATAATTCCAGGGATCAAGGAAGTTGAGGCAGGAGGATCATAAATTGAAGAACAGCCTGGACAACTTAATTAATAAGACCTCGTCTCAAAATTAAAAATAAAAAGCGCTTGTGGGTTAGCTCAATGGTAGAGGGCCCCTGGGTTCAATCCCTAGTGCTAGAAAAAGAAAAAAAAATTTCATGTAAGTGGAACTATAAAAGTTTCCTTTTATTCAGCACAATTACAGTATTTTGAGATTCATCCCATGTCATAGCAGACATCATTAGGTCATTTTTTAAAAAGAAATTCTGCTTTTATTTAGGGTGTTACATATTTTTACAAATAATTGAGATAATGATGTAATATTCTCAACTGCTACAAAAATGTGAAAAAATGTAGATGAAAGTTGCTTTCATCATTGATAAAATGACTATAGTATTGATGAATCCAAAGCAGTTTGTGAAAATTGTTTGTAAACATGAGGTGTTGAATTTGCAAATGTTGCCAAAGTTGTACATTCGTGACAGGATGGTCATTGTGTATTTTGATTGATATTTGAAATGAGAACAAGAAATAGATAAATAAGTAGTAAATCAAAAACCCTCTAGTCATCTTCATCTTCATCTTCATCTTCATCTTCATCTTCATCTTTTATGTTTGCATGAGCTTTTATTGCTTTTGGTATAGGAGTCTTAACAGAGTCATAGTTCCATCCCTTCCTGATAAACAGTTTCTCGAGGATGTCTGGCATACAGTAGCCTTTGCTCACAATGAAATCCTTAAAGGCAATTGTCCCATAAAGATCGTCAATAATTTCTGTTTGAGGAGTACGGGATCCTTTACTTTCATGTAAGATCTTGGGGTCAATTAATGGTTCATCATTTACTAGCTTTCTCCACAACTTGGGCTTCAGGTACCATGCCCCATACCTCATCTTCACCCAGTTGGGTTTATAAGAATTCTTGAATTTGTGGAGTTTCCTCTCAAAGTCTAGTTCCTGTATGGAGAATCTTATCTCCTTCAATTTGTTTAGCCTGGTGCAATACTTGAGGTCAGAAGGAAGTAGATTTATTTTCTTGATGTGGTAGTCATTGTAGGTTGGTCTGCACTCGTAGTCAACATCAACCTGTTGCATCATGAACTCTTCATCAATGCCCAAGTCTCCAAATGTAGCAACCCATTTGCAGAAGTCGCTGATTCCTTTTGGTATGTGCCTATGACTCTGAGAATCTGGCAAATCTTTTTTACTCAATATGTCTTCTTTGTGAATCAAATTATTTCTATTTGACCCTGGAATCTTGGGGGGTTCCAGGAAGCTTTGTTTACTAAGGCATTTGACAACCTTGGGGAGTTCCTTGGTTCTTTTGCCCTGGTCCTCACAGTAAGCCCATGTGTCTTGCAGCTTCCTGTCAGGATCCAGCACTTCCAGCACTTTTGATAAGATGTCTGCAGGGAGATCTTCTTGCAGAGTCGGGTACTGAGCCAAGGGATGCTGGGTCAGGCTGGCTTCGACATCCTCTACAAATGCCTTGCGTGCCAGTTGAGTCCCTGAGAGTGTGGAAAACAGACCTATGTCCTTGGACAGCTTTTTGCGACTCTTTGTGGGTGCAGGCTGGGGAACTCTGTGAGAAATCGTTGGGAGAAAGGCCTCCTTGGGGCCCCGAGTGATCAGATCTTCACACGAGGGACAGCCTTTCCTGAAGTCATCCAGTCCTTCTTTGACAAATACCCACCGCCGGCTATCCAGTGAAGTGGGGAACTTCAGAAGCTTCTTCTTGTGCTTTGCGAAACACCTAGAAGGCAGATGGTCATTGTACCAGGGCCTGCAGGTCATGCCCAGGGGCAGTGGCTCCAACACCCATGGCCGGAACCGCCACTTGTGTTCCGCCATGGTACCTGGCTCCGGAACCACCCACCGCCCAAGCGAGCCTCAGCGCTGTGTTTACCCAAGACTACCGGGGTTGCTAGGAGACTCCCAACGAGGATTCTCCTGGAGGGGCAGCGACCAAGAGCTCCACCCCCCATTTTGTGGTCCCTTGTAGGGACATAATGCACTCTTTATCCACTCGCATTTAATGGCCATTTGAGTTGTTTCCCAATTGGAATGATTTCAGAGAATGCTTCTAGGAACATTTGTATCCACATCCTTGTGTGCACATACGCGTTCTTTTTTCCTGGGTAAATTTTAGCTGGAGTCCAATGGTGGGATCATGAGAGGTGTGTTTAACATTTTTAACCAACCACCAAATGTTTCCCAAATGAGTGTACTATTTTCTTTAATTTACAGATAAAACTATATGTCTTTATCAAGTATAACATGAGTTTCTGAAATACACACACACACACACACACACACACACACACAATGGAATAACCAAATCTAGTTAATCAACATATGCATTACCTCACACAGTTGTCATTTTGCATTGAAAACAGCATTTTTTCAAAAATAGTATACAAGGGTCACCATCTTATACAATAGATCTCTTGGATTTTTCCTTCTACTTACCTAAAATTTTGTATCCTTTGACCATGTGGTTGTACTATTTTGTATTCCTTCTAGCAGTGTATAACAATTTCAATTCCTCCTCAGCCTCCCAACATTTGTTATGGTTAGTCATTTTAACTTTGACTATTTTATTTTATTCTATTTATTTATTTATTTATTTATTGCAGTGCTGGGGATCAAACCCAGGGTCTTGTGCTTGCGAGGCAAACACTCTATCAGCTGAGCTATCTCCCCAGCCAACTTTGACTATTTTAATAGGCATATAGTCCTATCTGCATTGTGGTTTTAATTTGCATTTGTTCTAATTCTGTTTTTTACAAAGTTGATTATTTGTTTGGAATCTGCTATATCCTTTAAATTTCTATGGGAATTTAAAAAAATCACTTAGTGAATATCTACCCAAAAAAGCCTTTTTGGGTTTAATGAGGGTTATGTGGACTCTGCAGATTAATTTGAAGATAAATAATAATAATATTGAGTTTTCTGAATCATAAAATTTGTTTATTCTTTTGTTTATCATAAATCATAGAGCTCACTTGTCTTCCATATCTAAGGGACCAGTCTCTCCTACATTATGTCTAGTTTCTTGCAAACTATTATCTTAATAAATCTGTCCTGATTTAGTTGTTGTCTCAGAAAAAAAAAATCTGGTCCATTTTAGTTTATCTTGTTCTGTATTGACCTGTCGCCATCAATCACATGAAGCGGCCTTCTCCAAGTATCAAATTCCTCATTTCATTATTACTGACATGATTTGAAAGTGCAGATCATACCCAATTTACTGAAACCAACTTCTTCTTTAGATTATATTATTCTATATTGTTTTATTCTCCTAAAGCTCATGACAGATATTGTCTTTTAAATCTACAAAATGAATAGCAAATTCCTTATCATACCATACTAGGCTTTTATGAATATGATCCAGCATAACACCACTCATTAGGTAGTTAGCTATGAGTAGGTGGGAAGAGCGATAATAAGGAGAAACAACATATAGGGAGAATATCAAACACGTACATGAGGGACAAGTCCATAGGTCACAGGACTTGGTTAAACAGGAAACTTTAAAAAATAGACAAACCTCTGGTCACTTATAATCCACAAAATAAACAGGAACTGATAAGTCAAACCAATCCTGGCCATAGTTCATCATAACCCCTGAAAGGAACTATTATTTCAAAAACATGTCAAAGCCATCTTCTGTGACCTGGTCATTATGATCCTCACAAAAAAATTTGCTGAGGGCCATACAAAATGACAAACAAATGACAATAAATAACTTGTCAATCAAAGGAAGTACGATAAAACAAGATAAGAACAAAGAAACCCAGACCCCATAAAAACTCTATAACAGCCACACCATTCTCTTTGGAGATGGTACACTCAGTGCCTATCCTGTGTGTACTTCCACTTTGATTCCTCTAATAAACTTGCTTGCTTTCTGTGCATCTTGCTTGAAATCCTTCCAGTAAGAATATTAGAACCAATCACTGTAGAACCCCATGGTCACTTCAGCTCCACAGGAGCCCTCTACAACATTCTTCTGGCATAAAAAAACCTCTCTAGCACAGAAAATACTGACTAACTATCATTTCTCACACGTGGCCTGAACTTGTATCTTTTTAAAAATTAATTTGTTCATTTATTATTTTATTCATCACACATTTGTTAAGTTCCTATTTTGTGCCAGAGTGTGGGCTGTGTCTTCAAACTATTCCAATTAAAGATACAATTATCTTGTTTCTTGGCCAGAAAAAGAAATATAATTTACATTGTATTGGCCTCAGAATGAAATTCATACTATTTTCTTTGCCAGAGAGAATCAGTCTTTGCATATTAATTATTTCAAAAGTTTTGTTCAAACTTCATTTTTGAGGCAAACCTTTTCTGAGTGAGTATTGAGTAGTAAGGATTAAGATTGTAATTGAATGAAATAGAATTAAGTGGATCAATACAACTAGAGTGAATTAAGAGGGATGTTGGAAGCTAAAGTATGAGGCCAGGAAATAAAATTCCAAGTGACTAGGAAAATAGGAATTTGGGGGTTGGACATGTAGCTAAGCAGTCGAGTGCTTGCCAAGCTCCTGTATAAGGCCCTGGGTTTAATCCCCAGCACAGGAAAAAAAAAAAAAAAGAGAGAGAGAGAGAGAGAAACTTCGTCTAGATCTAAAGATTATTGCCTATGACTTTCTTGTTCAATTTACTGAAATACAAATCACTAGCAGAAATCTCCACATAGGGATAGGGACAAAGTGGCATTTCCAGATTAAAAACAAAGGCAGTATTTCCTAACATTAGTGACCAATAATAATTTTCAAAAAAGGCTTTGGATATTCAAAGTTCAATCTTCCAACATTGTCATATGACATTTTATTTTCCATATAGGGAAAGATATAGTTGCAACAGAAATCATACATATCTGTTTTGCAATTAATGAGTGAAATGTAATGAATAAGCATCATGCATTCTAAGTAAAAAGCTCACTTCCTCTATCAAGGAGATTACATTATTGTATGAGAATCAGCATCCTCAAATTATCTGTCCTATTCCAACCAGAGAAATGATGATCATGAGATATGGCTATTAGGGAAAGCCTGCTGAGGGTATTTAACATCTCCCAAAGCTATATCTCTGAAAAGTGATCAGTATAGGATGCCAACAGGTTGCTCAACTGCTCCACACTATATTTCTTCAAATAATAGGGAGTGTGTGGTTGCATCTGTCTTAAAGGTCATTGTTACCATAGACATTGCTTCTATACAGCAACACATAGTAAAAGCACTTTATAGCTTATAATCTACCAATGATTTTCAATATCAAATTTTCTCTTATACTGTCATTACTTTCCCCTTTAGTAATGACAGTATATTTAGTAATTACTTTCCCCTTTAGTTTTCATTTTTATTTTTCATTAACATGACATAGTTATTTCTCTATATTCTTGGTTTCTTTGTGTCGTTTTTCCCTCTTTTGAAATATCACAGATATTTGTATATAATTATGTTCCCAATTAATCATATGCTTTTTTAAGCTTTCCGAATTTGGTCTCCTTTTTAAGCTTACTCCACAAGTCATTCCAGGCCTGCAGCATTTTTGTTCATCTTCTCTGAATTGCAAATTCATCAGCTTTTGCCCTTAACTTTCACTGTGGAAACATGCAGTTCGTTCTTGTTGAAATATGAAGAAAGCTCTTATTTTAGAGCTGGGTGTGGTGGTGCATGCTTGCAATCCCAGCAACTCAGGAGACCGAACCTGGAGTATCACAGCAAGTTCAAGGCCAGACTTAGTGAGACTCTGTCTCAAAATAAAAAAATAAAAAGCGCTGGGAATGTAGCTCAGGGTTAAAGTATTTTTGAGTTGAATCCTCAGTACCTCCAAAAGAAAGAAAGAAAAAAAAAAAAAAAAAAACCAAGAATTAAATAACTGAAACTCAGCTTTGAGCTATCATGAGAGGTAAAAATAATTTCCTACAATAATCCAATATTTGATATAGGGGAAATATCCAAGAATAAATGTCATTCCTGATTTTTCAAAGGGAAAAATATCACATATTCATTCACATATATATTTGAAATCTGGTACACATTACTTTCCTTGTATTTGCTTAGATGTTTCATATGTTTCATCAGTAAAAAAAAAAAAATAACATAATATTCTTATGGCCTTTCTTCTTTCTAGTTTATCTCTTAAGCTCTTTCTACTGATATAGAAAACTCTTCTTTAAAAACAAATACAGCTTTACTGAGCTATAATGTACATATTATACAAGTCATTCTTTTAAAGGATACAAATCAGTGGTTCTTCGTGTATTCATAGAGTACACAATCATTGCCATAGCTGATTTTAAAACACTGTCATCAACCCCAAAAGAAACATCATAACACATTAATAGCCACTGTTCATCTATCCCATTGCCCACTGCTTTAACTGTTGGTAACCACTAATCTATTTTCTCTCTTGAAATTTGCCTATTCTGGACGTTTATTATTAATGGAATCATAGAATATGTGGTCTTTTTTTTTTACTGAATTCTTTAATTTATCATACTCTTTTCAACTTTTATCCATGTCATAGATTATAACAGTACTTCATTTTCTTTTTATTGCCAATTGATTATTCATTATGCAGCTATACCATATTTAATTTATCCATTCATCAGCTGATGAATATTTGTGTTGTTTCCAATTTTGTTTTGTTTTGCTATTTTACTGGGAGTTGAACCCAGGGGCACTTAACCACTGAGCCACATTCCCGGCCCTTTTAAATATTTTATTTGGAGAGAGGGTCTCGCTGAGTTGCTTAGGGCCTCACTAAGTTACTAAGGCTGGCTTTGAACTTGAGATCCTCCTGCCCCAGCCTCCTGAACTGCTGGGATTACAGGCGTGTCCCACTGCACCTGGTGGTTTCCAATCTTTTAAATGAATAATGTTGCTATGAACATTTTTATACAAGTTTTGCATGCAAATGTGTTCATTTCTTTTGGGTATGAATAGAATCGTTGGGTTATAGAAGTATATGTTTAAGCTTTTGAGGAACTACCAGGCTGTTTTTCCATAGAGTGCACTATTTTATATTCCCACCAGCTAGTGAAAGAGGGTTCCAATTTTTCCACAATCTCACCAACACCTACAATTATCCTTTTTATAACATTTTAAAATATTTTTTTAGTTGTCAATGGATCTTTTTTTTTTTTTTTTTTTTTTTTTTTTGCGGTGCTGGGGATTAAACCCAGGGCTTTGGGCTTGCAAGGCAAGTACTCTACTGACTGAGCTATCTCCCCAGCCCCAATGGATCTTTTTTTAGATTTTATTTATTTATATGTGATGCTGAGTATCAAATCCAGGGCCTCACACATGCCAGGCAAGTGCTCTACCACTGAGCCACAACCCTAGCCCCTTTTTATAACTATTTTTATGATAGCTATCCTAGCATGTATAAAGTGAT
Source organism: Sciurus carolinensis (assembly GCF_902686445.1). Lineage (NCBI taxonomy): Eukaryota > Metazoa > Chordata > Mammalia > Rodentia > Sciuridae > Sciurus > Sciurus carolinensis. Next base: position 30,500,243 of record NC_062232.1, read on the forward strand.
ATCTCATTGTGGTTTCAACTTACATGTTCCTAATGTTTAATAATATCAAGATTTTTTCATTGGTCTAATGTCCATTTTCACCTCTTTGTGCAAAGGATATGAATATACATTTCTCCATTTTTAAATTAGGGGTTTTTCCTTTTTGATCTGTAAGGGTTCTTAGTATAATTAACATATGTTTCTAAATGTTATTAAACTTATTCCCTAAGCATATTATTTAAAATGCAAAAAAAACCATTTTTCCAATTTCTTGTTTAAAACAAACAAATAACTGAACACCATGGCTCAAGTCTGTAATCCCAGTGACTCAGGAGGCTGAGGCAGGAGGATCACAAGTTTGAGACCAGCCTCAGCAAATCAGTGAGGATCTAAGCAACTCAGCAAGACCTTGTCTCAAAATAAAAAATAAAAAGGGCTGGGATTACAGACATGTGCAACAACACCCAGCTATAATTTCTAGTATTTTTAATTTGATATATTAAATTATAAATTTTAAATTTCAATAACCTTAATTTTAATGAAAATTGGGAAGTACACAATTGTGAACTGTCTATAACATACTGACATTCTGTAGATTAATCCATTTCATAATTTCTAAAAATATATGCTTCTTCAATAGTATAATTTCTCATGCTTATTAACAGAACCAAATACCTTTAGCTCCTCTATAATCAGAAACCAAACATGTTCAGCAATTAATGTTTCAGTATTTTGTCTTATTTAGAACTCAACCAGACATTTAATGAATATATCTCACTTAATTTAACGTAGCATAACTTTAAGGTTTCAAGGCACCAATAACAGTTATTTAATGATTCTTAAGTACACATGCTTTATAAAACAATTATTATTGAAAATTTCATTTATAAACTCATCCCACTTACATTAACTCACTTATGTTTATCAATTATGCTTGCATTGCTCATGAAAATTTCATTGGGCATTTTAAAAAGCTAGCAATCATCTTAAGTTACTTCTCTTATTGATAAACAAAGCAGGCAGATATCAAAAATATCACAGAAACAAAGAAACTAAGAAGTGCAGCATATGGTTCTTTCTTCTTTTTAATTGTCAGGCTTAACACATGTCAAGCAATTCTTTTTTTTGTTTGTTTGTTTGTTGTTAGAACTGGGGATTGAACTCAGGACCTTAGAACACACAAGACAAGCACTCAACCACGAAGTTACACCCACATCCTCAGCTCTAAGCAATTCATTTGTACTATGCCTTTTGCTCTTAGATTGGATTTATAGTTTTATTAATTTTAACCTCTAGTAGAGATAACATAAGCTTATTTACTAGTAAACCTAGGTAGGATAAAATATACACCTGCACTATACTTAATGACAGTCCTGAAGATATTTATGCTTATATTTTACCAAAGTTTTAAAACTAACTTTATTTAACAAAGATTATCATATATCATGTGAACTTTAAAAAGAACATTAGAGTCAGTTTCAGCATTTCTAAGAGTTTTTAAATACTTGATCTACATAAATGGTCATTTGTCTCTAAGTCAATTTGGCTAGAATTCCTTTAAAGAATTTTAAAAATTAATTTGGTAATACAATCCAGAGGTAGAAAAATATCACAAATGCCTAACAAATATACATACATACACAAACAGTCACAAAGATCTCAGAGCTTTCATTCTAAAATTTTAGCCACTAACCAGGTCAACTAATATAAAATTCACTAGTTTCAAAGAGAATAGCTGAATCCAAACTAGGTTTCTGGCAGATGGAACAAGTTAAAATTATCCAGTGAGATAACTAAAACTTTTTAGCTAATATTTATAGAAAAGACTTTTGAAGATTTTTCATTTTTTTCAGTTTCCATATAGTTCCTTTTTTCTCCTTTCTAATGATAGTCATCTCTCTGAAGTTTCTATTTCAAACAGATGACTGTCAGATCCTAGAGAAAGCAGGGTAAGAAATTTGCATCTCAAACATGCAGAGAAAAGATCCACATTTTCTGCAAGAAGGAGTTTTGGGGCATATTTGCCTATTATCAGAGGTCAATTTTATGAAAGCTATGAACTAAGTTTTAGGTGACTGACTGAGGAAATTTCTAGTGGCTGTCCTTCAGTCTATTTCCAATTAGACTTTTTCCATATAGCCTTAGGTATATGACTTTTGGGGGACTTTGAAATGCTTGAAAACAGAGGGCCTGAAGTTCAAGTGACTAAGGGGTTGGAGTGGGAAGGTAAGTCTGACAAAGGTAGACAGAGGTCTGGAGAAAGTAGACGTTTGAAGGAGGACATATCAAGGATTCAAGGTAACTGAATGGGAGATCAAAGGTGGCAAAAAGAGGAAAGAGAAACAGAAGCATATGGAAAGAAGAGATCTCATAGGAACTGAATTGTGCTGGTCTTATGCTCCATTAAAAAGGTTAATTAAAACCAAGCACGCTGGCACATGCCTGTAATCTCAGCGGCTCCACAGGCTGAGGCAGGAGGACAGGAGTTCAAAGTCAGTCTCAGCAACTTAGCAAAACTCAAAACTCAAAAAAAAAAAGAAAAGAAAAGAAAGAATAAAATAACGGCTGGGAATATGGCTCAGTGGTTAAGCCCTCCTTCTGGGTTCATTCCCGGTCCTCCCTATACTTCCCCCCAAAAAAAAGTCGAAGTTTCAACAAGAAGGAGATGGAAAGAGCTGGTGTAGCATACAATCATCAGGTGTTCAAGAGGAGGGTTCCCTCAAATGAGAAGTTTCTACAGGAGAACCATGACACAACAGAAAGAACAGAAAAGACTTCAAAATCATACAGTAAGAATATCTGACTATAAAGCTCTTTTAAAAAATTCTTTCAGAGTTACTGAGGACAAAATTGACCAATTTATACTGTGTGCATATACAAATATGTAGCAACAAACTTCACCATTATGTATAATCTACTAATAAAAAAAAAGAAGAAATTCTTTCAAATATTTAATTATTTGGTTTCAACCAGGACAAATTATAAATATTATTCCTGGCAGTATGGAACCCTTTTTTCCTTTTCCTTCTTTTAAACCAAAAGTCCTTATTGAATGATTCATATCCAAAACCAATAAGTTTTTTATGATTCAACCATGGATGTAAGAGGTAACCTCAAAAAAGGGCACACAAAAATATATCCTTCACAAGATCCAGAACCACACTCAAAGACAGCTGAAAGAAAGAAGACACAGATGTCCTCTCTCCCTGTAGAGCTGGCAACAGTCAGAATATTATCAGTGAAGTTGACTGCATGCCTGCCTGAAACTGACAGTTTGCACCCTGACAGGCAGAAAACCATGCTAAGCCCTCAAGACACAAAATGAGACAAACAGGAAGGTAATAGCTGTCACTGGAAAAGAAAGATCAATATTAATTGGGTATTCTAAAACCAAATTTATATCAAGTCACAATCCAAGCAAACATTTTTTTCCAGCTAATTTGAATTTGGAAAGAAAGGGACAGGAGAAATTTTTTCCTTCTTCTTTCAATAGGACTGATTGTTATAAACAGAATCAGGAGGTTTGACTTTGGTAAGACTTCTTACCTTTCCCTGGCTTATGCTGGTTGTCCCAGACTCTCATTTGCAGGCTCCAGAGCAAGTGGGGTATCTTAGTTGTCACACTGAGTTGCTAGAAACCACAGGGGAGAAAACATAATATATTTTCCTTACTGATGGCACAAGGTTCATGCTGAGGCTCCCACTACAAATGACAGGTTAAAAACAGAAAATTATACAAATTTATTTAACGTAAGTTTTTGTTTTTTGTTTTTGTGACATGGAGGCCTGGACAAAGCAGGGTGTGATCTAGTGGTAATAAACTTGGAGGAACTTAGCAAGGCCCGTTTGTTCAGATTCTTCTCTGTTCCTGTGTCTCAGAGATAAGGAGGTTCATTTCCCCTGGCTATAGGGAGGACACCTCTCATGTGAGGATCTTTTTTTCTTTTCTTTTCTTTTATTTTTTAAGCATATTAAGCAGATTTTATTTAAAAGTAGTAATAATACAGACTTCTCCTGGGAGGGAGAAGGGGCCATGGCTAATGTTCTAGAATCCCAAGAAGTGAGTGCATCCTACATCTTTTATAGGTTAAGGTCTCTTTTGTTCTCCAGTTCTCTGCCCCCTTATCTCACCTTCCTGCCTATGTGACTAGGCCTGGTTTTGCAGATGAGATGCATAAAGTGAGAAGTGAATGGGAAGGGGGAGTGCCAAAGTGATTCAGCCAGGCAAGAGCCCAGGGGGCATTAATTAGCAACTCCTTGCCTGCAGTCCTTGATAAGGGCAGGAAAATTTGGTAATCAGTGGGCTCCGGAGATCCTTGACATTCCATTCTCCCAGGGGCCGTCTCCAACTTCCAGAGGCAGATGGCTTTCATGACCTCCATTTCTTCAATTTGATCTGATCCCCTATTTCCACGCTAACTGCCTGTCCCCAATTCTGACTTTATTCCCCTCTTTTGTTTAGGAATTCATTACTCCTGTAAGGAAAGGGGACAATGACCTCTCTGACTGCCTCGCACTGGAAGAGGGGGTAGCATGGGGCATTTTGGAGTTCCCTTTTAAAAATTGGGTCAATCAAGGGGTCCAAGGTAGAAGTCTGGTCGGGGAAGAGCAGGTTGTAAAGTCATCTGGGTGACAGGGTGTGGTCCTCTAGCAAATAGAAGACATTAGCAACTCACGCTGCTGAAATTACACACCAAGGTTATCTCGGCAGTGGAGAACCAGGTGGGCAGTGGTCAGAGGGAACAGCACCACCTGGGTTAGCGGTGAGCCAGACTGGAGAGGGCCAGTGTGCCAGGCTTGCCGCTAGCCCAAGAGCATCCTTTTGGGACCTCTATCTCGTGACCTCTTCTCTTAAAATCAATGGCGAGTGCTGCCTGGAGTGAGTGGGTAAAGGATAGCGGTTTGTTGTTCTCCATGTCCCTGCCAGGATCCAGCATTGAAAGCACCCAGAAACCACTCCAGATGTGGGAACTCACGCAAGAGATTTTATTAAACAGACAGGTAGAGTATCTGCCCACAGGGTGAGAAAGAGAGAGAGAGAGAGTGTGTGTAAGAGTGAGGAGGAGAGAGAGACAAAGAATGGCAGTGGAACTATTCTTAAGTAGTAGAATTTCATGGGCTAATAACAATGGACCAATGACTGACTAGGATATTCACAGGCTGACAATCTGTACCAATGATTTGACTAGGAAGTTCACGGACTAGCAAACCAGGTTGTAAGATGCTGTGAGGGAGCGAAAATAGCAGCAAAATAGCAGATCTGATGCCAATATTTCTCCCTTTTTGTTTTTATAGATTCCGGGGATTGGATGATGTTCTTTCTTCTGTAGCTTCTTCCAGTTGGTTAGGAGTGAAAAGTCTCATTCCTGTTAAAAAAAAAAAAAAAAAAAAAAAAAAGAGGATTATGGAGGGCTTTAGGTGGGAGCAGAGATTTTGGAGCCTGTGGTGTCAATAGTGAATTGCAGGTCTCAGCTTTGGGTGTCAGGGGCTGGTAGTCTTGAAGGAGAAGCCATTGAATGACCTATTGGTTGGTGAACTTGTGTGTGTCTGCCAGCTCCAGAACTTGTGCATCTGATCTTGTAGGAACTTCTGTAGGCAATTTAGCAGGCATGGTCTGTAGATCTTAAAACAACCAAAAATTTCTGACTCTGGCAGTTTCTCTTGATAGTTATCAGGCACTTCTGCCTAAGAATCTATTTTGTAGCCTCCAATCTTACTTATTCTTGGGGTTAACACAAGTGTAGGTCTTAGGTTCCAATAAAGGAACTATTGTCTTTCCTTTTAAACCCAGTTATGACTGTATTTTGGTTAGAACTGTTTTTGCTAGGTGTTCAAGACCAAGCTGATCAAATTGACCTTGTTTCTAACTGCTGTTAAGGATCAGCTGAATTCCCACAGGGATTACTCATGGAGAACTTGAGCATAGCTTCTTAGCTCCTTTAGTGCCATTTGCTAGGTAGGGTCTCCTTGATGAGGTAGCTTCCTTTGGAAACTTCAGTGATGTCTCCCTTTTTCAATGACCCTCCTCTTTGCAGCAGTTGCACTGATGGGCTTCTCATCCTCTAGTGGTCTCATCAATCTCCCTTATCAGGAAGTCATGTGGCCCAGAGTTGCAAAACTCCTTAGAGAAGCTCTCCCATTCTCTGGGTTCAGGCTAACTCAGAGGGCAGGAGCCAAATACTGGTTTTCTTGGCCCTTTTGTGTTAATCTTGATCTTAAACTTGATCTTAAACATCCAGCAAGCCAGTCTCACCAGTCATAAAGTAAGAGGACTGGGATTTAACTCTAATGTTTATGACTTTACAGTCATTTACCCCCTTTTATTTAATTGGAGTCTATATTATCTGTCCATTACGTGATGGCTTATTATCTCAAATTAATTTAGGTTGTTTGTTCTTGAAGTAGTACTTTTGCAAAACATTAATCAGGCAACAGTTATAGAGTTTACAAGGAAGATAAAAAATGGAATTAACAAAAATAAAACATTTAGTTTGTGTAATACCTATCTTGAATTTTGGCTGAGCTACACGTTATATCCTCTGTTTGAGATCACAGTAATTTTACAACAACAACAAAAACAATCTTTTAAATATAACTTTAAACAAGCTAAAGTCTGGGTTATTTTGGAGCCATTCTGACATGCAGCAGTGTGGGAGGCAGAGCCTTATTTCAGGTAAGGTGAGGCTCTTTACAAATATTAGGTAAAGTGTTCTAAGAGATCCTGTTATCAAACATTAAATAATATAAAAAAATCCCCGATACTATTCTTATTGACACAAAGAGGGGCTAGAGTCAAGAGAAGGTTTGAACATAGGGACTGACTTATATTGGGGTCAGACTGTGTTGCAATAGAAAATGAGCCTGCGAGTTTTAAGATCTGGAGTCAAATGGAGAGACTGAATGTTTTTGAGGAGACAGCCAAGGGGTTGGGGGCCACAGAGAAATTTAGATTGGGCAGAGTCTATGGCTAAGAGTTCTCAAGAGCCCAGAGAAGGGAAAAAGAAGAGGAAGGGGTGTCCCCACAACCTCTCTGATTTCTCACGTAGGAGCAGATCATCAGTTAGGGTCATCACCATCCCTGACAGTTCTGCAGCCAAAGCCAAGGCAGACCCTGACCCAGTGCTGGAGTTTGGAGAGAAAGAGAGAGAGAGAGAGAGAGAGAGAGAGAGAGAGAGAGAGAACTCAGGGCCACCATAGAAGAGCTCTGTGGACTCACTGCCAGTAGAGGGAAGGCTATCCAGAGTCAAATTCTGTGGTGGACAAGGAGGTCGGCAACAGCAAGAGGCAGAAACACCCCATGGTGGATATTGGCCAGGGAGGAGGGGACATGGTCAAGGCAGCTTGGATCCCCATGAGGGGAGAGCCAGCAGGTAATAACCATGGATCCCAACCCAGGTTTCATCACAGAAAGAATTTCCTACCCAGAAACATTTTCTTCTCTCTTCTACTAAATATATTTTTGTACCTAGATGTTGACCCCTTTTTGTTCACATTCTGAAACAACTCTTATGAAATTTCTGAATTTAGATAAATTACTCCATTTTAATAAGATGAAATATTTTGTTACATACAGTACTCTATTTGAAACACAGTTGAAATTTTTGGATCTCTTTGTATATAGAATTATACCTGCTAGGACTTAAGTCTTAGTAACTTTGTTTTTAGTGATGACACAATGCAATATTAAACCCCTTTTAATTACCAATCAATGAAAACACCAATAATGTTTAAGTATGTTACTCCATGGAATTTAAGGAGTTAAGAGTACTCAATGTTATTTAACAGTTAGCATTTTAACTTTGTAAATTAATCAGATGTCTCTAACAAACACATTTGAGTAATCCCATACATGTCAAATCTACTGATTTTACTGTAAAAACCAAGATATCAGACAAATGCACTGTAGAGTATCTGCCATCTCTTTCCTGTGGGAGAAAAGTCCTAGAAACAATTGATAGGGGGTGATTTCAAGATGGCGGACTAGAGGGTGGCTGCATTTCATGCTGCTCCAGGACTCAGGATTCAAAAGAGAAGATAGTGAGAGACTTGGGACCAACTCAAAGCCGCCGGGTGAGTCTCACCCATTGGGGAGGCGTCCCGGATGGGGCGGTAGTCCCGGAACACAGGGAACTTTGTGAAGTAGAGTTGCCCAATGAGACACCCCTCCCCCTGCTGGAGCAGTGAACACGGACAACTGGGAGCTTTGTACAGGAGGCCGCTCAGCACAGCGCTTGGTTTCGGAGCAAACTGCTGGGGATCCGGCGGCTGCTGAGAGGAGGAGCTGTGTGGCGAGTTGTTTGGACTCAGAGCAGCCGCTCCTGAACACCTGGGCCTGCCCGGAGGAGGAGGAGGAGGAGGAGCGCGGCGGGTCACTTAGACTCGGAGAGACTGCACCAGAGCTACAGGCTGTTGCCAGAGGAGGAGCTGCACGGTGAGCTGTTCAGACTCAGAGCAACCACTCCTGAACACCGGGGGGCTGCCCGGAGGAAGAGGAGGAGCGGGTAGCTTGGACTAGGAGTGACTGTATCACAGCTCCGGGTGACTGCTCAGAGGAGGAGGTGAGTGGTGAGTTGTTTGGGCTCAAAGCGACCGCTCCTGAACACCGGGGTCCTGCCGGGAGGAGGAGCACGGTGGGTTGCTTGGTCTCAGAGCGACCACTCCTGAACACCCGGGGGGCTACCCAGAGGAGGAGGAGGAACAGGGTGGGTCACTTGGACTCGGAGTGACTGCCTAGGGCTACAGGCCATTGGCGGGAGGAGGAGACGTGAAGTGAGTTGCTTGGACTCCTAGTGACTGCGTCGGAACACCGGGCAGCTGTCCGGAGGAAGAGGCATGTGGCAGGTCACTGGGACTTGGAGCAACTGTACGGGGCTCCAGGTGACTCCTCAGGGAGGGGCCGCATAGCCAGGCGATTAGGTGCAGAGCAGGGTCCCAGGACCTAGGCGGCTTCTTGGTGGAAGAGCCGCACAGAGACACGCTTAGGGCGGAGCGAAGTTTCCAGGACTGCAGGCAGATTCTCTGAGGAGAGGCAGCCTAAGGAGACTTGTCTGCGAAGGGTGAGGCTCCCAGGCCCAGGAGGTAGGTCCGAGTCCCTGGGAATGTTGCAGAGGAAGGCAGCCCAGCCCAGGCAGTAGTGGTAGATTGAGGGGAACCTCTAGGAGGGGAACTGACCAGCGAGAACTCCCCACCGGGTGAGTCTTCCCTGCCGAGTGAGGTTTTGCCACAAGGATGGTAAAACCAGACACACAGGCCCAAACAGGCCTTGCCTCAGCCTGCAGCCTAGTTCCCCTTTGGATGACCATTGGTCAACAAGTGGAGGCACCTCTGCCCACTATCAGAGAATATACCCCACCTGAAGGTCACCACCCCTAGAGAGGCAGCTTCCTTGTGGAGCACCGCATTATCAACTTCCTCCAAGACTTCAGGCTATTGAAGGATAAGAGGGGACATACTAGAAATCTTCAAGGACATTATAAGTCAATAGAGGAAATCTGCAATGTATTAGCGGTCCACTGATACCTGAACAATATGAGAAAACAAGGGAAGAAAATGCCCCAAACAAATGTTAGATGTTTCATCAATAAAATCCAACGACAGCATGGCAGAAGAAATGACAGAAAGGGAGTTCAAAATGTACATAATTAAAATGATCAGGGAAGCAAACGATGAGATGAAAGAGCAAATGCAGGCATTGAATGATGAGATGAAAGAGCAAATGCAGGCAATGAATGATCGCACCAATCGACAGTTAAAAGAGCAAATACAGGAAGCAAAAGACCATTTCAATAAAGAGTTAGAGATAATGAAAAAAAAAAACAAACAGAAATCCTTGAAATGAAGGAAACAATAAACCAAATTAAGAACTCCATAGAAAGCATAACCAATAGGACAGGACACCTGGAAGACAGAACTTCAGATATTGAAGACAAAATATTTAACCTTGAAAACAAAGTTGAACAAACAGAGAAGATGGTAAGAAATCATGAAGAGAATTCCAAGAACTATGAGATATCATGAAAAGGCAAAATTTAAGAATTATTGGGATTGAGGAAGGCTTAGAGAAACAAACCAAAGGAATGAACAATCTATTCAATGAAATAATATCAGAAAATTTCCCAAATCTGAAGAATGAAATGGAAAATCAAGTTCAAGAGGCTTATAGGACTCTAAATACACAAAATTACAACAGACCCACACCAAGGCACATTATAATGAAAATACCTAACATACAAAATAAAGACAGAATTTTAAAGGCTGTGAGAGAAAAGAACCAAATTACATTCAGGGGGAAACCAATACGGATATCAGCAGATTTTTCAATCCAGACCCTAAAAGCTAGAAGGGCCTGGAACAACATTTTTCAAGCCCCGAAAGAAAATGGATGCCAACCAAGAATCTTATACCCAGCAAAACTTACCTTCAAATTTGACGATGAAATAAAATCATTCCATGATAAACAAAAGCTAAAAGAATTTACAAAAAGAAAGCCAGCATTACAGAACATTCTCAGCAAAATATTTCATGAGGAAGAGATAAAAAACAAAGAAGCAAATCAGCAAAGGGAAGAATTATCCTAAAGGAATTATCAAATAAAAGAGGAACCAAGTTGTGTCAAAAAAATAAATAAATAAATAAAATTTAAAAAATGAACCAAATGACTGGGAATACAAATCATATCTCAATAATAACCCTGAATATTAATGACCTGAATTCATCAATCAAAAGACATAGACTGGCAGATTGGATTAAAAAGAAAGATCCAACAATATGTTGCCTGCAAGAGACTCACCTCATAGAAAGAGATACCCATAGACTAAAGGTGAAAGGATGGGGAAAAACATACCATGCACATGGACTCAGCAAAAAAGCTGGAGTATCCATCCTCATTTCAGATAATGTGGACTTCAAGCCAAAGTTAGTCAGAAGGGATAAAGAAGGACATTTCATAATGCTTAAGGGAAGAATAAATCAGCAAGATATAACAATCATAAACATCTATGCCCCAAACAGTGGCTCATCCATGTATGTCAAACAAATCCTTCTCAATATCAGAAACCAAATAGACCATAATACAATAATACTAGGTGATTTTAACATGCCTCTCTCACCTCTGGACAGATCTTCCAAACAAAAATTGAACAAAGAAACCATAGATCTCAATAACACAATCAATAATTTAGACTTAACAGACATTTATAGAATATACATTCCAACCAAGAGCGAATACACTTTCTTCTCAGCAGCACATGGATCCTTCTCTAAAATAGACCATATATTATGCCACAAAGCTAATGTTAGCAAATACAAGAAGATAGAGACACTACCTTGTATTCTATCAGATCATAATGGATTAAAGTTAGAAATAAATGAAAGAGTAAAAAACAGAAACTACTCCAACACCTGGAGATTAAACAACATGCTATTATATGATGAATGGATAACAGAAGATATTAGGAAGGAAATTAAAAAATTCTTAGAGGTAAATGAGAACAAAGAAACATATCAAAATCTCTGGGACACTATGAAAGCAGTACTTAGAGGAAAATTTATTTCATGGAGCGCATTCAATAAAAGAAGTAAAACTCAACAAATAAACTACCTAACACTACAGCTCAAAGCCCTAGAAAAAGAAGAACAGACCAACACCAAAAGTAGTAGAAGACAGGAAATAGTTAAACTCAGAGCTGAAATCAACAAAATTGAAACAAAAGAAACAATACAAAAAATTGACAAAATAAATAATTGGTTCTTCAAAAAATAAAAAAAAATTGATAAACCTTTAGCCACACTAACAAAGAGAAGACGAGAGAAAACCCAAATGACTAAAATTCGGAATGAACAAGGAAATATCACAACAGACAGACACGATTGAAATACAAAACATAATTAGAAGCTATTTTGAAAATCTATACTCCAACAAAGTAGAACATTTTGAAGACATCAACAGGTTTCTAGAGACATATGAATTGCCTAAACTGAACGAGGAGGACATACACAATTTAAATAGACCAATTTCAAGTAATGAAAGAGAAGAAGTCATCAAAAGCCTACCAACAAAGAAAAGTCCACGACCAGATGGGTTCTCAGCCAAGTTTTACAAAACCTTTAAAGAAGAGCTCATTCCAATACTTCTGAAAATATTCCATGAAATAGAAGAGGAGGGAACCCTCCCAAACTCATTCTATGAAACCAATATTACCCTGATACCTAAACCAGACAGAGACACATCGAGGAAAGAAAATTTCAGACCAACATCCTTAATGAACATCGACGCAAAAATTCTCAACAAAATTTTAGCAAATCGCATACAAAAACATATTAAAAAGATAGTGCACCACGATCAAGTGGGTTTTATCCCAGGGATGCAAGGTTGGTTCAACATCAGGAAATCAATAAATGTCATTCACCATATCAATAGACTTAAAGTCAAGAATCACAGATTATTTCAATAGATGCAGAAAAAGCATTTGATAAAATACAGCATCCCTTCATGCTCAAAACACTAGAAAAAATTGGGATAGTGGGAACATTCCTTAACATTGTAAAGGCCATCTATGCTAAGCCCATGGCTAATATCATTCTAAATGGTGAAAAACTGAAAGCATTCCCCCTAAAAACTGGAACAAGGCAGGGATGCCCTCTTTCACCACTTCTATTCAATATCGTCCTTGAGACTCTAGCCAGAACAATTAGACAGACCAAAGAAATTAAAGGGATACGAATAGGAAAAGACGAACTCAAACTATCCCTATTTGCTGATGATATGATTATATACTTAGAGGAACCAGGAAATTCCACCAGAAAACATTTAGAACTCATAAGTGAATTCAGTAAAGTAGCTGGATATAAGATTAATGCACATAAATCTAATGCATTTTTATACATAAGTGATGAATCTTCAGAACGAGAAATTAGGAAAACGAACCCATTCACAATAGCATCAAAAAAAATAAAATACTTGGGAATCAATCTCACAAAAGAGATGAAAGACCTCTACAATGAGAACTACAGAACACTAAAGAAAGAAATTAAAGAAAACCTTACAAGATGGAAAGATCTCCCATGTTTTTGGATAGGAAGAATTAATATTGTCAAAATGGCCATACTACCAAAAGTGCTATACAGATTCAATGCAATTCCAATTAAAATCCCAATGACATACCTTACAGAGAAGAGCAAGCAATTATGAAATTCATCTGGAAGAATAAGAGACCCAGAATAGCTAAAGCAATCCTTAGCAGAAAGAGTGAAGAAGGGGGTATCGCAATACCAGATCTTCAACTCTACTACAAAGCAATAGTAACAAAAACGGCACGGTATTGGTACCAAAATAGAAAGGTGGATCAATGGTACAGAATAGAGGACATGGACACAAACCCAAATAAATACAATTTTCTCATACTAGACAAAGGGGCCAAAAATATGCAATGGAGAAAAGGTAGCCTCTTCAACAAATGGTGCTGGGCAAATTGGAAATCCACATGGAACAGAATGAAACTAAACCCATATCTCTCACCATGCACGAAATTAAACTCAAAATGGATTAAGGACCTCGGAATCAGACCAGAGACCCTGCATGTTATAGAAGAAAAAGTAGGTTCCGATCTTCAACATGTCGGCTTAGGACCAGATTCCTCAACAGGACTCCCATAGCACAAGAAATAAAAGCAAGAATCAATAACTGGGATAGATTCAAACTAAAAAACTTTCTCTCAGCAAAGGAAACTATCAGAATGCGAAGAAAGAGCCCTCAGAGTGGGAGAAAATCTTTGCCAATCATACTTCAGATAGAGCACTAATCTCCAGAATCTATAAAGAACTCAAAAACTCTACCCCAAGAATGCCAATAATCCAGTCGACAAATGGGCTAAGGAAATGAATGGACACTTCACAGAAGAAGATCTACAAGCAATCAACAAACATATGGAAAAATGTTCAACATCTCTAGTAATAAGAGAAATGCAAATCAAAACCACCTTAAGATTCCATCTCACCCCAATTAGAATGGCGATTATCAAGAATACAAGCAACAACAGGTGTTGGCGAGGATGTGGGGAGAAAGGTACACTCATACATTGCTGGTGGGGCTGCAAATTAGTGCAGGCACTTTGGAAAGCAGTGTGGAGATTCCTTAGAAAACTTGGAATGGAACCACCATTTGACCCAGCTATCCCACTTCTTGGCCTATACCCAAAGGACTTAAAATCAGCATACTACAGAGATACAGCCACATCAATGTTCATAGCTGCTCAATTCACAATAACCAGATTGTGGAACCAACCTAGATGTCCTTCAATTGGTGAATGGATAAAGAAACTGTGGTATATATATACAATGGAATATTACTCAGCCATAAAGAATGATAAAATTATGGCATTTGCAGGCAAATGGATGAAATTGGAGAATATCATGCTAAGTGAGATAAGCCAATCTCAAAAAACCAATGGACGAATGATATCGCTGATAAGTGGATGATGACACATAATGGGGAGTGGGAGGGGTTAGTGTTAGGGTTAGAGTTAGGGTTAGGGAGGGGGACAAGAATGGAGGAAAGAAGGACTGTATAGAGGGAAAAGAGGAGTGGGAGGGGTGGGAGGAAGAGAAAAAATAACAGAATGAATCAAACAACATTACCCTATGTAAATTTATGATTACACAAATGGTATGCCTTTACGCCATGTACCAACAGAGAAACAACATGTATCCCATTTGTTTACAATAAAAAAAAGAAACAATTGATATTAGACATTTTATACATATCAGCATTTTATTAATTTGACCACCTAAAGACTTGTGAGGTAAGTAATTTTAAAGACATTTTACCTTCATTTGTTTACCCAATTTTAAATTGACCCTTTTTAAATCATGTGAATTAAAGATATCTGGATCCATTTTTAAATTTTGACTTATGAGCCCTATATTTGGATGCACATATATAGACAGACAACATGATAACAGACAACAGGATATACACATAATACAAAAGCAAAGGCCTTGTAGCATTTTATAGGTGAATCTCCATTGCAAAGTAACAGATGTTCAAAAATAACTCTAGAGTTGAATAAAAATAGAACTGATCAAAAAACCATTAACCTAGGTATTTAGGATCAAAATTGTGAGCTCAAAAAATATAGCATTTAAGAAAAACAAGGGACTGGGATTGTGGTTCAGTGGTAGAGTGCTTGTCTAGCATGTGTGAGGCACTGGGTTTGATTCTCAGCACCACATACAAATAATTAAATTAAGATTCATCAACAACTAATAAAAATGCTTTAAAAAAAGAAAAAAAAAGAGTCCTAGGAGAGAAGATGATAATGACCATTAATTATTTTAGTAAAATAACATGAGAGCATGAGAAAGAGAAAGGCAGAGAGACGGAGGGAGAGAGAGAGAGAGAGAGAGAGAGAGAGAGAGAGAGAGAGAGAGAGGGAGAGAAAGGAAGGAAGGAAGGAAGGAAGGAAGGAAGGAAGGAAGGAAAGGGAGAGGGAGAGGGAGAGGGAGAGGGAGAGAGAGAGAGAGAGAGAAAGTTCAGGTTTGCAGAAAGAACAAAGATCCCAAGAAAGAGAAAACTTGAATGTAGGGAAATCTCTTTCCATTTCCCTGAGCGCTCTCAGAAATTAAAAAGATCCTTACAAATGTTGGGATCTAAAGTGCCATTTGGTTTGAGGTCCAGGGTGAGGCAGAGGGACTCTTAAATTAACTAACAGGCAACCCAGGGGATTATGGGTGGGGATTGAGAGTGAGCTGCTCATTGCAAGAAAGGAATTGGCGAATATAGAGGTGAGGTGTTTCTTGGCCCCAGGGTATCACTCGAGCAAAAGACAAGTTATCCAGGGAGTCGTCACCACCACCAGATAAACATTGAAGCTAAGCCTGTAGGGGTACCTGGGTGCCCAACGCCGGGCTTTTGTAGAGACAAAAATGTTGTAAAGAGAACCCAGGACTGGAATAGGTCTCACAGGAGGCACTCCTCTTAGGAAAGAGTCCCCTGTCAGCCCAAAGCTCTCACCCAGCAATCAGAATAGGGATTTAGCCGTAGTTGCAGGAACAGTGGCTGGGGGTTCCCCCCACCAGTGGAGAGCCTTGGGGTTGCTGGATGCTCAATGGTCATTTCCAGGTAACCAAAACCCAGGGGAGAAGCCACTTACCAAATGAGGCCAGTGTCTGGATGTGGAGGAGAGCATCCAGTTGAATGGAAGGTGAGAACAGCTTCTCAGGGTCTGGGGTGACCGATGGGATTCCACCTGCCTAAGTGGCAGTAGAAGACCCCATCCGAGTCACAGCACCAATGAAAGTACCCAGAAACCACTCCAGACGCAGGAATTCAGCAAGAGATTTTATTAAGTGGACAGGCAGAGTGTCTGCCCACAGGGTGAGAGAGAGAGAGAGAGAGAGAGAGAGAGAGAGAGAGAGGAGGAGAGAGAGAATGGAGGTGGAGCTATTCTTAAGTAGTGGAAATTTGTGGGCTAATAATAATGGACCAATGACTGACTAGGATGTTTGAAGGCTAACCATCTGGACGAATGACTGACTAGGAAGTCCGCGGGTTAGCAATCTAGGTTGTAAAATGGTGTGGGAGAGGAAGAATAATGGCAGCAGCAAAATAGCAGATCTGATGCCAATAAGCATGACTTTTGTTTTTTATGCCAATGCATTGAATTGACTTTGTCCCCTGTAGCCACATGAACCAGTAACATATTCATATCAACCAACTCTTGTGGGAACAATAAGTTGATATGAACAAGACACATTACATGAATTTTTGTGCTAATGAGCTTTGGGAAGCTGATAGGATTTTCTGTTTGTTTTTTTCATTTTTGCTGTTTTAATAATAAGTTGAATTCCACCTATTATTCCACCTATTGCACCTATTCCATGCAGCTCATATATGCTAAAGAATCTAATAATAAGGATATGTAATGCCACAAAATTTAAAAAAGAAAAAAAAGGAGAAAGAAAGTCATCAGAAAAGATATAAATATGCATTTTGGGGACAGTCACTTTTTTTCTTTTTTTGGTACTGAGACATTGGACCCAGGGGTGCTGTACCACTGAGTTACATCTCCAACCTATTTCATTATTTATTTATTTATAAGTTGCCTATGACCTCACTAAATTACTAACCTCCAATTTGCAATCCTCCTGCCTCAGTCTTCTGAATTACTGGAATTACAGGCTTGTGTTACTGGGCCCCACCACTTGTACCTTTTTGTAGCTGTCAAGAAATCAATACAGAATTCAAGAAATTGGACCTGTGTTGTAGGGGTGCCAGGCTAGCTCAGGTGCAGGTAAGGGCCACAGAGTCAAGACCCAGACTCCGCGAGTTGGGTAAAAGCAGGCTTGTGGTGAGCAGCCTGCAAACTCATTTATTGCAGGAATAACCATACATTTTATAGACTTTTTCCCAATCACAATGTGCCATGGGGGATCAGACCACCAGACCCCTATACAGGTTCCCTTGTTAACACTAGGTCAATTTGGGGGCAGTTGTTTACTTTCCTAAGTGGCCAGAGCGAAATGCTCCTCTCCGAAGGTCTTCCTGACAGGCGTGAATGTGTGAAGGCTTTCCTTTTGCACACTTGAGATGTTCACTGCTGCTAGCCAAGACAGGACTTCTCCCAACACTGTGCATTATCCTGTGTGTCTTGTTTACTTAAATATCCAAAGTTCTGTTACTCTCAAACAAATTAAATATCCAAAGTATTTCTAGGATCAACTTCTATATTCTTATAGGAAATGGCTATTGTCTTCCCATTTGAGACAAAAATTATTGGTGGATTATAATTATGCATGATAGGGAGATTCATTATGCCATATTCATACATGCACATCATTTGATCAACCTCATTGCCCAACACCTTCCTTTTCCTCCCCTCTTTCTTCCCCTTGATCTGCTCTACCTATCTCCCTGCTATTATTATTGTTATTTTAATAAAATTTACCAAATTATGCTGTTTTCTCTTTTTAAAATATACATGTTTATATATAAAAGACAATCTTGAGTGTTTTCTTAACTTCTTTGAACCTTACCTCATGTGAAAAGTGATTGAAGCAGATTATCTGGTTTGGTGGGCCAAAATAATGTAAATTGAAAGGAGTTTTTTCATAAATACCTGAAAAATCTATGTGGGGAGAGGAGTATTGAAGTATCATCTTAATTATATTCAAACAAAAATCAAGAGATTTAAACCTTTTTTTAATTAGTTGTTGATGAACCTTTATTTATTTGTATGTGGTGCTGAGGATCGAACCCAGTACTTCACACATGCTAAGCAAGCACCCTACCACAAAGCCACAACCACAGCTCCAAGCTTTAACCTTTGAATAAAAACAGAATGAAGCTTTTGTATTTTGGAAATAAAAGAACTTTCCAAGAACTCGGAGCATCACATTTAGAAAATAATTTGCCCTTGTGTATTAGATTTCTTGGTTTCCAGGAAAGGTTGAGGCTGATTTCCAAAATATTAATCCCCCCAAGATTAGTGTTCTTAGGAAACCTTAATGTTTCTTTTTAGGGTTTTTTTGTATTTTCATTTTGGTTTTTGGTTTTTTGGGTTTTTTTCTATACAAACTCTTACATGAAGCAGTCCTTTATCTACAGTTCACTTGTTGTTACCATCCTGCCTCCATGACTGTTTAAAATTCAAATGACTAACTGAAGCAGCATTTATTTTTGAAAAAGTTTGCATTGTCTGTCCCCTCCCACTAAGAACATATTTACTCTATTACATTAAAGCCTAGCTGCAGTTTTCTTCCTGGTCAATACCAAGAATAGCATGGGTTGGTGAAAAGACTAATGGGCTTGGCCACAAAAATATTATAAGACCCTTAGTATATCTTTCAATATTTGTCACCTATTGATTGTTGGTCAACATTATATCCCAGTGTCTGTTTTTCTTTCATTTATCCATGTAAATAGGCCAAATTCAACTGGAAATTTTAAGCAAGAAACACTTTGAATTGTCACCAATAACATGACAAACTACTTTTCAATAGTATCAAGATGACTTTATATGCCAGAAAAAGTTCCAACTATCCAAGACTAATAAATTTATATTTTTAAATACACTACAGGTTCTTAATCCCCCAAACAAAATAAGTACCTGTGTGTAGGCAAGAGCAAGGGATCCAAAACCCTTTATTTTTGTTTCCCAACGACTGTGAATATTGGTTAATCTAATGTTACTCCCAAAGTTTGAACCTGGACTGCCCACCCACAACTCAGCTGAGTAATTCTGCCCAGATCTTGATTTCCTTACAAAGCGAGGAAAGAGAGAAGCTAAAGAAAATCTAGCAGATCCTAAGGAAGCAAACAGGTGAAGTTTGCTTTCTAGTTTTGTCAGATATGCAGAATGTATACATTTGTATATGTAGAAAAGTTTCAAGCATCTTTACTTAGAGCCGTTCTGTATCTGATCACTTGTTAAAGTAATGTTTATCTACACTCAGATTCACTTTTTTATCTGATAGAATAAAATAAATGTTATAATATAATCAAGACTTCGTATTTAAGAGGTAAAAGAATCAGTGCTGATGGTAGTGTCTGATTTGTTACATGTTTCAGAATCTTAGATTTTATTTCTGATAATAAGATTTAAATAACAAGGAATGTCATTTAATTTTATGATTGTGTGAATATTTCTTTCTTGGTATTGGGTATCTTGGTATTGGGTATTGGTATTAAGAGGCACTTAATTTCTGAGCCACAACCCCAGTCCTGTTTTGTATTTTATTTAGAGACAGGGTCTCACCAAGTTGCCTATGTAAGCAAAAATAACCAAAAACGGGAGCAGACCTGGGATCAGCAAGTTATCTTTATTAAGCTGTGATGTAATGGCACATTTTCAGGGGAGAAGATGGTGACTGACTACAAGAGGGGTCTGTGTTTTATAGGCCTTATTGGGAGTTAATCATAGCAGAATGTTCAGTGTGACTTAATAGTCTGAGACTTAGGACATACCAGCTGGGCAGTCAGGAAACTGTGCAGGTCCAAAGCCTAAATCAGGAAAACAGCTGTAAAAGCTCAAAACCCATTGATACTGGGATGAAAGTCCAGAGCCCAAGGACCAATTGTTTGCCTCCCCCCACCCCCAGATCACACTGTCCTCTTTTTCTCCCTGGGGGCTGACATTCCTTTTCTTGGGGCATGTTATTTTTCATATCCTTAGAGCCTTGCTGAATTGCTGAGGCTGGCTTTGAACTTGCAATCCTCCTGTCTCAGCCTCCCAAGCTGCTGGGATTACAGGCATATACCACTGTGCTGGGCTGATTATGTGATTTGTACACAGGTTTAATCACATATTATATATCTCAAAACATTTTTAAAAGTAGGTTCACTGGCTCAGTAATTTTTGGAAATACAAATTACTGATATCTCTAATTATCAGCCATCATCTAAAAAAGAAGTTCACATAAAAACAGCATTAATATTAGAAGAGGGAAAAGGCTAAAAATATTCACAAAAACTATAGGGAGGACAGAGATGTAAATATCTGGGGTATTAAGAAGTGTCAGAATAATGCAAATCATTTTACTTTATTTTTGTTACATTTTTTATATTGCAGGTTCCATGGTAAATAAAAGCCTTTGAACATGATCACTTCTAACTCATAGTGTGCCTTCTTCAGACAAATGCCACCAGGCAAGCCTTTAAAGTAGCCATTGCTCAACTTCCTTGAACAGAAGCACTTTCATCTCTTCATTGTAGCCTAAAGCTTTTTTTTTAAAAAAAGACCTCATTTATGCAAAGATTCAAACCAGGTAAGATTAGTCTGATGATATGAGCCAGGATTATGTTCATGTTTGATGAATGAGCAGACGCTAACTGCTAGTAGGCAAAAGTAAGACTTCTGGTGTGCTGGTCATGGGTGCAGATTGTTCACTCTCTGGTGTCTACCATTCGCCATTTGCCTGCCTCTTGCCTGTCCACCGCCTGTCTTTCACCTAACCATCACCCACTGCCCAAGGTTCACCTCCCAATCATCTGACAGCAGCCAGCAGACTGACCGCAGACCACCAGTGGAGTGCCAGCTGCCTGCTGTTGCCTGGAATTTCACTGTCACAGTACCTGCAGGACCCCTCAGCCCAACCAACCACTCCCTGCCTCCGGTGCCCTCAGACCAACTGATTGCTCCCAGCCACCAGGACCCCCAGACCAACTGACTGTGCCCTACCACCAGGACCCCCAGACCGACTGCACCCCACATTCAGGATCCTGCAACCAGACTGAACACACCCCACCTCCAGGACCCCTGCCCAACCAATCACACCCCGTCTCCAGGACCTCCAGCTGACCATGCCCACACCCCGAGCTGCAGCTCCCCATTTGCCAACACATTTGGAAGCCAGAGCAGCCATCTTTGATAATCCTGGAAGCCATATCTCCCATCAATAGATGGGGCACATCTCATCCTGAGATGCCTGCTGGAGACTGGAAGCTCATTGTCAGTTAGCTCTCATACATCAGGCTACTGAAGACTGGGTGGTTTGAATACTATATGATTGTTATAGTGTAAATGTTTTTTCTCCTTATTGAAAAATTTTGAGTTTTTATTTCTTTACTTTTCTCATTCTCTTCATTTGTTTACCTGTTTCCTCAGAGTTTCTTTCTCCCTTTTCACATGTAATAACCAACTTCATTTGATTACACTATCACTCTTTCTATGATCTAGAACTTCTATATATTCTTTTCTTATCCCATTAACAGCTACAACCTACACCCCTCCCCATCCTCTTTGTCCTCCATTAGAACCTGCAGACCTTATTGCAAATATATTTGTTATACTGAAGATAATACTCAAACTCATTCTGTTTATTATGACAACATTATTAATGTCCTCATAGGGGCCATTTAGTTTAGGGTTGCATATTGTCTGAACTGGGCCCTGCTAATATTTCCCCCTTAAAGAAAAGGTTTTGGAAACCTGTAGGGTCACTATAAGCCTATAGGAGGGAAACTGCAATACCCCAGATCTGCACTGCAAGAGGGGAAGAGTCATGAACAACATGAAAAAGCAAGGGAAGAAGATGATCCAAACAAACCTAGATTCTATATTAATAGAATCCAGTGATAGTATGGTAGAAGTAATATCAGAAAAGGAGTTCAGATTACACATAATTAAAATGATCCTGGAACCAAAGGATGAGATAAGAGAGCAAATGCAGGCAATGAATGATCACACCAATAAGCAGTTGAAAGAGCAACTGCAGGAAGCAAAAGATCATTTCAACAAAGAGATAGAGATTGTAAAATAAAGAAAAAAAAAAAAAACAGAAATCCTTGAAATGAAGGAAACAATAAACCAAATAAAAAACTCAATGGAAAGCATCACCAAAAGACTAGACCACTTGGAAGACAGAACCTCAGACAATGAAGATAAAATATTTAATCTTGAAAATAAAGTTGCCCAAACAGAGAAGATGGTAAGAAATCATAAAGATAACCTCTAAGAACTATGGGACATCATGAAAAGACCAAATTTAAGAATTATCAGGATTGAGGAAAGCACAGAGATACAAACCAAAGGAATGAACAACCTATTCAATGAAATAATATCAGCAAATTTCCCAAACCTGAAGAATGAAATCGAAAATCAAATACAAGAGGCTTACAGGACCCCAAATACACAAAATTACAACAGATCCACACCAAGGCACAATATAATGAAAATGTCTAACATTCAAAATAAAGATAGGATTTTGAAGGCTGTGAGAGAAAAGTATCAGATTTCATATAGGGGAAAACCAATACAGATATCAGCAGATTTCTCAACCCAGACTCTAAAAGCTAGAAGGGCCTGGAACAACATATTTCAAGCTCTGAAAGAACATGGTTGCCAACCAAGAATCCTATCCCCAGCAAAAGTAACCTTCAGATTTGAAAAGGAAATAAAATCCTTCCATGATAAACAAAAGTTAAAAGAATTTACAAATAGAAAGCCTGTGCTACAGAATATTCTCAACAAAATATTCCATGAGGAGGCAATGAAAAACAACAATGTAGGTCAGCAAAGGGAGGAAATACCTTAAAGGAAAAATCATTCAAAAGAGAAATTAAATCAAGTTAAAAACCAAAAGTAAGCCCAAATGACTGGGAATACAAATCATATCTCAACAATAACCATGAATGTTAATGGCCTAAACTCATCAATCAAAAGGCATAGATTGGCAGAATGAATTAAAAAGAAAGACCCAACAATATGCTACCTTCAAGAGACTCATCTCATAGAAAAAGACATCCACAGACGAAAGGTGAAAGGATGGGAAGAAACCTACCATGCACATGGATTCAGTGAAAAAGCGGGGGTTTCCATCCTCATTTCAGATAAAGTGGACTTCAAGCCAAAGTTAGAAGGGATAAAGAAGGACATTTCATACTGCTTAAGAGAACCATAAATCAGGAAGACATAACAATCGTAAATGTTTATGCCCCAAACAAAAGTGCATCAATGTACATCAAACAAATCCTTCTTAATTACAGGAATCAAATAGACCACAACACAGTAATTCTGAGTGACTTTAGCACATTGCTGCACCACTGGGTAGATCTTCCAAACAAAAACAAAACAAAGAAACCATAGAACTCAATAACACAATCAATAACTTAGACTTAACAGACATATATAGAATATTCCATCCATCAACAAGCAAATTCACTTTCTTCTCAGCAGCACATGGAACCTTCTCAAAAATAGACCATATGTTATGCCACAAAGCAGCCCTTAGGAAATGCAAAAAAATAGAGATACTGCCTTGTGTTCTATCAGATAATAATAGAATAAAATTAGAAATCAATGACAAAAAAAAAAAAAACAGAAATTACTCCAACACCTGGATACTAAATGCTATTGAATGATACATGAATAACAGAAGACATCAGGGGGGAGATAAAAAAATTCTTAGAGGTAAATGAGAATGATGATACAACATATCAAAATCTCTGGGATACTATGAAAGTGGTACTAAGAGGAAAATTCATTGCATGGAGCATATTCAAGAAGAGAATAAAAAGTCAAAAACTAAATGACCTAACATTACAGCTCAAAGCCCTAGAAAAAGAACAGATTAACAGCAGAAGTAGTAGAAGACAGAAAATAATTAAAATCAGAGCTGAAATCAATGAAATTGAAACAAAAGAAACAATTCAAAAAATTGACAAAACAAAAATTGGTTCTTTGAAAAAGTAAACAAAATAGACAAACCCTTAGCTACACTAACAAAAAGAAGGAGAGAGAAAACTCATATTACTAAAATTTGTGATGAAAAAGGAAATATCATGACAGACACCAATGAAATACATAACATAATGAGAAGCTCCTTTGAAAATCTGTATTCCAACAAAATAGAAAACACCAAAGACATTGACAAATTTCTAGTGACATATGATCCTCCCAAACTGAACCAGGAGGACATACACAATTTAAACAGATCAATATCAAACAATGAAATAGAAGAAGCCATCAAAAGCCTACCAACTAAGAAAAGCCCAGGACTAGACAGATTCTCAGCCAAGTTCTACAAGATCTTCAAAGTAGAACTCATTCCAATACTTCTCAAAGTATTCCAGGAAATAGAAAAGGAGGGAACCCTACCAAACTTATTCTGTGAAGCTAATAACACCCTAATACCAAAACATCAAGGAAAGAAAATTTGAGACCAATATCCCTGATGAATATAGATGCAAAGATCCTTAACAAAATCCTGGCAAACTGTATCCAAAATCATATGAAGAAGATAGTGCACCATGATCAAGTGGGGTTCATCCTGGGAATGTAAGTTGGTTCAACACCCGTAAATCAATAAATGTAATCCATCATGTCAATAGACTTAAGGATAAGAATCATATGGTTATTTCAACTGATGCAGAAAAAGTGTTTGATAAAATACAACACCACTCCATGCTCAAAACACTAGAAAAAATAGGGATAGTAGTAACATACCTCAACATTGTGAAGGCTATTTATGCTAAGCCCATGGCCAACATCATTCTTAGTGGAGAAAAACTGAAAGCATTTCCTTTAAAAACTGGAACAAGACAGGGATACCCTCTTTCACTACTTCTATTCAACATGGTCCTTGAAATACTAGCCAGAGCAATTAGACAGACTAAAGAAATTAAAGGGATACGAATAGGAAAAGAGGAACTTAAGTTGTCACTATTTGCCAATGACATGATTCTCTAGAGGATCCAAAAAAACTTCTCCAGAAAACTTCTAGACCTCATAAACAAATTCAGCAAAATAGCAGGATATAAAATCAACACACATTAATCTAAAGCATTTTTATACATAAGTGATGAAACATCTGAAGGGGAAATGAGGAAAACAACTCCATTTGCAATAGCCTCAAAAAAAAAAAATACTTGGGAATCAATCTAACCAAAGAGGTGAAAGATCTCTACAATGAGAACTGAAGAACATTAAAGAAAGAAATCGAAGAAGACCTTAGAAGATGGAAAGATCTCCCATGTTCTTGGATAGGCAGAATTAATAGTATCAAAATGCCCATACTTCCAAAGGTGCTATACAGATTTAATGCAATTCCAATTAAAATCACAATGACATTTCTCATAGAAAAGGAAAAAGCAATCATGAAATTCATCTGGAAGAATGAAAGTCCCAGAATAACCAAAGAAATCCTGGGCAGGAAGAGTGATGCAGGAGGTATTACAATACCAGACCTTAAACTCTACTGTAGAGCAATAGAAACAAAAATGGCATGGTATTGGCACCAAAATAGATAGGTAGACCAATGGTACAGGATAGAAGACACAGAGACATACCCACATAAGTACAGTTATCTCATACTAGACAAAGTGCCAAAAACTTACAATGCCCCAGCACCGCAAAAAAAAAAAAAAAAAAAAAAAAAAAACTTACAATGGAGAAAAGATAGCCTCTTAACAAATGGTGCTGGCAAAACTGGAAATCCATATGCAGTAAAATGAAATTAAACCCTTATCATTCACCCTGTACAAAACTCAACTCAAAATGGATCAAGGATCAAGGACTTACCCCTGAGACCCTTCACCAAACAGAAGAAAAAGTAGGCCCAAATCCCCATCACATTGGTTTAGGATCAGACTTCCTTAACAAGACCCCAATAGTGCAAGAAATAAAAGAATCAATAAATGGGATAGTTTCAAACTAAAAAGTTTTTTCTCAGCACAGGAAACAATCAATAACGTGAAAAGAGTGCCTACAAAGTGGGAGAAAAATTTTTCCACACGCACTTCAGACAGAGCACTCATTTCCAAAGTTTATTATTTCCAAAGAACTTAAAAAAGTTTACAACCAAAATACAAAGAACTCAATCAATAAATGGGCTAAGGAAATGGGCAGACACTTCACAGAAGAAGATATACAGTTGATCAACAAATATATGAAAAAGTGCTCATCATTCCTAGTAATTAGAGAAATGCAAATTAAAACCACCATAAGATTTCATCTAACTCCAATTAGAATGGCTATAATCAAGAACACAAACAATAATAAGTGTTGGCATGGATGTGGGGAAAAAGGCACACTCATACACTGCTGGTGGAGTTGCAAATTGGAACAGCCACTCTGGAAAGCAGTATGAAGATTCCTCAGAAATCTTGGAATGGAACCCCCATTTGATCCAGCTATCCCACTCCAAGGTTTATACCCAAAGGACTTAAAATCAGCATACTACAGTGATGCAACCACATCAATGTTCATAGCAGCTCAATTCACAATAGCTAGATTGTGGAACCAACCTAAATGCCCTTCAATTGATGAATGGATAAAGAAACTGTAATATATATATATATATGTATATATATATATATATATATATATATATATATATACACATATATACAATGGAATATTACTCAGCCATAAAGAAGAATAAAATTATAGTATTTGCTGGTAAATGGATGAAGTTGGAAAATATCATGCTAAGTGAAATAGGCCAAGCCCAAAAATCCAAAGGCCAAATGTTTTCTCTGATAAGTGTATGACAATATATAATGAGGGGGGTGATGGGGAAAGAGAAGAATGAAGGAACTTTGGAAGGTGTAGAGGAAAATGGGGATAGGAGGGGGTGGGGGATGGAAAGATAGTAGAATGAAACAGTATTACCCTATGTATATATATGATTACGTGAATGGTGTGAATTTACATTGTGTACAACCATAGAAATTAAAAGTTGTGCCCCATTTATGTACAATGAATCAAAATGCAGTCTGTTAAAATTAAAAAGATTTAAATAAAAAAAATACACTTAAATAAACATGTAGTTCGAATTAAGTTATTTGAACAACTAGGCATTCCCTGACAATGGGAGGAGAGGGACTGTGGACTTAGAAGATTCCTTATTCCCCAGTGTTTCCCCTTACTCTCCACTCCTCCCTACCCCTATTCCCTTATCTCTATTCTACTAATCTTTCTGCTATTTGCTGATAGTTTTTTTAATTAGTCTCTTGTGGATATTTTCTCAGTATATATGCAAAACATCTAAAATCAGTATACTATAGAGATGCAGTCATATCAATGTTTATAGAAACACAAGTCATAATAGCCAAGATATGGAGCCAACCTAGGTGCCATTCAACAAATGAATGATTAAAGAAAATGTGGTATATATACACAACAGAGTATTACTCAAACATAAAGAAGAATGAAATTATGACATTTGCTGGTAAATGGATGCAACTGGAGACTATCATGCTACATGAAATAAGCCAAACCCAGAAAAAGTCAAAGATTGAATGTTTTTTCTGATATGTGAAAGCTAGCCCAAAATAAAGAAAAGGAAAAAAAATTCAGAAAAGAACAATTCTATCAAAATAGAAGAAAGATCGATGGAGTAGAAGGGGATAAAAGAATAGTGGAATGAATCTGACCTAACTTTCCTATGTACATACATGAATATACCACAGTGGATCTCACCATTATGTGTATCCAAAGTTCTTAATCAGGGCAACACAGTGTGTCTCAGACCAGTGTCCTCAAGCCACCTCAGAGTGAAAAAGCAAACTGCTAGTAATTCTTTGCTTTCTGCTGCCAGTGCCCACCTTCTCTTAATACCTCATGACCACTGGCCATTGCTTCTTATTTGGTTGGTTTCCCCTTAGTCTCTCTCCCGTCCCTCCAATAAATCCTCCCTACTTACTTCAGTTGTACATCTCTCCAGAACCAAGACTCATCATGTCATTCTCCCTTCATCAGATTTCTGCACATAGCTTCTCAGCTTGTCATTCTTAACCTTCCACAGTTTCCTGCTTTTTCAACTTCATTTTCTTTTGTACTTCCTGTATTCTGCCCATACTGTTGTAGCTAATATTTCTGAACACATCCTGCTCTCATCCACTTTCTGGGTCAAGTTCAAGCTTGATTCTCAGTCTATTTGCTCATCTCTTACCCTCTACTGCCATATCTAACAAAGGAGTCCTGTCCATCTGCCATGACCTTGCTCAAAACAATTCTCCTCATGGAACCTCTTAGATCTCTACAATTGGAAGTATTTTATCTTTTCCTTGTGAGCCAAGAACACTTCAGATCTTTCTCATACAACTCTTTGACAGTTGGCTTTTTTAAATAGTTTCTACCAATGCCTCCTTCTCACTAGATGTTGAGTGCTTTTGAGTCATGGACTGTGTCTTAATCATCTTCATGTCCCCTATAGTACCTAGTACAGTATACTGTTTCATGGGTATTCCAGGAAACATTTGGTGAAAACCTAAAATTAGAATACAGCCAGAATATCACATAAGTAACAGGAGTAAATATTTAACATTTTGTTAGTTTTCATGATAACTTTAGATCTGGCCTTATTTGTAAAACTTCATTTGGCAATGGAAAATGTGGTAGATAAGGTGGTACTCTCCACTTTATTGAAGATAAGCATTAGTATCCATATATGTTAAATCTTTATGATAGGGATCAAAGTCAAATAGGAAAAAAGTCAGAATTGGTATTCTAAATGGAATTTTATGTTATCAAGGTATAAAATGATTCATAGTACATGTTCATTCAAGCCAGTTCTCCTACCATTGTGTAATATATTTTCTAGCTTTTTGATCATGAGTTCTGTCTTGTCTACTTTAGAGAACTCTTTCTCCATATCATGACAAATAGGCTATAAAGAGTTGGAACAGGGTACTGATATCTATCACTTACGTATCATTTTATCATGCTCAGAGTACTCGTTTATTTTATATCATTAAATCTTTCTAAAATCTCTGCAAGGAAGAACTTGTTTTCTTTATAAATCTCAGGCTCAGAGAGCTTAAAATGCATTGCCCCAGATCCAATAGTCAGCAAGTGGCATATCAGGTTTGCATTCACTTGTTCTAATTCAAAATAGTCAACTTTACCCTGGACAAGAAAATGAATAATAGTCATTCCATGGATATCATTTGTTGCCCATCCTCAGACCCATCCCAATTCTTGGTGTATTCCTGGCATATATGTACCCTGGAGATAATACTTGCACTAACAAGATTTCCTTGTATAAATCAGCCTGCCTATTTGAATTTCAGCAATACCTATGTTACCTGGAAAAATATCTGTGGTTATTTTTTGTTAGGATGGTTTGTTCTCTTAAAGAAAAAAATATACACCAGACCTGCTTAGAGCTCCAAAATGAGGGATATGAAATTAATTCAATTTTTTTCCTAAGTTATCTTCACCTTCAAGAAAAGCTTAGGATGAACTTAATTCTCCTTACTTTTTTACATTTTTCCTCACACTAAATTGCAAAAGAAATATTTCTAAGGATGTCCACTCTTGAGAATAGCCTGTCTGGTTCCTTTTGCTCTGTCTTCTCCTGTATTCAAAGCCATATTTTTGTCTTCATGTCCTTGACTTGAGTGTTGCTTAAGGAGCCTTCAATTTGCTCTTTCTTCATCCTTCTCCTGAAGAAACCCAAGAAATCATTAGATGCCCTCTCTCTGTGCCTGGCAAGTTGCCTTGATTTTTCCCAGGTCAAAATCAAGCTGTGTGATTTGACAAATACAACCATACTTTTCAATACCAGAAAGTATGCTTGTATTTGTCAAACCACCTAGGGTTTGAGGAAAATGATATTTAAATTGACATTGTCTTAACTCTTTTAGAATGTATATATGTATATACCTTTGCTGTCATTTTTAAGTCACGGCTACAGAATAAGGAAAAACTCTGTGTGTGTGTGTGTGTGTGTGTATCTGTGTGTGTATGTGTTCTAACTCATATATACATGTATAGATTTTTCCCCTTATTCTGTAGCTGTGACTTAAAATGACAGCAAAGTAAGACAGTCTTGGATTCCCTATTCCTGACTAAATATATTATTTAATTGAGTTATTTATTCTTATTCATAGCACCTCCCAAAAATTCCCTTGAAAAATACAGACTGGCTCATTTAAAAGTTGTTGAGGTCTTCAGAATTCTTTCTCCCAATTATTACAAATAGCATTCAATAAATATTTATTGAATGAATTAATGAATAAATGAATCAAAATGATACTGAGCTTATTTTAATTGTAGCACATTTGTATTCTCCATGGCACATTTCAAAGAGCAAACAATGATCAACAGGCTAACAATCTTTTTTATCAGTCCCATTTTATAGAGAAATACCTTTCAAATACTTTTTTAGGTTTGCTTTTCTCTTCCATTCTTCTTGCTTCCTTGATCAAGACTAGGTATTGCTTTGTTATGATTTTAATATGATAAGACCCCATTTTACAAATGCCAGGCCTTATATGTCTCCCCATGGACCTACCTGTTGCCCATTTTCTGATCCTTGATGTATGCCACAAAAATGAGGCAAAACCTCAAGCCACAGCTAAACCTGACTGAATCATCCTAATAGTGTCTCCAATATGACTGGGCAACTAATGACCTCAGTGACATATAATCTGTATATCCCCCCATGACCACAGTTAATTCATCCCCATTTTTTTTTTTTTTGGTATTGGGGGTTTGAACCCTTGCAAGCACTCTACCAACTGAGCTATATCCCCAGCCCCAACCCCATTTTTATTTGGTAGAGACCACTTGTATGTTGGTACTTTGCCATTGTGTATCTTATCTTTATAAACTTATACAAAGACTCGGGGTGCTTTTGTTTTATTACTTAAATCTGTAGT
The DNA here is from genome assembly GCF_902686445.1 of Sciurus carolinensis. Lineage (NCBI taxonomy): Eukaryota > Metazoa > Chordata > Mammalia > Rodentia > Sciuridae > Sciurus > Sciurus carolinensis. Next base: position 30,531,321 of record NC_062232.1, read on the forward strand.
ATCCTTATCCTCATGTATTTTTCTCTGGGCTGTCTGTGTAAACTACAAAGACACATTCTTAATCTACTACCTGCATAGCAAATTGATTAGATTGTTCTCAAGGCTAAGAGGGAAATAGATGCTAATTTGATTCACCATGAAATTGAAAACTAATTAAAGTTATTACTAGATCTTGTATGACAACAAGGAACTCTGGATTCTTTGTACCTACTCAGTACCTTTCATATGCTGTGTTGTTGAATGATGAGACAATGCAGCCTAAATTTGAATTTTCTCTTGCTCCTTTTCATTCAATGATGATCATACAACATTATTTGTTATAGTCAAATAAATTTTAAATTGGTTTCTTATATCACTGAATTAAACTAACTGGAAATTATGAACCTGTCCTTTTACCTAATAAGTACCTAACAACTTTGGGCCCTGCACTAGTAGTTACCAATCTTCATAGACTAGGCCATCTTTATTTCATGTTCTTTCCTTTGGCCTTTGTGTGACTCTGAAATGATGGTGAGAAGATGACCAAGCTGAAGGGGGTGAGGACTGGGAATTCCCAACTGAAAATGAAAATAAATAAAGGTGTCAAGGGGAGGAATAGTAGAATATATTTGTGAAATAAGGTATAGAATTAGCAATAGTGAACCTGACCTAGTGTGAAAGGCCCTGTAGAGAAGAGCATGGTGCCATGCTGAAGAGTTTATGCTTCCTCACCTAGGATAAAGAATGTCAGAGTGCCAGCCAGGTATGAGGCCTTTACACTTGCAGTTCATTACACATACAATTAAGTTCATACAGCTATATATGGAGGGGAGTTTGAGAAGAACTATACTAGATCAAGAAAACCAAGTTAGTTTGGAGGTCACATGGAAGCCTAGCAAAGAAATGATTAGGGTCTTAAGTAAGGTAATAGAAATGGAGAGGAAAGGCTGGATCTGAAATGACCTTCCAGGGGACAGGTAGAGCTGTTTGATTTGGTGGTTCAATGGGCCTGAGGAGGAAAGGAATGATCCCCAGGTCTAGTGGATGCATGGCAAGATCAAAGTTATTTGCAGTTAGGACTAATAATTCAGGAGAAGGAGGAGCAGGTCTGCCCTTTAATTGAGCAGTATTGACAGAGGTCCTTCCTCAAGGGCAAAGTAGCTAGAAGATGATGAATCGAGAATAGGAGAGGCTGGGTTAAGGTCCCGGTGATATCCTCATATGTAAAGGTCTGACAGTCTGAGAAATTGAACTTGGATGCTTGTAGGAGGGATGTGGGCCAAAGGTACTAGGCCTGTGAATCACCAACTCATGAGTGGTAGTTGAAACAGTGAGAGAAAATTTACTTGCCATGGGGGATGTATATTCCTTTATATAAGTGCCACACAAAAGAGAAGGGAGTGCTATACCTATAGTCAAAATACCCTACTGTACAAGTAAATTTTTAAGAGAATTGGGGATATAACTCAGTGGTAGAGCACATATTTAGTATTTTGAGGTGATGGGTTCAATCCAGAGCAGCACAGAAAAAAAAATGTTTAAGAGAATAGATCTCATGTGAAGTGTTCTTACCATTAAAAAAAAAAAAAAATCAAAACTTTTAAAAGCAATAGAAAGAAAAAGAGAGGTGGGGGCCTATCAAGAGAAGTAACTAAACAGGGAGACATTGTTGCTTTCAGGAAATCAAATTATTTGGAGGAGAAAAGAAAGCATTTAAAGTTATTCTTTGTTTTGTTTTGTTTCAAATGGAGGAAATAAACATTATGATAAAAAGGAGAACACAGGGCTTTTGGAAGATGTGAAGAGAAACCCCAAAGACACACATTCTCCACTTTTTAAAATTGCTTAAGACTGATTTTCAGAAAGTGTTGGAAACCCCTAAAAACCAGAGACACCAATATATCTCTTCTAGAAACATGCCAGGATCACATTCCTCTTATTATAGCAGTGAGACACATGATGTCAGGAAAAGGACACTCCAGCTCAGAGTCTTGACTGAGGCTTGCTGGCCTCTAGTGGCCAGGAAGGAACCTCCCAGCTTCTGGCTGTGTCTGGCTTCATTGTGACTTCCTGAGAAGAGAGAGAGGGGAAGGCAGGCAGCATCAGTGTCTTACTAATCATTTTAAGGGCCCTTTGAGAATACTGAACAGGCACTCTGCTTCTTTTCCAAAATCTGGAAAGGAAATTTTCTTTGGTCCAGAACAAATTTATAGAGGCAACATTTAGGCCCAAACTGGGCAGCATTTCTTTCTTTCTTTTTCTTTCTTTCTTTCTCTTTCTTTCTTTCTTTCTTTCTTTCTTTCTTTCTTTCTTTCTTTCTTTCTTTCTTTCTTTCTTTCTCTGGCATTTATTAGTGCATTGTAGTTATACATAACATTGGGGTTCATTTTGACATAATCATACATGCATGAAATTTAATTCACTCCATTCCAGTTCCTAGTGCCCCTGCTTTCTCTCACCTCTTCCCTCCCCTCATTTCCCTTCCTCTACATTCCATTTATTTATTTATTTAACTCTCTTTATAGATATGCATAAAAGTGGATTCACTGTGATATATTTACGCATGCAGAGGACAATTTTGTCAAATTCTTTCTACATTTTCTCCCCTTTCCCATCCTTCCTACCTCCCCCTCAATCTCCTTCTTCTACTCCACTGATCTTCCCTATATCTTTAGGATATTCTGACACCTCAATCCCCTTCCTCAACTCCACTGCTTTTCATTCTTTTTTCATGGTATCCCTCCCCCTTTGTCCCCTTACTTTGCTTTGGTTTCTGCATATGACAGAAAACATTTGACCCTTGACTTTCTGAGCCTGACTTACTTCACTTAACCTGATGTTTTCCAGTTCCATCCATTTATTGGCAAATGCCTTAATTTCATTCTTCTTTAAGGCCAAGTAAAACCCCATTGGGTATACATGCCATATTTTCTTTATCCATTCATCTATTGACAGGCATCAGGACTGGTTCCATATTTTGGCTATTGTGAATTGAGCTTCTGTAAACCTTAATGTGGCCGCATCCATGTAGTATGCTGATTTTAGTTCTTTTGGATAAATATTTGGATAAATACTGAGGAGTGGGATAGCTGGGTCATATGATGATTCTATTCCTAGTTTTTTGAAAAAGCTCTATATTGCTTTCCGGAGTGGTTGTGCTAATTTGCACATCGTATCAACAACGTATAAGTGTACCTTCCCCCCCATATCCTCATATTTATTTTCTTGATAATTGCCATTCTGACTGAAGTGAGATGAAGTCTGTAGGCTTCATTTACATTTCCCTGATGGCTAGGGATGTTGAATATTTTTTCATATATTTGTTGGCCATTTGTGTTTCTTCTTTTGAGAAATGTCTGTTTATGTCTTTTGCACATTTATTGGTTGGGTTATTCATTTTAGGGGTTTTATTTTGTTTTGCCTTTTTGGGTTTCTCTGTCTGTTTATTTGGCTTTTGTTTGTTTGTATTAGTGTTAAGTTTTTTTGAGTTCCTTATATATTCTGAATATTAATCCTGGTCAGAGAAGCAGCTGGCAAATATTTTCTCTCATTCTGTAGGCTCTCTCTTTATGTTCTTTATCATTTCCTTTGCTGTGAAGAAACTTTTTAATTTGATATAATGCTACTTATTGATTCTTGTGTTTTCATTTCTTGAGCTTACAGGATCATGTTAAATAAGATAGATGCTTGTGCCAATGTGTTGGAGTGTTAATCCTATTTTTTTCTAGCATTTGCAAAGTTTCTGGTCTAATTACTAAGTCTTTGATCCACTTTGATTTGACTTTTCTGCAAGGTGAGAGATAGGGCTCTAGTTTCATTTTCTACATATCAATATCCAGTTTTCTTAGCATAATTTGTTAAAAAGGTGATCTTTCTCCAACATATATTTTTGGCACCTTTATGAAGTATCAGATGGCTGTAAGTAAGTGAGTTTGCCTCTGTGTCTTTTAGTTGTCTTCATGTCTATTTTGATGTCAATTCCAGACTGTTTTGTTACTATAGCTCTGTGGTATAATTTGAGATTAGGTATTCTGATGCCTTCTATATCACTCTTCTTGCTCAGGATTGCTTTGGATATTCTGGGTCTTTTATTCTTCCAAATGAATTTTATGAATGATTTTTCTAGTTCTGTTAAGAATGTATTGGGACTATCATTGATATTTTGATGGGGATTGCATTGGATCTGTATAGCACTTTCAGTAGTGCTACAATATTAATTCTGCCTATTCAAGAACATCGGAGCTCTTTCCATCTTCTAAGGTCTTCAATTTCTTTCTTCAGTGTTCTGTAGTTTTTATTGGAGAGGTTTTGGTTTTTTTTTTTTTTTTTGTCATTTGTTTTTTGTTTTTGAGGTTCTCGTGAATGGTATAGCTCTCCTAATTTCTTTCTCAGCAGATTCACTATTGGAGTATAGGAAAACTATTGACTTATAAATATTAATCTTTGTGTTAACATTCATACTTTGCTGAATTCACTTATCAGCTTTAGAAGTCTTCTGGTGGAGTTTTTGGGGGTCTTCTAGATATAGAATCATGTCATCAGCAAACGGATAATTTGACTTCTTCTTTTCCTATTTGTATCCCTTTAATTTCCTTCTCTTGCCTAATCACTCTTGCTAGAGTTTCAAAGACTATGTTGAATAGAAGTGGTGAGAATAGACATTCTTGTTTCTGATTTTAAAGGAAATGTTTTCAGTTTTTCTCTGTTCAGTTTGATGATAGCTTTGGGTTTGTCATATATGGCCTTCATAATGTTGAAGTAAATTCCTTCTATTCCTAGTTTCTCTAGTGTTTTTAACATGAATGGGTACTGGATTTTATCAAAGGCCTTTCTTGCATCTGTTGAGATGATCATATGATTCTTGTCCTTAATTCTCTTTATGTGGTGATTTATATTTATTGATTTGTGTATGTTGAACCAGACTTGCATCCCTGGAATGAAACACCATTGATCATAAAATACTACCTTCTTGATGTGTTTTGGAATGTGATTTGCTAATATTTCATTAAGGACTTTTGCATCTATGTTCATCAAAGATTTTGGTCTACAGTCCCTTTCCTTGAAATGTCTTTGTCAGGTTTTGATATCAGGATCATACAGAGTTTGTAGAATATATTTGGAAGTGTTCACTCCCTTTCAATTTCATGAAATAACTTGAGAATGACTAGTGTCAGTTCTTTTTTAAAGGTGTGGTACAATTCTGCTAAGAAACCAGTCCTGGGCTTTTCTTTGTTGAAAGGCTTTTAATTGCTGCTTCAGTCTCATTGCTTGATATTGGTCTGTTTAAGTTTTCTGTATCTTCCTGGTTCAATTTTGGGAGGTCATATGTGTCTAGAAATTTATTGATGTCTTCTGTATTTTCCTGTTGATTGGAGTATAAATTTTCAAAATAGTTTCTAGTGATCTGGATTTCAGAAGTGTCTGTAGTAGTATCTCCTTTTTTCATCTCTAGTTTTGTTGACTTGGGTCTTCTTTCTCTTTCTTTGTTTGGCCAAGGGTTTATCACTTGTTTTGCTTTTCAAAGAACCAACTCTTTATTGCACTGATCCTGTATATTTTTATTCTCAATTTCATTAATTTTGGCTCTGATATTATTTTCTGTCTTCTACTGATTCTGTGGACAGCCTTGTTTCTAATATGTGAATGATGTCCTGGAGATAATGCTTTTCAACTCTGAAGATGTTTTCTCCAGTGAAAGATACAAAAATAGATAGGAGACAAGGTTAACTTGGAGCAGACTCTCATAGGGACATAGAATGAAAATCAAATGGAAATAATGTATGTCAAAGAAGTTTTTAAACTCTAAAGTAAGTTATCTATTTATATAACATTATTTTTAGGAAAAAATCAGTGATCATATGGCCTCTATAATTGGTTCATGGACAGCATTTGCAATTTTTCCAAGCTTCTGTTTGCTTCTCTGTACATAAAAATAATGGTACATCCCACAGGAATGAGTTGTTGAAGTTATGAGTCAACATATAAAGTATTTACTGTGTGGGACTGTCACCAAATATTTAATAACTATAGCTGTTATTATTATTATTTTCTAAGAGATATAGTCCTTTCTTGAGTTTCATGCAAATCAGGAGAATTTTAGGCCCTGCCTAAAGTGAAATTCTACTTAATAGTTTATCAAGGTTTTTCAAGTACATGTTGATCCCATTTAATTAAGGCAGTGCCTGAAATTCCCCATAAAGTTCTGCTCAAGTAGGTAGAAACTTAGCTTTTCTAAGGGGAAAGATGCATTCCAATGTCCACTGGACATAAAGATACAATGGGAAGAATCTAATTGTTGTTTGGGAGTTGACCAGATGAACTTTAAAAGCCTTTGCAGGCTTGAAATTCTGTCATGCAACTCTATGACCCTCTCTTCATTGCCTGAAAATTTATAAGTAGAGGTAAATTGTAGAAGGCTCCAGAGACACACCATAGCCCAAAGATATAGATCCCATATGGGAGAGAACTCCAACACTTTTCCTCAAAGAAAGGTACTCCAGCCCCTCCTAGTCACACAGGGATACTCTTAGGATGGCATAAAGACTCTCCAACTGCAGCCTCTTTCCCAGTGCCATCCTCACTGTCAGTGTTGCCTTTGAGAAGGAGCACAGGTGCAGAAAATGCTTTCTGCAAAGACTATTTTTCTATTTTTGTTCTTTTAGTTGGCACAATATAATTATACACAGAAGTGGAAGGCATTATGCCGTATTTGTACATGCACATAATTTGATCAGTCTCATTCCCCAGGACCTTCCCTTTTTCCCTCCTCCCTCCCCAAATCTATTGTTCTACTCTACTGATCTTCCTTCTATTAATTGTTATTTCAATTAGTGTAATATAAATATATACATTTATACATGATTCTTTGTGGTGTACTTGTACATGGGCATGGCACAATTGGATAGATTTCATTCCCTAGTACCTCACTATGCTCTCCCCTCCTCCCTCCCTCTCAATCCCCTTCCTCTACTCTATTGGTCCTCTTTCTATTTTCTTGAGATAACCCTCGCCTTTTTTTTTTCTCTCTCTCTCTAGTGTCTGCATCTGAGAGAAAATACTTGACCCCTGAATTTCTAAGCCTGCTTTATCTTCCTTAGAATGATAGTCTTCATTTCCATCCATTTACTATGAAATGCCATAATTTCATTCTTCTTTATAACTGAGTAAAACTTCATTATGTACAGGTACCATATTTTCTTTATTCATTGATTTATTGACAGACACCTAGGCTGGTTACATAACTTGCTTATTGTGAATTCTGCTGCTATAAATACTGGTATGCATATCATCTGAGCATGCTGATTTCAGATCTGAGAATTCATCACAATAAATAAGCAAACATTTCAATATTTATAATTTGAAATTACCACAAACAAAAACAGGATACCAAAATATTTCATGTAGCCAGATGTAGTAGCACACTCCTATAATCCAAGTGACTTGAGAGGCTGAGGTAGAAGAATTGCAAGGTCAAGGCCAACCTCAGCAATTTAGTGAGACACTCAGCAATTTAGCAAGACTCTGTCTCCAAATAAAAAATTATTAAAGGACTGGAGATGTAGCTCAGTTTCCCTGAGTTCAATCCCTAGTACCCAAAAAATAAAACAAAAGGCCAAAAATAATTCATGTGTGTTATGATGATTAATTTTGTGTCAACTTGACTGTGCCAAGTGACACCCAGATATCAGGTAAAATATTATTTCTGGGTATGTCTATGAGAGTATTTCCAGAAGAGACCACATTTGAATCAATGAACTGAGTAAAGATGATCAGCCCTTATCAGTGTGGGCAGGCATCATCCAATCCTTTTAGAGTTCAAATGGAACAAAAAGATGGAGGGAGACCAAATTCTCTGCCTCTCTCTTTTCTGGAACTGGTCATCCATCTTCTCCTGCCTTAGGCATCAACTGTGGTTTATGGGCCTTTGGACTCAGACTGAATTATACCACCTGCTTTCCTAGTTCACCAGCTTGCAGAAGGCAGATGGTGGGACTTCTCACCCGCCATAGTCACATGAGCCAATTCCCATAATAAATACATATATCTCCTATTGGTTCTATTTCTCCAAAGAATCTTGAGTGATACATATGTGGAATATTTACTGAATACCAGATGCTGTACAAAGTGCCCTTTATGCATTACGTCAATTAATCCTTTCAACTTACAGCATATTATCATATTTTACAGATGAGGAAACCAGATGGGGAAACTGAGGTTCTTTAGAAAATTTCTTTCTTCCCCTTCATATAATTTGCCACCATATATGTTCGTTTGTTTGGAAATTGGATTAGTGTCAAACGTAATTGTGATGCAGGCAAAGCCTTCTCTTGCAGGATGTTACTGAGTCCAGTTTTGTGGCTGATGTGGTGGAGGAGGCAGCACAGGAATCTTCACCAGTTCAACTCCAGCTCATAGGAACCATGGCCTGGGATACACTATCCACAGAATTAGGATTATCTATCCCCTCTTAGTTCTGGCTCTAAATACTAACTGCAGTGGAGTCTGGTGGCCTGTCCTTGCCACTGAAGAGAGAAGGTGAGCTTCTCTTCAGCAACCATTCTTCTAAAACATTCAAGTTAAAGAAGAACACCCCTGAAGTATATCATCAGGATGAACACTTAAAACATGCAGAACACCCTTCAAAGTGACAACGTGAGAGAAGTTATTATGTTGTCACAAGGAGAGGACATCAATCAGTGGATGACAGCTGACAATTGCAGATATCTTCAAGCATGTCAGAACTCTGCACTACTGTCTGGTCATGTCTGCCTAATGTCATTAGGCAGGATATACTTACCATTAGAAAGCCAAAGAAATGTTCTGCTACAAACTATATCAACTATTTGATAGCCTAGGTTCAGGATTAGCTTGTTTTGAACCTTTTTCCTTCTAATTGGTGTCCCATTTCCCAAGAACTTTAACCTGTGGCAAAGATTATTCTAAAGTGTCTGTTCAAGGTTTATACTCATATTTCTTATGGACAGTTGGAATCTGTGGTGCAATTTGAGGAAAGGCCCATGGCAACATCTCCTTTAAGTGCAGGGTCATACTCCAGTTGGCTTTGGACCACCCTAGTTCTTCCTCCTTTCTCATTTGTGGTACTTAAGAGAAACCTGGAGCTTCGAGCCCTGTTAAAGAATGTGCTTGGAATGCAATATCCTGAAGGAGAGAGGAAGGGACTGTCCAGAGAGCCTAGGTTCTGTTCCAGTCCTCCCAGAAACAGGAAATCCTTCAATGCTTTGGCTCCACGTTTCACATAACCCCAGATATAAAACCCAGGATGTGCTGCTCTCTGGGGTCCCTCAACTGTGGCATAAGTAGAGCACACACCAATAAAATGTGCCCCCAGGCAACTTTTCTGAGCCTTGGGGAACTGGCTTGCAATGAATCCTAGGCTTCTATTGTCCCTTGCTGCACCCCTGTGAGTAAGAAATATTCCTATGTAGGCTCATAGTGTATATAGATGTTCTGTCTCACTGGACTCTGACAAGTTGGTACTAAGCATAGTGAACCTGCTTCCTGTTAAGTATTTGTTTCATTTGTTCAAGAGTTCAATTCAATTGATAAGGTAAGAGCTGGCATCATGTCAGGAACTCATGAGATTCCTATATTGAAAGACAAACCTTTCTTCTAGAACAGTTATCCTCTTCCTTCATCTACAGTTAGAATCTGAACAATAACCTATTATGGACCAGTATTAACAGTTGAACTATGTTCCTCTAAAATTCATCTATTGAAGTTATAACACCAGTACTTCAGAATGTGAGCCCATTTAAAAATAGGGTCATTGCATACATAATTAAGATAAGGTCACTAGCGTGGACCCTAATCTATCCTGATGTCCTCATAAAAAGGAGAAATTTGGACACCCAGGGAGAACCCAGGTGAACTGAAAACAGAGATTAGTATAGTGCATATACAATAGATCCTTCCCTCACAGCACTCCAAAAGAACCAACCCCAGCAGTACCTCAATTTCAATCTTCCAGCCTCTGGAACTGAGTTAATAAATTTTCATTGTTCTGAACCACCCAATTTGTGTATTTTGCTATAGCAAACTTTAGGAATATAATACAACTAAGTGATACAAATTAAGAAAATAGTATATGAAGATACCGATAGGATACAGACACCCTATGTCTGTACTACAAATATAATTGTTCCAGTGGTTGGTTGGTTTCAGAGCAGGAACCTAGGAGCACAGCTCACTTTAGCATGTCTATGATTCGTTATTATCTTGAAGTCACATTTGGTTCTAAAAAAGTAATGATTAAATGTAGTTTATTACTTTAGTTATTTTTCCTTTGCTAAATAACTTGATTGGCCTGTTTCAAGTGGCAGAATAATGGATAATAAGAATTTCTACCAACAATTTATGAACAGTTTTCCAAATCAAACTTTCTAACAACACAATCCCATAATCAGGTAGGCTTCATTCCACTTCTATTTTATAAATAAAAACATGTTGTTAGGTTTTCTTAACATTTGGACCATTTTGTATCATTTTGCATTTTTTCAAGTTTTTATGCCAGTAATTTTATATTTGTGTGTGTATGTGTATGCATATATTTACAATTATATTTTTTGTTTTTACAAACCCCACAGTTGTTATTTTAATCATTATACAGCATATGTGGTATGGAAGTAACCAAAATATTTTCTGAAATTTCTTTTTTCTTTTTTATCCTTGTTTGGGATTTTATCAGCATATAAACCTATCCAAATTCTTAGGAAGTTGTACATCTGTAGATGAGAAATAATTCATCTTAATGCTTCTAAGAATCATCTTGTAGATTTTGATTTTTCAATGCTTCATTCAAATTTTGACAAATGATACTTTTGGTTAAGAAAAAATTGTCATAAATGTAGGTCTAAAAGCCACTCTTTATTCATGTTGTGGTATCAAGATACACAAACATTATCCCAATAAGAATCATCTAAGAAAAACCACAGTAAAGATTATGAAAGTATACCAAATTTATAACACAGCTAAAGGTATAGAGTGCTACCTATCTGTTTTGGCCCATTTTGTGTTGCTATAACAGAACATGAGGGATTGGGTAATTAATAAAGAACAGAGATTTGTGCCTTATAGTGCGAGAGGCTGGCAAATCCAAGATTGAGTGGCCCACATCAAGTGAGGATCTTCTTGATATGTCATCCCAGGGAAAAAGGGCAAGCAGTTGAAAGAACAAAAAAGAAATCAAATTCACTGTCTCAAACCTTGTATAATTATCACTAATCCATGCATGAGGGCAGAACCTTCATGGTCTAATCACCTCTGAACATACTGGAATAACCTGAGAGATTTGAAAAATAATTCCCACCCCCCAGAAATTCAAATTTATTAAATATAAGACTAGACAGGGAATAGTTATTTTTATTAAAGTTATTGTTATAATTTAATATTATATGGTATATTTCAGTGAAAATATATAAACCAGGGCTTTCATGGTCTACAAAGAAAAATATCACACACCAAAAAAAGCAAAGTACAGAAAATAATCACATTGTTATTCAGCTTTTTGTCACTGTGACCAAAATACCTGACAAGAACAACTTAGAAGAAACTATTTATTTTGGCTCTTGGTTTTTGGAAGTTCAGCCCATGGTTGCCTAATTCCATAGCTCTGAGTCCAAGATGAGGCAGAACACCAGAGAAGAAGAATGGAAGTGGAGGGAAATTGCTTGCATCATGATGGTTGGGAAGCAGAAATAGAGGGGAAGGGGCTTCAGGGAAGATGAACCCTTCCAGGGCATATCTCAAGTGACCTCCGGTTATGTTCCACACCATCCAGTTAGCCCATTCAACTAGGATGAACTGATCAGATTACAGTTCTTATAATCTAGTCATTTTACCTCTGATATCCCTGCATCAACATGGGAGCTTTTGGGGGATACCACATTTGTAAACTATAACATTTTACCCCTGGCCCCCCAAGGCTCATATCCATTTCACAGTGAAAAATGCATTGGGTCTATCTTCAAGAGTCCCCATGGTCTTAACAGTTCCAGCACCGTCCCAAAGTCCAAGTCCAAATTCACTTCTGAGACTCAAGGCCAGCTCTTGGTTTGAGCCCCTGTAATTATCAAAAGCAGGTTATATACATCCAATATACACTGGAGCACAGTAAACATTCTCATTCCAAAGGGAGGAATAGGACACAGAAGAAGGAATGAGACCAAAGCAAGACTGAAACCCAGCTGGGCAAAGGAGCCCTATAACTCTAAGTCCAGAATCTGGGACACATGCTAGTGAGATATGAGCTCTGAAGGGCTTGAGCAGCCCTAACTCTTTGTCCTTGCCAGTTACAGTGGCTCCAGGTCTCTCTCTTAACCTGGCTTTTTTCACAATCAGCAACTTTCCTTGGCAGATAATCCATGCTAATGACACATCTTAATTCCTAGGGTCTCCATTCCAGCTTCACCTTTACTTTCATAGTTTCACACATCACCCTCTCAGGAGCAACCCACAGGGATTCCAACCCTACTACATTTTGTTTGGCCTCCCAGGTCTTCCTTTGAAATTGTAGTGGAAGACTCCATGACCACCTAAGTCTACCATCCTGAATCCTTGCAGAATCAGCACCATGTGAATGATGCCAGTGTCAAGCAGTACCTGAGTCCCTGGAATCATAGCCACAGTGGCCTCTGAGTACCTGGGCGGCCAAGCATGGCAAAACAACTTCCAAGTCCCCCCGTGCAAGCAGGGTGACCCCATGGTCTCTTGTCAAAGGAATTTTTACTTTTACACCCTAAGTCTGCAATGGGTGTGGTCTTTCTGATTACTAAGATGCCCTCAAAGCATCTTTCTTATTGTCTCTGTGCAAATAATTTAGCATCTCTTTAGTGGCTGTAATTTCTTCAACAACCACATCCTTATTAGCTCCAGTTTTACCACCTCATTTTCTGGTCAAACTGCAAGTTTTTCAACTCTTTCCTGTCTGTTTTTCCAACACCCTGAGGTGAATTCCTCCACTGCTGGCCTTCCACTATGATATTCTGCTTCACCTTGGACACAGAAGTATGGAGTCAGTCAACCATGGACTGAACTTATGAAACCATGAGCCAAAATAAGCTTTTTCCTCTTTCTAATTTGTTCTTGTCAGGTATTTTAGTCACAGTGATAAGAAGCTTACTAGCACACACATAACACAAAATAGCACTTCTACAAAGATTAAATAACCCAAAACAATTCCACATAGATGGATGGTAAAAGTGTAAAAATAGACAAGAAACATAAACTACACCCAAAAGTTTTTATCATCTCTTAGGAGTAAGGACATTGGATAATGCCATTGAGGAAGCATACAAAAAAAGGGTTTTTTTTCCCCCAAATATGTAATTTCTTTTAAAAAGAAATGTACTGGAGCAAGTGTGGCAAAATGTTGCCATTGAATACATCTGAGTGGAGGTTGTTTTAGTCAGCTTTCTATTACTGTGACAAAATACATGAGAAAAACAACTTAAAGGAGGAAACATTTATTTTGCTCAAGTTTTCAGGGATTTCAGCTTCTAGTCACTTGGCTCCATCACTGTGGGCTTGTGGTGCTGCAGAATACAATGGTGGGAGTGCAAAACTACTCATGGCAGCCAGGAGGCAGAGAAAGAGGAAGGAAATGGGGACAACATAAACCCTTCAAGGACATGACCCCATTGACCTACTCCCTCAAACTAGGTTCCACCTCCCTTGTAGGACCACCATTTCCCAGTAGTATTACCAGCTGAGAACCAAACATTAACATGTGAGCCTTTGGGGACATTCCAAACTATAAAAAGGGTAGATTTTTACATTATTCTCTGCCTTTTTTTCTTTAGTATACTTGAAATGCTCCATACAAAGAAAGAGAAGCTACATTTTCTTTTTTCAGGAAGTGTGTCAGTTATGAATCCTGCTGGGGATACTGAGAATGTCTAAGGGGAACCTTCTGTAATGAGAACTGCACAAAATACTTGACTTTAGTCCTATCTTTTCAAGGAGAATCTGTGGAATGAGGGCTGTCAGAACACATATGTGAAGCACTGTTTTAATGGGTAGTGGAAACCATCAATTAATTTTTCATTACTAGTCACATTACACAAATGAAGACATAGACTTAAGCTTATAAAGTTTGGACTATCATAGTCATCCTTGAGTTCCCACCCTGTTTGATATTTGTAATCAGGCAGGTAGTTGAGTGAGGTGAATTCCTGGGTCCCTAATACCATGACATCTTTCAGAGGTTCATGGAAAAAGACACATCAAACCCAGCATGTTCTTGTATGGATAAGATTCATTACAGCTATATAGTAAGGATACACATCCAAAATATAAGTGCAAAAGACACAGGTGGAGTGTGGAGGAATCTATTTGCATGCCTTCTTATGCTCTGTCTCCCGTGAGGAATCACACAGAGGATCCTTCCTCCAACAAAAATGCAGCAATACGTCTGCCCCAGGAAAGTCCATTGAGATTCAGTTTATAGTTTTTACCTAGAGTGGTAGCATAGGTACCTTCTATCTATCCTGTACCAAAAAGCCAGACAGATAACAGGTTTCCACATTGTTGCACAAACAGTCTGAGGAGAGTGAACACCTTTATCAATTATGTAATATTAAGAACCCTCCCTAAATCCAGGCTCACAGAAACCAGCCAAGAGCCAAGTTTGCAAATGGGTTTTTCTAAGGATAACAGTCTCAGATCTGCTATGTTAACTCTTTTCTGCACAGGAACCTTGGCTGAGACCTCAGAAAGAGGAATCAAAATTATAAGGAACCCAGTGGGATAGAATGATGAGGTGAAACCAACAAGGTGAAGCCTATTAAGGGAAAAACAGGAGTCCTTGCAATTAAAGTCCAAAAGATTGATTACTATTACTGGATGTGGGAGATCCAGCTTGACAGCAATTAATGTGAAAATACCCGAGGGGTTTGTTGCTCAATATCAATTAACAGGTTAACTGAGCCATCGGAAAACTAATGGAATCTTATTCTAAATTAATGGGGGTGTCTAGCTTAGATCAATGGAGTTTGAGCTCCCATGATATTCTGAAATTGTCAAACATCTTCAGACAATGAATTGTCTTTCTAAGGTCCCCTATTCTTATATAGATATGAATAATAAGAGAAGTAGAGTGGGCAATGTAGGTCCTAGGCTGACTCTAAGCTGTTTAACATTTTTAAAAAGAGGTTTTGAAAATTTGTCAATGAATTACAGTTATGCTCTTTTGCTCCATCTGACAATTTGGAACCAATATTGGCAGCTTTTGAGAAACAGATACAGGGTCAATATACAGACACAAATGGAAAGGCCAGCAATGGAATTAGCTGACTAGGAAAGTTCCTCAATGCTGGACATATTCACACGGCTGCAGGAATATGTATCTCTAGACTGGATGAGAGATGAGTCTGAAGAGCTATAAATCATATACTCTAAAATCCTTGGCCCTGTGGTTTACTCATTTGGACATTTCCTATTATGTATGTGTCTTAGACTCTCCTGAATGAATAGCCAAAGTAAAACAAGAGTGATGTTGTTCCCATTGTCTCTGAATTTTATTCTGATTGTTACCATAGGTACAGGTACCATCACGAATGCTCACAAACACTGTGGGCTCATTTCTTAACATTTCCTCCTAAATATGGGCTCTAAATTTGGAGAAAAATCCTTTACATT